>NC_135887.1:85787443-86387443 GCF_964194155.1 Cetorhinus maximus
TAAGAGAAGAAATGCCAAGGGAGGTGAGGGGTTTCAGAGTTTTGTGTACCTGGGAAGAAATACTTTGCAGTAGGAGATGGGTATAATGAGCATCAATGTCACCCTAGGAAGAAGGAAGAACCTGGGAGATGTTGTATTTGGAATATAGGAGGAACAAGAGCAATGTCCATTGGGTTGTGATAAATTAAAAAAGATAAGAACAGTTGCACTGGTGAGAGTGAGGTTGGAGGTTAGAGGTGAGAGAAAGTTCAGAAAACAATATCCTTATAAATCAAAAGGCAAAAATGCACGAAGGAAAGCAGTGATGAGGGAATAGGTAATCACCTAGACTTTATGCCAGATTGAAACATTAATTATGCAGATCTACTGCACTGTCAGGTCCTGGTTTGCTCAGAGTGATACTAACCTTCAGTTCACTGACAGAAGACAGCAGACCTGCTCCATAGACTCTGAGTTGGCCATCTTGCTTACACAGACCAAATTCCACAGTAAAAAAGTAGCACTGTAAAATGAATCAACAGTGAACAGCCATAATCAAAACACAATCATCTCCTTACATCATATAGCTGTGCTTCCACATTTATTCACAATTTAGTGTAGCTTACTGTGGCTAGTTTCTGAACTGCTTCATCAGATGCTCCCAGAGAGGCCAAGCCAATCTCCTGAGAAAATTGAGCAAAACTGGGTTCAGCCAAAAGAGGAACGTGTCCCAACAGTTCATGGCATGTGTCACTGAGATAGAAGTACAAGAAAAAAAATTGCCATAAATTACTGTGGTAATGCTATTTGGTATTGTTTATGCAGGCAATAAGCAAAATATCAAACTGTAAAGGAATAATTAAGATGCAATTAAAAATTTAATTTGAACATCAACGTTGAAATGAGTGAAATAAATTTGAATATCACTATACACTGGAATTATTATATAAGAAAAAGTTCTTAACAATGTAAGTTCTTGATTTCTGTCTTGAACATGCTCAATGTTTGAACTTCACAGCCCTTTGGGGTAGAGAATTCCAAAGATTCACCACCCTTTTAGTGAAGAAATTTCTCCTCATCTCAGTCTTAAATGGCCTGCCATTCTGAGACAGTGACCCCTGGTTCTAGACTCACCAGCCTGGGGAACATCCACTCTACATCTACCCTGTCATGCCCAGCAAGAATTTTGTAAGTTTCAATGAGATCACCTCTCATTCTTCAGAACTCTAGAGAATACAGACCCAGTTTCCTCAATCTCTCCTCATAAAACAATCTCACCACCCCAGGGATTAGTCTGGTGAACCTCTGTTGTACTCCCTCCATGGCAAGTATATCCTTCCTCAAGGAGACCAAAACTGTACACAATACTCCAGGTGTAGTCTCACCAAGGCTCCAAACAGTTGCAGCAACAAATCTTTACTTCTGTACTCAAAACCCCTTGCAATGAAGGCCAACATACCATTTGCTTTCCTAATTGCTTGCTGCACCTGCATGCAAGTGACTCATGAACAAGAACACTCAAGAAGCTCAACACCATCCAGAACAAAGCAGCCCATTTGTTTGGCACCTCATCCACAAACATTCACTCCCTCCAAACCGACACACAGTGGCAGCAGTGTGTACCATCTACAAGGTGCACTGCAGCAACTCACCAAGGCTCCTTTTACAGCACCTTCCAAACACACGACCACTACTACATGGAAGGACAAAGGCAGCAGACATGTGAAAACATCACCACCTGGAAGTACCCCTCCAGGCCACTCACCATCCTGACTTGGAAATATATTGACATTCCTTCACTGTCGCTGGGTCAAAGTCCAGAAACTCTCTCCCCAATCCAAGAAGGCACCACCACCTTCTTAAGGGCAATTAGGGATGGGCAATAAATGCTGGCCTAGGACACCCAAGTCCCTTTGGACATCAACCCTTCCCAATCTCTCATCATTTAAGAAATTCTCTGCCTTTATGTTTTTTCTACCAAAGTGGATAACTCCACACTTATTCACATCATATTCCATCTTCCCTGTTCTTGCCGTGAATGGGCAAGTGAATCTGAGCCTGTCCACGTTCCCTTGAAGCCCCCTTCCATCCTCCTCACAACTTACATTCCTACCTAGTTTTTCACCATCAATAAATTTGTAAATATTACATTTGGTCCTCATAAATCATTTATATAGATTGTGAACAGCTGTGGCCCCAGCACTGACCCTTGCAGTAGCCCACTAGTAAGAGTCTGCCATCCTGAGATTGGCCCATTTATTCCTCCTTTCCGTTTTCTTTCTGTTAACCAATTCTCAATCCATACCAGAATATTATCCCCAAGACCATGTGCTCTAATTTTGTTTACTAGCAAAAGGGGAAGGATCCGGTTGTCATGGTCCACATAGGTACCAATGAGATAGGTGAGGATTACGAAAGGAATTCTGCTTAAGAGGGTATGAACAGGTCGGAGCCAAATTAAAAAGAAGAACCACAAAGGTAACAATCTCTGGATTACTACCTGAACCACAAGCAAATTGGTAAAGGGTATAAAAGAGCAGATAGTTGAATGTGTGGTTCAAAGGTTGCTGTGGGAGAAAAGGGTTTCAATTTATGGGGCACTGGCACCAATGTACCATTGTGACGGCCTTCGCCTGAACAATGTTGGGGCCAGTGTCCTGGCAAATCATAGAACTAAAGGCCACAGCCTTCTCTACAGAACTAAATAGTGGGGATGGGGAGGTTCACGTGAGAGAACATTTATAAAGTTAAATAGAAAGGTCAATAGTGAAGGATAGCAAAGTGGAACCAACCAGGGAACAGACTATTTTAGGCTGACCCTAGTTCTGCTTTTAACACATTCTGCTATCTTACCTTTATGCAACTATCAGCACCTTCTTTAGTCTTTACCACCACCATTAACACTACCTTTGTCTTGTGTCCATGACATCTTTCTCAATCTCTCCTGAGCTTCCACCTATCCCTTACCTTCTATCTTGCCCCACCTGCTCCACCCCCTCTTAAACAGTATAAAATCTATCACATTTCTACTTCTCTTTAGCTCTGAAGAAGAGTCATAGGAACTCGAAATGTTAACTCTGTTTCTCTCTCCACAGATGGTGCCAGATCTACTGAGTTCTTCCAGCATTTTCTGTTTTTATTTCAGATTTCCAGCATCCATAGTATTTTTCTTTCATCGTTATTTTTGATTGGTAATGTTTAATGAAACAGGATTAATTAAAAACCCCATAGTAAAGGATCCTCTAGGCAAGAGTTATCATAACATGATGGAATTTCACGTTCACTTTGAGGGTGAGAAATTTTGGTCTGAAACTCATGTCTTAAATTTAAATAAAGGCAATTATAAGGGTATAAAGATGAGTTGGGTAAAGTGGAATGGGAAAATAGATTAAAAGGTAAGATGGTAGAGAAACATTTAAGGAGATATTTTATAACTCTCAACAAAGATATATTCCATTGAGAAGAAAGAATCTACAAGAAGGGTGTACCATCTATGGCTAACTAAAGAATTTAAGGATGGCATCAAATTGAAAGAAGAGATATACAATGCTGAAAAGATTAGTGGTAGCCCAGAATATTGGGAAAATATTAGGAACCAGCAAAGGATAACTAAAAGTGTAACAAAGATGGAGAAATTGCAGTATGAGAGAAAGCTAGCGAGAAATATAAAAACAGACAGTAAAAGCTTCTACAAGATATTAAAAAAACAAGAGAGCAGCTAAAGTAGGTGTTGGTCCCTTAGAGAATGTCATGACAGCAGATCACAGCCCAAATTACTTAGAGACATACTAAACTTTTTTAAGGAAGACATGTGATTTTTTTTTAAAAAGACTTACAAGCAAAAGCTGGCTGGGAATTAAAGTAACCATTTGCTGGAAAATTCCGATGCGGATTACACTTAACCGACTAGCCCAGAGATTGTAATGCTGCACCTAAAAAGGTGTCAAGGCCTATTCCAGACAGAGAAACTTCAAAGGCAGAGATGCAATGCAAAAGAACTTTAATCTCCTGTGGTTGCAGAGACAATGGAGACTGATTATCATCTCAGCAGAAACCATCTCTTGTTGAATTATATCCCAGAATGTGGACATGATCTGAGTTGAAAGGAAGCAGATTCTGGGCAAAAGACAGTTTGCAGAGTTTGCAACATGTCTTTTGGGTTGAGTCGGTTGTTAGGAAGGCAAGTGCAATGTTGGCATTTATTTCGAGAGGACTAGAATATAAAAGCAGGGATGTGCTGCTGAGGCTTTATAAGGCTCTGGTCAGACCACATTTAGAATATTGTGAGCAATTTTGGGCCCCGTATCTCAGGAAGGATGTGCTGGCCCTGGAGGCGGTCCAGAGGAGGTTCACGAGAATGATCCCAGGAATGAAAGGCTTAACATATGAGGAACGTTTGAGGACTCTGGGTCTATACTCGATGGAATTTAGAAGGATGAGGGGGGATCTGATTGAAACTTACAGAATACTGAAAGGCCTGGATAAAGTGGACGTGGGGAAGATGTTTCCATTAGTAGGAGAGACTAGGACCCGAGGGCACAGCCTCAGAGTAAAGGGAAGACCTTTTAGAACAGAGATGAGTAGAAACTTCTTTAGCCGGAGAGTGGTGAATCTATGCGATTCATTGCCACAGAAGGCTGTGGAGGCCAGGTCATTGAGTGTATTTAAGACCGAGATAGATAGGTTCTTGATTGGTAAAGGGATCAAAGGTTACGGGGAGAAGGTGGGAGAATGGGGTTGAGAAACTTATCAGCCATGATTGAATGGCGGAGCAGACTCGATGGGCCGAATGGCCTAATTTCTGCTCCTATGTCTTATGGTCTTATGGTCTTATTCTGAAGAGGTCCCAGCGGATTGGTAAACCAATTGCAAATGTAACACCTCAGAAAGGAGGGGAACAGAAAGAAGGAAACTATAGGCCAGTTAGTCTAACATCTATCATGGGGAAAATGCTAGAATCCATTATGAAGGAGATAGTAGCAGGGAATTTAGAGAATCGGAATACAATTTGTGAAAGGGAAATCATGTTTGACAAGTTTATTAAGAGTTCTTTGAGGGTGTAACAAGCAAGTTAGATAAAAGGGAACAAGTGGATGCAGTGTGCTTGGATTTCCAAAGGGCATTTGATAAGGTGCCACATAAAAAGTTTCTGAACAAGATAAGAGCTCATGGTGTTGGGGGTGATACATTAGCATGGATAGAGGATTGGCTAACTAACAAGAAAATGAGAGGTTAAATGGGTAATTTTCAGGTTGACAAACTGTGCCCCAAGGATCAGCTTTGGGGCCTCAATTATTTACAATCTATATTAATGACTTGGATGAAGGTACAGACTATATTGTAGCCAATTTGCTGATGATAGAAAGATAGATAGTAAAGCAAGTTGTGAGGAGAATACAAAGAGTTCTGTAAAGGGATAGAGACAAGTTAAATGAGTCAGCAGAAGAATGGCAAATGGAATATAATGTGGGAAAATGTGGAACCGTCCACTTTGGCAGGAGCAATAGTAAAACATATCATTATTTAAATGGAAAAAGACTACAGAATGCTGGGTGTCCTTGTTCATGAGTCTCACAAAATTAGCATACAGTTACAGCAAGTAATTAGGAAGGCAAATGGCCTTTATTGCAGGGGAATGACGTATAAAAATAGGGAAGTCTTACTATAGCTATATAGGGCATTGGTGAGACTGCACCTGGAGTACTGTGTACAGTTTGGGTCTCCTTACTTAAAGAGGGATATACTTGCATTGGAGGCAGTTCAAAGAAGGCTCACTAGGCTGATTCCAGGGCTGAAAGGGTTGTCTTATGAGGAAAGGTTGAGCAGGTTGGGCCTGATTGGATTTTAGAAGAATGAGAGGTGATCTTATTGAAACATATAAGATTCTAAGGGACTCGACAGGGTAGGTGCTCAGAGGATGCTTTTTTCTCATAAGGGAATCTAGAACTAGGGGACACAGTTTAAAAACAACGGGTCTCCCGTTTAAGGCAGAGATGAGGACGACTTTAACAAAAACAGAATTACCTGGAAAAACTCAGCAGGTCTGGCAGCATCGGTGGAGAAGAAATCAGTCAACGTTTCGAGTCTTCATGACCCTTCGGTAGAACTGAGTATAGTTAGGAGAAAGGTGAAATATAAGCTGGTCTAAGGTGGGGGGGCGGGGAGAGAGAAGTTGAGGGTGTGGTGATTGTGGAGATAAGCAAGCAGTGATAGGAGCAGATAATCAAAAGATGTCACAGACAAAAGGATCAAAGAGGTGTTGAAGGTGGTGATATTGTCTAAGAAAAGTGCTAATTAAGAATGGAAGACAGGATACTCAAGGTACAGCTCTAGTGGGGGTGGGGTGGAAAGACTAACAAAGTTTTAGTTTTAGATTTAAAAATAATGGAAATAGGTGGGAAAAGAAGAATCTATATAAATTATTGAAAAAAAAGGGGAGGGGGGAGAAACGGGGTGGGGATGGGGGGAGGGGGAGCTTAAGATCTAAAGTTGTTGAATTCAATATTCAGCCCGGAAGGCTGTAAAGTGCCTAGTCGGAAGATGAGTTGCTGTTCCTCCAGTTTGCGTTGGGCTTCACTGGAACAATGCAGCAAGCCAAGGACAGACATGTGGGCAAGAGAACAGGGTGGAGTGATTAAATGGCAAGCGACAGGGAGGTTTGGGTCTTTCTTGCGGACAGACCGCAGGTGTTCTGCAAAGCGGTCGCCCAGTTTGCGTTTGGTCTCTCCAATGTAGAGGAGACCGCATTGAGAGGAACGAATGCAGTAGACTAAGTTAGGGGAAATGCAAGTGAAATGCTGCTTCACTTGAAAGGAGTGTTTGGGCCCTTGGACGGTGAGGAGAGAGGAAGTGAAGGGGCAGGTGTTGCATCTTCTGCGTGGGCATGGGGAGGTGCCATAGGTGGGGGTTGAGGAGTAGGGGGTGATGGAGGAGTGGACCAGGGTGTCCCGGAGGGAACGATCCCTACGGAATGCCGTCGGGGGGGTGAAGGGAAGATGTGTTTGGTGGTGGAATCATGCTGGAGTTGGCGGAAATGGCGGAGGATGATCCTTTGAATGTGGAGGCTGGTGGGGTGATAAGTGAGGACAAAGGGACCCTATCATGTTTCTGGGAAGGAGGAGAAGGCGTGAGGGTGGATGCGCGGGATATGGGCCAGACACGGTTGAGGGCCCTGTCAACAACCGTGGGTGGAAAACTTTGGTTAAGGAAGAAGGAGGACATGTCAGAGGAGCTGTTTTTGAAGGTAGCGTCATCAGAACAGATGCGAAAGAGGCGAAGGAACTGAGAGAATGGGATGGAGTCCTTACAGGAAGCGGGGTGTGAGGAGCTGTAGTCGAGGTAGCTGTGGGAGTCAGTAGGCTTGTAATGGATATTGGTGGACAGTCTATCATCAGAAATTGAGACATGCCCACGCAGAAGACTCCCACTAGAGCTGTACCTTGAGTATCCTGTCTTCCATTCTTAATTAGCACTTTTCTTAGACAATATCACCACCTTCAACACCTCTTTGATCCTTTTGTCTGTGACATCCTTTGATTATCTGCTCCTATCACTGCTTGCTTATCTCCACAATCATCCCACCCTCAACTTCTCTCTCCCCCCGCCCCCCACCTTAGACCAGCTTATATTTCACCTTTCTCCTAACTATACTCAGTTCTGCCGAAGGGTCATGAAGAATTGAAACGTTGACTGATTTCTTCTCCACCAATGCTGCCGGACCTGCTGAGTTTTTCCAGGTAATTCTGTTTTTGTTTCGGATTTCCAGCATCCGCAGTAGCTTTTAGCTTTTTGTTTTTATCTATGAGGAAGACTTTCTTCTCTCAGAGGGTCATTAGTCTTTGGAATTCTCTTCCACAGGGCGCAGTGGAGGCTGGGTCATTGAATATATTCAAGGATGAGTTAAACAGATTTTTGATCTACTCGGGAGGAAAGGGTTATGGGGAACAGACAGGCAAGTGGAATTAAGGCCATAATAGGATCAGCCATGATCTTATCGAATGATGGAAGAGACTCAATGGGCCAAATGGCCTACTCCTGCTCCTATTTCTTATGATCTTATAAATATGAAGTTAAGAATGCATAGTACTGAAAAAGATGATTCAATAATGACATTAGAACTAGTCCACAAATACAGTGGCAAGACAGTTGGCATTTAAAGTCAATATTTGACAAATATTTAATTGTGTTTACTCAAAATATCAACAGGACAAATAAGAGCATCAGAATACAACTTTTATATTACTAGCACCAATATAAATGAATTAATTATCAGGTTGCATACTGTTAATTGTAATTAATTGTATGGAGGTGGTGACCATTAACTGATGATTCCCTGCTGGTGCTTTCTGGATTAGGAAGTATGTGCTTGAAATGTACACCTCTGTAAATAAATATAAAAATGTGTGAATATTGGCTCCAGTTCTATCCTTCACCAACTGGTTTTCTGTAATCGAAAGCCCACCTGAATTTTATAAGCTGTTCCATTACACATCCTCAATTAGTACTGGTAATGAAAAGCAGAGACAGCTGTTACTAATATTCTCTCAATCAATGCATCAGAATATTGGGATTCATTCTAAAATCCTGTTATGGATATTAAGACTCCCTTTATTTTCAGCAGTCCAAACATTTCAAATGTACTTGAAGTAGCTGTGATAGCTCTAATTTTACATAAATTACATTAATATGTAGCACTTTTCAAGCCATATCATATATTCTTGTCATGCTGTCCCCCTTTCTCTTCCCTGCTGTTCAGTACCATGCCCAGCTATTGCCATTGAAAGACTTACGGTTCAGGGGTGTACAGAGGGTCTGAGCTGTGCCTCACGTATTGAGTGCAATGAAACACTCGAAATGCCAGACCAGCCAGGAAATCCCGAGGAGACAGGTAACCAGCTACTGGTCGGATAGTGAACCCACTCCTTTCTAAAAAAATAAGGGAAAGGTGTTACAGTGGTACAGAAATAGAAAAAGATACAACTTGAGCAATTAAATAAGTTACATGAATTGAAAATATCATAAGAAAATAAAGATTTTAGGCACTCAACAATGCCAATTGGGCCAACAAGACTGTCACTTTTGCATAGATCAACCTTATCTAACTCCCTTCTTAACATGTCCCACAACCCCTTTTATTTATCCAGAAATGCATTTACTTGCCTTTTGAAGCTTTCATAATGTCCATTACAACAGTTCTTCCAAGCCATTTTATTCCACAATGCACTGATTTAAAAAATGCATCCAACTTACTATTTCACTCCAAGTTCCTTGTGTCTCTAACATTTGAACCTTAGCAATGTGAACAATTTACCTGGAACAAACTTTTCAATTTTATTTGAAATTTTAAAACCTTAAGAACGTAAGCAAATCTAGAATGAGATAAGAACATTTTGCCCATCTTAACCCACTCCATCCAGAGTCAGTAAGAACAGGAGTAGGCCATTCAGCTACTCTCTTTTACTCCCAATTCCTTCCCCTTTCTCCGTATCTCATTATATCCTTCAAGTGACTTTCTTGCTCTTTAAGCACCTCAATTGATTCTACATCAATGATTTTCTGGGTAGTATACACCATATTCTCATTACCCCTTGTTTGAATTTTTTTTTCCTATGTTTGCTGGTACCTAATTCAAGTCTTGAACATGCTAATCAGATTCTCACAATGTTTTTTCCCATAACCAACAAGATACATAGAATTCCCAGGGAAGGTAATTAATTTGGCATCAACTGATGCCTTTTGGAGAATATAATTCAAATTTATGCATCTTGTCCTCATAATTAAGTCCCTTCATCTGAGCTCTTGACCTGTTAAATTAGCACTGCACTCCATCCAGAGATATCCTTCCTAAATTGGGCACTGAACTAAACACAATGCTCCAAAATGGGTCTAATTGTGCTCTTTTTGTAACTGCTTGCTTTGATACTCTACATGGCAGATTTTCTGATCATGATGCTGAGGTTCTGGTGTCAGTGCACATAAAGTCCTCCTAATTATCAATGTTGTCTGAGGTCCTGGCATGGAATGTGCTCAGAGTGGGAGTGCAGAGTAGTAGGTCATGCAAACCCACTAGAATTCTTTAAGGAGTTCACTGAAACATTGGTTAGAGAAAAGTTCCACCAACAGAGACAGTTTTCTTTGTTACAAGGAGTTTGACAGAACGTAGATAAAGTAAGGTGAGCTGTGCTATTAGTATCGCTTTACTTGTCCACTTATGGTTTGTGAATTTCAACAATTCATTGATTTATATTTGGCCTTTTCTCACTAACGGCTAATCTGTTTGTGTTTTGAAAGAATGGAGATGGACACTTTTTTTTATTCATTCATGGGATGCGGACATCACTAGCTGGGCCAGCATTTATTGCCCATCCCAAATTACTCTTGAGAAGGGGGTGGTGAGCTGCCTTCTTGAACCTCCGCAATCTATGTGGTGTAGGTACACCCACAGTGCTGTTAGGGAGGGAGTTACGGGATTTTGACCCAGCGACAGTGAAGGAATGGCGATATATTTCCAAGTTAGGATGGTGAGTGGCTTGGAGGGGAACATCCAGGCAGTGGTGTTCCCAGGTGTCTGCTGCCCCTGTCCTTCTAGATAGTAGAGGTCATGGGTTTGGAAGGTGCTGTCGAAGGAGCCTTTGTGAATTCCTGCAGTGCATCTTGTAGATGGTACACACTGCTGCACTCTGCGTCGATGGTGGAGGGAGTGAATGTTCATGGATGTGGTGCCAATCAAGCAGGCTGCTTTGTCCTGGATAGTGTCGAGCTTCTTGAACGTTGTTGGAGCTGGACTCATCCAGGCAAGTGGGGAGTATTCCATCACACTCCTGACTTGTGCCTTGTAGATTGTGGACAACCTTTGAGGAGTCAGGAGGTGAGTTACTCACCACAGGATTCCTAGCCTCTAACCTGCTTTTGTAGCCACAGTATTTATTTGGCTAGTCCAGTTCAATTTCTGGTCAATGGTATGTTGTTAGTGGGGGAATCAGCGAAGGTAATGCCATTGAATGCGGTGGTTAGATTCTCTCATATTGGAGATGATCACTGCCTGGCACTTGTGTGGTGCAAATGTCACTTGTCAGCCCAACCGTTGTTATTGTCCAGGTCTTGCTGCATTTGGACATGGACTGCTTCAGTATCTGAGGAATCGCGAATGGTGTTGAACATTGTGCAATCATCAGCGAACAATCCCTCACTTCTGACCTTATGATGGAAGAAGGTCATTGATGAAGCAGTTGAAGATGCTAGGACACTAACCTGAGGAACTCTTGCAGTAATGTCCTGAAACTGAAATGACTGACCTCCAACAACCAAAACCATCTTCCTTTGTGCTAGGTATGACACCAATCAGTGGAGAGTTTTCCCCCTGATTCCCATTGACTCCACTTTTGCCATTACAATGTATTATTGCATGTAGTTCATATAACAAGAAGCCCCAGGTCTCACCATCGAAGACTAATTATTGAGAACTAAATGTACGCTCCCGATTTTAAGCAATACTGAACCCAAGAAAATATCTATCATAGACTTTAAATTGTATCAGTGGTATTTAGCACCAAACCAGGGAGTGAGAAAATCATGGTAGCAAATCAGCAAAATTGCAATTCACAGCACCAAGTCATGGAGCACGTGGTTTAAGACAACAAACATCACAGCATCAAATCACAGATAGTGTGACACAAGGTACCAAACAACAGAGAGTGTGATTTAGAGCACACAAGAGTAGAAAATATGAAAGACAGAATTCAGAGGGAAATACCGTGTCCTTGTATGATTATAATCCACTGCTATTACAAATTATGCAATGACACTGCAATTTTTTTCATGAAAAAGTAGAAAAGGATAAATATTTTCCCACGTTTCTGTGACTCACCTTTTAGGAACCTGGATACATCCTCCAATTGAGGAACATTGTCCTCCCTGTAGCCACAATACTTTGTCAGCAGAGGCAAATTCTTCAGATATTCTCTGCAGGCATGGGTCGGGTACAGCTTGGTCAACTCTCGGAAAACTGTGCCCCAGGTACTCACTTCTTCCTCTGTGAATTCTACCCGTGGAATGGGGTCACCACTGCAGAGACAGGTCACGGTTAATCTCGAATAGTCTTATTCCCCCACTGTCAGGAGTTACCATACCATCTCAACCTATCCCAACCCCTGTTGTCCTACTGCTACCTGTACCATGCAATAACTTCATGATTTTTAGTGGAAATAGTTGTACTGAAATGAAGGATATTTAGCCTTGGGGAGAGGAAATGTTTTTCAGTTTATGCTTGCAGTGTCAGCATAAATGTTTCCTAGGTCAATATTAAATACAATATTAAATACAAAGTAAAGCAACCTCTGGTCTTTTCTCAACTTTAAATGCAGCGTCTGTAGCCTAGCTAATTCTGATTGCTAAATTAATGCCAGTTAGGGTAAAATTAGGGACAGTTTTGTGCTGTGGAATCATTCCAACTCAGAATTGGATTGATACTGTTCCAAACTCATTTTGTGCAAGACCAAAGCATTAATTTGGTTCTGAACACCCATCAACCAGCATGTCCACCACAGCATCTTGATTTCTACCATATCACTTTTCCTTCAGTCGCTTGGTCAAAATTCTCAAACATTACTCTGGGTGTACTTACACCACATGAACTGCAATGGTTCACGAGGGATGGGAAATAAATGTTGGCCTAGCCAGCAATGCTAACATCCCATGAATGAATTTTAAAAATGTCACCACGTAGCCACCTCAACCCTAAAATGACCCTGAATGTTTCAACATACTATAGAGTATGGAAAATTTCTGGGTATTTTGATTACCCAGTATCTTTCATCAAATCTATTTTTGCTCACAGTAACAATCAGTAAACAAATTTGCTGAGACATCTGTCTTCTGTCCAGTCCTGCACATCTGATGTTATCCCACCCAAACTCCAATCCAATGGGTGGACTGGGTTAAGTGCATTAGTCTTTGATCTCTGCTCCACCGGTGTGAATCTAACATAGATTGATTAGGAGAAAGCTTCCTGTCCCTATGGTCTGTCAGGGTTCTCCATAAACTAGTTTGTATAGTCTCAATCCAATCAATAAGTGGATACAAGCCAAATTTAGAATTGGCACTAAATATGTAATTTCATTCAGGAAGCCTCAGGATGGCTGATTTGGAAAAAAGAAAACTGTCAAACTGTTGTTTTGAGGGTGCACATTTACAACCTCAACTTTGGGGTAGAAAGAATGGATTTTACTCTGTATCTAAAAACTGTTGCATCTAACCAGATGGGACAGTGCAGTTGGAGCTTTGCTCTATCTAAATGGTGCCATACTGGATTTGCGACTGATTGATGCTGATACTGGGTGCGTAAAATGGAAAATAATCCAATCCCAGCCTCAGCATCCTTCATGTTGATAAGCACACAATTCAATATTAGAAAAAAACAGATTAAAGCTGCTTCCCACCCCCCCACCCGCCTCCACCCCCCAGCCCCCAAAGCTCCCTCACCCTGCCCCCCTGCAGTAGCTTCTGTGGCTGGCAGAGTAACAGTACAAAAGGTAGCATCACTAGTTACTAAACTGCAAGTTAGCATTTTGACACAGTAAAAATAAAAGAACTCCCATCTGAGTGAATGAGAGATGGAGATGGTGTGCATTTCAGGACTGTTGTCAACACACTTACTGTTTGTAGTCCATGGCCAGGTCAGCAAAATATTTTCTCCTCTTCCGGTAGACGTTGTCTTTGAATCCCTGTCAAAATTGGAGCAAACAGGTGAGGAAGCGGTCTGCCATTCTCTAAATCAGTGTACGCTCAGTAAAGTCAGTAATCATGAAAAGAAACTTTAAATAACAATAATTATACTTTTAAAGTGTGCCAAAATGCACTTCAAAAAGCCTAGCAGTTAAAGGAAATATCAGGTATACTACTGAGCTGTTCAGACCCAGAAGGTCCCATGCTCTATCCCTGATCTGTTCCGAATTAGCCAATGTTGTTCCAGGCAGCAGGGTTGCCAACATTAGCCACAGTACCCCAGTAATAAAATAGCCCATTCCCGATCTCTATCTAATGGCATCCCCCACCCCTCCAGCCCCAGGTGGAAAGTGGGTGTCAAGGTCAGAGGAAATTAGTTCAAATAACCCATAGCCTGACACCATTGCAGCTCACATATGCAGGGCCTGATTTTAACTCTGTGTAAGTGGATAGATTCTGAATGAGATAGCATCTCACCCAAAGAGTGACCATTGGATGAGGTGCTAGAGATCTGGCCCAAGGAGAGGAGAAAACAGGCGCAAAAAGAAACAAAAGCACAGCAAAAGAAAAAGAAAATTTCAGTTCAGATGCATTCACACTGGCACATTGTCTAAACTGTGTCACAGAATATTGAGGCATGGGCAGCTCCCAACACTGTAAGCACATATTGTGGTCATAATTGTGAGAAGTAACATTGAGGAGAGATTAAGGAACAGCCCACTAGTGGGAGGGAAATCTGTGAATAAAATTTACCCATTCCACTATAATATGGTTAAAAACTGTGCAAGAGCTGTTTAGTTTCCTGATCTCTCAGTTCAAAGGACCAATTTCGTGTTTTTTTGAGGTTGAGGCTGAAACATCTTATCAGGTCTAGTGGAGGGAGTTTTACTCTTCAATTGAAATGTTGTGATCATGAGCATAAAGCATTCCCTTCCCAACACTGACATTTCTGAGCATAGACATTCACCCTAAAATTCAAAGTTATCAGTGATTAGCTCCACTATGTAGTACTGCAGACTGGGGAATGATGGGATTATGCCCACAGCGCACCATTGTTCTTATTCCTGAATGTCAACTGTACTTCTAGGGTACAGAACAAGTATTGACCCACTGTGGGAGGGGATGTCAATGTCAGGCCACCATGGGCACTTCCCAGTTCTCAACTAAAGAGTGACATAAGCACCATCATGATGATATTTTATGAAAAGTCTGCAAACTGAGCTGAAGAAAATAAATAGGAGAAGGGAGTGAGTCAGGGACGCACCCCCCTCAGCTAAATAAGAAATGGGTTTCATACCGGGTGATCTGCATCCAGATCCGAGCCGTACATCAGCACCCGGTTTGCACATTTATCCAGATCAGTAATCTTCTTTGGAAACCAGGGAGTAGTTTCCATATCTGTGCAGAGAGATAAATAACTAAATTACACAGCAGGTCTACTCTCCATATCACCATAAGCAAATAGGTGAGGAAGAATAACAACATCTGCTCACCGTTCACATATATTTCAGAGAGGAACAATATTTGCACTGAGAAACAAAAGGTTTGGGAAATTGGTGATGATTCTATAGCAACTTCAGGAAATAACAATATTAATTTGGAAAAAGGTACAGAAAATATTGCTCTTTCGGCAGTGAGACAGACACATATAAATTAATATAACATACAGCATCTCTACCTCAGCATCAAAAGCACAAATTGAAAACAGGCTTGCACTTCAGTCCACAGGCACAAGGATTTAAAGCTGGTCAACTTAAACAATCGTATGTCCAAACCAAGCCCAACAATATTCCGTATATGTGTAAAAACAGCCACAAAGATTTATATAACATGCTCCATATGTCCCATTTTGAGACAAACAACATGAATATGACTAATATCATACTTCTGAAACAGAAATAGGTAACAATAAGAATTCTGTTCTGGACAGAGACAGGTTCAGAAAATAATCCATATTTTTCACAGAGAACAACAATGGGATTACAGATGGCTTATATTCCATATTAATATTGAAAACAGAATTATTGTAGAGGGCTAGTATTTTATATTTATATAGAAACAGCAATATAAAAGATGAGTAATATTCCACATTTATTGAGAGGGAGACAGATATTACAATGGAATAAAATTCAATGGAGTAAAATTCAATATTTATGAAAGAAAGAGATTACAGATGGATAATGTTCCATTTTTATATTGAGAAACAGGTTTATTGTAGAAACATAGGAGCACGAGTAGGCCATTCAGCCCTCGAGCCTGCTCCGTCGTTCAACTAGATCATAGCTGATCTTTTACCTCAACATCATGTTCCCGCATCATCCCCAAATCCCTTGATATCTTTAATATCTAGAAATCTATCGAGCTCTTGAACATACTCAATGACTGAGCATCCAAAGCCCTTTGGGGTAGAGAATTCAAAGATTCACCACCCTCTGAGTAAAGAAATTCCTCCCCATCTAAGTCTTAAATGGCCTACCTCTTATTCTGAGACCGTGTCCCCTGATGAATCTTAGTTGCCCTCCCTCAATGACACATATATCCTCCTTTACGTAAGGAGACCAAAACTGTATGCAATACTCAAGGAACCATCTCACCAAGGCTCTATACAATTGCAGCAATACATCTTTACCCCTGGCCTCAGGCAAGAGAAGAGACTGCAGAGCTAGGGCATTTCTGGGGAAGGGGGTATCCCAGGGTGTGTGCGGGGACACATGTTGATCTGTGCAAGTGGCCTCAAGAGGGTGAGGGCTAAGGAGACAGTCTCCAGAGGAGGTGAGGCCAGATGGAGACGTGAGGGTGTGTGAGAGAGTGAGTGGTGATGTCCCTTGAGCTGGCAGTGAGTGAGATGCCAGTGAATGTGTGATGGGCTTGAGTGTGTGAGTTTAGAGTGATGAGATGATTGCCTTACCCTAGCGGCACAGATGAGATCATTTATCCATTTTCTGCACTGGATGGCCGACCTCTTGTGTGCAACGTTGGCACTGACCACCTCTGCCATCGCCTCCCAAGCCAAAGTGGTACTGATAGGCCTCCTGCAGCCAGGGCAGGGGTAGAGGACATCGCGGTGGGCTCCAAGGGTGTCCAGAAAGCTGTCCAGTGTCATTGAATCAGGGGCTGCAGTATTTTTGCTTTTCGGGACTATGTCTTCTGTGCAGCAGTCCTGGCTGGAAGCACTGAGGGGTGTGAGCGTGGCTGCTCTTTAAATATGTCACCCGGTGTCAGTAAGCAGCGAGGTAACAGTGTGATGGGCGAATCAGAGGCTGCCTGCCAGCACAACGGCTTGTTCCCTGGGAATGCATGATTAATGAGACAGGATTGGGACAATACGACGTGAAAACCCACCATTGCAGCCAAAGGGTAAAAGGTTCTTTCTCCTGCTCACTACCGCACTTAGTGCAAATCTGGAACAATTCCACCCAATGTATTTGTTTAGTTTCTCTGCCATTTCCTTATCCCCTATTATAAATTCTCCTGTTCTGAAGAAAAGTCATACTGGATTCAAAATGTTAACTCTGTTTCTCTCTCCACAGATGCTGCCAGACTTTCCAGCACTTTCTGCTTTTATTTCAGATCTCCAGCATCTGCAGTATTTTGCTTTTATATAAATTCTCCTGTCTCTGCCTGTAATGGGACCACATTGGTCTTTGCTAATCTTTTCCTTTTTACATGTCAATAGAAGCTTTTACTGTCCATTTTTATGTTTCTTGCTGATTTACTTTCATATTCTTGGTCAGTTTCTTGGTCCTTCTTTTCTGAACTCTAAAATGCTCCCAATCCTCAGGCTTACTACTCTTTTGGCAACTTTATAAACCTCTTCCTTTGATCTAATACAATCCTTAACTTCTCTCATTAGCCATGGTTGGATCAATTTTCCTACTGGGCTTTTGTGTCTTAAGTGAATGCAAATGTGTTGTAAATCATGTATTAATTCTTTAATTGCCCGTCTACTGTCCTACCTTTTAAAGTAGTTTCCCAATCTACCAAGGGCTACCTGTCCCTCATACCTTCATAGTTTTCTTTGTTTAGATTTACAATCCTAGTTTCAAACGGAACCACATCACTTTCAAACTTAATGTAAAATTCCAATATATTATGGTCACTCTTCCCTAAAAGTTCCTTTACAATGAGATTATTAACTATCCCTTTCTCATTGCGTAGTATTAGATCTAAAATAACCCATTCTCTAGTTGGTTCCTCAACATACTGTTCTAGAAAAACATCTCATATACATTCCAGGAATTTGTCCTTCACAGCATTAGTGCCAATTAGGTTTATCCAGTATATATGATGAAGTCTCCGCTGATTGCTGTATTACCCTTAATACATACACCTCTAATTCCCTCCATTTATCCTGTGCCCTATATTACCATTATTTGGTGGCCTATGAACAACTCCTACCAATGTTTGCTGCCCCTTGATGTTCCTTAACTCCACCTAAACTGATTCTACATCTTGATTTTCAGATCTAAGATCCTTTCTCGCTAACGTACTGAACTCATCCTTTATTAACAGCTCTACCCCACCTTCTTTTCCATTTTGCATATCCTTCCTAAATGTTGAATACCGGTGAACATTCAGTTCCGAACCTTGGTCACCCTGCAGCCACATTTCCACAATGGCAACTTGGTCATTTCTGTTTACTACCGTTTATGCCGTCAATTCACCTATCTTGTCGTGAATGCTGCATTCAGAGAGAGTGCCTTTAGTTCGGTCTTTTTATTATTTTTATAATTATCTGCTGGTGCATTCTTAAGTTTGTACGCTCTGTCCCTTCTTGCCACACTGATTACCATTTCCCTTATTGCTACCTTGCTCTTTCGCCTTCTCCTCTCTCTTTAATTTGTCACATCTTTCCTCACATGCCAGGGCACTGGTCCCAGCATGGTTCATGTGAAAAGCATCTCAACGGTTCAGCTCCCACTTTCCACAGTACTGGTGCGAGTGCCCCAGGAATAAACATCCATTTCTCTCACACCAATTTGTGAGGCATGCATTTAACTCTCTAATCTTATTTACCCTATGCAGAGATTATTACCTTTCAGGTTCTGCTTTTTCATTTAGCCCCTGGCTGCTCATACCCTCTAAGAAGAACCTCATTCTCCATCTTACTTATGTCATTGGTACCTAAGTGAACTACAACAACTGGATCCTCCCCCTCCCACTGAAAGTTCCTCTGCAGCCTCAAGTAGATGAACTGAACCCTGGCACAGGGCAGGCAACACAGTCTTCCGGACTCTCTCTCCTGGCTGCAGGGAACTGTGCCTATCCACCTGACAAAACTGTCCCATACTACCATTGCATTTCTATTAACTCCCCCCATTTGAATGGCTTCTTGTACCACAGTGCCACGGTCAGTTTGTTCATCCACCCTGCAACCCCCACTTTCATCTGTACAGGCTGCAAGAACTTCGAACCTGTTGGACAATTGCAAGGGCTGAGGCTCCTCGACTTCTACCTTCTCGATCCCTAACCATGGACCAAATCATATGACCCTATCTAAAGGGATTTCACTGCCTCCTGGAACAAAGTGTCCTGGTAACATTTCCCCTTTCTGATGCATTGCAGTGAATGCAGCTCGGCCTCCCCCTCGATGACTCTGAGCCAAAGTTCCTCCAGCTGCAAACACTTACTGCAGGCGTATTTGCCTTGGACGCACAGGTGTCCCCGAGCTCCAACCTTTTACAGCCACCACACCTGTCCTGTCATTTTATAGCATTTAAGTAAATAATTATTTTAACTGATTAAATTTTAATTAATGTCTTAAGTCCTGCCTGTGGTTATATTCTTTTTCAATAAATGTTCTACTTACCAGTTGAAATTCCCCAATAAAGATAAATAGGAAAATCTCAGCCAACCTAATAAGCTTTACCACTATTAGTAAACCTTCTACTACTAATATAACCTTACAATTGCTAAAATTACCCGAGTTTTGAAAGGTAAATGAGAAAAATACTCACCAACCAATCAACCACCTGTTTTCTTGTGATGTTAGACTTGATTTTCTCAGAACTCAGCCGGTCCCCTCTGGAGTCATAGACTAAGCAAGCTCTTTTTGGAATTCTCCTGGCCTGCCGCTCTCACACTCTTTTATAAAGTCTTTATAAAAGGTAGCACTTAAATGGACAGCACCAGCATCTTCACTGCACCAAATTCCCTCACTCATCAAATTCCCAAGCTCACATTCTGTGTCTAGCTGTACTCAGTGATGAGCTGCTGTCTTTGTGCTTGCTTGATTGGTGCACTTAGAAAGACCACCTCTGTTTATACTAGCTGAAATTCTA
Source organism: Cetorhinus maximus (assembly GCF_964194155.1). Lineage (NCBI taxonomy): Eukaryota > Metazoa > Chordata > Chondrichthyes > Lamniformes > Cetorhinidae > Cetorhinus > Cetorhinus maximus. Next base: position 85,807,426 of record NC_135887.1, read on the forward strand.
ATGAGATTAGTCAACACTGCTGATTAGAGAAACAAGTTCAAGCCAGCTACCTAACCAACTAACTGCAGCTGCCTCTTCAGTCGAAAGCTTATTTATCCCTGACGAAGATGGAAGAAAAACTTTAACTTTAACAGTAAAATGTAGTTAAATGCTAAATGCAAACTAAACAAGATTTTAGAAAGAGATTAACCCTTAACGTTCCCTCACTCACCAAATTCTGAAGATCACACTCTGTGTCTAGCTGCACTCAGTGACAACCTGCTGTCTGTGTGCTTGCTTATTTCATGTGCTTTGCAAGATTACCTATAAATATACTAGCTGAGATTCTACAGAGTTGAGTCAACACTGTTGGCTGGAGATCACAGTTCAAACTGGCTACCTAATTAATTAACTGCAGCTGCTTCTTCAGTAGAGAGCTTGTTGACTAAGACTGAAAGAAACAACTTTGACAGTAAAATGTAGTTAAATGCTAATTGCAAACTAGACTAGATTTTAGAAAGAAGTTAACCCTAAAAATTAACCCTTAAAATTCTCTTAATCGCCAAATTTCCAAACTCACATTCTCATCTACAAAGATGAGTCAGCATTGCTGGCTAGAGAACCAGTTCAAACCACCTACCTAATTAACTAACTGTAGCTGCCTCTCCAGCAAAGAGCTTGATCATTTCTAATAATGAAAGAAACTTAATTTTAACAGTAAAATGTAATTAAATGCCAAATGCAAACTAGACTAGATTTTAGAAAGAGATTAACTCTTAAAATTCCCTCACTCACCAAATTCCCAAGCTCACACATTGAGTGGAATCTTCGGTTCTGGAGAATAAATGGGGAGGCAGGAGCAGAAGTCAGAGTGATTTCCATTCAGGGGATGGGAGGGCTGACCATGTGCGATCTCACGCTAGTCAGCTCGTTAGATAAGCATGTACGAGGGGCAGGGTGAATCTTGCGGCAGAGCAGGCCGGGGGTCGTCACCCCAACCATTACCACAAGTTCAGGTGCCACATTTAAAGGGGATCTGGATAGGCATTCACTTACAAAGACTGCAGCGTCGGTCTGGCTGTTGTTCCAGAGAAGGAAACCTACTGAAGATGCCAGACTGTCGCAGAGCAGAAGAGTGGTCCCATTGTTCGCTGCAGGTTCTCTTCCAGTCCATCTGGGAAAGGTGGGAGCTCCTGTCCCCCAGGGATGGAAGCAGGAGGCCCTCTTGTCTGCCCAAGGCAGCCTGGACGGAGGTAGGAGCACAGGTCAGCACCAGTGGGGCCCACAAAAGAACCTGGGTGCAGTGCCAAAAAGGATGAACCATCTGATGCACACCACAAGGGTAAGAGGCACAGTCTAGTCACTGCAAAGTGACACTCATACAGGAATCAGGCAATGTAAATGTGCAAGTGCAGAGGTATGTCAGATAGGGAGATTGCATGAAGACTGAGCAGCAGATGGGATATGTGGACTGAACGTGTGGCAGCCACTCTATGCTGCCAATGTTGTACCAATTGCAGGGCAGTGCATTTGATAATCACTTACTGGGGAAGGCTTAGAAGCTGGCACAGGCATGCATGCTCCTAAATTGCTCATGCAGCCATTGGGATGACACTCAATCTTTCTGCCTGCCTGCAGGAGAAAAACGCTCACAACAGGAGGGTGAGGTCCCAGTCCAGCAGCGAAGTGCTGGATATTCAGATCCGCACCCATTCAAGCAGGAGGCTCATAATTAGCCAGGGAGGGCTGGCACCACACGTGCAGGAATGGCAATACAGGACTCTCACAGGAAGTCAGCAAGGATGCCTCCAGTGTGCTGCTGTCCAATGCACTGACAAAGTGAAACATTGTTTACATAAGGGAGTGTGCATGACAATCAGCTAATTCTTTCTCTTCTCCACTCCATGTATCAACAAGCAGGCCAAGCAGAAGAAGTGGAGACTGCCCACCCCCAGCTCCAGCTCGACTTCCACCACCATCTCTGAGGATGATGCTCTCAACCCTCAGAGGAAGCACAGTCACGGCATTCCCCTGCACCCTCCACCATCACAGAGATCCACTTCGGTGGGTCCGAGTTCTATATTAGGCTCGGGGTCACAAAATGGTGAGCACATCACAATCATTTGTCCACAGCTGATGGAGGCAGTGACAGCCGAGATGTCTGACACTTGGGGCCACTGCTGAAGACCAGGCCCCTGCTGAATCCCATGCAGATGACAAGCCTCTGGACTCAGCCATAAGAGGACTGTTGAAGAAGCAGAGACAGCAGGGGAACATCAAGCAGAGGGTCCTGAGAACATGCGCAGGTTGAAATGAAGCTGGAGGAGTCTGTCCAAGTTCTGTCTGCTGCTATGGCTCTGACATGTAAGCACATGGCTACCTCCATAGAAAGGGTGGCAACTGCCTTGGAGGCCCAGGAACACGCAGTTGCTGCCCAGCTGCAGCAGGAAACTCAGTGGCTGCTGGATGTGCACTCCGACCTGCACTCCATTGCTCTAGCCTTGGGTGCAGTGCAGTAGTCACTAGGCGAGAAGGGGACGAGGCACCTCAACCTCCCTCCAGGTGCCCCTTCTCCTCAAGAAGTAAGGGAGTTGCCATCAGGCACCCACAGGGAGGAGGAGCACCAGCCAGGCACCCTGTGGGTGTCATCCCTGGACACTCCAAGGTTGCCCTGCCACCCCGCCTCCCCTCTAACATTGACCCGATCACCTCCAACAGATCAGGCCAAGGAGGGTGCAACTACACCTGAGACCCATAGCAGGCCAGGGCTCTCTCAGCCTCAGAACACCAGAGGATGGTGTCAAGGTCATCAAAGTCAACAGGGCATAGCGGTCAGCAAGCTGCCTCCACCTCGGCTATGGATGTCAGGGCTGCATCTAGGTGTAGCAATAGAAGAAGAAAGGTGAAGAGATTTTGAAGGCATACAAGTGACACAGCTGTCCAATCAATATTGTCTATATGATTTGCAATTCTAAATATATGTTGAATTGCACTGTGGTTAGGATTGCTGTATTCTCATTATATTGCTAGTTGCTGCAGTGGTCATGGGATTTAGGCGCGTTGCACTTTGTTCCCCAGCAGATTCCAATGATGTGATTCTACCGATACACCATTTATTGTCTCACATCATCAGTAGTCTCACCACTGAGCAACCCAACAAGAGTATGTTTAAGCCTTGCCCGTTATTCATGAGTGTATGGTCTAAGCACACATCAGGCAACCCAGCAGGTATTGCTAACCCAGTTTTGAGCCCTCTGAGAATACTGAATGTGCAGTGTTTGCAGCCAAGTCATTGCATGTCCTGCAGGTGTCCTGCAGTGAGTTGTGAGGATGATGCAAAGGGACCTCAAGGGGAGTTAGGCAGGCTACATGAGTGGCTAGGAACATGGCAGATGGAGTATGAGGGTCAAAAGTGTGAGGCTCTCCACCTGTAGTCTGAGGAACAGAAAACCAGAGCCTTTCCTAGATGTTGAGATAATGAGAAGTATAGATGGCCAAATGGACCTGGGTGCCCTCATTCAAAAGTAACTGTGCGCTAACATGCGGGTGCAGACGGCAGTAAGGAAGCAACTGGAAACTTGCCCTTGATTGCAAGAGGGATTGAGTGCAGGATTAAAGAGGTCTAGTTGCAGTTGGCTACAGCCTTGGTGAAACCTCACCCAGATTATCGTGTGTCCTGCTCGTCTCCTTACCTAGGGAAGGATAGATCTCCCACCAAGGGATTGCAACCAAGGTTCACCAGACTGATTCCAGGAACTGTGGGATTGACCTATGAGGTGAGAGTGAAGAGAATAGGTTGTATTCTTCAGAGTGCAGAGGACTGAGAGTCTATTGATGTGAAGCATAAAGACCTTTTACAGGGCTCTGCAGGATGGATGTTTCCCATGGCTGGGGTGTACAGAACAAGGAGACACAGTCTCAGAGTAAGAGGCCATTTAGAATGAGATGTGTAGGAATTTCAACACTCAGAGGATGGTGAGTATTTGGAAGTCTCTACCCCATAGGGCAGTGGAGGCTTTGTCATTGAGTATGCTCAACTAGTAGATCGATACATTTGTCGCTAAAGACTCGGGACCCTCGAGGATATAAACTGGCACATTGTTATCGTTCTCCCCTTCCCCCAGCGGAGCTAACTCTTGCCTCCTTCCCTCCCTCCGTCCTTCCCTCTGTTCCCTCTTCCACCTCCTTGGTCAACTTGAGTTGTCCTTTAGCACAGAGTTTATTGCAGCTCCTGATCTTGCTGCCATTGTGCTGAGACCAATGAATCAGGAAATAAACCTGCTGCTGTTGGGCTTCACCATAGAGAGGAGAACACACCTGAGCATGGTTCTCATCCAGCTGACTCATGACTATTAGGATGTTTCTTTAGTCAGCCAATTGTGCTCAACATTAACTCCACCCACCCAAAACGGTCCTCCTCCCGCGTCGAAGGATTGTACTTTCAGATGACTGTGTTTCAAGGATCACATTTAAAAAATGGCATGTGTCACATCTGAGACCCATGCCGCCACCTTCCACCTTCCCCCGTGACCCACCAACTTCTCCCCATCACCCTCGACCCATCCTATATAACTTTCCACTCTGTTATCCTTCAACCTCCCCAATTGCCCTTGAGCCTATAACCACCACCCTCCACATGCCTTCTCTCCCCTATGTGCCAACACCCATTACCGTCCCCAAACCCATCCTGACCCCTCCCATTATCCCCACTATCTGTTTTGTCTGTTTCCTTGCCCCCCTCCCCCCCACCCATGTGACCATCTGCTACCCAACCATGACCCTGGACCTGGCACCGTACAACATCCCACACCCCCCCATTCACTGTTATTGTTCCGTCCACTGCCCGGTACCCTTAGTTGCACCCCCAGGACCCCACCGCAGACAGCGCCAACTGCCCCCACCCCCCCCAACCCTTTAGGACCATCTCCCACCCACCATCCCTGCCCGGAAACCCACTGCCCCACCCAACCACTGGACCCCCAAACCCAGCATACAGGGTCCTTCCCCCCCTCCCACATCCCTGCACCCTCACATTCCAAAGAAGAGTCGTACGGACTTGAAACGTTAACTTTGTTTCTCTCTCCAGAGTTTCAACACTGCCAGACCTGCTGAGCTTTTCCAGCATTTTCTGTTTTTATCTCAGATACTCTCCCTGGCTCCCTCCCTGCCCGAGGCAGCCTGCTTCCCTCCTTGCACAGACAGTCTGTCCTTGTTCCCCAGATACCATCCCTGTCCTGACAGTCTGGCCTTCCTTACACAGCATCCCTATTCCAATCATTCTGCCTTCCTTCCCCAGACACCTTCCCTGTTCTGGACAGTCTGCCTTCCTTCCCCAGACACCATCCCTGTTCCGGAGAGTCTGCCTTCCTTCCCCAGACACCATCCCTGCCCCAGACAGTCTGCCTTCCTTCCTCAGATACTATCCCTGTCCTGAACAGTCTGTCTTCCTTCCCTAGGCACTTCCTACCCAGCCCTGTTGACCCTTGCACCTTTGCCTGCTCCCAGTTCCACCATTCCCCACTGACACTGCCTCCCTTGTCTAGCATCCTTCACCCTTGCTCTGTCGACTACATCCTCCTCCCTTGGTCATCCTCGACCCACCTTGGACAACTGACACCCAAACTCAATCATAGCCTGCCATAAAGGATTCTCCTGAAAGAGGGTAAGCTACTTACTCACTTACTCAGAAAGTAGCTACTCATCACTCCAAAGTCCAGGAAGATGTCTACCTTGCTTGTTGCATGCCACTTATTTGCAATTGTGAATCTGAATGTATGTATTTCTTGCGCTCAGGGACTTAATTCAGAGGGGGAATTTAATTCTGGTGAGCTGGCCTTATAATGAGCATTCATGACATGCAAATACATGCAAAAGGATTTCCTGATGCCCTCGATCCACCTTTAAAGTTCCATGAAATTAATTGCAAAAGTTTATCCCACTATTGGGAAGCTGAATTTTGGACCCCCATGTGATTAAGTTCCTCCTCCTGCCTGTATTCCTGCTTAAGATGGGTTGGGAAGATTCCGGCCTCTGTATCTAGCTGCACTCAGTGATGAGCTGCTGTCTTCGTGTTTGCTTACTTTTTGCACTTAGCAAGACCACCTGCATTGAGACTAGCTGAAATATTACAGAGACAAGTCAGCACTGCTGGCTAGAGAAACCAGTTAAAACTAGCTACTTAATTTAATAACTGTAGCTGCCTCTCCAGTAGAGAGCTTGTTTATTTATTTTTTTTCTTTTTGTAAAATTTAACTGTAGCCAATCCACCTAACCAGCACATCTTTGGATGGTGGGAGGAAACTGGGGCACCTAGTGGAAACCCATGTGAATATGGGGAGAATGGACAAACTTCACACAGACTGAAGCCTGAGGTCAGAATTGAACTCAGGTCTCTGAAGCTGTGAGGCAGCAGCACTAACCACTGCACCATCCATCCTTCACAAAGAGAGCTTGTTTATCCTTGACTAAGAATGAAAGAAACTTAACTTTAACAGCAGATTGTAGTTAAATGCTAATTGCAAACTAGACGATGTGATTGCACTAGAGAGAGTGCAGAGAAGATTTACCAGGATGTTGCCTGGGCTGGAGAGTTTTATTTATGAGAAGAGATTGGATTGACTGGGGTTATTTTCCCTGGAGCAGAGAAGATTGAGGGGGGACATGATTGAGATATATAAAATTACAAGGGGCATAGATAGACAGGAAGGAATTTTTCCCCTTGGTGGAGGGATCAATAACCAGGGGGCATAGATTTAAGGTAAGGAGTAGGAGGTTTAGAGGGGATATAAGGAAGAATTTTTTCACCCAGAGGGTGGTCAGAATCTGGAACTCACTGCCTAAAAGGGTAGTATAGGGAGAAACCCTCACAACATTTAAGAAGTATTTGGATGTGTACTTGCAATGCCATGGCATACAACGCTATAGGCCTAGTGCTGGAAAATGGGATTAGAATAGTTAGGTACTCATTTGACTGGCACAGACTCAATGGGCCGAAAGGCCTTTTTCTGTGCTGTAGACCTCTATGATTCTATGACTCTAGGCTGGCTTTTTTGGAAGAGCTTAACCCTTAAGATTCCCTCACCCCCTCCCCCCCCCACCCAAAATTCCCAAACTCACACTCTATGTCCAGCTGCACTCAGTGATGCTTGCTCATGAAGAGGGGTAACATTCCATATTATTATAGAGGGGAAACATTCCATATTGTTATAGAGGGGTAACATTCCATATTTATATAGAGACAGACACATATTTCAACAGGTAATATTCCATATTTATATAAAGGCACAGATATTACAGGTGAATAATATTCTATGTAGAGAGAAAAAGACTTATTATAGAGGGTTATTCATATTTATAATGTGCAAGGCACTTATTACAGATGAGTAATATTCCATCTATATCAAGAGAAGACAAATGTTATAGATAAGCAATATTCCACATGTATAAAGACCAAGGCACATATTATAGATGACTAATATTCCACATGTATAAAGACCAAGGCACATATTATAGATGACTAATATTCCACATGTATAAAGACCAAGGCACATATTATAGATGAGTAATATTCCACGTGTATAAAGAAAAAGGCACATATCATAGACACAGGTACAGATAGAGTTGAGTAATATTCTATATTCACAACATTCACTGGCATTACAAATAAGTAATATTTAATATTATATAAAGAAAGACATAAAATAATAGGGTAATATGCTGCAATTATAAAAAAGACACAGATTACAAATGGGTAATATTCCATCATTATATAGAGATAGGCACAGATATTACAGAGGGGTAATATTCCATATTTATATAGACAGGCAATGAGGTTAAAAGAGGCAATATTTATATTTAAATACAGACCGGCACATGCATCGGGGGTAATATTCCATTCTTATATAAAGACAGGCACATATATCACAGGCAGCTAATATTCTATATTTATATAGCGATAGCACTGATTAAAGTTAGAAAATATTCAGATCTAGTCCTATACTTAGTCATTATCTATTATAAAATATTCATATTATTATATTTATACGTTACCATCCCAACATAACCAACATTCTTGTTTGAATTCTGCAACATTGTATTGGTTCACCATACCTCATTGTATTGGCTTAAGAATGATTGTCTTCATTTTTAAATACCTTCATGATCTCACACTCCCCCAGTCTCTGCAGTCTCCATCTGCCCTACATCACAGTTTGCTTCCAATTCTCCTGATGCTCCTTACTTGCTCCCTAATCTCAATGGGAAAGCATTTAACCATCAGCCCCCACCCATACACCAAAATAACATTTGTAAACTCTTCCATTTCACAACATCCCATACCAACTCCAAAAGTCTCATTTACTTGTCTTTGACTCTGCCTATTCAGCTCTGATATTGATTGTTGATACACTTTTGGATATTTAACTTCATTAAACGATATTGTATAAATATAGGTTCTTGATACTATTTCCTGTAATATTTATAATTCCTATCATTTCTCTTGGCAAATTAATTGTAATATTCAGAATTGAAAATGCATACATTTATTTTCATTTATAATTTTATTATGTCATGTGTGATATGTATATCTAAGGTTCAAACTATAATATACACCATTCCTATTAAAACCTTGACCTGTAATTATCAAGATTTAATGTAAGTTAGAACTTTTGTTGAAATTTCCTGTAATATTTAGAATTTATATTAGTATATTTTCTCTAATTTATGTTTTCTATTTATATATTTACTTGTAATTTATCATTTTTATTGAGATATTCTACTGTAATATTTACCATCACTTACACAGTTTCCAATAAAATTCAGATTAATATAGCTTCTAATATTTAATCTATATCCAAAATTGCCATTTATTATTTCTATTTAGCATTTCAATATATTTATGTACTATCCATGCATTCACTGATATTAATTATTTATAATATAATCCCTAATATAAGTATATTCTAAATATACTTACCCACAAATCAGTATTTTTTATTTCTCCTGTAAAAAGTATTTAAATTAATACATTAACCTGGAATGTTTACAATGTCAACATTTCCCATATATCTTGTATTAATACTGTAATTTGTAGCATTTTAAAATATCATTAATTTTTATTTCCACATTCACCTGCTATCTTTATACTTCTAGTATAGTAATTTATTTCATTTTGTTGGACTTTACAGGATGAAAATTGACTGTGGAGTTTCCCTACATTAGTGCTTCATTAATTGTGAAGTGCCTTGGGATATCCCAAAGCTATAAGGGATTAATTTAATTAATTACATCCATCTATCTATCTATCTGTCCATCCATCTGTCTGTCTATTTCTTTCTTCCACAGTTCCAAATAATGTTTGGTTTTGGAATCATAATGCTGTGATGTTTACAACTGAGAAATTTCCTGTCATATATACAGCTTGCTGTAATTAGAACTTCAAATTGTAGATTTAGTGTAGTTATAATTTTTATTATACTGTAATGTATAGATTTTAGATTGTTAATCATTTCCATTTACATGTTTACCTATAAGTATTTATAGTTTAAAATATTAATGAATAGTTTATATTATTTTCATTTTAACATATAAGCATTCATACATTTTTATATATTAATACACTTTCTAGAATATTTATACCATGCTGTCTTTATCATTTTGATTTACATGATTCTCTTTAATATTTTTGCTTCTATTTTCTAATTAGTAGGTTGATCATAAATTTATGAAATTGTATTTTATAAATACAAATAATTTATAAATTATTATACGTTTGCATATAATATCATAAATTTATGAAATTGTATTTTTAGATGCCGTTTCTTGTAACATATTACCATTTTATCTACAAATTCCCTGTGTTATTTGTAATTCCTATTTACACATTTATCCTCAAATATAATTTGTTTCTGTTTGCCTTCCTGTAATATTTATAATTTCTGTTTATAATTTCATGGTTATAATTTCTATTGGTATATTTAATTTGTAACATTTACAGTTTCTACTCATATATATAATGTTTATCGAAACATTTACTTCTGTCCTTTTTATTATACGTTTGCATATAATAGTTATAAGGTGTAATTATATATTCTCCCATAATACTTTCAATTCATATTTGCACATTTCCCAGACTATGTATCAATCATTTTTATATATTTACCTATGCTACATAATTTCTATTTAAGTATTTGCCAATAGTCTTTGCAATTTCTATTTGTACATGACCCTGTACAATTTATAATTTCTGTCCAGACACTTTAATAATAAGTTATAATTTTTTTTAAATGAATGGGAACAATTTATGAATTAAATTAATTCATAAAATGAGAAGCTTGAACTAAACCAAAGATGATCATGCTTTGTAACACAGCCTCCCTATTGTCTCAATCATTATTATCAGACCACATTCAACCATTTCTTAAGATTGTATTATTGCATGTTCTCTGATAATATATTTTAGGCTGCAGAATGCTGCCCTGCCTTATACAATCACTTTGTGTACTCATCATTTTTTCAATAACTTTGTGACATTTATTTGAACAAATAGAGAGCACTTTGCAACGGAAAATAAATGCGCAAGTATACATACCATCAACAATAATGGAATAAATTTGTACATCTGTGTGATAAACAAAATAATTATTTTAACTATTTTAACTTATAGATATGTTCAGAATATAAGGCTGTATTCATAGAATTCTATTCTGCAGATGTGGCATTGTCTTATTCAGATCATAGCTTACAATTGAATAATTACTGAAATATTCCTTAGTGCAAGCAACTCAACTGACACATTCAGTGATACTTAGACAGTGACACAGATACACTTGGTGCATTATCACATAGTGGCACACACATAGGTTCACAATCACATGTTCATTTGCTCAATAGTGGTCCAGCTGCAATGACAAACTGACTAGAGTTCACACTAACTCACTTACTTGACACTCAAATTGTCATCTACTGACAGATCAATAGTGACATGCAAGCACACTGACATACATGCAGATATGCTCATTGCTAATGATACATATTAATGTAACAGGCCCATTGAAATACTCACAGACAGTTTCAGCATCACACACTCACAGTGATGCATTGACATGTTTCTTACCATCTCCCTGTGCATAGGAGTTGTCAGGTGGGTTCAGGGTGACCACATTAACGTGGCTTTTCAAAATTTGGATGATTTCATTGAGTTGTTCTCTGTTACTGTCACAGTCCAAGAAGATCTCAAACTCAGAGTTCCTTCTCTTGGACTTTCGAGACTCGATGTGAACCAGGTTCACATGTTTCTCCTGGAGAGTGAATGGAGATAATACATGAAATTGGGTGGTGTAAACACAAAAGACTGAAAATGCACAGCATGATTACCATCATTTGGAATGTTTTCTTTCTGGGTCAAATATAATGTTGTTCAGTTGTTCATAATAGGCAAAATACAAATGGTACTCACAGCCTGCACCAAAACCCAAAACAAAACGTCTACTGTTAGATGTGATTTTGCGATTGGGCGGCACTTGCTGAACAATCCTGTGTGTGCTAATAGCTACACTAATAACCAATTTAAAATAATCAGTCAAGCTTGTAACATGGCTCATTAATGCTTGTTAGAAGCGACATACATTCATACAGACAGACCCATTCTTTGAAATCAAAAGGAATATGTTCAAGCCTTGCGGCTTTTTTGAATTATCCAAGAGCTTGGGGAGCATATAGTTCCCCATTGTTTTCTCCATGGCAACACCTCAGCCATCCAGAGTCAACCTGCCAACTAATCAGCACCCTTTCTTCTGTAGTACAAACTGTGATTGTTTGAAATTTGGCATTCTTGCATTTGTCCTGATGAGTGCAGAATAAAAAGCTTTGGCAACATGTGTCTTTTTTTAAGCAATATTCAAGTTCTGTACTACCAAGCAACTATAAATATAATGTCGTGCTTTGCTAAATTTGACTGAAATAGTTCATGAAAGGATCTTAGGGCTTGTATTTTTCTTCAGCTGAAGTTTAATAGAAGAAAGCCATTGTGATTATACAAGTGAACACAAGGACAGTGTTTGCCTTGCATGGCCCCATGCAAAGATTTGGTTTGGGGACTGAAACTGGGGCAAATGCCCAAATGTTCTCCCTAATGGAGAAGATCCATACAGGCCAGTCAAGTAGAAATAGAGTTTATTAGGCTGAGAGGCCTGTGGCAGACAGTGACTGGAATTGGACCTGCTCAGAGCCCTGACTGGGAAACTACACAGGTTGCAATGCCACAGTACTGCCCCTGGGTGAACAAAACCAAGTGGAGTTTTTTTTCTATTTCACTGTTTTGCGATATCTTGTACTGTTCTTAAATGTCTTTGGGATGGTTAGCAAAAAGCGCATTTGTTAACTGAACGAGAAAATGGAAGTGCTCAGCAGGTCTAGCCAGCATCTGTGGAGAGAAACTATTCAGAATGATGGTCTTTCATCAGAACTCTGTTGCTTTCTTCACAGATGCTGCCTGCCCTGCTGTGTGCTTCTGACAGTTTCTGTTTTTATTTCAGATTTCCAGCAGTATGTTGCCTTTCCTATTTGTTAACTGTTCACTAAGCACTCTTAAATCTTTATAAAGGACAATCAAGATAAACCCATGCACTTTAGTTCAGGGTGGAATAAGTAGGAAGATTGAGTTAATGATTAACACTGAGGAGATTTAGGAAGAGTGTTGGGGATTTGAATACATCCACTAATTAACTTGATTTAAACTGGCAGTCCCCACCTTACTTGTCCAGGCAGATCTTACAGCTGACAAGTCACAACTTTGTTTACTTAGTGTGTAGTTTACTTATTTAATTCATGCCATTTTTAAAAAAATTAACATTTAAAGCATAATTATTCACAAACACCAATCTTTTCCACAATTACAACTTGTTATTTGCAGAAGTCACGTTGGGCCATCGTTACCAATTAAATTTAGGCCAGGCTGGGAGCGAGGACAGTGGGTGAGACACAGTAGCAATGTTGCAGGTGCTTGTTGACTGAACCCTATCATAGATTCTGACCACACCGTCGAATCGGCTTTATAAAATTAGATCAGTACTACTATTGGGACACTTAAAGCTTTGCAGTCTCCACTGCTGGATGTATATTCCAATTTAAATTGGGTGATTGAGAAATGTAAAAGCACCATTATTGTAATTGGGTACTGATAGTAGTTTCTAGTCATTAAGTCTAACAAATTGCTTAAAATGGAAATTTTTGGGGACAAATGGCATTCACCTAACAATATGATTTGGTGTCTGTTTTCTACCATTCAAGGTACAATAATTTTTATTCCCAAAATAAGGGAAATATAACCCGGATTGCAGGAATAGACAAGAAGTCAATGAGGAGACATGGGACTGCTGATTGGGATTAATAAGAATTTGTAGATTGCTAGAGAATATGAGCATATCTGGCGCTCCTAGTACCACATTGATCATATGGCCTGTCATCTGAGCAAAAACTAGAAGCGGGAGTTATTGTGATGCAAAATGGATGTTTGCAAGAATTGAAGTCTCTGAGTATATGGAATTGCTCATGGAATGTGTTTGTGTACCAGGTATGAACATGAATGAGTGACTGTGAGAGAGAGACAGAGAAAAAATGATGTTTTCTCCTAGTTCGCCCCAAATGTGTGAAATGATGCTACCTGGAAGAGTTTCAGTGCCTTCGCCAACCCTCCTACTTCATTTTTCAGTGAGAAGACAACAGCCACTCGTCCCCGCTCTACAGACACATTGCAATTCTCTTTATTCTCCTTATTTTCTTCAATTTTGCTGAAATTCGACTTGTTGATCTGCCAGATATAAAAAGACATCAATAAAGACCACCTGTATTGAGACTAGCTGAAATTCTACAGCAACGGGTCAGTTAGTAGAGAGCTTATTTATCCCTGACTAAGACTGAAAGAAACTTAACTTTAACAGTAAAATGTAGTTAAATGCTAAATGCAAACTAGACTAGATTTTAGATAAGAGATTAACCCTTAAAATTCCCTCACTCACCAAATTCCCAAGCTCACACTCAGTGTCTAGCTATACTGTGTCTAGCTAATGCCTGGGGGCATGAGTTCAAATCCCACCATGGCAGCTGGTAGGATTAGGGCAATTAAAGGATGGGCAACAAATGCTGGCCTTGCCAGTGAAACCCACAGCCCATGAAAGAATAAAGGAGAAAAAAAACTCAGCGATGAGCTGCTGTCCTTGTGTTGCTTACTTTGTCCACTTATGGCCACCTGTATTTATACTCACTGAATTTCTACAGAGACAAGTAGGCACTGTTGGCTAGAGAAAGCAGTTCAAACTAGCTACCTAAGTAGAGCTTGTTTGTCTCTAAGACTGAAAGAAACTTAACTTTAACAGTAAAATGTAGTTAAATGCTAAATGCAAACTAGACTAGGGCCAGGATTCCTCATTGGTTGGGCGGGCTCAGCGGGAGCGGTCGTGGAGTCAACCACCACACGCGATCGGCTCCGCACCGCGATTTCACACCTCAGGGAGATTGAAGCGATTGTTAAAAATAATAATTACAGTAAAAATTTAATGAAACTTGTCCCCACATGTGACTGTGTCACATGAGATGGGACATGTTTCATTTTCCAAATAAAGTTTTTATTTAAGTTGTTATAGCTTTAGGAAACCTCATCTTGCTCTTGGTCTTTTCGCCTGCCTGCCAACCATTAGGTTGGACGGGCAGCATAAATTTGAAATTAATTAAGTCCTTAATGGCCTTACCACGCCTTTCAATTATTGGCGGGCGCTCAGCCGAACTCCGGCGCGCGCCCACTGAACAAAATATCGTTAGACAGCACGACGGCATCAGGACGCACGCCTGACATCATCGCACTTCATTTTACATTCCAGTGTGTTGGGCCCGCCCCCCCACGCCGAATGGAAAATTCTGCCCTAGATTTTAGGAAGAGATTAACTCTTAAAATTCCAAATTCCCAAGCTCACACATTGAGTGGAATCTTTGGTTCTGGAGAATAAATGGGGAGGCAGGAGCAGAAGTCAGAGTGATTTCCATTCAGGGGATGGGAGGGCTGACCATGTGCGATCTCACGCTAGTCAGCTCGTTAGATAAGCATGTACGAGGGGCAGGGTGAATCTTGCAGCAGAGCAGGCCGGGGGTCGTCACCCAACCCTTACCACAAGTCCAGGTGCCATATTTAAAGGGGATCTGGATAGGCATTCACTTACAAAGACTGCAGCGTTGGTCTGGCTGTTGTTCCAAAGGAGGAAACCTACTGAAGATGCCAGACTGTCGCAGAGCAGAAGAGTGGTCCCATTGTTCACTGCAGGTTCTCTTCCAGTCCATCTGGGAAAGGTGGGAGCTCCTGTCCCCCAGGGATGGAAGCAGGAGGCCCTCCTGTCTGCCCAAGGCAGCCTGGACGGAGGTAGGAGCACAGGTCAGCACCAGTGGGGCCCACAAAAGAACCTGGGTGCAGTGCCAAAAAGGATAAACAATCTGCTGCACACCACAAGGGTAAGAGACACAATCTAGTCACTGCAAAGTGACACTCAGACAGGAATCAGGCAATGTAAATGTGCGAGTGCAGAGGTATGTCAGATAGGGAGATCGCATGCAGGACTCAGCAGCAGATGGGATATGTGGACTGAACGTGTGGCAGCCACTCTATGCTGCCAATGTTGTACCAATTGCAGGACAGTGCATTTGTTAATCACTTACTGGGGGAGGCTCAGAAGCTGGCATAGGCATGCATGCTCCTAAACTGCTCATGCAGCCATTGGGATGACACTCAATCTTTCTGCCTGCCTGCAGGAGAAAAACGCTCACAACAGAAGAGAGAGGTCACAGTCCAGTGGTAAAGTGCTGAGCCCCAAACAATTGATGAGCCTCTGGACTCAGCCATAACAGAACTGTTGGAGATGCAGAGACAGACAGGGGAACATCAGGCAGAAGTGCCAGAGACCATGCGCAGACTGAACCAAAGGCTGAAGTAGTCTATCCAAGTTTTGTCTGCTGTTGTGGCTCTGGCATATGAGCACTTGACTGTCTCCATAGAAAGGGTGGCAACTGCCTTGGAGGCCCAGGAACACGCAGTGGCTCTGACCCGCACTCTGTTGTTCTAGCCATTGGTGCAGTGCATCAATGGCAAGGCAGGTGGGGAACGACCTACCTCGAGATGCACCTTCTCCAAAAGGAGCCAGAGAAGTGCCATCGGGCATCGACAGGAAGGAGGACTGCTAGTTGGCACAATGGGGCCGTCAAACCAGGAGATTCAAATGGTGCCCTGCTGCTCCACCTCCCCTTTACCAGTGGCCCCATCGCCTGCAGCAGGTCAGGTCAAGGGGGCTGCACCTGCACTGGAGCAGAAGACCATTAACAGGCTGGGACCCTCTTGGCCTCAGACCACAAGAGGAAGTCCATCAAACTCATCACAGTGAACAGGGCATAGTAGTCAGCAGGCTGCCTCCACCTCAACTGTGGATGTCAGAGATACACCCAGGCGCAGCTCAATCCTGAACTTTATTTTTTTAATTTTTTAAAGAAAATCATGCTTTGCTTTCTGATAATTCTAAGTTGTGTATGATCAAGAATGAACATCAAGCTGCCTGTTAGTAAAAAAGGACAGATGATCATTTATGACATACTGTCATAAAAAAATTTTGAAGGTATATAAGTGACACAGCTTTCCAATCGATATTGCCTATATGATTTGCACTTCTAAATATATATGTATTTGCACTGTGGTTAGGATTGCTGTATTCTCATTATATTGCTAGTTGCTGCAGTGGTCATGGGATTTAGGCGCGTTGCACTTGGTTCCTCAGCAGATTCCAATGATGTAATTCTACCGATACACCATTTATTGTCTCACATCATCAGTAGTCTCACCACTGAGCATCCCAACAAGAGTATGTTTAAGCCTTGCCCGTTATTCATGAGTGTATGGTCTAAGCACACATCAGGCAACCCAGCAGGTATTGCTAACCCAGTTTTGAGCCCTCTGAGAATGCTGAATGTGCAGTGTTTGCAGCCAAGTCATTGCATGTCCTGCAGGTGTCCTGCAGTGAGTTGTGAGGATGATGCAAAGGGACCTCAAGGGGAGTTAGGCAGGCTACATGAGTGGCTAGGAACATGGCAGATGGAGTATGAGGGTCAAAAGTATGAAGGTCAAAAGTGTGAGGCTGTCCACCTGCAGTCTGAGGAACAGAAAACCAGAGCCTCTCCTAGATGTTGAGATAATGAGAAGTATAGATGGCCAAATGGACCTGGGTGCCCTCATTCAAAAGTAACTGTGCGCTAACATGCGGGTGCAGACGGCAGTAAGGAAGCAACTGGAAACTTGCCCTTGATTGCAAGAGGGATTGAGTGCAGGATTAAAGAGGTCTAGTTGCAGTTGGCTACAGCCTTGGTGAAACCTCACCCAGATTATCGTGTGTCCTGCTCGTCTCCTTACCTAGGGAAGGATAGATCTCCCACCAAGGGATTGCAACCAAAGGCTCACCAGACTGATTCCAGGAACTGTGGGATTGACCTATGAGGTGAGAGTGAAGAGAATAGGTTGTATTCTTCAGAGTGCAGAGGACTGAGAGTCTATTGATGTGAAGCATAAAGACTTTTTACAGGGCTCTGCAGGATGGATGTCTCCCATGGCTGGGGTGTACAGAACAAGGAGACATAGTCTCAGAGTAAGAGGCCATTTAGAATGAGATGTGTAGGAATTTCAACACTCAGAGGATGGTGAGTGTTTGGAAGTCTCCATCTTATAGGGCAGTGGAGACTCTGTCATTGAGTATGCTCAGCTAGTAGATCGATAGATTTGTCGCTAAAGGCCTGGGACCCTCAAGGATATAAACTGGCACATTGTTGTCATTCCCCCCTCTCACCACCCCTGGGCCCCAGACAGCTAACCCCTGTCTCCCTCCCTCCCCTGCCTTGGTCAACTTGAGTTGTCCTTTAGCACAGAGCTTACCGCAGCTCCTGACCTTGCTGGGATCTCTGAGTCAGGATGTAAACTAGCTGTTGTGTGGGCTTCACCATAGAGAGGAGAACACAGCTCAGCATTGTTCTCATCCAGTTGACTCATGATTATTAGAGCGTCCCTTTAGTCAGCCAATTGTGCTCAACATTAACTCCACCCAGCCAAAATGACCCTCCTCCCACTTCAAATTATTGCACTTTCAGAACAAATTAATTTCAACAAACATATTTGGCCAACTCAATATATCCATTCCTCTCCCCTCTGTAAAGTCATGTAAAATGGTTGTTTTTCAAACTGGATGAGTAGACAGTGGTGTTTCCTTAGGGTCAATGCTAGGACAACTGCCTTTTATGGTATACATTAAAGATTTGGATATTGGAATACAGAGTAAAAATTCAAAATTTGCCAATGATACCAAACTTCGAAGTATGGCAAACAGTGAGGGCTGTAACAATCAACTGCAACAGGACATAGGCTAACAGAATGGGCAGACCAGTAGCAGATAGAATTTAACACAGAGGCATGTGAGGTGATACATTTTTACAGACAGGTGGGAAAGGCAATATCTTAATGGCAAAGTTCTAAAGAAGTTGCTGGAACTGAGAGTCCTGGGGGTTTATGTGCATAGATCATTGAAGGTGGCTGGACATATTAAGAGAGTAGTTAACAAAGCATATCTTGGGATCTTGGGCTTCATAAACAGAGTGTTGAGTATAAAAGCAGAAAAGTTATGTAGGGAACCTTTATAAAGCTCTGTTAAGGTTACAGCTAGAGTACTGCCTCCAGTTCTGGTTACTACACTTCAGGGAGGATGTGAGTGTCCTTGACAGAGTGCAGAGATTTACCAGAATGGTTCCAGGGATGAGGGATTTTAGTTACAAGGTTAAGTTCAAAAAGCTGGGGTTGTTCCTCTTGAAGCATAGGAGGTTGAGAAGAGATTTGACTGAGGTATACAAGATGATTGCAGGCTTAGGTAAGGTGGACAAAGAAAAGCTGTTCCCATTAGTTGATGGTACAAGGACTAGGGGACACAGATTTATGATCTTGGTCAAGAAATACAGGGTGATATGAGGAAGTACTTTTTTTACACAGCGAGTGGTGGAAGTACACACTATCAATAATTTCAAAAGGAAATTGGATAGGACTTAAGGGAAATAAACTTGCAGGACAATGGGGAAAGAGTGGGGGAATGGAACTGACTGGTTGCTCTGCAGAGAGTTGGAATGGGCTGAGTGGCCTCTTTCTGTGCTTTAATGTTTCCATGAATTTAATTGTTTTAATTAGTTTCCTCCTTTACCAATAGATTTCTGAAAATGTGCTCCATTGGCCATGATAGCTGTAGGTTTAAATAACAAATTAGTGAAAAGGGACGGGGAAGCAGACAGGCAGAATACAAAGCAGGAAGAGTGGTCAACTGAAACAGAAGCCAGTCAAGAGCAGCACACACCACAGAAGCAGCCTGGAAGGTTACGATGTAAAAACAGTTTGCCGCTAAGATTAAGTTAACTGTCCAGACTGAGTGTTTTCAGCATACATGTGGAATCTGGCATTGTGTTTTTAGATTATATCGCCAAGGAGAAACATGCAGATGAGAAATAGAAGGAGTCAAGGATAGTTCCTTGGGGAACTACAGGGGTAGGGGTCTAGAGCAGGAGAAGAAGCCATTGCAGAAGAATATCCAACTGCATCTGAATAGGTAAGAGTAGAATCAGGTGAGTGCAGCTCTACTCAGCCGGACAACCGAGGAAAGGTATTAAAGGAGGATGCTGTGGTTAACCATGTCAAAGGCTGCAAGCAGGTCAAGAAGGATGAGGAATGATAGTGCATCACAGCCACATTGGATGTTCTTTATGATTATGATTAAGGCTGTTTAAGTGTTTAGTAGTTGTGTCTGTATGTCCATGCATGCTTGGGTTCTATGCATGTATATGTATTGGGTTGTATGTGTATATTGGATGTCTGTATGTAAAATAGTGGTCTGCAAGTGTATATTTTGTGGACTCTGTGTGTACTGTGGGCTGTGTAATGATTATTTCATAAATGTGCATTTTTCACGCACTGAAAACCAATATCCAGAAATCGCAACCAGACAACATCTTACCTATCCCATTACCTTGTTTCAATTTTAAATGGATGAATGTAAAACCATTGGGAGAACTCTGCATTTCCCAATGTGTGTTCTACTTCAGTGATGGACAGCCTGCAGTTATCAGCCCATGATAAGTGAAGTGAATGTGCTGAAAATCCTGGGTTAGAGAGCACAAAAGTGGGAACCACAAATCTTTGTGTCTATTCATGGCTGTCTATGTATTAGTCACTACATATGTGTTAATGGACCTTTTTTATTCATCCTTCAGATGTAGGCATTGCTGGCAAGACCAGCATTTATTATTGTCCATCCCTAATTACCTTTAAGATGGTGGGGATGGCAAGCCACCTTCTTGAGTACAACTGAATGTTTTTTAATAGTGAACAAGGTAGGTTTTTGTTGTATTTTGGCAGTTTCATGGTCACCATTACTGATACTAGCCTTTTATCCAGATTTATTTCATTAATTGAATTTAAATTCCCAAGCTGCCATGGTGGCATTAGTCCAGGCCTCTCAATTACTCGTCCCAGTAACATACCCACTATGCTACTGTAGCCCCTGTTTTTACATGATGGATATGTGTGTTGAGTGTGTCGATGAATGGAGTTAGTCAGTGTATGTGTTTGTGTATGTGTGTGTTAGTAACCCTGTGTGTGAGCTATTCATCCAGTGTGTGCATGTTAGCCACCATGTGTGTGTATTGGGCACTCTATGCCTGGGTGTGCATTAACCACATGGTGCCTGCATTAGGAACTGCATGCATTTCTGTTTGTGCATGTATATATATTAGTGAACGTGTCTATTGCTAGCTGCTATGAATATGAAGGACTGCATATACATTGGGCCATAACTTGCCATAGCAAAGCAACAAAATGTGCCCACTATTGGTTAGACTTGCCCATTTAATACTGATGAAATTTTGAGCAACAAGTTACCAAAAGTACAGTCTGATAATGGTGAAATGAGGGAAAATGGACATCTGGGACCTGAGTCCCAAGACAAAAAAACTTTGTATCTGCTTAACCAGCCATATTGAAGGATTGTGGAATTAACAGCACAAGGACTGAGAAGGAAGTATAAACTAGAGTGAGTTAATTCAATGTCAAATCAGGGCCAGGGAGGAAAAGGAGAAGGAAAGAAAAATATGTATTGAGAGAGACAGAAAGGAAAATTTCTAATAATTGAAACATGGAGGAATGAGATTCCACACTTGTAATCGTTAATTTAGTGTCAGAGGTTAATACTTTTCAGGTGGCTAAAAGAATACTTAGGCTGAAATGGACTAGACTTCTTTCTCTGGAAAGTTTAGTTCCTACTTACCATGGAAATACACAGAGTTCAAGGCACTTCAAAATGGTGAGGCTAGCAATGAGCTGCTGTTTCCCCAAAAGATAACAGTGGAGTAGCATCTCCCACAGCAACTTTCGGATTTCCGCCCTGCCTGAAGTTGCTGTAATATTTGCGCATAAATATCGATGGGTGCTACCATTCTCGCCCTTATTTTGGCAGCAAATAAGGATCCAGTGTATTTACACTTTTTTTTGCTTTAGCTTCTTCGATTAGACAATCCTTCCTCAATGCGCGTTACCTGGGGGGCTTTGATTCGAATGACATCAAGCCTCCACATTTTCAGTGCCAGGTTTGTCCTACAATCCTACTTAATTTGACAAGTGTTCAGCACTTGTCAGCTATGAATAGCTGGCTTTAGTTAATGCGCAATAAATAGGGCTCTAAACGTTGGATTAAAAAATCCTATCTCCAACTGACAATGACGAGAGGCTTCGGCAGCAGGACAGAAGGCTAAAAGTGAGTTTGGAGTATCAGCAAAATAGTTAATCGTAAATACCACAACTGTATTTCTGCACCAGTTCACTGTTCGCCCATTCCCAGCTCTCCAAAATATGTTTAACCAAGAGAACCAGTCATAGATAATCCCATTCACTCTAAACCATTGGGGAGGGCGCAGACACAAACATCACAGCCTGAATGACTGTAACTAAACTATGTGGGAGAATCCTGTGACCTTCAAAGGAAGCGGGCAGGCTGAGAGTGGCATTGAATGACACAAATCTCTCTGTTACGCCCAGATCTAACAGGTTAAATCCTACAGAACCGCGGGGGGGAGGGGGGGGCAATGGGCCTGAGCCAGAGAATCTGAAATTGGCACGAATTTCCTGGCGAATTCTTACTCTATACCCATACTGATATAATCGTAGGGGTGACAGATTCCACTTTGAGTTGTGTACAAGTGTGCTGTGGGGACATGTTCTGTTGGCTACCTCCTATTCTGAGAGGGTTCACCATACGATACTTTAGACTGAATCACTGCTGCACCTAAACCGATGAGCTCTGACCCTGCCCACATTCCTCTCAAACTCCTCTGAACACTTGCATTTCCCCTCATTTCTGTACTGACATGTAACGGGTTCGTTGGCGATTATCTCACCACATTTCAGGGCCATTGCGACCCAGCGACTTCTCACCGGTTTCACGGAACCCCGGACAGTCTCAGATATAACTGGGGCAGAGGGGAGGGCATAACCCATTGACAAAACACTTCCTTTGTGGGGACGGGGACGCATGTCTCGCCCACCAGCCCCGATCCAGCCCACCTCGACACTTTACCTCGGCGAAGATCCCACAAAAAAAGTTTTCTAGCCTTCCGCCGTTCAAATAACGGGATTGCCTCACGGGAAACAAGCCCGAAGCATGGGCAAAAAGCTCGACTAACCTCGTTATTCAGCTGCTTCTCGTCCAAGCCGGAGTTCATGGATTCAAATGATCGTCCTCTCCTCGGTCCCTCGTATCTGTTGGAGTACATGGTGCCAAGATACCAGCTGCTTTCTGTTCGTGCCAGGGTGTGCCTGCGCTCTGCTTCACCCGGTGCTGCCCTGCCTGATGGTGTGCCCTGCGCTCTGCCCTTGCTGGTGTTGTACCTACTCTGCTACCCCTGGGCCCTGCTGTGTCCAGTTGCTCTGCCGCCTTCTGCTCTCCCCTGCTCTGCTCTGCTATTTATACCCGACCAAGGAGTCGGCACTACGCCTTCTTCACCTCCCCAACTCCTCTTAATCTCCCAGGAAAGTTACTCAAGAGCAAACATGGAAATAAAAGGAGTCACGTCATTCCCAGAGCCCACCCCGACCTGGGAGCAGAGTGTTTGTGCACAGAGTGACGGCATTGGGGTGACTGGAGAGTGACATTATTTAATTAAATAAAGTAAATTAAATTAGGTAATTAAATTGCTAAATCAAATTTCATTTTATAAACCCTTTACCAAGAGGGAATTGCTGCAAACGGTGGGTCCTTGATGGGGGTGGGGTGAGGATGTGCGCAACAACCAGCGTCTGCATCTCATCCCTTTCCATTGAATTTACAACCTGGGGAAAAAACAAACTATTTTTACTGGATGACGTGAGAGCTCAAAGGGGAAGAAAAAAGCCTCAAAGCAAACTTGTAGCAATGAAAGCAGCCAGGATGAGAAGCGGCTGCAACTACAGAGAGTGAAGAGATAGTGGAGACCCTGGGTCCAAGCACAAAGCAACTAACAGGGAACTGACAATTGTGATTTCAACATGATATTCCAAAATGATTAACCATTCGTTCATTGCGCGTCAATTTTTTTTGGCGCTTAATGACAATTCGCTGACAGACTTTAAAACCTAATAGATTAAAACCGATTACCGCGTGCTCAGTATAAACAGGTAGCTTGTGGCTTTGCAGATTCATCAATGCTAAACGAAACCATGGAATTTATCCGTGAAATCAGTGTCGTTTGCCGCCTCTCACCAATGTACTGTAGCCGGCTGCCCATCTCTGTCCGTTTCCCTCTCCCCGTCTATCCTTCAGTCCTCTTTCCCTGCATCTATTTTTCTCTCTTCTCCTTCTCTCTATCTAGACCTTTCTCTCAATCTTTCTCTCTCTTTTCATCTGCCTCTATTTCTACTTTTTTCCTGTAGCCATACAATTTTCTTTCTGTTTACATCTTCATCTGTTTCCCTCCTTCTGTTTCTTTTTTCCGTCTTTCCTTATCCGTCTGTTTATTCTTTTCTTTAAACTCTTTATTTGTTCAGTCTCGTTCTCAGTTCGGTTTTCTATCTCATTTTATAACTGTTAGGCTCTGTTTCAACCGCTTCACTCTTCGCGCCCCATGTCTGTCGTTTCTCTACCTAACTCGGCGTTATTCCAACCCTCACTAGCTCAATCTCCATTTGTCTACATCTCTCTATTTCGTTTCTATGTCGCTTAGTTTTCATCTTTTCTGCCCCATCTACCTGTGCATTTCTTTCTGTGACCCTAGCTGATTTTTTATCCTTTCTGCCTTTCTGTCTTTACCTGCAATTGTTTCTCTGCAGCTCCCTTTCTATTTCTCACTGTCTCTACACCAATAATTACCTGCCCTTGCCTGTCTGTGTTCCTCGGCTTATCTCTGCCTCCTTGCATCTGTGTCCGTCTCTATATTTGTTTACATTTGTTTCTGTTTGCACCTGTTTGCTCCTATCTCCACCTGTCTATTTAGCTCTATCTGTCTCTGTCCCTCTCTGTTTCTTTCCTTGTCGCTGCCTCTCTCTGCACCGCCCTTTATCAAAAATATCAAAAAAATATCAAAATAAAACAACCGAGGTTCGAGGTTTTGCGAGTGCCGGTACCAGGAATTCCAATCGCTCAATTCACTAACGGTATTAAAGCTATGAGTATAAAGTTAGGACGCTAACATTGTTTTTCCTGTTTGACTTAGGATCATTAATCTTTCACATTTCGGAATAACTATCAAACCCAATAGAGTGGGACCTGGGAAAACCAGTTTTGGGAAAGGTTTCGTTGGTTCCCTTCTCATAAACAATCAGGAAATTAGAAAACATTAGGCTCCTTAATCTCTTTTTCTGCCCTCACTGAATTTCTCCCAATTAATAACGAAATGGGAAGAGTCCAGCAAAACTACTGAAACAGAAAGATCCAAACACTCAATCTATATCATCACTTACAATTGTAAATGTAAACATCCCTTACTATTAGCACTAAAATAGAAAGATCACAACTGTTATGACCAAAATGGAAAGATCACAATTATCATCAATGAAATGAAAAAGTCACATTCATCTGCCGGTACCCTTCTCAAATATCACATGACCAGAAAACCCATTGTCAAACTATATCACATGTTTTTAGTTTGAGTGAACTATTTGTATTTGTGGTACCAAGTGCCCAATACCTGGCAGTGGTTCTCACATCACTTCCCTATGGCTGAGATATGGACAACCTACCGGTGTCACATAAAGCAATCAGATGCATTCCACCTTTGCTGCTTAAGATCTATCTGCAACATTAAGTGGCAGGACAAAATTCTAAACACCAAAATTCTTGCAAGAGCATGCTCATTAGAGCTTAGCTTCTCTGCAAGTGCCATGTGATTCACATGCCAAAGATGATACTCTACAGCCAGATGAGCAGGGGGACCTGCAGCATAGGACATCCTAAACTCAGATATAAACCAATCTCAGAGTCTGTAAATTGGACCTTCTTCTTCTTCTTAGACAGTCTCTTGGGGTTGAGGCTGACTTCTTCCACTCTGGTTTGATGGGTTCTGAGATGACTGATGTGTCCAATGTGCAAACTGCAGACTCTGCCACATATGGGGCATATAGTGCTTGAAGGACAGATGAGGTGTTTGGAGGTTTATGCAATCTATCCGACTCTGGCTTCACCTCTGTGCTGCCAACAAAGTCACTTAATGTGTTCAGTGCCTTCCTGAATAAATCTTCTCCATTTTGGTCAGTCACAAGTCAAATACTCCCATGAGCTGGCAGGCATGTTTGATCTCTTCAGGGACGCTTTGAGGACATCCCTAAAGCATTTCCAAACAAGTTAATTAATCTCTTCTGCCCTCCACCCTTTCACAGACGCTCTCTTTTGTTCCTCCTGCCCCTCCCTCCTTTCACTGACTTAAAAACTCTTACATTTCTTTCTTCGGTTCTGATGAAAGGTCATCTCGACCTGAAATGTGAACTCTGTTTCTCTCCACAGATGCTGCCTGACTTGCTGAGTATTTCCAGCATTTTTCCTTTATAGTTCAGATTTCCAGCATTTACAGTATATTGCTTTAACAACCAAGCTTGAGAAAATTGCATTTTGAATGCTTGGCACTTAAAGCAACAGGCACCCACAGAATCACACAGTGCAGAAGAGGCCCTTCGGCCCATCGAGTCTGCACCGACACGTGAGAAACACCTGACCTACCTACCTAATCCCATTTACCAGCACTTGGCCCATAGCCTGAATGTTATGATGTGCCAAGTGCTCATCTAGGTACTTTTTAAAGGATGTGAGGCAACCCGCCTCCACCACCCTCCCAGGCAGCGCATTCCAGGCCGTCACCACCCTCTGGGTAAAAAAGCTTTTCCTCACATCCCCCCTAAACGTCCTGCCCCTCACTTTGAACTTATGTCCCCTCGTGACTGACCCTTCAACTAAGGGGAACAACTGCTCCCTATCCACCCTGTCCATGCCCCTCATAATCTTGTACACCTCGATCAGGTCACCCCTAGGTCTTCTCTGCTCCAACGAAAATGACCCAAGTCTATCCAACCTCTCTTCATAACTTAAATGTTTCATCCCAGGCAACATCCTGATGAATCTCCTCTGCACCCCCTCTAGTGCAATCACAACCTTCCTATAACGTGGCAACCAAAACTGCACACAGTACTCCTGCTGTGGCCTTACCAAGGTTCTATACAACTCCAACATGACCTCCCTACTTTTGTAATCTATGCCTCGATTGATAAAGGCAAGTGTCCCATATGCCTTTTTCACCACCCCACTAACATGCCCCTCTGCCCACCTGATCATTGAGTGGAAAATTGTCTTTTAACTAGTAAAATGAAAAAGATGTAAAAGTTTATTGTTGTTGCAGAGCTGGGTCAGTTTATGCTCACACCATCACCTTAGCACAGCCGAATCCCATTGTACATTTAAGCTTTGGATTATTTTCAGGGGCTCACTGGTGTAGTCTCCAAGGACAATAGAGAGTAAGGGGGAAACCAAGAGTTTTTTATCGAATGATAGGATTCTCTAAAGTACATGATGTCCATGTTAGATACTCCTGCAGCTTACAGTGCCCAGAAGGATGCCTCTTCATTGGGTTCACTTTCTGAAGACACCAGATTCCTTCACATCACCAGTTCTCTCTGCATCTTCTCTGTTCCCCGCAATAAATCAAAATCCCAACATTTGCATGACTATGCCTATCTTCAACCCCACCACATCTCTTCACAACAATTTGTTATTCTAGCCTCACAAGATCACAAGATCTTCAAGGATGAGGAAGGCAATTCAGCTCAACTTAATTCATTTACAGAGAAAGGCCTTACAGTCTACCTATTGCAGCATCTAATTTTTTCTTAAAAGGCTCCAGAGTTGCCTTTTCCATGAGACTGTGCTGCAGATATCCCTACAGCAGTCATTTGTTCCAACGTGCTTTCAATGTCATGCATGAGTATTCCACACATTCAGATTGTGAAATCTTCTATATCATGTGTGGAAAGCTTTTTGGCAAGTCTCAAGGAATCTTTGAAAAGAAAATAGATTCTTGGTCTATATTGAATTTTTATTTTATTACTAGAAACAGGAGCCATAGTTAAAATCAGTCACTGCTCGTGAGTTTCTGCAACATGGAAGCAATTTTGTGCATTTTTTAATTCTTTTATGGGGCATGAGCATTGCTGCAAGGTCTTCATTTGTTGCCCATCCTAAATGCCCTTGAGAAGGTGGGGGTGAGCCACCTTCTTAAACCACTGCAGCCCATGTAATGTAGGTACACTCACAATGCTGTTTGGAAGTTCCAGAATTTTGAACCAGTGACAGTGAAAGAATGACGAGATAGTTTCAAGTCAAGATAATGAGTATGGTATACACTGCTGCATCGGTGGTGGAGACAGTGAATGTTTAAGGTGGTGGATGGGGTGCTGATCAAGCAAGTTGCTTTGTCTTAGTAGGTGTCAAGCTCTTTGAGAGTTGTTGGAGCTGCATTCATCCAGGCAAGTGGAGATCATTCCATTACACTCCTGACTTGTGCTTTATAGATGATGGACAGGTTTTGGGGAGTCAGGAGGTGAGTTACTCCCCACAGAATTCCTAGACCCTGACCTGCTCTTTTAGGTACAATGTGCAAAAACCTCATATGTTTAATATGAAAAAAGAAGTCACTTCAGATATATTATTCCTCAGAAGGTTATTATGACACCTTGCTGTTTAAGTGTCACTGTATTCAATTTATTCTGTTTGAAACTCTGGTTACAGTCAGACTATGAGGTGTTTCCATTGTCTATTGGCAGTAGCAATTGTATATTGGTAAATAAATATTCCAAATAATTGAAAGTCTGTGAATTACTGTTGCCCTGATGTAATTACAAGAGACCTAGGCCCATAACTTCCAATCCCCGAGGGGGTCATACCTAGGAGGTACCCAAAGATGCACTGGGGGATACCCCCAGAAGTCTCCACATAAGGACCGCACAGAAATTGCCCAGAAAATTCAAACTTCTGTTGGGCAACTACCCTGCACTGGGAACCATCCGATACTCCAATTTAAATCGCAGACTTCGGATGATTCCAACTGTCTTACTAGAATAGTAACTCTAACTCCTGGGTAACTATGGTACTAACCCCACCCCCACAACCCCCCCACTGGACCTCCTGCCTACCCTCCTAAACCCCTGACTACCCTCCACCCCCTGATAACCTCCTGACAGCTCCCACCCTTCCTCGACTAGCCACCCGCCACCCCTAATTACCCTCCCGATGCCCCCTGCACAGACTACCCGGCCAACCTCACCGATCATCCGACCCCCTTCCCTGCCGCCACTAACCATCTGACCCCTCCTAATGATCATCCGATCCCCCCTCCCCACTGACCATCCAACCTCCCTGCCCCCTGACTATTTGATTCCCCCACAATCACCCGACCCTCCCAATGGCCATTCACCACCCTCCCCCCTGACCATCCAACCCAGCCCCCAATCATTCTCCCCTCTCCCAACAATCCTAACCACTTACCTTACACATTCACCTTCTCCCTGGCTTCTCAAAGTGGCTGAATCTTTAAACCTACTTGCTTTACAGCAGCTAGTGCAGTAAAAAAGGTGCGTGATGTCCTTTCCCCCGACTCTCCTGCACTTGACTGCAGGACTCAGGAGCCTGCTGCGCTGTACTATTCTCACCCAGTCCAAGTTGGAAAGTCAGTCGAGAAAGATACAGCTGCATTACAGTGTAAGTATGTAAGAGTGGATGGCTATCCAACTGTGATTGCCACTCCACAAAAGTTCTGGCCCATAATTGTCTACTGCCTTTAATTTCAGTAATGTATAACTTCAAAGCAATTTAGATCTTTTTGTGTCTAAGTTGCTTGAAAGAAACAGTCTACAGTCAATGTCAGTTTAGTAGCCAGTATGCAAAGGTGTTGTATTTAGATTTTGTACCAGGTGTTATAATCCCTTTAAAGACCGATAACTTTTTAAATTTCCAGTGAGTGACACAAAGGATCACACAAGATTTTTACTGTAACAAACAAACTAAAATCAACTTTAACTAAACATTACTTACACTAATACACTAAACTACAGAAAAGATAACCCCCCACTTAATTTCCTAACACAACCAAAAACCGCACCATGCTTTTATACGTTACACTGCACTCTCCTCAGAATTGGAGTTTTTACAGGAATTAATTTCAAGTTACTCCCAGCTTCCAACAGGCTCACTTCTCCCCATTTCACTGAGTCATAACATTTAGTGTCCATCAAAAGTTATTTCCCTCAGACTTCTGAGAATCTCCAAACCAACTCCCAGCAGCAAGGCCCACCCCAAAAACTCCTTCTCCCTGCCACACCAGGGCAAATCTTCCAGTGTCCTTAAATCTCTACAGGTCCCATTTCTTCAACCAGAGAATGAGCTCCCACCAGAATTTTGCCTGGTGGCTAACAGAAAACATCCTTTCCCCCTGCTGTTCACAGCAGCTGCTAATTCCCTGTCTCTCTCTATCTCTCTCCAGAATACTCTCTCTCTGGAACTCTCTCACAGTCCACTGTCTCTGAATCAGTATGTCTGCACATAGCAAAGTCTGCTCTTTTCTTTGAGTCTGGGTGTGAAATCTGGCACTTGAGTTTCAATAGGACTTGCCCTGGGCCCCCAGTCCCCATAGAATCAAGTCATGTAGACTTGTCATTGGGCCAAACTAGTAATAGGTCACATGTCCCTCTCCACTACTACCTTAACTTAAAAGATACAGTTTAAAACATAATCATCTTATAAAATCCCACACTTGTAATACCAAGCAGCCAAAACGTTGGGTCAATCAGAGGCTATATTTCACAGTGTAGGACATGAATTTATGTTATTAGGGAGAAAATAAGTGCAGCCTTTATTTTACATATCAAAGTGAGTGCAGGCTGTTTTATTTCTTTTACTGTTCATTCATTTGTCTTATGAAGAGAAAAAATTTATAGGGTCACAGGGAAACAGGGAGCGGGACTAGCTAAGTTGCTTTTCAACAGCTGGCACAGACATGACTCTTCTGCATTGTAAGCAATCTATGGTTCTATATATCTATGTAAATAAAACTTCTTGTTGTTCCAGAGCCTGTATTTTGGTCTGGTAAAAATGTATATTCAGTTTGTCTTTTGGGGAAAGGAGAATCATATTGGAAAACATGAAATACCACAGTGTAATTTCTTTAATGAAGTCTGGACTAGCTGGATACTAGGCAGTTAAGGTACATTCTAGATAGTAGAGACATAAAGATACTTACAGAAATGGCCAGTAATAAGGTACTGGATATAATATCATGTTTAAAAACTTAAAATCATGACAGGCTTCAACAAACTCTCTTACATCCTTCTTTAAAAAGGGTCCTGGACATCCAGGTCACTGCAATCCTCATCTCTTGTGCTCTGACGCTCACCCAGTATGCTGCTCGTAATCAGCCAATTAATGTGCACACAGCATCAAAGGCTACAAAAGCAGGGAGGCTGAAAACCTGTTATACAATGACTAAATATCAGATGGCAGCATAAAGATGAAGCCAAAGCAAATCCTTACCTTCTTTGGCTGGCACAAAGCCAACCAAGCTCTTCCTTACCTGTTCCTTCAATGGCCTCCAGCTCAATTAATTAGATTGCCTGCTCAGTGTAACATCTGATGTGTTGCAGGCTGGCTGAACTTCCATCAGTATGGGTTCCCAACTGGTGGTTACATGTGGCCTTCTCCTTTGCAAAGAGGAGAATGAGACCCTTTGAACATTAGGAGATAACACAAGATGTATTCTAATAAGGGACACCAAATGTGCATGGGAGAGAGTTTCCAAGCTGTTCCAGAAGTCATATAGTGAGCTGGCAATAATGTATATCAGTTATGTGAGTGAAAGGAAGTCTATCTCTTTGGCTGCCACCAAGTTGGAAATTCAACTTCAGGTATTTAGGAAGTTGAAGAACTGAGAAATTGGGGCAGTGGTTTGCAGATGTGAGGTATACTGTGGGCTGAGCACTTGGTGCATACAGTACAGTCATTGATTGTGAACACCCATTACTGGTCCCCACATCCCCACTCTTCCTCAGTCTAGAGAGCTATTTCCTTAGTTACTTCCAGGATAAATACGTGATAATGCACAGCAAACATTGCGAGAAGTGCCCAATTTGGAGGATTTCTCTCTGCACAACAAAATTGTTAATTTTCTTAGAGCTGGCTCCCCCAATAAAACCTACAGGCTCTTTTGTGGAATAAGAATTGAGGCATATATTAGGGATGTTGATGGACAGATAAATACTAATGACCCCATAACCATTAATACAAAGGTTCTGAAATAAATAGATTTTTATTAAAAATGAAGACAATCCCTATTCATCAAGCTTCAACATCACAAATATCATCTACCACACCAAGTGTCATCCTCTTAGAATAACTCCTGTTTAGCAGAGGCTTTATCACATGTAATTCTAATAATCAATCATTAAACAGAGAGATTCACCCACTCCAAAATATCGACAAAACTAGATAAAATATGGAACTATAAGGACAGAAATATTCCAAGGATCCATTGCTGGTATGGAGCATAAGTAAATCTGTATCACCCACTGATCTACTGGATAGAAGTGGGTGGGCAGTGGGGAGATGAGGGGTGGTCACATCCCGGCCTTGAGAATTACAAGGAGTTAGGTTGACAAATGAGTTTGGACGCCTGAGTTACTGCAATTTAAAGTGAAGTTTTAAGATGCCCATACTGAAGGTAGGGGCAGACCATAGCTTGTACCAATTAATCATCATAACCTGCCATTTGTTTTCTATTCCCTGAACTATAAGTTCTGACCTTTCTTGTGTCAGTTTGATAGACTGTTGGCATTTATTTTGTATTTTCACTGTTTGTTTGCTTCCCTACGGCATGATTTTATAAGTTTGTATGTTGAACTGAGATTTCCCACTCTTTGGGCCAATTTTCCTACCTACCCAGATGCCTTTATACCTGGTCCATTTATTCTATATAGATTTACAATCCCTTCACAATTGGGATTATCCACCAAATTGGAGATTTTTGATGCTGTCTATACATTCACATCAAAGATAATTGGCTCCAGAGCCCAGCCGTTGATATTGAGGAAATTAGCTTTATCCATTTAGATGCTGCTTCATTAACAAATAGCTTTTGCAAACTCTAAGTCAACACTGTCCACTTCAAAAGCTTCCCTCCCGTTCCATACCCTTTTATCTCTATGTCAAAAGTTTCACTAAATTCTAGATATACTAAATCTACTGAATTCCTCTCGTTAATGAACTATTGTATTCTCAAACATTGTTGGAGATTTGCCAAGCAAAATCTACCAGGTGAAAATCCATATTAAGGACCAACTGTACTACATTTTTCTTGTGTCATGCTACTGCTTCTTTCAGGGTGCTTTCTATTACTTTACCTACCAAAAAATGTTAAGCTCACAGACTTATAGCTTCCTAGGTTTTTTTTGTCCTTTTTATAAATTAGCAGCAAATTTTCACAACTCCTGTTTTCAGCAATTCCTTTAAAATATCCATTAAGATGTGACCGATTCTATTTGCCACTTGCTGCTTGCTCTGATCCACATTTAAATCATGATAAGAAAGATCGTTTTTGATTTTAATGTTCTTCCTAGATTGTTAGCTTCATTTAGGGGCATAGAGTACAAAAGCAAGAAAATTATGTTAAACCTGTATAAAACACTGGTTCAGCTTCAACTGGAGTATTGCATCCAGTTCTGGGCACCACACTTTAGGAAGGATGCAAAGGCATTAGAGAGGGTGCAGAAAAGATTCATAAAAATGGTTCAGAGATGAGGAACTTTGGTTATGCAGATAGATTGGAGAAGCTGGGACAAGTTGTCCTTGGAGAATAGAAGGATGAGAGGATATTTGATAGAGCTATTCAAAGCCATGAGGGATCTGGACAGAATAGATGGGGGAAACTGTCCTATTGTTGGAGGGATTGAGAACCAGAGGCCACATGTTTAAGGCAATTGGCAAAAGAAGCAATGGCAACATGAGGAAAAACTTTTTTACACAGCGACTCGTAAGGATCTGGAATGCATTGCCTGAGAGTGTGGTGGAGGCAGATTCAATCAAAGCATTGAAAAGAAAATCGGATCATTACCTGAAATGGAAAAATGTTTCAGGGCTATGGGGAAAATGCGAGGGAATGGCAATAAGTGAATTGTTCCTGCAGAGGGCCAGCACAATGGGCTGAATGGCCTCCTTCTAAGCTGTACCTATTCTATGATTCTATGATTATATCTGCTGTACCAATCAGTATATTGGTTTACAGTCTTGCATAGACTCTCGTGGAAGCTGGCACTATTAGAATATACTGACAATATTTACAGCTTTATGAAAGGCTAGAACAATTCTACTCCCCCATGTTGTAGTGTAATGGGTTAATTCTAACTGTTTAGCTAATCAGATACTATGTACATCGTCACAGGAAGTGGTGCAACATCACATGATTTGCTCCCCTGCACAGCTTCGGCGTAGGTGTAGCCAGAGCAGTAAGATGTGTTCCAATAAAGCTCCTGTTTTATATACCTCCGCAGACTCATTATATATTCTGTATTAGTCGAATAATACCAAGAATATTATACATGCAATCATTCGCCTTCAAAGTTTACTGCCAAGATTTGTCAACTGCTGACGTTCAAAATTCCTCCCTTGCCCCACACCGTCTCTACTTCTGACGAACAGCTAGCACCACGCTCAATATGGACTGGGAGTTTCATAATAAAGCTTCCCTTGTAAGCTCAAGTTGTGTCAGCACCCATAGTGCTGCCATGTTTTTTGTTTCCCAATAGATTCACACATGGACCTAGAAATTGGCGCTACAGTATTCATTGAGGAATGCAAAGGAGTCTTTCCAGCATTAGATTTTTTTGTCAGGTATGTTACCGTCAGCAACGTAGCTGGAGTATCCTGAGTATTTATTTCTCTGCCTGATGCAAAGGAGTCAGTGTCCTCATACTGATAGAAGCTGCAGCAAGCTTATGCCACACTGACCTCAATCATTTGATTCAGCATGCTGATTAAATCTTCTTGCCTCATGTCACTCCATCCAAACAGGAGTTCTGTGCATTCCACTTCCTAGAAAGTTCACTACCATTAGCATTAACCTTCTCTAGGTAGCAATAAACTTGAGGGTTGAATTTCACCCTCAGATTTACCATGCTTAGTCACAAGTTGATGTCGCTATAAATACCTACAGCTGTAAGATTCTCCTGCATGGAGAGTGATAACCTGGGCTAAGCATTGGGCAACAACTGGAATTGCAGTGCAGCAAGAATCACCACAATGGGAGAGGAAATGGGGAGGGAGAGAAGATTAGTTTAAAAAGATTGAGGGGGTAAAAGGCAAGTCTGTTTGTTTCTATATCTTAATTCAGTAAGATCTAAATATATGGCAGGTCAGGCCATGCTGAAGAAACAAATAGAGTACAACTTACCCCACTCAGCAGGCTGGATGCCGTTTAGGAATAACACTGAATCAGATCATGTGTCCTCAGGTACTTTAGCTTAATGCATTAAATAAATTGCTGTAAAACAATAAGAAGGTAAACCCTCTCACAGGCAGGATTAAGTGAGGCTAATTCCAAACCTGCCCATTTTAATGATTGCTGATGCAAGTTTCTGTCAGAGTTGTTAATCTATTTTAGAGAAATTTTCTTTTGCAAAAATATACATTATTCATAAAATATCAGAAAGAACATTACAAAACATTTCAAGATGGCCATCACAAAAAGTGCAATCATATTCAAGTTTTCCAATTAGATCATGTTGCAACGTGAGATGCTTCAATACAATTGTGATACATGTAATATTCACTATAGACATTCATTGTGAGTCATACAGCCCGAGGGGGCTATATAATTCCCAGCCCCTTGGTGCTATGGCTGAAAGGCCTTAGACAGCAACCTTTCCCCATTGTACCTCTGAGGCAGCTTCCCCAAGCTTTAATGCATCCCTCAGCACATAGTCCTGGACCTTGGAATGTGCCAGTCTGCAACACTCGGTCGGGGACAACTCTTTGCATTGGAAGACCAACAAGTTTCGGGCAGACCAAAGAGCATCTTTCACCAAGCTGACGATCCTCCAGCTGCAGTTGATATTTTTCTCAGTATGTGTCCCTGGGAACAGCCCGTAGAGCACAGAGTCCTGTGTCACAGGGTTGCTCTGGATGAACCTTGACAAAAACCACTGCATCTCTCTCTAGACCTTCTTTGCAAAGGCACATTCCACAAGGAGGTGGACAAGGGTCTCTTCCCCACTACAGCCACCTCGAGGGCATCGTGTGGAGGGGGTGAGACTCCTGGTGTGTAGGAAGGATCTGATGGGGAGGGCTTTTCTCACCATCAGCCAAGCTACATCTTGATACTTGTTGGAAAGTTCTGGTGATGAGACACTCTGCCAAATGACTTTGACAGTCTGCTCGGGGCACCATCCGACAGGATCCACCATCTTCTTTTCCCGCAGGGCCTCTAGAACATTACATGCTGACCACTGCCTTATGGACTTGTGGTCAAAGGTGTTTCTCTGCATAAATTTTTCCACGAGGGACAGGTGGAATGGCATGGTCCAACTGCTTGGAGCATTCTGCGGTAGCGTGGCCAGATCCATTCTTCGCTACGCCGGGGACAGGTAGAAGCTCAGCATGAAGTGATACTTAGTCTACACACAGTTGGATGCAGCCACACACAAATGTCAGGATGAGGGCAATGTTGGGCACGTTTTTCCCCCTTTATCTAGAGATTTGTACATTGCATACCTGTGAACATGATCCATTTTCGACCTCCAGAAAAAGCAGAAGATGACTCTGGTGAACGCCACAGCACAGCGCAGAAGTGAGGAATGGGCCAGATGCGCCATGTACAGCAATACTGAGCATGCCTCACACCTGATGACCAGGTTCTTACCCGCAATGGAGAGGAAGCATCTCTCCCACATGCCCAGTATTTTTTTCACTATGGCTACTCGCTCCTTCCAGTTTCTGATGCATGCCCTGGTCCCTCTGAACCATATCCCCAGTGTCTTCAGGCCGTCAGGTGAAGGCCTGAAGGTGAAGGGGACAAATGATCGGTCAGCCCAGTTCCCAAAGAACATGGCCTCGCTCTTGCCACGATTTACCTTGACACCTGAGGACAATTCAAACTGGTCGCAGATGTTGATCAGTCTGTGTACCGACAGTGAATCCGAGCAGCTGACGGTGATGTCATCCATTTTAGAGAAATGCCAACCCTGAGCACACCACATCAATCCTGTGACTGAAATCTCAAAATTTACTATAGAACTGAGATACCCATGCTATACACTATGTTTGCCACCGTTAGTTGTAAAGTGCTTAAGCTAGAGTTTGTGTGATGAAAAATAAACAGATAGCAGAATAATCATTGTTCTCCCTTTCCAGGTCAATTGCGACATTAATGTATAAAGGTGTTAATGAGCTTGTATGAAATTCCTGGGCCAGTTACTTTGACATTATTTACAATAACCCATTTGGGCTGGCTGAAGACCAGCCCGTTTGACAAGCTTGGCCTCCAGTTGAGGGGAGACGGTCAGCGAAGATCGCTGCAACAGGTAAGTCAATGCTGAGGAATGGGGAGAGGGAAGGGATGGTTTGATCAAGGACAGGGGAAGAAGGGTTCGATTAGAGTGGGGAGATTGATCAATTAATGGGGAGGAGGGGGTTCAATTCAAGGAGGATTGATCAGAGGAGAGGCTGCAAGGGGAGGGGGGAGTCGATCAGTGAGGGGAGGAGGGGGATGTTGATAGAGTGGGGGTGCCTATCTTAGATAGGTGTGGATCAGAGGCCTGGTTGGGGGTGATGGGGTGAGGGGCAGCTGCGATCGGATGCCTCGGGTGAAAGGAGGCAGGAGTTCAGAGGCTGAGATGTGTGGGGGAATTGGAGGGCTTGTTGTAGAAGAGGATTGGAGGCCTCTGGAGTAGGATCGGATGCTTCAGGGAGACCATTTGAGTTCAGGGGCTGGGGGTGGGGGTTAGGGATTGAAGCCTCAGGGGGATGGTTGTAGGCATGGGGTAGGGGTCCAATTACAGAGGCAGACCCTGCATCCAGGAGTTGGGTGTAGAGGCATTCAACTCCTGAATCCACCAAGTCCTTACCTCACTGAAGCAGCAATGGTTCCCAACATTCAGGAAATCCAACCAACACCAGTTAAAGTCAAAAACCTGAATGTCACTGAGGGTCACAGCCTCCAGTATTATATTTAAAATTCCAACCCAGTTAAATCCAAAAATGGGCAAGTTAGAAGCAGGTTTAGGTCAAGGAACATATTTTTCAGACTTTAAACTCCAGTCAACACAAACATGCCCTTTCTTTTAGATTAAAATTCCCCTCATGGAAAGGGAGCCATAACAAATGGGTCTAAGTCTTTTTCTCTTTGGGGCAGAATTTTCCATTTTGGAGACTAGGTCCGGTGGCGGGCAGGAAAGTCAGTGTGATTCCCGCTGGGCAATGGGCAGGTGAACACACGTGATCTTCTGCTTTTCAGCTCATTAGTTAGTTAGAAGAGTTCCACAAATCTCGTGGTGGGGTGGGCAGGAGGTCACCCAACTCTCTGTTACCTCATGGGATTGAAGGTCCTGGTGCCATATGTAGACAGCACCCTGACAGCCATTCACTCACTGCAGGCTAGGAGCTCCTCATTACTCTTCCAGAGTCCTTGTGTCCACAACTCATACAGGAGAAGCTCACAGATGTGAGCAACCACATCCCAGGACATATGTGGGTGCCTCCGGCATTGCCTTTTACACATCTCTAGATAAGAGCACCACCAGCGATACACCCATGGTCAGGCCAATGCTCACCGTTGCAGTGGTCCATGTTCACCAGACTCTTGACCTTTTAGAGGTCCCACTGCCTCTTGCTTCTCAGGCCCTTGCTCCTCCTGGCCCTGTGCCAACTGGTGACAGGTCCTCCATCTCCTCATCTGGATGAGAGCCATTACCAAGGCAGGGGTGTCTGCAGCTGCATCATCAACGTCTCAGTGGATTTGTGGATGAATTGAAGTGATAAATTTAGTGAGCATGTACTTTACTGGTTTCCCTCCATCTCAAATCCAGAAAGTCAGTACTGGCCTCTGTCTAAATATGGCATCCCCATCTCATCCCTTCCAGGTGAAGGACATCCTGGAGGGCCAGAGATGGTTGTTTTTCCGATTCACACATGGTTGTATATGGAGTTTGCTCTTTGACCAGCCTTGAGAAAATGGTGCGTGTGACTTTTCAGATATGCTCCACCATCTTATACCCTCCCCCAACACCCACCATCATCATAGACCCACCAATTATCACCATTCCTCTCCCCTCTGTCACCCTTGAACCTCCTAATGCTACCCTGGACCCCATAACAATCAATCTCCACATGCCTTTCCTGCCCTCAGAGCCGACACCCGTTACCATCCCTATGCCCAACCTGACGCCTCCTGTTATCCGAGCCACCACTCCATGACTTATCCAATGAGAACTTCACCTACTAGACTCTCAACCTGAACCTGCCACCCTACCACATCCCACTTTGCCCTCTGATTGTTCCCTGCTACCATCAGTACCCTAAGTTCTCCCCCCAGAACTCCATCGTTGACACCACCAACCCCACCCTCTAAGATATTCACCCCTTCCACGGGCACCCGATCCTTCCCCTGCAAGCCTGCCTCCCCTGTCCAGCCTTGGCGCAACTTGTGATACAAACAGCTGAAATCTCGGAGCGACGCTCTTAAAGGTAGGCAAAAGCAACATCTACAGACCTCGAAATCATTGATGAAGTAAAGCTTGTGAGGTGCATGCTCCTTATATACAATCAGGGAAAAAAAATTCTCATAATCCGCTGGTGGGGCACTTAATTTGGAGCGGGAACATAATTCCAGCCAGCTGGCCTTTTAATGAGCATTCATAAGATGTAAATGAATGCAAACGTGGTTCCCGACATAGATCAGCAGGAAACTCGAGCTGCTTTTAACCCACCATCAAAGTCCGGAGAACAACATTCCAAACAAATTTCCCACTGGAGGGAAACTTTTCAACTTTTCTCATCATGCCAAATTTAGTGCCCCAGCCCACCACGATTCCCACCGCTAACGGGAGTGGAAAATTCCGCCTACCATTTCTGCTTAATTTTAATGAACACAAATTGGTATGAAGTACGAGTTAATGTTCAGTTAGGTGTTTTCCATTGGCCCAAGAAATTAGGAGTGCGAAGTGATATTCTGTAGTATTATTAGTGCATATTTCATTGTTTGCTTGGAACCCTAGTACTCTGTATTTAAATAATTCCAAATCCTGGTTTCTTGCGATCTAATAATTATCCAACCATAAACATAAACAGAACTTATGCAGGGCAATGGAGAAAGGGCAGAAGAGTCGGATTAATTAGATCGCTCTTTCAAAAATCCAGTAAAGACATGATGGTTCAAATGGCCTTTTCTGTCTTGTATCATTCCATAATTTACCTTTGAAGAAGGTATTTACAGACAAATCTGGTTTGTTCTTGCCCAAAAATCAGTCACAAGGGGAGGCTGTGGCATGGTGGTATTGTTGCTGGACTAGTATTCCAGAGACCCAGGGTAATTCTCTGGGGATCTAGGTTCAACTCCCACCATAACAGATGGTGAAATTTCAATTCAGTAAAAAAAAATCTGGAATTAATAGTCTAATGATGACCATGAAACCATTGCTCATTGTTGTAAAAACCCATCTGGTTCACTAAGGCCCTTTAGGGAAGGAAACGTACTTGTGACTCCAGGCCCACAGCAATGTGGTTGACTCTTAAATGCCCTCTGAACAAGGGCAATAAATGCCAGCCACATCCCATCATGAGGCATTTTATTATTGTTATAGTGCAGTCACAGATTTCTAACAAGATAAATATTGATCTATATTTCTCTGTCTTATTAAAGATTTTAATTTGCGCACACTTCCTGTTGTCACTTGTGTCAGCCTGTTTCTATTATAAAACCCTTTGTCCAGATTCAAAATTTCAAAGTTTTATCTTTTATGGATTTGTTACTGTTTGTATAATCCGGCCACCAAATTCCCATAATTTGAGTAACTGAAATTTCTAATATCCAAAATAAGGATTTAAATGCTACAAAAAAGTTCAACAACACCATAATCCAAAACAAAATAAAAACAGAATTACCTGGAAAAACTCAGCAAGTCTGGCAGCATCGGCGGAGAAGAAATCAGTCAACGTTTCGAGCCCTCATGGCCCTTCAGCAGAACTGAAGCATAGTTTCAACAAGGGAGAAATATAAATTGGTTTAAGGTGGGTGGGGGGGAAGAGACACATTGAGGGTGTGGTGTGAGCAGATAATCAAAAGATGTCAGAGACAAAAGGGTCAAAGAGGTGTTGAAAGTGGTGGTCTTTGTCTGAGAAAAGTGCTAATTAAGAATGCAAGACAGGATATTCAAAGTACAGCTCTAGTGGGGGTGGGGTGGAAAGACTAAAGGTTTTAGTTTTAGATTTAAAAATAATGGAAATAGGTGGGGAAAGAAGAATCTATATAAATTGAAAAAAAGGCGGGTGGGGGGGGAAAAGAAACGGGGTGGGGATGGGGGGAGGGGGAGTTTAAGATCTAAAGTTGTTGAATTCAATATTCAGCCCAGAAGGCTGTAAAGTGCCTAGTCGGAAGATGAGGTGCTGTTCCTCCAGTTTGCGTTGGGCTTCACTGGAACAATGCAGCAAGCCAAGGACAGACATGTGGGCAACAGAACAGGGTGGAGTGTTAAAATGGCAAGCGACAGGGAGGTTTGGGTCTTTCTTGCGGACAGACGGCAGGTGTTCTGCAAAACGGTCGCCCAGTTTGCGTTTGGTCTCTCCAATGTAGAGGAGACCGCATTGGGAGCAACGAATGCAGTAGACTAAGTTAGGGGAAATGCAAGTGAAATGCTGCTTCACTTGGAAGGAGTGTTTGGGCCCTTGGACGGTGAGGAGAGAGGAAGTGAAGGGGCAGGTGTTGCATCTTCTGCGTGGGCATGGGGAGGTGCCATAAGTGGGGGTTGAGGAGTAGGGGGTGATGGAGGAGTGGACCAGGGTGTCCCGGAGGGAACGATCCCTACGGAATGCCGTCAAGGGGGGTGAAGGGAAGATGTGTTTGGTGGTGGCATCATGCTGGAGTTGGCAGAAATGGCGGAGGATGATCCTTTGAATGCGGAGGCTGGTGGGGTGATAAGTGAGGACAAGGGGGACCCTATCATGTTTCTGGGAAGGAGGAGAAGGCGTGAGGGAGGATGCGCGGGATATGGGCCGGACACGGTTGAGGGCCCTGTCAACGACCGTGGATGGAAAACCTCGGTTAAGGAAGAAGGAGGACATGTCCGAGGAGCTGTTTTTGAAGGTAGCGTCATCAGAACAGATGCGACGGAGGCGAAGGAACTGAGAGAATGGGATGGAGTCTTTACAGGAAGCGGGGTGTGAGGAGCTGTAGTCGAGGTAGCTGTGGGAGTCGGTAGGCTTGTAATGGATATTGGTGGACAGTCTATCATCAGAAATTGAGACAGAGAGGTCAAGGAAGGGAAGAGAAGTGTCAGAGATGGACCATGTGAAGATGATGGAGGGGTGGAGATTGGAAGCAAAATTAATAAATTTTTCCAGGTCCCGACGAGAGCATGAAGCAGCACCGAAGTAATCATCGATGTACCGGAGAAAGAGTTGTGGGAGGGGGCCGGAGTAGGACTGGAACAAGGAATGTTCCACATACCCCATAAAGAGACAGGCATAGCTGGGGCCCATGCGGGTACCCATAGCCACACCTTTTATTTGGAGGAAGTGAGAGGAGTTAAAGGAGAAATTGTTCAGTGTGAGAACAAGTTCAGCCAGACGGATGAGAGTAGTGGTGGATGGGGATTGTTGGGGCCTCTGTTCAAGGAAGAAGCTAAGGGCCCTCAGACCATCCTGGTGGGGGATGGAGGTGTAGAGGGATTGGACATCCATGGTGAAGAGGAAGCGGTTGGGGCCAGGGAACTGGAAATAATCCAATTTATCCACTGAATTGTCTTTTGCATCTTTTAATGGCTTCATTGAAGTTTTTAACTTGAAGGCTTTAGCCTATCCCAAAAGCTAAGGTTTGGGGCTGGATTTGACAGAATCCCACCCTGTTTTCAGTAGGGGAGGGCATGTACAATACAAGGGGTGCACAGCACAAACACCTTGCTGCCCACCTTCAGGCTGTCCCCCATAATAGCTAGGTAGGCAGGCACCGAAATTGAATGGAATTACCAAGCCAACTGACCAGACATTACACTGCCCATGCCATAATACGTTTGGTGTAAGCAGGTGGGCGGGAGTGGGCAGTACGATTTTGAGGCCAACTTGAAAAAAGGGCAGGAAGGAAGGGAGAGCACATCATTCAGGCAGTGTGCCCTGTGTGCATCAGGGAACCCACCCCCCCTCATTCCATGCCACCTGCCTTCCAAAAACCAGCACCACCACCCCCCATCCATGCTCTTGGTTCCCTCCTCACCCTAAAAGCCAGGACTTACTTGTTTCTGGCAGCCATTGCTTTTCTTCTTCCTCTTCCTTACAGCCCTAGTAGTACGCACTACTGAGCTCTGGCACTACAGGGACTGCTAGAGTTGCCGGCCAATCAGATTAGCCAGCAGCTCTCAAGGCTGGGACTTCCCCCCAACGGAGGTGGAAATCCCACTCTCATTTAGTATAGCCCGCCACCAACATGTTATGACTGCAGGTAGGGCTTCTTTCCAGTGCACAGCTACTGGCTGACTTTCCTTCCGGGGGTGGGGAGAGAGTGAACTGCTTGCCACCCGCTCCTGCCACCCCCATAAAATCCAGCCCTTGGACTTGGTATTTCTGTCCGGGCTCTGCTACTCTAAACTACGTTTCGATTGTGCATGTCGTAGTGAATCTAATTTTCCAGACGCATTTATAGAGATGGAATATTTTCCTTAGATTTGTAGCACGTTAATAGCAGAATCTCTTCAAATAACTTTGAAAAACAAGGCAACAATTTTCAATAGCTTTATTGAGGTTAAAGTTATGTGTGTGTGGTGAGAAAGTGAGAGAGAAAGTGAAAAAAATGTTCTAATCATACACCTCTTGTAACTTTGGTGTTCTTTACTTTGTGTCATAGGTTTATGGCCTGCTTTAGATGTTCTTGAGTTCAATAATATTTATCAGTTGTGTAAGCAATCCCCGCATCTCTTACATTCAGCACCATTTTTGTGGCCTCCAGCTTGTCAAGTTGACCACTGACTCATTCCCTGTCCAAGAGTCCAGTTACCAATGTAGACTGCTACAACCTCCTTGGATGACCCTTGAAACTAGCTTCTTCAAGTGTCATAAGGATGAGATATTCCAATTCCTAAAATGTGAAAGGTTGCTAGGATTTTCTTTTAACAAACCTCCATTTTTTTGAGACTGTGTGGGTAAATGCTTCATTTGAATTTTGATTTGTATCCCCACCACATGGCTGTCCTGTGATTCTAACCCTTTGAAAGCACATGTTGATATAAATTACACTGAGCTTTTCCTTTCCATCGTAAAATAGTCAAGAATTCTGTAAAATAGCATTTCAGAAAATGAATTAAAATGAGGGAAAGAAAATAGACAGATGAACTTCTTTCATGTTATAAAGCAAATATTGTGGATGCTGTAAGTTGGAAATAAAAACAAGAAAATGCTGGTAAAACTCAGCAGGTCTAGCAGCAACTGTGGGGAGAGAAACAGAGTGGAGGATCTTCTGGTCGACAAGCGGGGGCGGGACCTGCTCGCCGATGCATAAAATGACATGGGATGACGTCGGGTGAAACTCCCAACGTCACCCCAAGTCATTTCCATTTTCAAGTCGGCAGGGGTGCAACCCAGTCAGCTGCGCGCCCGCTGACCTGTCAATGGCCTAATGAGGCCATTTAAAAAGCAATTAAGCTCATTAATGGATCTGCCCTTCCAACCTTACGGTTGGCGGGCAGACTGGGAGCCCTGCCGGGCTTCAGAAAAACCATGAAACCTCATCCACGGGCGGGATGAGGTTTCATGAGGGTTTTTAAATATTTAATAAGGG
This sequence comes from Cetorhinus maximus, assembly GCF_964194155.1. Lineage (NCBI taxonomy): Eukaryota > Metazoa > Chordata > Chondrichthyes > Lamniformes > Cetorhinidae > Cetorhinus > Cetorhinus maximus. Next base: position 85,852,033 of record NC_135887.1, read on the forward strand.
TTTTAGTAAAAGTAATGGACATGTCCCAACTCATGTGACAATGTCACATGAGGGGACATGTCAGGGAAATGTTGCTATCATTTGCTTTACATTTTTAAGTTTGGAGCTGATCTCCCTGAGACAGCACTTAGCCTCAGGGAGATCAGTGCGCTCTCGGCTGAGGGAATCCCGCACCCCCACCTCCCCCCCGCACAGGGAGTGCATCGCGCTTCCTGGTGGATGTCACACTGGGTGGGCCTTAATTGGCCCACCCACGTAAAATGGCAGCACGCTCCCAATCGGGGGCGCGATTGGAGGGAAAACAGGGGGAACCCTTTTTTTTCCCAACAGGGGGAAAATTTTCCCCAGAGTTTCGAGTCCAATGTGAATCTTCATATGACTCTTCAATACGAAGTCAATATGATAGTAGTGTCCCAGAACATCACTGCAGGAGTTCCTTAGGTTGGTTCCTGGGCCCAGCCATCTTCAGCTGCTTCATCAATGACCTCCCCTCCATCATAAGTTCAGAAGCAGGGTGTTTGCTGATGATTGCACAATGTTTAGTGTCCTTACATACTGAAATAATCTATGTCCATTTGCAGCAAGACCTGGACAACATTCAGACTTGGACTGATAAGTGGCAATTGACATTCATAGCATGCAAGTGCCAGGCAAAGACCATCTCCAACAAGAGAGAATCTAACCATCACCCCTTGACATTCAATGGCATTACCATCGCTGAATTCCCCACTATCAACATCCTAGGGGTTACCATTGACCAGAAACTGAACTGGACCAGCCATATAAATACTGTGGCTACAAGAACAGGTCAGAGCTTGGAATTCTGAAGTGAGTAACTCACCTTATGACTCCCTAAAACATGTCCATCATCTACAAGGCACAAGTCAGGAACATAATGGAATACTCTTCACTTGCCTGAATTAGTGTGGCTCCAAAAACACTCAAGAAGCTCAGCTCCATCTGCGGCAAAGCAGCTCGCTTGATTGGAAATCCATCCACAATCCTAAACATTCAGTTCCTTCACCACCGACTCACAATGACAGCAGTGTGTACTATAAACGAGATGCTTTGCAGCAACTCACCAACCCTCCGCCAGAATCTTCCAAAGGTTCTGGAAGGACAAGGGCAGCAGACACATGGGAACATCAATGCCTGCAATTTCCCCTCCAAGCCACACACCATCCTCGCTGTTCCTTCACTGTTGCTGAGTCAAGGTCTTGGAACTCCTTTCCTAACAGCACTGTGGGTGTACCTATACCACATGGACTGCTGCGGTTCAAGAAGGCAGCTCATCACCATCTTCTCAAGGGAAATTAGGGATGGGTAATAAATACTGGCCTAGCCACAAATGCTCAGATCCCATAAAAGACAAAAAAAATTAACAACAAAGTTCCATAGGAATCCTTACTCTATGGACAGAATCTTCTGGTCCCGCCAGCAGTGGGAATCGTGGCGAGCAGAAGCGCTTAATTTGGTGACAGGCCGAAAATCTGTTTCCTGACATCAGGATAAACCGAATTGTGTTGTTCCGATTTTCAAGGCGGGTTAAGGTCGGACGAGCTTCCCATTGAACAATATCAGGAACCCCGTTTGCATGCATTAGCATCTCATGCATGCTCATTAAAAGGCCACCTCGCCAGAATTAAGTTCGTCCTCCAAATTAAGCGCCCTGCCAGCAAGAATTTAGAATATTAAATTTTACAATGGTATATAAGTGGCATTCACCTCACGAGCTTCACCTCTTCCATGACTTTGAGGTCAGTAAATGTTGCTTTCTCCTTCTTGGGGATCGCATATAGTTTCACTCATATCGAATGCTGGTAGCAAATGCTGTGCCAAGGCCAGAAGGGAGGGTGGTAGGTGGAGCAAAAGTTAGACAGGGGAGGCAGGCTAAGCAGGGAAGTGAGGAGATAGTGTCTGAGGAAGTGATGGGGGAAGTATGTCCGGGGAAGGGGAGGGAGAGTGTCTTAGAGGGCGAGGTCGGCAGTGTTGACTGTGGGGTCCTAGGAGTTGAATGCAAGGTGCAGGTGATAGGAGGGAACAGTCACAGTTAGAGGGGGAATTGGGTGTGATAGGGTGGCAGGTCCAAGGTGAGAGTCTGGTAGTGAAGGTCTCATCGGGTGGGCCGGGAGGGGGACTAGACAGGTGGCTCAGATAATGGGAGGGGACAGGGTCAGGGTGGGCTTGGGGAGGGTAACGGGTGTCAGCTCTGAGGGCAGGGAAGGCATGTTGAGGTGTATCATTATAGGGTCCAGGGTAATGGTGTGGGGTTCAAGGGTGACAGAAGGGAGAGGAATGGTGATATTGGGTGGGTTAAGGGAGATGGGGGGAAATTATTGGATGACAGGGGAGGGTAGAAGATGGTGGACTGAGTTTGAAAGGTGACGCAACCATTTTTCAAATCTGACCTTGACCACGCAGTTAGTCAGTCAATGAAATCCCTCAAAATGGGAGAAGAGTCTTTTCAGTGGGTAGAGTTCAAAGTCAACACAAGTGGCTGACTAAAGGGACACCTAATAATTGAGACAACTGGATGTCAACCATGCTCGATTGTGTTCTCCTCTCTACAGTGAAGCCCACACAGCAGCAGGTTTGTTCCCAGCTCGTAGGATTCATAACATCGAGATCCCAGCAAGGTGTGGTGCTGCTGTTTATTCTGTGCAATTTGCCATCAGCTGCAGTCAGCGGCAGGGGTGAAGAGACGGAAGGAGGTGGATGCATCCAAGGGGCACAGCTGATGGACGACAGCCAACTCATGACTCCAAACCTTCATCCTCCTGCATGAACGGTCATGGCAGACAAGGACTCACGTAGTTAGTCTTTCCATTCTGCCAAGGCAATGGTCTCTCTATAGAGTCTTGAGGATAGCGGAGGCAAGTGGAATAGTGTCAGAGGGAAGCTCCTTGCACATGGCTCTCATCACCCTCGTCAAAGAACAATATCTCCATACACAGTCATGTATGAATGGAAGGAACACTCATCTCGGGTCGTCCAGGACGTCCTTCACCTGGAAGGGGTGGGGCCATGTTTATATGGAGGACAGGTGAAGGGCTTAGCACTGGCCTGCTGGCTTTGAGATGGAAGAAACCTGTAAAAGACATGCTCATTAATGTATCACTTCAATTCATTCACATATCCACTGAGGCAGTAATTATGCAGACTGCAGGCAACCCTGCTTTGGTAATGACTCTCATCCCGTTGAGGAGAAGGATGGGACTTCGCAAGTTGGCACAGGGACCAGGAGGAGCAAAGGCCTGAGCAACAAGAGGCAGCAGGGTCTCTATAGGATCAAAATGCTGGTGAACATGGACCACAGCAATGGCGAGCATTGGCCTGACCATGGATATATAGCTGGTGGTGTTCTTATTTAGAGATCAGTGAAAGGCAATGCCAGAGTATGTCCCGGGATGTGGTTGCTTACATCTACTAACTTCTCCAGTACGAGCTGTGACCACAAGGACTCTGGAGGAGTAATGCAGAGCTCCTGGTCTGCAGTGAGTGAATGGCTGTTGAGGTGCTGTTTAACTATGGCACCAGGGCCTTGGACCCCATGATTTAACAGCGGGGCAAGCAAGCTCCTGCCTGCCCCAGCATGAGATTCACCGAGCAGCTCACAGATGCATAATTAATGAGCTGAGCAGCAAAAGACTGCCTGTGTTCAGATGTCCTACCACCCAGCAGGAATCACGGCAACTTTCCTGCCCGCCACCAGACTTATACTTCAGAATGGAAGGTTCCGCCCTGTGGTCTTATTGACACGGTGCTTTGTTGTATATGATCCCTTATACTGTAGAGTTGCCTCACTGTATTCCATGTTTCATTATATATGTGATTCTCACTGTTTAACTAGTCTCACAGTATATGGTGCCTCACCATACATACATCTTCAATGTACATAGTGTCTCACTTTTCAACCTGAACTCAGGATCTATGGTGTCTTTTTGTATATGGTATTTCATTGTATTTTGGGCCTAATCGTATGTGGTGCCACACTGATATTATGCAAAGCGCTTCTCTATAATTTAAGAAGCAATGTGGTAAGGAAAGATCACTAGTGTAAGTACCATCTCTATTACCTTTTCTTGCAGTGTTCCTGTTCCCTCTCTTCCAATACTAGCTGGTTTGTCAGCCATGGCCAATGGGCTTGGGAGTTATTTATAGGCCACTAAACAATAGTGGTAAGGTAGGGCATGGTATAAAACAGTTAGAGGTGCACTCAACAAGGGTAATAAAGTAATCATGGGGGACTTCAATCTACGACCCATAACTTCTGTGCTCCCCAGTGTCGGATTTGGGGGTTACCCCAAAGATGTGCTGGGGAATCCCTCGGGCAAGCTCCCAGGTAAGCGTTTGCACAGCAATTGCCCAGAAGTGCTAACTTCCTCTGGACTGTTGCGCTGCACTGGGAACCATCCGAAAATGCGAATTAAATCACAAACTTCGGATGGTTCTGCCGGGGTTATACCAATAGTTACCCAGAAAAAGTTAGAAGAATTAAAACCTCTTCTAACTTCTGGATAAAGGCCCAGGCTGACCTCACGGGGCCCCCCCAACACATCCCCAATCCACAGGAATACTACCCCCCACCACCCCCCCAACCCTGACCCAGGACCCCGGACAAGCCCTCAACCTCGGACCCACTCCCAACCTCGGAGCCCCCCCAACCTTGGAACCCCCGACCGCCCCTCCCCCCCTAGCCTCAGACCCACCCACCCCCCCGACCTCGGACCCCCCCCCCCCCCCCGACACCCCCCCCACCTCTGAACCTCCGACACTCCCAACTCGGTACCTCCGATCCCCCCCACCCCACCTCTGAACCTCTGATCCCCCCACCTCAGAACCTTCGATCCCCCTACCTCAGAACCTCTGAACACTCCCCCCTCGCCACCTCGGAACCTTTAAACTTACCTGCGTGACAGCAGCTTGTGCTATAAAAAGGGGGTGTGGCCTCCTTGAATTTGTTGGATCTACAGGTCGCTGGGGCCTACAAGGATTCTTTTGATGCAGGCCCCAAGAAGCTCCGGCAAACAGAAGTGGCCACGTAATTTTCAAGACCAGGTAAGTACATATTTATTTCTTCTAATTTCTGCAGGCCAGCACTTTCCGACGCTACATATAGGCTAAATTTGGTAAACCAAATTAGTACTAATGCTGTGGAGGACAAATTCCTGGAATGTGTACAAGATGGTTTCTAGACCAGTTTGTTGAGGAACCAACTAGGGAATGGGCTATTTTAGATCTAGTATTGTGCAATGAGAAATGGTTAATTAATAATCTCATTGTAAAGGAGCTTTTAGGGGAGAGTGACCATAATATGATGGAATTTTACATTAAGTTTGAAAGTGATGTAGTTCAGTCCAAAACTAGAGTCTTAAATCTAAACAAAGAAAACCGGAAGCTATGAGGGGCAAGTTGGCTGTGGTGGATTTGGAAATTACATTACAAGGTATGAAGGTAGACAGGCAACGGCTAGCTTTTAAAGAAATAATACATGGTTTACAACAAAGTTACATTCCTTTGAGGCACAAAAGCCCAACAGGAAAAGTGATCCAACTGTGGTTAACAAGAGAAGTTAAGAATTGTGTTAGATCAAAGGAACAAGCTTATGAAGTTGCCAAAAAAAGTGATAAGCCTAAGGATTGGGAGCATTTTAGAATTCAGCAAAGGAGGACCAAGAAACTGATAAAACAAAGGGAAAATAGAAAATAAAAGTAAACTAGTGAGAAACATAAAAATGGACTGCAAAAGCTTCTATAGGTATGTAAAAAGGATAAGATTCGCAAAGACGAATGTGGGCCCATTACAGGAGACAGGAGAATTTATAATGGGGAATAAGAAAATGGCAGAGAAACTGAACAAATACTTTGTGTCTGTCTTCATGGAAGAAGATACAAAAAACCTCCCAGGAATACTAGAGAACCAGGAGAAGATAGCAAGAATGAAGAATTGAAAGAAATTAGTCTTAGCAAAGAAGTAGCACTGGAGAAATTAATGGGACTTTGAGGAGGTATCAAGCATGATAGATAAAGGGGAACCAGTAGATGTAATATATTTAGATTTCCAAAGGTACCGCACATAAGGCTACTTAATAAAATAAGAGCCCATGGTGTTGGGGGTAGTATGTTAGCATCGACAGATGATTGGCTAGCTATTAGAAGACAGAGAGTTGGGATAAGGGGGGCATTTTCAGGATGGCAACTTGTAACTAGTGGAGTGCCACAAGGATCAGTGCTGGGGCCACAATTATTTACAATATATATAATTGACTTAGATGAGGGAAGTGAATTTACTATCGCCAAGTTTGCGGATGACACAAAAATAGGTGGGAAGGCAAGTGGTGAGGATGACACAAAGAGTCTGCAGAGGGGTATAGGCAGGTTAAGTGAGTGGGCAAAATACTTGGCAAATGGAATATAATGTGGGAAAATGTGGGGTTATGCATTTTGGCAGGAAGAATAGAGACGCTGAACGTTATTTATATGGAGAAAGACTGCAGAAAGCTACAGCTCAGAGGGATTTGGGGGTCCTCATGCATGAATCCCAAAAAGCCAGCATACAAGCTCAGCAGGTAATAAGGAAGGCAAATGGAATGTTGTCCTTTATTTCAAAGGGAATGGAGTATAAAAATAGGGAAGTCTTGCTAAAACTATAAAAAGCACTAGTTAGACCACACCTAGAATACTGTGAACAATTTTGGTCCCCTTATCTAAGGAAAGATATGTTGACATTGGAGGCAGTCCAGAGAAGGTTCACTAGGTTGATCCTATGGATATGGGTATGGCGTATGGAGGGTTTTTTTTATGAGGAGAGGTTGAGTAGGGTGGGCCTGTACTCGATGGAGTTTAGAAGAATGAGGTGACCTTATTGAAACATATAAGATTCTTAGGGGGCTTGACAGGGTAGATGCTGAGAGGTTGTTTCCCCTTGCGAGAGATTCTAGAACCAGAGGGCATAATCTCAGAGTAAGGGGTCGCCCATTTAAGACAGAGATGAGGAGGAATTTCTTCTCTCAGAGGGTAGTAAATCCCTGGAATTCTTAACCGCAGAGTGCTGTAGAGGCTGGAAAGTTAAGTATATTCAAGGCTGAGATAGATAGATTTTTAATCAGTAAGGGAATCAAGGGTTATGGGGAAAAGGCAGATAAGTGGAGTTGAGGATTATCAGATCAGCCATGTTCTCATTGAATGGCAGTCTCAATGGGCCAATTGGCCTGCTTCTGCTCCTACATCTTATGGTCTTATGAGAGTTGATAAATCCCCTGGAACTGATGATCTACATCCTAGAGTGTTGAGAGAGGTGGCTGTAGAGATAGTGGATGCATTATTGGTGGTCATCTTACAAAATCCTATAAATTCTGGAACGGTTTCTGAGATCGGAAAGTAGCAAATGTAACTCACTATTTAAGAAAGGAGGGAGAGAGAAAACGGGGAACTACAGACCTGCTAGCCTGACATCTGTAGTAGGGAAAATGCTAGAATCTATTAGAAAGGATGTGATAACTGAACATTTAGGGCAAAATTGTCCCAGATTTGCACTAAGTGCAGTACTGGGCAGGAAAAAGGGCAATTTATCTGCCGGCCGCAATGGCAGCTTTTCACGCTGTATCATTCCCTTCCCGGCGCATCCTGCCTCATTAATAATGCATTCCTGGGAAACACACCAGGTCACTGGTGGGGCAGACACTGATTCACCCGCCCCACCATCACCTCAGGTGCCATATATAAAGGGTGCCCATGCACAGAGCTAGCACTCTTCAAGGAATAGGAAGCTGCTGGGAACTGGTAACTGCCAAAGGGAGAAAACATGTTGCCCCCAAATTCAGCAATACCTCCCGCGAGTGCCTAGTGGATGCAGTAGAAGCCCGCCACCAAGTCCTTTACCCCTGCTTTGGGCAAAGACCAGCAAGCAAGGTCACCGATCCATCATGGGAGGTGGTGGTCAATGCCCACGTTATGCAGTGCCAAAAGAGGATGAATGATCTCCTCTGTTCCGCAAAGTAAGTCACTCTTCTCATCACTCGCAACTCTCACACTCACAAAGCCATCACACATCCACAGGGATCTCACTCACTGCCAGTTCAAGGGACATCACCATTCACTCTCTCACACACACCTTCATCTGCCCTGAGGATTGTGTCCTCATCCTGTCCGTGGCACCACTCACCACCCACACATGCCAGGCATCCTTATTACCTGGCCTGGCAGGCATCCTGCGTACACTCTCTCCACCTCTATTCATGCAGGACAAGCTGGAACACAACAAAAGGGAGAATTCGTAGACTGGTGGAGGAATAACCGACATCAAGGTCCTCAAAGACTTTGCAAATAGAATCATCCAGCTGGCCGTCGAAGACCTGGGCCGTTCCTGTGCTGACGGCAAGGTCGGAGGTGCTCAATCACGTGAAGGTCCGGCAATGCAACATCCATCAGACAACCAAGCTGTAAGTGAGTTCCCCTGTTCCTCAATCCCCTGCCATGCACTAATTATCGTTCCTTGCTTTTACAGGCACATCAAGGAAGCAGCCAAGGGGGTCCACGACCCAGGTCCTAGGCTCAAGCCCCGAAGACACCTCGGAAGAAGAATCTAATGACACCCTCATTGAAGACCCATCACAGTGCTCACCCACACCCTCCACCAGTGCATAGACACACACCTCGGTGGGACCGAGTTCTAGAGTAGCCTTGGGGTCACAGTCTGGTGAGCACATGGCACTGTCTGATCCATAGCAGGTGGCGGCAGGGATTTCTCAGGTTTATGGCATTCGGAGGACTGCTGCAGACCAGAAATCTGCTGAGTCAGAGTCAGGTGAGGAGCCTCTGGACTCAGTCATAGCTCAGTTGCTGGAGCTGCAAAGGCAAGTTCAGGAACATCAGGAAGAGATGTCCGCTGCACTCCTCAGCTTTCAAGGCACAATGGAGGAGTCCATCCGCCTTCATTCTAAGGTGATAGCGCTGGCATGCCAACGCACCGAGGTCAACACTGGTAGGATGGTGGCCACCATGGAGACCTTGGCCCAGGACATTGGTCCTGCACTGCCTTGTGGGCTGAACTCCATCGCTGAAATCATAGTTGGCCTCCAACAGTATCAACGCAATAAGGGTGGCGAGCAGCTCAATCTCACTCCAGCTTCCCCTTCTCCTCTAGGAGTCAGCCAGGGACCCTGGGGCACCCATAGGGAGGAGGATCAGCAGGTGCAAACCCCAGGGCCATCCACCCAGGTGACTCTGGGAGTGTCCAGCCCATCTGAATCCCATCTTCCTGTGACCCCTGCAGCTCCAGTTCCACAGGCCATGGAGGGTGCCACTGCCACAGCAGGACCCCGAAAGCAGGCTGGGACCCTCCAGGTGACACCTGTCAAGGTCATCACAGACAGAGCGTAGCAGTCAGCAGGCTGCCTCCACCCCTTCTGTGGATGTCAGGGGAGCACCAAGATGTAGCAGCAGGGTTGGGAAAGTTAAGAAAATGTAGTTTCACTGTGTGGGCACGGGCATTAATCACTTGTACATAATATTGGCTAATGTAAATAAATTCCCAACAATGTCACCCTGTCTATGGCTCCTTGTTATGTGAAGCAGTGGTTGTCTGAAGTGAAAGCTTAGTTCCTGCCCAAGATAAAGGCAGGTCTCTCAGTCCAGGGCCTCTTCCCTGTGCTTTGTGCAACCTCCCAGCACACTGATGGTCTGCCTTCACTGTCACTGGTCACATTAGTCATGCCTGCACCTCGATGGAGCTCATCATTGCTGCCAGAATGTCCTGGTCGGACGGCACAGAGTTCTATCATTCTCTCTGTGTGTTCTCAGCACCTTTGAGGTGTGGCTGGCCCTCCCATCTCATCAGCATCTGTGTCCGGTGACAGTGTGGTCCTGAAGGGTTCAGTTCACGAAGGATGCCGTAGGATCAGGAGAAGATAAAGTTTCCTGCTGCATTTCCATGATATGACCCTGTTCACAGAGCGCAAGCGAGGTGCCATCAGCCAGACAGGAGTCAGACATTCACATAAGCTGTGTAAGGATCTATGGAGTGTCCCCACTGGACGTCATTATCATCCTCCTGGAATGTAGGGACTATGGGCATCTGCTGCATCTCCATGACAAGAGCCTTATCACGAAGGGTATATGTGCTGTCATCAGCCAGACAGGGTAGCAGGATGAGGGTGCATTGGTAAAGGTAGAAAGGGTGGCGAGGGTGGTTGGTGGGGACACGGAGGCAAATACAGACCCTTGGAATGGGAGGGAGGAGGTCAATGTCAATGGGGTAGGGTTCTCTGGGGAGTAGAGAATGTGCACATTCACCTGAACATCCTGAAATGACAACAGTTTGGGTTGGATGGCGGAAGATGGAAGGTGATGCCGGGGGAGGTCCACAATGATGGAGAAAAGGACAAGGGTGACTGAGGGAGGGGAAAGAGCTTTACCACGACCATGTTTGTTAAGTCGAAAGTGAGCGGTACCTCATGTTGGACAGGCACAGGTGCTGCATGGGAGTGTGATCAGTGGGTAGGCAGAGATGTAGCTCAGATGGAAAACTGAAAGAGAACCCCAGCAGGCAGCATTGAAAATCTTCAGGACATTGAGATGAGTGTGATGGGTTAAGGCTCCGCACGCGTGGGAGAGTGCTTGCACAAGGCTCCGACAGGCCCTGCCACACACACACACTTCTCCCTCCAGAACCACTCGTGGTCCGGCTGCGTGCAGCTGAACTGCTAGTTGGGGGAATGCAGCGGGAGGACTCACGAAGCCTGTCAATGAAGCTGAAAGACAACATTACATATTATTCAGTGAAAGTGAAAAAATATTTTCACTTTATAAAGTGACAAAATGTGTTCACCCGTGCAACCGCCTGTGATCAGAATTTCTTCACTTTTCTAGGCCTACCACTTCTTCTGGGTGCTGCCCTGACATCTGCAGCAGGGGTGGAGACAGTTTGTGCAATGGTTGGTCCTGTTGCCTCTGATGACTTCAGTGTGCGTCCTCTGGAGAGCCGAGGCCTTGAGGGCCCCGGCTTGCTTTGGCTGTCCTCCTACGGGCCAACTGCTCCCACTGCGGTGACAGAGGACATGGTTGAGGGGGTCACAGGCAAAAGGGACTCGGAGGGAGCGGACAGCCTCTGAGATTCCTGAGTGGATCATCCAGGGGTGTCCAGCTGACGCTCCTCCTCCATTTTGAGTGCCCAAGGGCCCCAGCCTGACTCCTTGAGGGGGAAGGAGCACCTGGAGGGACACTGCCACTGCAGGAACTCACCCATGGCTACCACGATGGAGTGCACATCTGCACGCATTTCTGCATTTTGCTGGACCAGTGTATCCATGATATCCACCATCCTTCTTCCATACGCGCACATGGGCACCACTTCATCAGAGAGGAGGCGGACGCACTCCTCCGACTTGCGTGCTACTCTGTTGAGGGCTTCCAACAGCTCCGCATAATGTTCCACCGCCTTCTTCTGACTCTCCACGATGAGTTGGAAGGCCAAATCCAAAGGCTCATCAACTGACTCAGACCTCACAGATGCCTCTTCCCCAGCAGTCCTCCGAGGCTCAGCTAAACCTGCCTTCTCCTGCTGCGGACATGTCCCTGCGGTGAGCACCAGATTGTGAACCCAAGCCTGCTCTAGATCTAGGTCCCACCAAGAAGTGTGTCTCTGTGCTGGTGCAGGGTGTAGTTAAGCGCTGTGATGGGTCTTCCAGGCAGCTTATTTTCAGCTCTTCAATGGAGGAGGCGTCCTTTTGGTTGGAGGTGAGGACATAGATGGAGCTGACGGACGGGTTAACTGAGGGCATTGGTCACTTGGCAGAGCTCCCTGTGAACCAAAGTAGAGTTAAGGCAGCAGAGTCAAAAGCAGGAGACAGAGCACTCACAGTTGTGTTGAGAAAGGGATGATGTGGTGCAGGATCCTCATGTGGGTGTTCGCCACCGACCTCACTGTCATCACATGCATGGTCCATGTCGTTATCAGTCAGCATAATGGCATGCTCCTCAAAGTGAGTGAAGGTCCTAGTGTGGGTCACTCCACCCCTGGTCTGGGGCCTTACCATGCTGTTGTGAGTCGGCTTCTCCCGCATGAAAACAGATGGAAACAGTGTGAGCAGGACACGTGGCACTGTGTGGAATGTTTGTGTGGTGAGCGGAGCCATGGTGAGGATGAGGATGCGAGCGCCAAAGAATATGAGTCTGATGGAGATGTGAGGGTGTGTGAGAGAGTTAGTGGTTGTTAGGGGGAAGAAAATAAATGAGAATTTATTGTAAAGGAGAATTCATTATAAGGGAATGAATTACTTAAATTAGAATCTATAGGCAGGCCAGCACAAACCAGTAAATCAACAATTAAACAATTGAACCAGAGGAACCTTCCACAGCCTTAGGGCCTGCAAACAACAGAAAGGCCTTGGGAGCCGGACTGGAGTCAGAGCATTGGCAATAACAACTAAGATTAAGTGTGCTCTTCAACAGATAGGGGAAGAACAGATGGTCCTAGTTTAGGTAGGAGGGAAGGTCTCTGCCTGGGTGAAAACAAGTAGGGACACACGGTGCATGTACTTGTTACCAGGGATGTCTGTTTAATGTAAACCTATATGTTGACCAGATCGGAATCTGGAAACTGTTCTTGTACGTGATCAATAATGTATAAATATACTGAATACTTGTAACTTAGCAGAGTACTGTCTCAAGCTGCATTGAGATGGTTCTCTCCTTGCAATGCTCAAATAAACGATCGTGACCTGTACCTGAGACTCCTGTGGTCCAGTTGTCAAAGACACCACAACAGTTTGGCGTAGTTGGCAGGATACTCGGATTGGACCCTCGGGACTGCTCTGCAAAGTGGGTGAGTATATTTCATTTACCACCCGTAGTTAGTGCAGTAAGCCTACCCGAGCATAGTCCGGCCGAGTATCAAAGAATCAGGAGGAGGACTCAGGACAGGACAGAGATAGGAGGCGCTGGGGTAGGAGGGGGAGCCGCGCAGGTGGGCTAGCGGTGCTGAAGCCATGCAGGGAGGTCAGGCCACTACCTGAAATAGGAGGCGGCGCCGTGCTGGCGGGTTACGGTTTGAAATATAACCATAACCGAAGACGCGCAGGAAGGCCAGACCCCAGTGAAATATGTGAAACTGCACATACCGCAAGTAACTAAGTTGTTAGGGCCGCGCGAATGTACCGTGCAGAGATAGATGGGAATAAGAACAGAGTGCCATCAGGGAAACAGAATAGCGCTATGGAACTTGACTGGGGAACCGCGGACTCCATTACGAGGTTCATAGCGGAACAACAGTCAAGGTTAATCACAAAAATGCAGAAAGGGGGGTGGAATCCACAGGGAATCCCTGGAGAACAAAAACAGTGGTAGGTAGAACTAAAAGGATAAGGAAAAGAAAGGGGTGATGTTTACTATTACCTTGTATAATTGATCTAAGATACAAGAGCTACTTGTGCTGAAGAGAGAGAGAGAGAGAAAAGGGGGGTACCCCTAGGGAGTTAATAAGCACTGACAGGCAGGAGCAGGGGAAATGTGAGCTTTCATCAGTTTGATGGTCCCTACAGGTGGAGCCTTCATGATCCCTTGATCTCCCCCACTGCTATTTGAAGTTTCATTTAGAATATGAGAGTTTTAAATCGTTAAGTTAAGGATACAGGAATATAAATACATACCTCTACTCCTCCATCACCCCCTACTCCTCAACCCCCACTTATGGCACCTCCCCATGCCCACGCAGAAGATGCAACACCTGCCCCTTCACTTCCTCTCTCCTCACCGTCCAAGGGCCCAAACACTCCTTTCAAGTGAAGCAGCATTTCACTTGCATTTCCCCTAACTTAGTCTACTGCATTCGTTGCTCCCAATGTGGTCTCCTCTACATTGGAGAGACCAAACGCAAACTGGGCGACCGTTTTGCGGAACACCTGCCGTCTGTCCGCAAGAAAGACCCAAACCTCCCTGTCGCTTGCCATTTTAACACTCCACCCTGTTCTGTTGCCCACATGTCTGTCCTTGGCTTGCTGCATTGTTCCAGTGAAGCCCAACGCAAACTGGAGGAACAGCACTTCATCTTCCGACTAGGCACTTTACAGCCTTCCGGGCTGAATATTGAATTCAACAACTTTAGATCTTAAACTCCCCCTCCCCCCATCCCCACCCCGTTTCTCCCCCCCCACCCCCCCCCACCCCCCCACTTTTTATTCAATAATTTATATAGATTCTTCTTTCCCCACCTATTTCCATTATTTTTAAATCTAAAACTAAAACCTTGTTAGTCTGTCCACCCCACCCCCACTAGAGCTGTACTTTGAGTATCCTGTCTTGCATTCTTAATTAGCACTTTTCTTAGACAAATATCACCACCTTCAACACCTCTTTGATCCTTTTGTCTATGACATCTTTTGATTATCTGCTCCTATCACTGCTTATCTCCACAATCACCACACCCTCAATTTCTCTCTTCCCCCACCCGCCCCCCCCCCCACCCCCACCTTAAACCAGTTTATATTTCTCCCTTCTTCTAACTATGCTTCAGTTCTGCCGAAGGGCCATGAAGGCTCGAAACGTTACCTGATTTCTTCTCCGCTGATGCTGCCAGACCTGCTGAGTTTTTCCAGGTAATTCTGTTTTTGCTCTAAATATATGTTTGTTTGTGTGCAAGGAAGCATTTATATCTGAGTTTTAATGTGTTTTCTTCCATTAATTGTCATTTGTGTGTGCAGTTCAGCACCTTAGGGTTGAAAGCCCCATGTTAGATTAAAGGAAACGTATACTAAAACATCCCGAAGTTTTGAGTATAAGGTTTGAGTTGAGATTTCTGGCAAAAAATTGCAATTTGAAGGTATCTTAAAGCTAAACAGGGTTAGATGAACCAACCTTTGTACCACCCCCTTGCAGACTAGTATCACCAGCTTCCAAGCTGATTGGGATTGATACATACAAGTTGCATTAACTCATACGAGTTAGTATTCTAAAATTCTGAGGAAAAAAATTACCTGAAGCTCAAGGGATTCTAGGAAAACCAAAAGGCATAAACACAAGGTCTAGGTCGTTCCAATGGATAAAAAGGGGTTTCTTTTGAAGAGATTAATTAAATATGAAAGGAAATCTGCATCCCAACAGCACTGTAATTTGAAGTTGGGACAAGGCTTGAGGTGTAAAGTGCAGTGTAGTTTAGAAGATTACTTTTGAATCACTAGGATGCTATCTAAGATAAAAAATGAGTTGATAAACATACAGGAATTATAACTTGGATACAAATCAATACACATAAGAAAGAGGTTGTATTAATTTTGATAGTGTAAATTACATTTCTTACAAAGTTTAAAATTTGAGGTTTGGCTCCTGATAATTTCTCAAAAGGGAATTTTCATTTTAAAAGGTTTGACAACAATTGGCACTAATTCAAATGCCGCAAGCTTTTGTATTGTAAGTCTGTTCCCAAAATATGAAGCTAAGCTCAAGACCTTGACAAAGTTTGGCAGAAATCCAATTTTTGGCCGAGTTAATGAATCTGGGATAATTCTAAAAGAAACGGGTCAGACACAATTTAGTGGGTTACTTTTGAGACAATAAAATGTTGTTTGAGAAGAAGATAAGGATCATGTCAATGCCTGATTTCTGTTTTAAAACTGTTATGAGAATATTTTATTTATTTTAAAGTCTCTCCAGGCAACCTGAACAAGATAAGATGGTAGCTGTTGCATGTGTAAAATGTTATGAGGCAAATAGGAGAAAGAGTTAGGGAAAGAGGACACAATATACAAACATTTTTAAGGGAAGTGAATTTGATAATCTGGCCATCAACTGAGACATTGGAAATGCACAGGGGGAGATAAGCAAAGATCTAGAGACAGAGATCCTCGTCGACACGGAATAGTTAATATGGCCTAAAGAGCAAGGAAACATTATAAACGATCAAGACAATAGAGAAACTGACCTCAAAAGAATCTTAGGATGATCATGGTCAGGGAAAAAAAAACTTAGAGGTAAAACTATGTGGAATCTGTAGTTCAGGAATTGAAATGTAAGGAGAAATAATACTTAACAACAATTTACCACAAGATGGATAGGGGTAAAGGGAAAGCCGGAAAAAGGCTAAATAGATGTATTACTGATTGTATTAATGTGCCTGCGAGCTACAAAAAGTAAGACCACGGGATTAACACTATGATGACAGACAGAGTTAAGCGGCTCCCAGAGAAAACCGTCACTGGAAGTGAAGATACTGAGCCACTGAAAGATAGGATAAGAAGGTGCACTGTAGAGTTGTGTAGGCAGTTTAAGGAATTGAGGTCCAACGTGGGACAGCAGCAGGAGACAGTAGGTTGGAAGGAGTGGAAGGTGCCTATCCAGATGGATTCAGATCAGGGAACTCATTTCACAGGAAGAGTCATTAAAGAAATGTATAAATTTAAATTTAAACATAAATTCCACATTCCCTACCAGCCACAGAGCTCGGGGATGGTGGAAAGGATGAACCAAAGTTAAAAAAAACATCAATAGCAAAAGCAATTCAAGAGACAGGGAATAGCCCAATATTCTAATGCGCCTTAGGGCTACCCCAAGCAGGACCACCAGGCTCACCCCATTTGAAATAATGACAAGGAGACCAATGCAGTTACCCGAGGGAATCATAGTAGGAGTGGGAGATGTAGGACCACTAAAAGGAAGGATACGAGACTATGTGAGGGAAATGAGTAAGCAATTGCATGAGTTAAGGAAGGAAGTCAGAGACCGACAGGTGATTAAGGATATGGAAACAGGCAAATCCAAAGAGCAACAATGGACCAAGTGGGGAATAAGGTGATGGTCAAGGTGAGCCCGGAGCGAACAGGGTTTGCCCCCAGGTGGCATGGACCATACAAGGTAATTATGACAGGTGATACATGCACACTTGTAGATATGAGAACGGGAAGTAAATGGAGGCATTACACACAGTTAAAGATACATGACAATTGACCAAGCGGTAACCCGGAGAACAGGAGCCGATGTTAATGTCTCCACAAATCTACGATCCTGATCGTGGGCGTATCAGTACTGGCAACAAGGTTGGGGATCATCACTGATCATCCCGCACCGCAGGAGGAACTTTGGTACAGCACGGACAGTGCCGAATGTGACATGCAACGGGGAATGATAAATGTAACAGTAGGAGAACAAGTGCTTTTGAATTTTTGTAAGGATTTGCTTCAGATCAGGTGTGGGAGGTTCACCCAAAAGAGAATATTAGTACCACTACCCAGCCACCTTCCACATCTGCTTCCACAGTCTGAGTAGAGATAATTGAAACCTCTCAAACCACACCGACTGACCCACCTTGTCCAATTATGCATCCAGGACCGACGAATGGTTTACTGGTTAATCAGAAGTTTTGTATGATAATGTACACCACGAGCTGGTATCCGTAGTCTTGAACATATCTGGAATTGCCCTGCCCCAGTGGTGCTCAACCCATATTCGAGCACTATATACGGCTCTAATGGGCCAGCTGATGACTGAAGCATCTCAGTTCAACGATGGGATGTGATCAGGTTTGGGAAGGAACCGAGTTAAGCGCAGCCTGATAAATGATGCCGCTACGATATTCAATACATCAGTGGTTAATTCAGAACCTGGCAACTGTTGACCAGAAGGTCTGGACCTTGAGCTTTAAACTTAAGGAGATTTTAGAGCGAGGACAGGGAATTCATAACACCCAATTAAATACAGACCAGGACTTGACATGGTTAATCCAAAGCCTGGCTACCATGCTCGAAAGTCATGTGGAGACTATCAGCAAACTGATTGAAATAGGGAAGAATATTTCAGATGAAGCGAGCAGAAATGATGTTTGCAGCACCTGTGGATCCTGGGCACTGGAACAAGCCCGAGAGAAATTAAGACAGATTAATGAAGGGGTAGTTCCTTTATGGGTAACTAATGAACATTTATTTAATCTTTCATGGCATAAGGATCATGGTTGCCAGCTCAGAGGTTCAACATGCATATATAGAATGAATGTTGAATGTATAGTGAATAATAATATGCTAATTGTCTTAGTGATACCTGTTATACCTATGTCAACACCTGGCAGAATATTAAATGGAGTAGAGAATATTGGGGTGATATGGGGGGATTACTATATTAAGTACCACGATATTCTACCAAATGCAGTAGACATAGAAGGGAATATAGTTAGCACCACATTAGAAAGGTGTAGTATAGAGACCACCGCAGTAGTATGTGCACACCCAATATACGAGATGGAAGAAGCTAAGTGTGGATTTAAAGCAGCAGCAAATTGTACAATGGAAACTATATGGGCTGCAAAAGAACCGACTCATGTTGCGTATATGGGGAATTGGAGATATTGTATTACCACGTGGCAGCAAAAGATCCAGTACAGGAGCAACCGGATGTGCCCCATCCACAATCATTCAGTGTGCCTAGACCCACAGGTGCCGGCAAGGGTGGGGAAGGTGGAACTAGTCGAAACATGCTAGAGAGGAGCGGCTACTATTCAGATCATGGAAAGCCTTAAGGATAACCTGACACAGTATTTGAAGCAGTTCTCCTATGAAATTCCCTTATTACCAGAGCACTTAACCACGATTTAGAGGCAGGCTCAACAGATATACAGAACTTACTATACACTGCAGCAACAGGTTAGAGCCTTAAAGGAGGATATCAAACAAATAGATTCTTCCACATGGTGGGAGGACCTGTGGAACTGGGGCTGAAACATACAGATACACCCCTGGGTTTTGATTATCTCCCATGCCCTAGTTATACTTCAACTGATATTGATTATACATCTAACATACTTGATTCATCGCACTCGGAAGTCACAAAAAAGGCGGTGCTGGGGGAGCTTTAGCAGGTGGAGAAGAAATTTAGTAAGCCAGAGGCCTGAATTGAAGTGCCAGATGATACAGATGGTCTGACGGTACCCTTTACAACTGAAAGCTGGATGACTGGCCAGCATCAATGGGCGGTGGTGCGTAAAGGGACGGACAGTACCACTATAGTTGGCTACCTAGGGCTAGGCTAAGGGCCAAAAGGGGGAAGTAAATGAGAATTTATGGCAAGGGAGAATTCATTATAAGGGAATGAATTACTTAAATTAGAATCTATAGGCAGGCCAGCGCAAACCAGTAAATCAACAATAAACAGTTAAACCAGATGAACCTTGCACAGCCTTAGGGTCTACAAACAACAGAAAGGCCTTGGGAGCCAGACTGGAGTCAGAGCATTGGCAATAACAACTAAGATTAAGTGTGCTCTTCAACAGATAGGGGAATAACAGATGGTCCTAATTTAGGTAGGAGGGAAGGTCTCTACCTGGGTGAAAACAAAGAGGGACACATGGTGCATGTACTTGTTATCAGAGATGTCTGTTTAATGTAAACCTATATGTTGATGAGATCAGAATCTGGAAACTGTTCTTGTACGTGATCAATAATGTATAAATATACTGAATACTTGTAATTTAGCAGAGTACTGTCTCAAGCTGCATTGAGATGGTGCTCTCCTTGCAATTGCTCGAATAAACGATCATGACCTGTACCTGAGACTCCTGTGGTCCGTTTGTCAAAGACACCACAACAGTGGTGTTCTCCCTTGAGGTGTGAGATCCCTGTGGATGTTTGAGAGTGTGTGAGTTGAGAGTGATTGAGAGGTGGTTGACTTACCCTGGCAGAACAGATGTGAGCATTCAACCTCTTCCTGCACTGGATAGCTGGTCTTCACTGTGCTCCAGTGGCACTGACCGCCACTGTAACTGCCTGCCAGGCCAGATTGGTGACTCTGGTGAAAATCCTGCGGCCAGAGTGGGGTAGAGGACATCGTGGCAGCCTTCCACTGAGTCCAGGTGCCCCAGAGAGGCATCACTAAATTTGGGGGCTGCAGTCTTGCTGGCTTTTGGGGCCATCTGTCGCTTGGAGCAGTCCTCGTCTGTAGACATGAAGTAGGCTGTGCTCTGGCGCACTTTAAATAAGGCGCCCGGAGCGAGGAAATGCTGAGGTCACGGCATGACGGACAAATCCCACCTACCAGCCTGCCTACCAGGAATCCGGTGTTTCTCCCGTGAATGCATTATTAATGAGGCGGGCCGTGCCAGGAAGGGGACAATGTGGCACAAAAACCTGCCGTTGCGGCCGGCGGGCAAAGTGTCTTTTTTCACACCCGCTATTGCACTTAGTGCAAATCTGGGACAATTCCACCCATAATCTCAGAATAAGAGGTAGGCCATTTAGGACCGAGATGAGGAGGAATTTCTTCACTCGGAGGGTGGTAAATCTATGGGATTCTCTACCCCAGAGGGCTGTGGAGGCTCAGTCATTGAGTATGTTCAAGACAGAGAATGGATAGATTTCTAGATAGTAAAGACATCAAGGGATATGGGGATAGTGTGGGAAGAAGGCGTTGAGGTAGAAGATCAGCCATGATCTAGTTGAATGGTGGAGCAGGCTCAAGGGACAGAATGGCTGACTCCTGATCCTATTTCCTACGTATTCCATCCTTCATTGACTGGTTTAGCTGTGTCACATTCAAAGAACAACATCTGCGCTTAGTGTGCCTGCTCTTGTTTGCTCTTGTAATATGAATACGTTTAGAAGGCAATTAACAATTACTATTGTAGCTTTTAATAGACCCTGTATGTCTTGGTTTCATTGCAAAGTCCACACATTGTAGTTCAGGTAGATTGATGCCTATTGAGAGGTATTCTGGGGTGTTGGAGAGGGAGGAGGAGTTAAAGAAGTGTGCAAAAGTGTTGTTATAAATTACAGACAGAGTTCAGTTAAAATTTCCCTGTTTGAAAAGGGATTACAGCTAAAATCTTATTTCATCCAAATGATCTTTGTTATTCTTTTGCAAGTGCAGATGCATTTGCATTATTCATTGATGTCCACAAGCACGTTCAATAATAATTAACGATCCGAGGAGATCATTTTAAACCTGATCATTCTCTGTTTTTATTACTATATTCATTACACTAATACATTTGTTACACATGGCGGGTCAATAAATGGCACAAACATCCTTTGTACTGTTCCAGGAAGAATCCCAATCACTAAAGCTCAAACAAACACTGGATACTGTGACTGCTGCCATAAAATAAAAAGTCAAAGAAATGTGTTTAGACAGACTGATTCCAGTTTTGTAGGTATATAGGACACAGGAATGAAACCAGACAGACCACCCGGCAACAACCTAGGCATCGGAAACGACAATGGCAAAATCAGCCCTGTTGACCCTGCAAAGTCCTCCTTACTAACATTTGGCGGATAGTGCCAAGATTGGGAGAGCTGTTTCACAGACTAGTCAAGCAACAGCCTGACATAGTCATCCACTGTAAAAGATCCCCTAGGAAACAGTGACCATATCATGGTGGAATTTAGCATTCAGTGTAAGAGTGAGAAATAAAGTTCGGAAACATCTGTGCTAAACTTAAATAAGGGTAATTAGAAAGGAATAAGGGCAGAGTTGGCTGGAGAGGACTGGGAAAGCAGTTTAGCAGAAAAGACTGTTGATGAACAATGGCAGACATTTAAGAAAATAGTTCATGACTCACAGCAAAGATATATCCCAGTGAGGTTCTAGGAAGGGGATAAACCAACCTTGGCTAACCAAGGAAGTTAAGGATAGTATCAAGTGAAAGAAAAAACATACAATGTGGCAAAGATTAGTGTAAGCCAGATGATAAGGAAAGTTTTAAAAACCAACAGAAGATGACCAAAAAAAAATAAAGAGGTAGAAAATAAACTTTGAGGGTAAGCTAACAAGTAATATAAAAATGGACAGTAAGAGCTTCTTTAAATATATATAAAGGAAGAGAAAGGCCAAAGTAAATAAAAGCCCCTTAGAGAATGAGGCTGGGGAAATAATAATGGGGAACTAGGGAATGGCAGAGGAGTTGAATAAATGCTTTGCATCAGTCTTCACGGTAGAAGACACTAACAGCATTCCAAAAATACTAAATAATCATGGGGCTAAAGTTGGGGGAGGAAATAAATACAATAATTATCACTAGAGAAAAAGTACTAGGGAAACTAATGGGGCTAAAGGCCAAAAGTCACCTGGACCTGATGGGTTGCATCCTAGGATATTAAAAAGAAATAGCTGCAGAGATAGTGGATATTCTGGTGGTAATCTTCTAAGAGTCTAGATTCTGGAAAAGTCCTAGAGGATTGGAAAACTGCCAATGTAACACCCTTATTCAAAAAGGGAGGTAGACAAAAACAGGTAACCATAGGCCAGTTAGCTTAACATCTGTCCTTGGGAAACTGTTGGAGTCATTTAGAAATGCATAATCTAATCAAGCAGAGTCAGCATGGCTTCATGAAGGGGAAATCATGCCAAACAAATTTATTAGAATTCTTCGAGGAGGTAACAAGCAGGATAGATAAAGGGGAACCAGTAGATGTAATATATTTGGATTTCCAAAAGGCGTTCGATAAGGGGCCGCACATAAGGCTACTTAATAAGATAAGAGCCCATGGTATTGGGGGTAGCATATTAGCATGAATAGAGGACTAGCTAACTTGAGAGTTGCCATAAGGGGGGCATTTTCAGGAAGGCAACCTGTAACTAGATCAGCGCTGGCGCCACAATTATTTACAATATATATTAATGACATTCGATGAGGGAAGTGAATTTACTATCACCAAGTTTGCAGATGACACAAAAATAGGTGGGAAGGCAAGTGGTGAGGATGACACAAAGAATCAGGTTAAGTGGGTGGGCAAAAACATGGCAGATGGAATATAATGTGGGAAAGTGTGAGGTTATGCACTTTGGCAGGAAGAATAGAGGTGCTGAATATTATTTAAATGGAAAAAGACTGAAGAAAGCTGCAGCACAGAGGGGTTTTTTTATTCGTTCATGGGGTGTGGGCATCACTGGCTAGGCCAGAATTTATTACCCATCCCTAATTGCCCTTGTTCAGAGGGCATTGAAAAGCTGTGGGTCTGGAGTCATATGCGTACAATGTACAAGGTGCACTGCAGGAATTCACCAAGGCTCCTTAGACAGCACCTTCCAAACCCATGACCGTTACCATCTAGAAGGACAAGGGCAACAAACAGATGGGAACACCATCACCTGGAAGATCCCCTCCAAGTCACTCACCATTCGGACTCATAAATATATATTGCCATTCCTTCACTGTGGCTGGGGCAAAATCCTGGAGCTCCCTTCCTAACAGCAGTGTGGGTGTACCTACACCACATGGACTACAGCGGTTCAAGAAAGCAGCTCACCACCACCTTCTCAAGGGCAACTAGGGATGGGCAATAAATGCTGGTCCAGCCAGCGAAACCACATTCCCTGAATGAATTTTTAAAAATCCTTTCCATGTCCACCTTGTTAAGACTACTCAGGACTTTATATACTTCAATCAAGTCACCCCTCACTCTTCTAAACTCCAGTGGAAATAAGCTCAAACTGTCCAACCTATCCTCATAAGACAACCTGCTCACTCCAGGTGTCAATCTAGTAAACCTCCTCTGAACCGCCTCCAACACATTTACATCCTTCCTTAAACAAGGAGGCCAAAACTGCACACTTAATTCAACATGTGGTCTCACCAATGCCCTGTATAACTGAAGCATAATATCCTTACTTTTATGTTAAATTTTTCTCATAATAAAGGATAGCATTCCATTAACCTTCTTGATGATGTGCTGTACCTGCATGCTAACCTTTTGTGACTCATGTGCCAGAACACCTAGATCCGTCTGCACCCCAGAATTCTGCAGTTCTTCTCCGTTTAACTCTGTTTTATTATTCTTCCTGCCAAAGTGAACAACTTAACATTTTCCCATATTATGCTCCATCTGCCAGATTTTTGCCCACTTACTCAACCTATCTATATCCGTCTGCAAACTCCTTATGTCCCCTTCACAACATACTTTCCTACCTATCTTTGAGTCATCTGCAAATTTAGCTACCATGCCTTTGCCCCCCTCATCTAAATCATTGATGTAAATTGTAAAAAGTTAAGGCCCCAACACAGACCCCTGCGGGACTCCACTTGTCACATCCTGCCAATCAGACAAGACCCATTTATGCATACTCTCTGTTTTCTATCAGCAAGCCAATCTTCTATCCATGCTAATATGATACTCTCTACACCATGAGCTTTTATTTTCCACAGTAACCTTTGATGTGGTACCTTAGCAAATGCCTTCTAGAAATTCAAATGCAGTACGTCTACAGGCTCCCCTTTATCCACAGCACATGTTACACCTTCAAAGAACTCTAATAAATTGGTTAAACATGATTTCCCTTTCACAAAACCATGCGGACTCTTCTCGATTACCTTGAACTTTTCTAAGTGCCCAGCTACAACCTTTTTAATGATTGATTCTAACGCATTCCCCACAACAGAAGTCAAACTAATTGGCCTATATTTTCCTGTTTTCTGCCTCCCTATCTTCTTGAATAGAGGGTTATATTTGCTACTTTCCAGTCTGATGGAGCCTTTCCAGAATCTAGGGAATTTTGGAAAATTAACACCAACGCATCTACTTTCTCATTAGCCACTTCTTTAAAGACCTCAGGATGAAGTCCAACTGAACCGAGAGACTTCTCAGCCCACAGCTCCATCAATTTATTCAGTGCTGCTTCCCTAGTGATTGTAATTTCGCCAAGTTTCTCTCTCCCTGATTTACAGCTATTACTGGAATACTTTTTGTATCCTCTATAGTGAAGACAGAAGCAAAATATTTGTTCATTTCGTCTGCCATTTCCTTATTATCTACTATTAACTCCCAACTGGAAGCAGTCTGTGAGTCATGCTAGACAGTTTACTCACAACCAAATTACTTCCTAGCAGGCGAAGGCAGACCAAGAAATTTGATGGAGGGTACAGGAGGAAAAAGAGTGGAGAGGGCAAAAGGGAGGGCAGAATAAGCAAACATTATTGATCAATCCTTAGATGAGGGTAGTTATCCCAATGAACAGTGCCACTAAAAGGCAGGATCCCCTCAATCTACAACCATGGATCAAGAACAAACACATTTCTTCATCCCTTAAATCCACACAGTCCCAGTACAAAACCGAATGAATCAATGTACTACACCTACAAGCACTATGTAATCAAAACATACAATTAATTAAATCAATCACAGCAACTTGTATTTACATCACTCCTTTAACATAAAGAAAGAAAGTGAGGTAGAAAGGCAAAGAGGTTTAGGGATGGAATTCCAGAGCTTAGGAGTGGACCTCGGAAGCTGAAGGCACAGCCACCAATGGTGGAGTGATTAAAATTGGGGATGCTGGAAAGGCCAGAATTAGAGGAGCATGGATAGCTCAGGTGGCTGACAAGATGCAGGAGATTACAGAGTTTAGGAGGGATGAGGCCAGACTTAGAAGCAAGGATGAGAATTTTAAAATCAAGTTGATGCTGAACCAAGAGACAATGTAGATCAGTGAGCACAGGGGTGATGAGTGAACAGGACTTTGTACAAGTAAGGGCACAGGTAGCAGAATTTTGAATGATCTTAAGTTTATGGTGTCAGAACAGTGGATTACAGCCCCAAATTACTTACAGGCATGTTGAACTTTTTAAGGAAGACATGTGTTTTTTAAAAAGGCATACAAGTAAAGACACTGAACAAATTATGATTGAGAATGTAAAGTAGCCACTTTCTGAAAAATTCCTACATGGATTATACTTGACCGACTAGTCCCGAGAGAACATGGAATGTCACACCTAAAAAGGTACTTCAGACAGAGACACTTGAAAGGAAGAGTTGAAATACAAAAGACTGAACTTTAATCTCCTGTGGTTGTGGAGACAATGGAGACTGATTGCCACATCTCAGCAGACATCCAAAACCATCTCCTGTTGAGTAATATCTCAATGGTCTGAGTTAAAAGAAAACGGACTCTGGGCAAAAGATATTTGTTTTTTCACCCCCTTCCAGGAACATACAAGGAAATAGGTTAAAAAGCTAGCTGCAGTCCTGATCTGTGTGTGCTAGTGTGCTGTGAGTGTGACAGCAGAAGATCATCAACTAGGCAGCTTGTAGGCAAAGACTTTCTCTCTCTCTCTCTCTGTTGCGGGATGCAAGTCAGCAAGGCCACAAACAAAAAGGATATAGCACAGCTTCTTCAGCCAACTTGCAGAACCAACTCAACTTCTTATTTCTGATATGTGTGCGTATGTGTGTTGCATTTTTATTATTTTTTCTCAGGTTTTAGTAACTAGTAAACTTACTCTTCCTTAGACTCAAGAACGCCTGGTTAAATTGGCTCCTTCTAAAACATAAATACATTTAGACTGGGAAAAGTTATCCACAGAGGTGGGGGTGAGGGATCCCTTTTAAATTAACCTTGTTGTCACCGACTGAGGGGTTTGAATAAAGAAGGGGAGCCAGCTCATTCCTCTTCACCCAGGAGCATAACAAAATTGGGGTCCCATTCCGAAAGTTACAAATTGGGGGTGCTCACCCGGGGACCGGTCGTAATAAATTGGGGGCTCAGTGCCAGATAGTTCCCACAGACGAAAGAAAAGAATTAGAGTGGGGAAAGTTAATTGTTCCTTTGCAATCAATTTTTTTTAAAAAGCGAAAAGGTTTCCTGTAGTCTGCCCTACTAAAGTGTATAAATGTCCACATTTGATGCCAGTGGTTTACTAGGAGAAGGAGAAGTTACTTTTGAGGATTTAAAAGTTCTATCCCTCGAACAGTTAACAGAGCTAGCGAGGCACTTAGGTTTAGAATTTTGGCTAAAAGCCAGAAAACCCGAAATTTTAAAAGGAGTGGCCAAAGGTCTACAGGTAGAAATTGAGGACAATGAAATGATAGAGTAACAGTAGAGAGGTTAAAATTGGAGCAGCTGAAATTAGAGTTTCAGGAAAGAGAAAAGGAAAGGGAAAGAGAGAAAAAGATAAGAGAAGGAAAGAGAAGGGAAGAAGAGGAAGCTTTGCAAAGAGAACGAACAGAGAGACAGGAAAGAGAAAGGAAAAGGGAGGAAGCTTTCCAAAGAAGTCTATGTGAACTAGAAAGTAAGATAAAGGCAATTGAGGCAGGCAAAAGAAAAGCAGTCCTGAAAAGTCAGGAAAAATCACTCAAATCAAAAGAAGCTGAAAGGGCTGGAGGAAATTAGCCGGGATCTGTAGGAACACAGGGAACCCAAAATGGTTTGGAGGCCTTACAGGGGGCAATAGAGCCCGAAAGGGTTGGGGTAGCTAGACTACTAGCAATCAAAGAGGCAGAGAACATGTAGTCAAAGTCCTCAGAGAGGCAGAGAGCAGCTGGAGAGTGTTCAGGGGCCCAAAAGGAGGCAAAAGAATTAGTGAGGTTTGGAGTAGTTAAGAAACAGCTTTTTGAATTTGAAAAGGCCAAGATTAGGTCTGTAAAGTTAACAAGGGTCCAGAAGAGACCGGTGGAATTTAAAACAGGCAAAGGGGATGACCTAGAAATTGAGCAGAATTAAACAGGGATCAGGGGAGTTCCAAGACAAGTAATGAGACAGTGAGAGAGGTGCTACACTCAGCTGCAGAGCCACTAGAAGTTAAAAGGGCCAAAGATAGGCCTGCAGAAGTACAAAGAAACAAGATAGAACCTAAGCAAGTTAAATGGATCAAAGCTAGACCAGCAGTAATAAGAGAGATCCACGAGGGACCTATAAAGGTTAAGAAAGAAGATAGGAATAAGCCAATGATCTGTTTGGCAAACAGCTTCATGGCAGACCTAGACAGAGACAGGGGAGTTCCCCAAAAGAGAAACTAATAGTGAGGAAGCTGACTCAGACAGTCAAAGCTAACCAGCCCCATGTGGTTCAGGGTGTCCCAGAGGACATGGGACCAAACAGGGACCAGCCCACCCCTAAAGTAACTACATCGGGGAAACCATTATCCCATGAGCAAGCCCACGCTTGCCACGGCCCAAAAAGCAGAGTAAGTGTTGTAGTTAACTCCCAGGCATCCAAAACAGGTGGTGGCAGTGCCCTGTTGAAGAGCCGGGAGAAGAATAAAGGCTGGGATGGGAGTGGCCAAGGTTGGAGGAAATGCAGCCAAAATCCTTCTCCCTGGAGATAAATAGGGGCACATAAAGTCCCCAGACCCAGTCAGCAAACTTAAAAAGGAGCCTGTACCCCTGCTGGATGAACAGGACGTCTGGCTAGCCCACACCATTTTTTCAACTTTAAGGGGAGAACAGGGAGGGTCCCAAGTAGACATGCAAATGGTGAGGGGAATGCCTCAGCTGTCTGATGAGCTACAGGGCAATGCAGCAAGAGCTGAACCTCCAACTGAGGACAGTAGTGTTCCCGAGCACATGGGACAGGTTAGGGGAAGAGCAGCTCCTAAAGCAAAAGAATAAGAGAGGAGAGTCTAGGCTAAAGTAGGCAAATCGTGTGGAAATCACAAGCAGAATAACTGGGAAACCCATCAGGGGTTATCCCAGATGAAACCAAACAAGCTTTAGGCCTCAACCAGAAAGGAGTTGATGAAAACCTCACTAGAAGTGAAGTAACTGAACCGGAATACCTCCAGGAGGTGAAGGTCAAAACGCAACCCACTAAAATCCTTCTCCCTGGAGGTAACTAGGGGCACAGAAACCTGTAAAAGTGCCTGGGTTTGAGCCAGTAAATTCATGGGTTACAGAGGTAGGCAAAGAGGTAAACCTGATAAGAACAGCTCAGCACAGCTCATGACAAATTTGCATAATAACATCCTTTGTGAAAGGTAGCATGAGGCTAGTACCAGAGACTCACCCAATAAGTCCACTGGTTTTACTCAGTTTGAATTAGTTTATGGGCACCAAGTGCGAGGTCCGCTGAAACTAATTAAGGAGAGGCTTTTAGAACAGAAGGAAGAAGTCTCCATGTTAGACTATGTAACAGTGTTCCAGGGGCAACTCATGAGAGCTTGTGAGGTGGCCCAAGGTCACTCAAAAAGCTTCCAGAACAGCTTGGCTATTGTTAGCAATTTGGGAGCTAACAGTCAGGTAAAACACCCAAACCCCATTGATGATACTTAATTCAGCATTACAGAAAGGGGCTGACACAGGGTTAGTGATCATAAGGCCTACCACTAGAAACACGGCAATTTCGAAATCTTCATACCAAGCTAATCTGTAAATGAATGTAGCCATAATACCATAAGACATAGAAGCAGAAGTAGGCCATTCAGTCCATCGAGTCTGCTCTGCCATTCAATTATATCATGGCTGATCTGATAATCCTCAACTTCACTTTCCTGCCTTTCCCCCATAACCCTTGATTCCCTTAATGATTAAGAAAATGTCTTTCCCAGCCTTGAATATATTTAATGATCCAGCCTCTACAGCCCACCACCAGGGCCTAACACAGTTTAGGTCATCAGGTTATTGACCAAGGCTAAGAGAATGGAAGAGAGTGTGTGTATTTGTTTGTTTCATATACTTTTTCTTTTTTGTAATGGAATGAGAATGAATCTCATTTCATCCGTTGTGTGGGGGGAGTTTAACGACAGTGGATTACAGCCTAAATTATTTAGGGGACTGTTGAACTTTTTAAGGAAGATGTGTATTTTTTTAAAAAGACACACAAGCAAAGACACTGAGCAAAAGATAGCTAAGAATGTGAAGTAATCACTTTCTGGAAAATCCTATATGGAATATACTCGACTAGTCCCAAGAGAACATGGAATGTGTCAAGGCTTACTTCAGACGGAGACACTTCAAAGGGAGAGATGAAATGCAAAAGATTGAACTTTAATCTCCTGTGGTTGAGGAGACAATGGAGACTGATTGCCACATCTCAGCAGGCATCCAAAACTACCTCCTGTTGAGTTATATCTCAGAATGTGGAAATAGTCTGAATTGAAAGAAAATGGACTCTGGGCGAAATACATGTTTGTTTCTTTCCCCTTCCAGGAATACACAAGGAAATGGTTAAAAATCTAGCTGCAGACCTGATCTGTCTGTGCTCGTGTGTGCTCATGTGCTGTGTGTGACAGCAGAAGAAGATCGACTAGGCACCCCTGCAGCTTTCAGATAAAGTTTCTCTCTCTCTCTCTCTGTTGCTGGAGGCAAGTCAGCAAAGCTACAATCAAAAAGGAAATAGGACAGCTTCTTCAGCCAACCTGCAGAACCAAGTGTCTCCAAACCAACTGCTAAACTGCCCAAGTCAGCTCTACTGGAATCACCCAACGTAACGGCCACAATGTTTTGCTATCTACTCCTCATGGACAAGCCAAAGATTGATTCATATATCTTTAATTAAACTTTTATTTGGACTCAATTTCTCATTTCTGATCTGTTTGTATGTGTGTTGCATTTTTTATTATTTTTTCTTGGGTTTTTAGTAACTAATAAATTTACTTTCTTTGACTCAAGAAAGCCTGGTTAAATTAGCTCCTTCTAAAACATAAATACATTTGGACTGGGAAAAGGTACCCATGGGAGGATGGGATCCCTTTTAAATTAACCTTGTTGTGATCAACCAAGGAGGTTGAATAAAGAAGGGGAGCCAGCTCATTCCTCCTCACTTTGGAGCATAACAAAATTGGGGTCCCATTCAGAAAGTTAACGAAGCGGTGGGCCTCGCCTGGGGACCGGTCGTAACACTGGAGGGTAGAATACAAGAGTCCAGCCAAATATGTGTTGGAAAAGTCGAGTCTAGAGGTAACAAAGGAACACGTGAGGTTTTCAGCAGTAGGTGAGCTGAGGCAGGGGTAGAGTTGAGTAATGGTACAGAGGTGAAAAAAGGCAGTCAGAGCGATGGTGCAGATATGTGGTCAGCAGCTTATCTCAGGGTAAAGTGTGATACCAAGGTTGTAAACAGTCTGATTCTGGTGACCCACACAATTGCCAGGGAGAGGAAAGAAGTCTGTGGCTCAGCGATTGAGTTTGTAGTGAGGAATGAAGATAACGGCCTCAATATTCCGAATATTTAATTGGAGGAAATTTCATTCAGTACAGGGTGTCAGAAAAGAAGTCTGATAACTTAGAGACAGTGGAAGAGTAGAGAAAGGCAGTGGTGAGATAGAGTTGGGTGTCATCATGTACATGTGAAAACTGATACACACTAACTGGTGGACCCTAACATAAGAAGTTACAGGCTCTACCTACAGACATACCTTAATCAATAAGGTTGAAAATGTCAAGCCTACATATATGCATAAATCCATAAACACTTATTGAACACAAGTCAGCTGGCTCCTCTATGTGGGTGGATGCATCATGTGGTATGGCCCTGAGCTATACGGAACAGGAAGGACCCACCTTTGATCCATGGAGTATGCTGGATTTATTGTTCTCAGCAAATAGGTTCAGTGTCCCCAGCCTAACGAAGGGAAGAATCAGCCAGGTTCCCATTTCCAATCAATATTGTGTATGGATGTGTGTGTGGACAGTTAGTGCACCTGCATCAGGACAAAATAACAGTAACTTGTGATGTCAATACTTAAGTGCCTGGACTCACAAGTGATCGGTGTCCCTAGAACAGCAGTACTGACCTCCAACTTCAAAGCCTCTGTTTGCTGTCCAAAAATAGCAGCTTAGCAGCTTCTAACTGATGTTCATCCTACCGGCTCTGGGAAAAAAATGGAATAAGCTTTCTGCAACGTCCAGACTTTGCAGCCTGCTCTAGCACAGATCCTTTCCAAGGACGTTTGGCATTAAGACTGAGGCGGTTTTTGGGAGCTCCAACAAGTGGAGACCCCAGAAAGTGATGCAATTTTTGTAACTCATGCCTCACTTCCATTCTATTTGCATGTTTCTGCCCCTCTCCATCTCCAACAATCTCCAAAAGTAAATACAAAGCACCAGATGATGGGGGTCCAGCATTGTACACCTTTGCTCCACTTCCCTTTGATTTGGAGTCAGGAAATAAATGTACATAGCGCAAAAAACAGACAAAAAACAGCTGCTTCATTTCCAGCAGATAATAAGATGTATAAATACAGAAGTGCCTGCTAATGGCTTTGTCATACTGATCAGTAAAGGAGCAGGCAAGCTGAGCAGCACTTTGCATCAGAAAAGTGTGCAAATGAACAATTCCATGCAGGCTTTGTGCTTTTAATAAGATGTGTAAGTACAGCTCTTGCTGAGTCATCCACGGCCTGACCCTCTCCCGAGTGCAGCTGAAAACACTTCAAATGATTCCAGCTAAACAGGCTCCATTTTCTCCATACACACCAATTCAGAATCCATCTCTTTGATATTCAAGGAGCTGCCCACGGCTGTCCTGATAGGCTGCTTCCACATCCACCTACTTTCTAAATAAAAACACCTTTGCTTTCCTATGAAGGAGTTACAAAACAAATTACCCTCCAAGAACATAGTCTACAGCCATCTTAAGCCTTTATCAGACAGGCTACAAGCAGCTAACAATGATAAGAAATATGGGGGCAAGTGGGTGAGCTATACTTTCAGAATAGTTAAATTGAAAGATACTGGCGAGCAGAGGCTCAATAAAGCTTAAAAAATGGGAAGCTTTTCTTGTATCACATTCTCTAATCTTATTGCATCTAGTCCTAATAAATATTAATTCTCCCCCACCCCCCCACCCCCCGCTTCCAATTTCCTCTCCTCCTTTCCTGAAGGCACTGACTCCTGCTGGAATAAGGTATCTTCCAACTCCTCAAATGAATGGTCACTCATCCTGTGTTAGCCTAGACTGTGACTGACAGCCCGGCTATTGAACTGTCAGGGCATTACAGTTGAGTTTAATCCTGTCTCAATGCCCATACAAACTTATACCAAACTTACACATACTTCTCAACCTGTGAAATGTTCATAGAGTAGAATTCAAGCTGGAGTTAGGGTGGGAGTGTAGACGCAGCAAATCCCATGTATGTAAATGTACTTCCTATATGTATGTTCATTGTGCATTGGCATTGTACAGAATTGCAAGTATATATTTTATTTATATATTTTTTTTATATATATATGTGTGTGCGTGTTTTAGTTTCTCCCCTTCTCTCCTGAAAACCCTGACACTTTGCTGGAGCATGGATCCAGGATCAATAACCTATGGAACTTTGTTCATATGTCCATTTATCATGCATAAGCCTAGAGAAAGAGGAGTCACAATAAATGCCAGCGTAATATACTTTCCAGTATGTAGTAACAGAAAGGGTAGATAAGGGTAATGTGGTAGAAGTTAGATTTCCCAGAGGCCTACAACAGGGAAATGCATAGTAGATTCATTACTAATTTAGGAACATGTGGAGTGAGAGGACAAGTGCAAGAATGGATAGCAAGCTCGTTACAAAACAGAAAACAGAGAGTAGGAATTAAAAGGTGGTCACTCAGACTGACAAACAATGGAAAGTCATGTCTTGGGTAATTATCAGTGGCATGAATCCCTCTAGTTGTCACATCACAAATGTGAGGACATTTCTATTGTCTGGTATCTCTAGCAAATTCATAAGGATGGATTCATAATGCTTTGTGAAATACTAACCAGGGGAAATCACCTCAAATATGAAAATATAAGAAAATCAAACCCATCAAATAACCCTGGCTGATGTTCACCTTCCTCACGTAGAGGAGCTTAACTCAGTTGTACTGTCCCAACTAAAATATGGTGTTTGGGGGGTGAACTGAGTAATGAAGAAAGGCTTATCTTTAAAAATCACACCATCCTTGTGCTTGTCAGCCTGGGAAAATCTATTTTGAGAAAAATTAATCACAGTTATCTCCAATGAATGGGACCATTGCAGTTTCTTTGAACAAAAGACGGAGGGATAGTTGTTCAATTTTATTTAAAAGTGTTCTCACTTTGTCACTTCAGAATTGAATAATTTTATTTATATCTTAAAATTCCTTCCAGTTAGCAGACAATAATCTACCACCGGGGATGAAATGATTTACTTATTTTTTTTAAATTGCCCCATTGGTTGATAAAGGGTATGGATGTTGCAAGGACATTGTAAGGAAGATATCTTTTTATTTCTGTTGAACTGTTATAAAGAACATATCTTTTTATTTTCTGTTGGACTGTGGATTAAAATTACAATGGCTGCAGTTTGAAAGACATGTTCCACTGGAACAGGATGAGAGATATATACAATGTTGCAGTCCTGGAACAGAGTGTGCCATGAAAGACAAGATGGTGCTGGAAAGGAGTCCTAGACCAAGGGAACTGCCTGGAAACAATGTTTTAATTGGCTCCTTATCGGGTGACCAGATGAGAGTGCGGCAGAATAGCTCCTAGCCTGTAAGGAACAAGACCTAAAACCTCTTTCTCCTATGTGTGGAAGATTCCAGTAATTCCACAATAATAACTAGCTATTTTTTCTTCTCATATCTTTATAACCTGCTGTCTCTCTGAAAACCCCTGTCAAGAGGCAAAGGAGAAAAACACTGTTAGATACATTGAAAGGCAAGTGCTCAACCAGTAAATTAAATCCTGAAAGCGCTGGACGACCACCTCATGTCATCAACAAGAACTGAAAAGAATTTGGAAGACATCGATCTAAATCAACCCATTGAATCCTGTACTCCAGAATTGGTGCCATTGAACTGTTTTATCCCACCCTTAAAATCCATGTTTTTGTCTGTCTTATGTGTCTTGTATGTGTGTGTTTAGGGATTTAAGAAGGGGTAGAGTTTAGGTTATAGAGTTAGAAATTAGCAGTTCATATTTCTTTCTTTTGCCACTGGTTAACGACAGTTTGTTCAATAAACAGTTATTTACTTACTAAGTTTACAAACCATATTCTGTTAACCTAAATTAAACAGTTAGGTAGAATTGGGGAAATCTGGTGGTTTGGTCAAACTTTTCACATTTGTCACAGCTCGGGGAACAGTGGGGCTCGATATTACAGCGCAGTATCCCCAGTGAGTCATGACAACACAAATGGTACTGCCGTGTGAATCCATGAGGTTTGTGCCTTTACAGCACTGCTTGTGGGCCAGGCGGAGCAGGAGTGAATGCATCAGACAACCGGTCCCCCCCACCCCCAATCAACAGCTACCCCTTCTTACCAGCATTAGCCATCCCCACACCTTGATTAGACACCCCAAACTATCATCAACCCGCCTCTCTGCAATCAGACACAATCCCGCCCCCCAATCACCATGCCCTCGCTTCTGGCACAAGCTGTCCCACCTGCAATTAGACCTACCTATGCTCAGCACAGCTTCGCTGAGCCCTTGTGCTGATGGCTTTCTCACCTGTTCTCATCTGATAAGTAGCCAGCTTGTCAATCAGGGTGACTGCCGATGGGAAACTTACAGAAGAAAAAAATAAAGACATTCTGCAGAAATTGTCATTCCAGGTTTCCTGACTTCAAAGCAGCCCCCACCACTACCCAGTCCCCCACCATCCTGCCCCAAGTTCATGTCCAACTTTTACAATCCCAAAGGATAGGTTTTTTAAGTCGGAAAAATTAAGTGCTATTTGGATTTTCAACAGACTAACCAGATCATCACTTCCTGAAAATCTATCTCAAGACTCATACTCCCCATCACAGAGGCATTGTCCCCGTCTAATCTCCCCACCCACAGTTTGAGACACTCTACTCCCTCCAGACAAAATTCCCCTCCGAGTTGTGCCCACCTTATTCACAAAACATGCTCTTCCTCTCCAGCTTTTCTAGTTCATGTTGACACTTCTTCCCCCTCAGTTAAAGCTGTGTTTCTTCTCCTCTTCCAATCCTCCACCAACAGTTTATATTACCATCCTATCACCTTCTTCCATTTCAAGACGGAATTCATTTTACATTCCATGCCACCCCCACCCCATTCAAGCTGGATTTCTTTTTACAGCCCCCTCCCTATCCACCCATTCAAGCTGGTTTTAATTTTCCAGCCAGCACTCCCAATTCATGCTGAAGTCTCTTCCTGCCTAATACAACAACTGTTACTCAGTTAGTAGCATTCTCAACTCTGAGTCAGAATTGTGGGTTCAAGTCCCAATCCAGAGGCTTGAGTGCACAATCTAGGATGACAGTTCAGTGCAGAACTGAGGGAGTGATGGAGGTGCTTCCTCTCAGAACCAAGGCCCTGTCCACCCTCTCAGTTGGACATAAATATCCCATAGGGCACTATTCAAAAAGCAGCAAGTTCTCCCAGAGTTCTGGCCAATATTTATCCTTTAACAAACACCTAAAATGCATTATCTCATTGTTGTTTTTGTGCCTTGCTATGCACAAATTGGCTACCCTGTTTCTACCTCATAAGTCAAAAAGTATTCATTGTCTGTAAAGTGCATGTCATGAAAGGTGCTATATAAATGCAAGTCTTTCTTTCTTTCCTGTCCTTCTTCTCCTCCCTCTTCCAGTTCATGCAGAACTCTACTTCCTCCTCAGCAGAGTTTGCTGAAACTTTTCTGCACCCAGTGGTTCTCTGGGCTTCTCTTCTCCCTCCAAAGCATCCATCCTGGCTTGTTCTTCACCCAGCATTACTTACAAGTTACTGCCCCCATGTCACTGTTGTAAAGGACTGGACATCATTCCACAGTATGGACGGAACCCCTGATCCCACGTGAATTCTTGCCCACTGCAGACAGTAATGTTCAATCCCTTGTAATAGGAGGTAGGAACTAGAGTGGCGATGGGAAGAAGCCTGGTCCTTGCTAATTTCATTGGAAACATAGCAATGTCAACTGTACATCCTAAACACAGAGGGTCGAATTTTCATCCTGAGGCAGAAGCGAGTTTAGAGAATGGAATGCTGGGAAAATCACAGCGCCGAGCTGGTTTCCCAAAGCATTCTCACCTCCCAACAATTTTGTTGGAGGTGTCTTTTCCAATCTGCTCAAGGGTGGTGAGTAATCAAATTAGGCAGTTAATGAATTACTGGAGAGCTCGTTGCAGGGCTGATTGAGATTTTGAAGGTGATGAATGGGGAACACTCTGTGTTGGTTGCACAGCGGCAAGCCATTCAGATGCTACATAAATGGTAGGAACAGCAGAGAAGAGCTCATACATTGGCACACAGTGGCTATTACATGAGCCAAGCTTGCTGAGAGTTTCATGTTGAGTTGCTGAGGCGATCTCGGGGGAGTGCACCTGCAGGGGTCAGTGGGGAAGGCACGAGGGCAAAAAATTCCTGTGCAGCTGTGGCAAGTGAGGCCATCTCTGGACCTGGGGTTCAGCTATTCTGAGGTGGTGATGAGTTGTGATGAATAGCAGCTGCACCTGCAGCACATACAGATCCTTGATACCAAGGGATGCAGAGAAGGTGCCCAAGGGCAGGGAAGGCACAAAGATACTGTACTCACCATAGGGTATACCACCAAGGAATCAGCTTCCTGGAAGTGGTGGAGCGCAGTGCTGTCAGAGGCTGTGTATATTGAGACAAATGGTTGCTGATTAATGTGCCGTCATGGAGGAGGACCTCAGGCTTCACTGTTTGCGTGAGCACGCCCTGTCAATAGCCATGTTGAGATTTTGATGGTGGTGCTGAACTTCTTTGCCTCTGGGTTGTTTCAGGAGGAGACAGTGGACCAGTGTGACATTTTGCAAGCAGCCACTCATCATAGCAGGTAACCCTTTGTGAGACGGTATCAGAGTACATGGAGTTCTAGACTGATGGGACACACAGGCCCGGAGGGCTGTGGGCTTTGCCTCCATGGCAGGATTCCCTCAGATGCAGGGTGTGATTGACTGCACCCATGTGGCCATCAAGCCCCCAGTGGAGCAGCCAGGGGCCATTTATAAATAGGAAGGGATTTCATTCACTCAACGTACAACTCGGGTACAGCTGGTGCATGACCACCACATGTGTTTTCTGCAGGTGTGTGCATGGTTTCTTGAGAGTTGCTATGTTGTTTTCATCCTAAGTCAATCACAGGTGCCAAAGCTGTTCATGTCACCATGGAGACCATGTGGATGTCTGCTGGAGGCGAGGGTTATCCGTTAAAGAGATGGTTACTGACACCTGTCAGCAATGCTACAGCAGAGGCAAAGAGATGCTACAATCACTGCCATCCCAGCACAAGAGCCACTGTAAAGCAGGCTATCAGACTGCTGGAGATATGGTTCCAGTGCCTTGACCAGTTGGGTTGTTCCTCTCAGTACATCCCCTCAAGGGTTTCTCGTTGTGCATAATGCGGCCCTCCAGAAAGCTGTCAACCTTGAGGTTCTGCAAGGCCTTCCAAAGGTCCGGTGGAGATGTCAAACCATTGGCTGGGATGTCAGGGAAGCTCAGGCCACTGTAATCCAGATACGATCCTCATGAGGATGGCTCATCCTGGGTGGCATATGGCCATCGACACATCTCCTACAACGAACAGCCACAAACAAAATGCCTGCCATGCAGAGCCATCTCCTATTTCCCCATAATGCCTAGAAGACACATTGCCATTGGCAACACAGTGTCCCTGACCACCCCCCAACTTTGTGTTGCACATCCACTTCATCATGCTGGTGCCTTAATGCCCTCAAATCAGTGGGATCACACAATTCATGGTGTAACCATGGACCATTTCATTACATTGAGCGTTAATCGGTGAACAAAACATTACAAAAGTAACCCAAGTGAACCCCAAAGTGAAACTCCCGATATGGCACCGTCCCTATGTGGCTGCTTCTATGGGGTTTTTCCCCTGTGGCTGAGGTGAAAGTGAAGGCAAGTTGTTCACTTTTCTCTGTACGCAGCTGAGATGCCTGTGGCACCCATTCTTGGTGTCTTTGTGCCAGTGGGAGCACCGCTGCAGGCTGCCACACCTGTGACAATGCAGGGGCAGCCTAGCTCACAGGGGCTTGTTGTATAGATGGTGTCTTAGTCACAGGGGCCAATGGGGTGGCCAATAATGAGTGCATGAGCTCCTCACTGAAAGAGTGGCCAACCTTGTGGAGGACCATAAAGGCCATCACGCTGAGTAGATAAAGGAACATTATACTGACATGCACAGAATGCATGCACACCATGAAAGGACTGAGCAGTCAAAGATGATGTCAAGAGGGTCATCCTCCACAGGCACCTTCATTATTGGCCACCCCATTGGCCCCTGTGACTAAGACACCATCTATACAACAAGCCCCTGTGAGCTAGGCTGCCCCTGCATTGTCACAGGTGTGGCAGTGTGTCCAAATGTCAGGGTTCCCTGATATAATGCAGAGTCTGGGCAGAGAATGAAGAAATCCACTCATGAGCTGTGTTCTGCAGGCAGCTGAGTGCATGAGCTCCTCACTGAAAGAGTGGCCAACCCTGACATTTGAACACACTATACCATTGCTGTTCTAGAAAGAACTGCCTTCTTTGTGACCGCACCCCCCCACCCACCATGAGGCTCTGCATCTCCGCTCAGCTGACCATGGCTGTGTCTGTCCTCCATCCTCAGAGGGAGACTGCCCACATCAACCTCTGCCTGCTTCACCTCTTGCTCACAAATGAAGTGCTGGTCACTGAGTGCCACCCATTATAAACCTGCGTGATACCCCACCAAGGTGAACATTTCTGCACTGGTGGATGGTGCATTTGATGCTGTCTCGGATGCCTCTTCGTTCTCTGAAGTTGCCGCTGACAGCATAGTGGTATGCGGGAGGCATTGGTTAGGAAAGATCTCCTCTGTCAGTAGTTGCTTACGCAGAGCTGCAGCAGTCCATTACAGCTTATACTTTAGCATGGAGTAAACAAACAAGAATCAAACCCCATCGTCTTCGCGTGGAAATGGTCACATGCTTCTCCCTCTCAGTTGGACACCTATCTCACCCTGGTTGACTTCCTGTCAAACTGCCAATTTCAAGGGGCTCCTCCTTCATGACTATTGACAGTGGTGAAGGAGGAGCCCCTTGAAATTGACAAGGTGGCAGTTAGGCAGGAAAACAACGAGGTAGGTGTCCATCTGAGAGAGGGAGAAACATGTAACCATTTTATGTGAAGAGGATGAAGTTTGATTCTTGTTTGTTTACTCCATGCTAAAGTATAAGCTGTTATGCAGTCTCCCTCAGAGGACGGAGGACAGACACAGCCATGATCAGCTGAGTGGAGATGAGTGGGGTCACATACATGGCAGGTCTTTCTGGAACAGCAACCACTAGAGTTACCCCTTTGTCGCACTGTGTGTGTTCTTTCTTCCTGCAAAGTCAAGAGCGAGAGTGTAAAGGCCATGGTGCCCTCTGTCACCACATCCAGCAGCTCATTAACATGTGATGCCCATGGCTCGTGTCAGCTCCTCTACAAGTTCTTGTGGTGTGAGTGTTGTCCATAGTTCAAGAGTGCACCAGGGCGCACATATATTCACTGTTCCTATGCATTATAAGCCCTCAGGCTGCTCTGCTCAAAGGTACAGAAGCAAAATATTGTAGATGGTGGAAATCTGAAACAAAATTAAATAATGCTGGAAAAACTCAGCAGGTCAGGGTTTGCTGAGGAAGATCACTGACCTGAACCATTAACCCTTTTTCTCTCCACAGCTGCTGCCTGGCCTGCTCATAGGTGTTCTGGTGACACCAGAATTGGAGGCCTGTCATTTGGATATAGCATTACATTCACCTTGCCAGATCAAAGAAAATCATTGAAAGTGCTTCCTACACTGCACCCACGTCCTGCTGAGCACACTGCGGTGCTTCCCTCCTGAGCCAGCGCTATCCTGCTTTGCCTGACAGGCTGGCTTCCTCCTGCTGCTCTCCAGAAACAGGACACTCCTCTGACCTCCCACTGCCTCCAAAAGGATCTCGAGGGAAGCATTGACACATTACTCATCTACGGGTGCATGCCATGCTGCTGCTCCGCTGCATTCCAGCCTCTGATATCACAGAGGATCCCATCATCCACAATCATGGTTGCCAGAAGTCCTTTAAATTAGCGTTCCATGTCTACATGCCACCCACTTACTGCATCCATCAACACCAATTGGACAGCACACACGCCAACTGGCCGTTAATTGACCGCTTTTTTCAAAGTACCATAAGACATCTGGCAGTGATGGCAAGTGGGGTTGGGACCTGGAAATGGTCCTGACGTCGAGATCCTTGCAGAGTAAAGGGTTATTGTAAATAGACAGCCTACATCATCAATGATGTAAGATCACATGACAGGGTATGCTGAGACATAGTTCTATGTGAAGCTAAGCATTATCATGTACATAGTTACAAGAATGTTTATTAAGTTAAAGATTACCAACAGCCTTGCCTCCAGCTGTCTCTCTTGATCCTAACTAAGGACGACCTAAGCTAAGACTCACATGATGATAACAGAGTCCTGACCCTGGAATGGAACTCAGCCCAGACTGTCCACAACAAATAGAGACAATTGGCAGGTATATTAATTGTTTCCCAGGAGCCCAAGACACTGAAGCCCCATATCGAGATCCTTCAGCCTACTCTTTTAAAACTCTAGCTTCACCCAATGGCTGCAACCCATATTACTTCATCTTCTCTTCAAAACTTTGTTATTTGATCATTTCCTGCACAATGATCCTTCAACTTTGTTTTGAAAATGTGTTTGAATTCTTAGCTTTTAGTGCATCTCCCACCACAGGATGGATTGCACCTGTATTCAGTGCAACTGTAATTAACTTTCATTCAGGGTACAACAAAAGCATTTTGTTTGTTACCAGTGTCTCTGAAGCCTTTCAAGCCTGAGTCAAGACACAGGCACTCTTTCAACACAGAACAGTTTTGATTAATGGTGTCTCTTTCATCTCTGAACAAACTGTGGAACAGCAACAGTGTGCACTGGGAGCTGTAGGAGTGTGCATTTAGAGGGGAGGCAGCTCTAACCTCTACTCACTCAACCAATTAATTTATAAACCACTGAAGGGAACCATTCAAGAATAGGGATCCTGGACTTGCCTGATTTACACCAGCCAGGTGGGAAAGTGCACAAGAGTTGTGGCCTTTCCAAGATTCAAAGCATTATTTGTATACAATAGGTCTCCAGGGGCTGTAATGTGGCTTAGTGGTTATGTTACTGGATTAGTAATCCAAAGGGTTAGAGATTGTTCCAAGTGGTGTGCAAAATGGCTACTGTCCTAAACTTTTATTTACATTTGGTGACATGAATATGGTAAACTAGTGTACAAAGGTATTTATCCAAACATCCCTCTTTTTCTATAAAAAATGAATTACATGCACTATCATTTGCAAGTTACTTCACATACATAGTCCATAAAGAAACATATCATGCATGAACAAAAAACTGTTAATTCTTTCTAATCTGTTCCAATTTCTTCTGTCCCCACACACACATTGCACGCATAGGGCAGAATTTTGCCCTCATCGGGTAGGCGCGTTGGCGGGCCCGGGAGCGATCGTGAAGCTGACTGCCGCCTGCAATCGGGCCCCGACACAGATTTCATGATGTTTGGCCAATTAACGGCCAGCCAGCGTGAAGCGCATGCTGCAGCGCTCAGCGCTGCCGGGGTGGGGGTGGGGGTGGGAGGAGCGCAGAGGTGCGTGCAGTAAAAGCTCCCTGAGGCACAGAGCTGCCTCAGAGAGCTGATGAATCTTATCAATATAAATAAAGAATTTTTAAATAATGGAAACATGTCACCTCATGTGACTCTGTCACATGAGCAGGGACATGTAAAATATGAGTGCAAAAAGTTTTTTTTTAAATCACTGGACGAAACCTCATCTTGTCCATGGATGAGGCTTCACCAAAAATGCAAAGGCCGCTTGGCTTTTTTGCCCGCCCACCAACCGAACGGTTGGACAGGCAGCGAAAAATTCCAAACAATTAGTTGATTAATGGCCATAATAGGCTGCTTAATGTCAGCGGGTATGCTGCCAACTCCCATACGCGCCCACCAACTGAAATATCGCACAAGTGCGTGATGACATCAGGACACTCGTCCTACATCATCGCACATTGTTTTACACTCGTTCAGGTCAAGCACGCGCCCGCCCAGGGCGCACAATATTCTACCTATAATCTTTAAAGCATTCAGGTCTTTTTATGGTATGCGTGTGAGTTGTTTTTGGCTGTTCATCTTATGTCCATTGGTTCCTGGGGTGGCAGTGCCTCTCTGGGGATTGATGTTGCTGTGGCGAGTGTTGTTGCTGTGATAATTGTTGCTGCTGGTTCGTTGCCTTTGTTGGGGAATGGTTGACCTCTGGGACTGGAAGTCATTCAGTTCCTTGCTCAGGTGCTGAAATCAGATTTACATCATCAGCGGTCTGCTGTGAAGGAGCAGCTTCATCGGTTGAGCTCAGGTGTCTGCAGTTGTGAAGATCGATCTGGTCGTTCTCTTTCAACATGTACAATTCTGGTGACAATTTCTGTACACAGGTCCCAAGTTGGCATATGGGTTGACTTTTGTTGAATGTGTTGAATGTTTGCACTCTGACCTGATCTCCAGCTCTCAGCTCTGGCCACGATTTGGCAGCTTTATCAAAGTGAAATTTGGTTTTCTGTCACTTCACTTTGATCTTGTCACTCACTCCTGCTACTACTTCTGGCTTCATTAGACTTTTAGCTATTGGATGAGTAGCCTGAGTGTAGCATGATATTAGTCTTTGGATTGGACTACTTGCCATGCCTTCAGTAGGTGTATTTCTCCACTCTAAGATTGCCTTGTATACCTTTGAGCTGGATCTAGTTGATTTTTTAATGATCCCTTTGCCAATTTTCACTGCTGCCTCAGCCTTTCAACTGACTGGGAATAGTATGGAGATGATGTGTAGTGCTGAATTTTCCAATCATTCATGAAGTGTCTGAATTCTTCACTTGTGAATTGAGGATCATTGTCACTCATCACAATGTGAGGAATGCCATGACAACTGAAGTATGCTTTCAGGCATTCTATGATCTCACTGGTAGTCATTGGTGTCAGCTGGTCTAACTCCCAGCAGTCTGAATAGCAGCCAACTGTGATAAGATAATCAGCTCCAGTGAGAGGGAAGAGGTCTACTCCAAGCTGCAAGCATGGTCTGTCTGGGATGTCATGAGCCAAGAGTGGCTCTTAAGCTTACTAAGCTTGATGTTCATTA
This sequence comes from Cetorhinus maximus, assembly GCF_964194155.1. Taxonomy (NCBI): domain Eukaryota; kingdom Metazoa; phylum Chordata; class Chondrichthyes; order Lamniformes; family Cetorhinidae; genus Cetorhinus; species Cetorhinus maximus. Next base: position 85,895,815 of record NC_135887.1, read on the forward strand.
CAAGCACTGCACTGGCTGATATGGTCCTTAATCTTAGTATTCACATTTGGCCAGTAGAGTACTCCTCTTGCCTTCCTCAGTCTAGACCTAATGTGAGAAATAAAGGGTTAATACAATTACTATCAGTTATGAAGTGAGTTATAAAGTTGTTTCTCTCACTGTATTTTTCCACTACAACCCTAGGCCTGCACATCTGCATGTTGTTTTTCTATATGTGTTTTGCTAGGTGTGCTTATTTAAAGGAGGAACTGATATGAAGGCCAAAAATGACGCATGTTGATTTTGACCAGACATGAGGTGTAAACAATTGTGTCTGTACTTTCTGAAGTTGTTGTACAAATAACTTGCTCCCCTGCATGCTTGTAATACAATTTCCGACTTTCAGATTACTCCGGACTCTGAATGGTTTTTATCCACAACAATACTCAATTCCTTGATGGCTAGCGTGGATATGCTTCAGCAACTCTTTTCTCATCTCTTTAGGGATAATGGCCCTAGCCCTTTTGTACAAGATGCCATCTGGTTCGATCGCTTCATCTCTGCATGCCCAATACTCTCTTACACAACAGATGTGCCCTTGGTGGTTTCAGGCATTCCTTTCATCGCTACTTCCTGTAGTACTTAAAGAGTTGCATCTCATTGTGTAGTTTGCTTGATCTGAGTATGATACTTGTCTGTCAGGATCTATTCAATAGTCAATGGTTTGGTGTCATGAAAAACACTGCAAATCTGGTACTTAACATATGGTACTTAAAGGGTTACCAGTCCAAGCTTTTGACTTGTTTCAGCTGAGATGAGAGGATTTTGCTAAGTGTCCACTATCAGGAACTGCAGATCTTCTTTCTTCCCATTGTATTGAACACTCAGCTTAGTTTGTTCTCTTGGGATGAGCATCCTGGAATCATAGAGTCTCAACTTTACTTTCGGCGAATTCATTTTTGGCTCACCATCTTCAGCAATTTCACACAAGTCTACGAAGCTCATGATGTTGCACATAGCTCCAGTGTCTACCTGACACTTCATATTAACTTAAGGCTCTCCTTCCGCTGTTTTCATTCCAACAGTAACAAACCATTTTTTACCTTGAGACTTGATGGTGTTTATTTGTTCTAGTGTGTAGAGTAATTTGTCAGAATCATTGTTCAACATCTATCCAGCAACCCCTATATAGGCTTGTTTTTCTTTTTTCCAGCAAAACACTTGTGTGCAACATGGTTCAGCTTCTTGCAGTTAGACTACTGCTTTCCCCAAGAAGGACATGTTTCCTTTTCCTTCCGGTGGTGTCCGGCACAGCAGTTACATGCAGTACTTCAGCTTTTATTTTTTTGCTGGCCTTTCTGTAAGTTGGCATTCTTTTCTTCATTGACTTGTACTTGAAAGCCTTGGATAGCCTCTCAGTGTTCTGCAAAGCCTCATCAGTTCACCCACCAGTATTCTTCAGTGATGATTAGCCACCTCAGAGCTTCTGCGCATGTCAATATCTTTCTTGAGAGTGAGTTTCTCTTTTCTCAACAGATGTGCTCTCACAGCAGGATCTCTTGTACTTAAGACAATCCTATCTCTGATAAGATTATACTTCAGTTGCCGAAACTTATAAGATTCAGCTAGATATCTCAGTGCAGTCACATACTGATCAATATTTTCCTTTTCTTCCTGAGTTGTAGTGTTAAACACAGAGCATTCATAAATAGCATTAGCACAGGAGTCAAAGTAGGTCTTCAAGGTCTCCACATTTTCACAAGTCTGGCTTTTCTGCTCCTCAGTTTGGTCTAGGGTGCAATACAGCTTGTAGCACTCCTTCCCCATCACTGATAACAGAGTTGCTACACTTATTTGTTCAAGTATCTTGTTCAAATCTATGACAATCTCATAACTCTGCCATTGAGGCTGGAAGAATGGCCAACTCCCTCTCAAATTTTCCTTCACCTCCATAGGAGCAGTACTGGAAAATTCAAAGCCATAATGACTCACCCTGCTGTTGATGTTCTAGGTTGCAGACTGAACTTTTAATTATTCTCTGCTGTTTTCCATATCTGCTGGCTCTCTTACAGCTATCAAAATCCACTCAATTGTAGGTACTCATTTCTGACATCATGTTCCATGAGGCATTAAAATGTCTCCTAAGCTTTTATTTACATGTGATGACATCAGAGCTCACAAGAGTATGGTAAGCCACAATGTACAAAAGTATTTATCCAAACAAAGACCTAGGGCTGCATTTTACGTGGCCCTGCCAAGCATGTTTCCAGCAGCCGGGATGGGGTGGGGGGGGTGGTGTGCGGGGAACCCACCTAAAATGGAAACCCCCTTTCTTCCTAAACCCCTCAAACCCAAGCCCCCTTACCTCTCACCTCCCCTCCCTGACCTGGCAAAATCTGCCCTGCCAAGACCCCAGAATTACCGGCTTCGAAGATCCATGAGCCTTCTTACTGCTCTTCTTGTAGTCCTGGCAGCAGCCACAAACATGCTTTTGGCACTGCTGGGGCTGATGGAGATGCTGGCCAATCCGGTTGAGGCTTCCGGAGGTTGAGGTGTTGGGCCCTCTCCCCCCGTTTTATTCAGCCCCGACTCTTTTATTTTTTCTTCCCATCTCTTCTTTTTCCCTGCTTCTGTACTTGCTTAAAACCTGTTGCAAATGTAAAATTTTGCAATTCTGACAGATGGTCACCAACCTGAAACATTAACTCTGTTTCTCTTCCCACAAATTCTATCTGACTTGCTGAGCATTTCCAGCATATTTTAGTAATCCAGACTTGGACTAATAGTCCAGAGAAAGTTAATTCAAATCCCACTATGGCACCATTTGAATGTTGCTTAAAAACCTGGGATGAATTCTACCCTCGGGGTGCAACCGAAGCTGGCGCGGCTGGAAGCGGATGTAAAACCCATTCCCGGCCGAGTATGCACTGTGAACGCGATCTTACGCTGGGTGGCCAAATAACATGACTGCCAGATGTGTTTTCTGTGCGCAGGGGAGGGAACGCATCGGGCACCGGTCCAATGGGGACCTGGCAGGGTGTTCAGAAAATGGAAGAGGCACCTCCCTGGAGGCTGCCAGGAGTTGTGGGGGAGGCTGAGGGAACCCTTTGGAAGCAATCCAACAAATGTCCTGGTGTACAATCATGGCCTCAGCACCTGGTAGTCATGGAAGGCAGGAGGGCACTCGGGTGGGCACTCTGCCCCCGTTCCTCAGATGAGTGCCTGGGAGTGCTGGTCAAGGAGGTCAGTGCCCGGCGGCATATCCTAATGCCCAGGGAAGGCAAGAGAAGGCTGCCCCACCTGACCAAGAAGGCCTGGACAGAGGTTGCTGCCCAGGTCAGTGGTCACGACATGATGCACCGCACGTGGATTCAGTGCCGCATAAGGTTCAACGATCTGCTGCGGTCAGCAAGGGTAAGTGCAGAAATGGCACGGACCTGTACGGAGAACTTTAGTTGGGTGCCTGTGGCTTGGGACATTCAGGGGTTTAAGAGTGTGTATTCCAACTGGCACTGAAGCCTGCTCTGCCAAGGCTGGGATGTCAGCTTCAGTGCATTGCAGGGTGAGATGTGCCACAGTGACATGGCCCCCCCAAATGCCCGTGTGGGAGGGCAGTGGGAACCAAGAAAGGAGCTTCAGGGAGACGGAGCAATAATGAGGCTATTTTTCCCTGTCAGGAGAAGAACAGTCATAACGCTGCAGAGTGCCACAGAATGGGTGGAGGAGTGCAAAATCTGTGCATCCCCACAAAGCACGAAAGCGATGCGCTGGAGCTGGAATGCCACCGGCCAGCTCGCTCCTCTGGTTGCGGTGAGGCAGGGGTCTCAGATGAAGATAAGAGTGCAGGATTTCAGATGCGTGTGCAGTGGATACTGGAAACATAACGGGCTCCTCTCATCAGAAACTGAACTGTCTTAGCTGGAGAGCCCATTGAAGCTCCAGTGCAGATGGCACCATGCAGCATGTCTCCACTGTCCCCTCAGCCCGCCTAGCATGCATAGTGACTATGATGATTGAATGTACTGATCTTTTCCCTTCCTCCCACAGATGCATCATTCGCAGGAGCCGCCAGCAACCCCATGGACCCCCTATTGAGCTCAGAGGAAGACATCACATCTGCACCAGCGTCGCACCATCTCTTTGAACCAGGCACTAGCGGAGACACTCACAGCTCCACAGGCATTAGTTATTCAGCTCCGTGGGTAATGCACAGTGGTGAAGGCACATCATGCTCACATGAGGAACTGGCAGAGGCAGAGAGGTCCCAGGGAGCCGACAGTGGGAGCACAGCTGGAGACCAGGATCATGCTGCATCCGAGGCAGATGACGAGCCTCTGGAGTCGTCCATCAGGAGGCAGATGCTTGATATCCAGTGGAATGCGCGGGGGGAACTGGCAGAGATCCATGAGGGTCTGCATGCCATGATCTCCGTCATGGAGGAGTCCATGTGGAGCATGAGTTCTACGTTGACCCTTAACACCGAGCACGCAGCCTCCTCCATTGAGAGACTGGTGACTCTCATGGAGAGGCAATTTCAGGAGCAGACTCAGAGGTTCCTGGGGTTGCACTCAGACCTGCAAGCCCTCACATAGGCAGTGACCTCAGGAGGTCAGTGCCAATGTGAGAAATGGATGAGGTGCCATGGTGGGATACCCCTAGGGTAGAATTCAGGCCCAGGTTTTTAAACAAAATTCAAACGGTGACATGGTGGGATTTGAATTAACTGTCTCTGGGTTATTAGTCTCCCTGCCAGGTCCTTGTCCATCAATGGTGGGCAGGGAGGTGTAAACACACTTCACACTGGCAGCTGACCTCCATCATCTATATGGGCTTCTCAGGGCAGACTGGACAAGGGCACCAGTTCCCAACCCCTCTACCAGCGTTCGCTGCATCTGATGATGCCGCGATGACTGAGGATTGCCCAGCCATGGGATTGGATGCACCCTCCCAGGCAGAGCCTGCTCAGGCTCCGGTGACCAGGGGACGACTGTCAAGGTCATCAGGGCCTCCAGGACAGAAGAGTCAGCAACCTGCCTCCAACTGGCACTGTCAGTGGGGGGGGTGCAACACCAAGGCGCAGCACCTGCAGACGTAAGCTGAAGGCACTTTGAGCACAACAGGGGTGTGTCACGGGTGACATTTTCTGTGTTAATTATTTTGACTCTTGTGTTGGGGATGGACATTTTGTTTGTTCTTTGTTTGTTCATGTGAAGTAACATAAACATTTATTTGACTTAAATGGGCTGAGTTGGCTGGATGGTTTGAATAGGTGCCAGATGTAGCACGGGCTTATAAACGTATGGCATTGTGTGGTGCTGGCATACTGGGTTGGGTTCACATTTATTGATTGTTAGCAAAGGAGACAGTGCCATTGGCTTGATAAGGCATCAAAGCTTTGGATGCCTAGCAGAAGGTTCGCTGGATCAAAGCATTACTGGTTTCCCTGCCTCCTTGAAGGTTCCTGTCCTCTGCCTCGAGGTCCTCACCCTGCACCTGTTAGGCTCTTCCTCTGAGCCATCACTTGAGTCATCCTCCATGGCCTGTGAAGCTGCCTCGTCTTCCTCAGCCTCCAGTGGGTCCCCACTTTGTGCAGAGCGCAGCATGCGGCGACTATGAGGGAGACACGCTCTGGAGGATACTGCAATGTTCCCCCTGACCAGTCCAGGTATCTGAAGCACATCTTCAGCTGCCCGATGGTCCTCTCCACCACTGCCCTCGTGAGGCATGACTCCTGTTGTATCTCTCCTCAGCCTCAGTTCTTAGGTGATGGAGTGGGTTCATTAGCCACCTCCTCAAGGGATAGCCCTTGTCATCCAGGAGCCATTCATCCACTCATGCAGGAGCCATGAGCAGCCTTGGTACCTGTAAGTGCTGCAAGACGTAAGCATCTTATGAGCTCCCAAGGTAACGGGCACAAACCTGGAGAATCTGTGTCCTGTGGTCACAGACAATCTGAACATTCATTGAGTGGAACCCCTTTCTGTTTACGAAAGCTCCAGGCTCACCTGGTGGTGCCTCAAAGGCCACATGAGTGCAATCTATTACACCCTTGATGTGGGGGAATCCAGCCATCACAGCGAAGCCTCGTACTCTCTCTGCCTGGCTCTCCTTGTCTGTCCAGAAGTGGACGAATGTGCAGACGTGTCTAAAGATAGCATCAGTCACGAGCTTGACGCAACTCTGTGCAGCTGATTGAGAAACACTGCACAGATCACCCAATGAGACCCCAAAAGAACTGGAGATAGATGTTGGGGGCCACGGTAACCATCAAAGCCCCCAGCATGGGGTGTCCGCCCACGCAGCTGGAAGCAATTTCTGGACCTTTCATGTGACTCCTGTTGTATCTCTCCTCAGCCTCTGCTGTCACTGTGTCCCTGGAAAGGCAGAGTCTCCTGCGGCGCTGGGCTTTGGACATCTGGAGGTAGTTGGAGTGCTGCCTGAACACTCTAGCTGTTGGGTAGTGGTGTCTTCGGCGTGCTCTCCCGCCTTGGCCTCCCTGCTGGCCCTGCACCAACTGAGCCCATGCCTCTCCTCTTAAAGGACTGTCCCTGGGACCCTGCCCGCACCCACCTGGCCTCCTCTCCCTCCTGCCCCTCTCTTCCTCTTCAGAGAAGGTTCCACCAGCGGAATACACTATCCCCATTAGATGGGATGCAGAGGAGCAGTGTCTTGAAAATGAAGGAGCAACTGTGCTGCAATACTCAGGGGAACCTTCTAGAGAAGATGAGGGCCTGAGATACTGAAAGGCAGGCTTGACAATCAAACAAGATGCCAAGAAACTCTGAGACAACTCTGTACTCACACAGCAACGGACTGTCAATGACAGAGAAAGTGCTGCTGCTCCGGGGGCCTTTTATCCTGCCCGTGGATAAGGAAATGATTAAAATGTGAATTCCACCCACCCGTTTTCCCATGTGATGAGCTAAAAATCACACGGGCAACGTAAAATCATGGTCAGTAGATTTTTTGATGACCTTAACTGGCCCTTTAATTTTCAGCAGGTGCTGCTCCGAGTCCCGTGTGCGCCTGCCAACCTCAATATTGCACGCGTGCGCAATGACGTCAGGATGCACGCCCGACGCCTTTTTGCGCAATTTCATGTATATTCAGGTCAGGCGCGCGCCTGAACTCAGGACGCAAGATTCAGGCCCTGGAAATAAAAAGCTGGTATTAGCAGAAGTGACCATAACGCTGGTGGATTGTCATAAAACACCAACTGGTTCATTTCATGAGGAAGGAAACCTTTCATTCTTATCCAGTCTGGCCTATATGTGACTCAAGTCCCACACCAACGTGGTTGACACTTAACTGCCCTCTGAATGCCTTAGCAAACTATTCAGTTATATTAAACCTTTGGCAGCTAGAGATGGGCAATAATTGCCAGCCTTGCCAATGATACTCACAGCATGAGAATGATTTTTTTTAAAAACGGAACTCTCCTGTAAACGGAAATTGTTCTGGTCAGATGTCCAGGACACCACCCCGTTCACTCACATTTCTGCAGCACAGTCCTTGACAGACCTCAGGACATTGTCCAATCTTCTGTCCCACACCAATTTCGCTGCTACCTGCTGTAAGGGGTTGTCCTATTTGTGCCTCTGGTTTACTGTGCTGTACAGAACTCGAGGATAGAGTATCCCCGATACACATCTATGTGGAACTATGCAGGTCCCTGGGGCACTAACTCATACATGTTTCCAGGTTTCCTTGTGAACATTTCTGAGGTACTTAGGGCTTGTCTTAGGGTTCTGTCATGTGCAGACACCTGGGCAGGTCTCTAAGTCACTGTGCTATATGGGTCTCTGGGATACTATCCTGTCCAGTTCTCAAGGGTATTGCTTTGTGTGTGTTTTTTTAATCCTCTGGAGATACTTTCCAATATGTAATTGGGCTTATTATAGACAGACATTGACTGGACAATATTCAAACATACACTGATGAAGAGTCATACGGACTCGTAACGTTAACTTTGTCTTCCTCTCCACAGATGCTGTCAGACCTGCTGAGTTTTTCCAGCTATTTTTGTTTTTGATTCAAACATACACCTCCATTTCATTTCCTTTTCTGCCTTTACTAATGGGAAGTTGCATCCATACATTGTCCACTGTCCCCGTTGGGAACACATTTAATTTTTGATTTGATAACAATAATTATTGCCATTTTAATTTGAATGTGAATTTTTATGTTTACTTTTGTTATCGTGTTCAAAACCAGCAGGAGTTATCCATACAATTTTCATGCAGTATAATGTTGGCTCATTCGGGAGAGGCTTTGTAGCCCAGTAATTTTAGGCTTTCCTTAATCACATGTCTCGGTATCATTGGCAAAACCATGGGAGATCTGCTGATAATACATCATTATTTGCTGATAATACCAGGCTATGTGACTAGGCAAGGCTCAACTCTAGGGTATAGTGCCTCCTTTTAAAGGGCGGTAGGAAGGATAATCTCTATATTTTTTGATGTTCTCTGAATATTGCACTGGTTACAAAGACAGGAGAATTCAATCATGTAACGCATGGGTTCTGCTAAGGTGGAATTCTGTGTCTAAAGCTTTAAAATCTAACCGTTAGGTAAACAAAGGCTAAGGATTAAAATTCATCTGCCCTGATTTCAAGTGCGGGAATGGTGATTTGCGATGGGCTGCGCCCATTCACATCAAGGTGCGCAACATGCAAAATTTGTGTACCCATCTCACCTAAATGATTGTGGCACCAGCTGATGTGCCTCCAACACTGCTCTCTGATTCTTAATGCTGCTCGTGAGCTCTGTACACAGAAGGAGGTCATGTGGTACAGGCAGCTTGCTTTTCTTTAAGCTGTTATGATCTCCATAGAGACCTATGACTTTTAAAAAGGGATTCAAACTTCCAGTTGATAGCTGAAAGAATGCCTCGACAAGATTTCACATTTTAAAACATTATTGCAACAAATGATGAAAAGCACCATTGACTAAACACTATTTTCTTCCTGTAGGCAACTTGTACTTTAAACCACAGAGAGGAACATTACACTTTTATACTTATCACATATCACAATCTCCACAGAATTACAGTCCTTTAGTAAACAGTTCACAGTTGCTCCCAGCTTCCAATGTCCCATTTCACTTTGAGTGGACAGTATTCCATCACACTCCTGATTTGTGCCTTATAGATGGTGGACAGGCTCTTCAACTAGAGACCATCTCTCTTCCGCATCTGCTGTAGTAGCTTGCAAAGCCAAAACAGCCTCTTTTCCCTGCTGACCACAAAAAACTGCCGTCTGTCTGATATTCATTGATTTGTAGGGAAACCTGCAACCAGATCTCAAAAATGTCTTGCTTTGAACTCTTCTCCATGGAAATGTGAAACACACATGAGCTCTGCATCCACATAGAAATGCTGATTAGCTATTCTTGACCTCAACTCTATTTCATCTCAGAAGTAAATGGACAGTTTACAACACAACTGTTTACAACCCAATACTTTCAACAATTTTCTTGGACTTTGGCAGACACAGGTTTTACCCATTGTGAACACAGGGACGGCTGCCATCGTCTTCAATTGTAAACATCTTGCACCATCGTCCCAATAACACAATCTGGGCCTCCCTTTGATTTTTAACCACCCCACGCCTGTTGTCAAGCAGACTTCAGAACAGGTCACATGACCTGCTCCATTTTACCTTAAGTTAAAGACACAGTCCCAAAAAATAACAAGCCTATAAATCTCATAACTGTACCAAAGGTAGACTACCTCTTAAAGAAAGCTGCACAAAATGATTACTGCAATGGAAATTCTTGGAAACTGAAGACCGCGGCAGATGGAGCAATCCATAGTGATGGATGCAGAGCTGGAGGCATTAGTGTGCACGAAAGCATGAGGAGAGATTCCATGGTCCCGCAGGCGACCAGGAGGTTCTCAAAGGCCACTCTCAGAAGGGAATGGGAGAAGGCGGTCAGGATGATCAACTCTCAGAGCCTAGACCTAAGGACCTGACAGCAGTGCAACAAGGGGTCTGATGATTTTACGTGGGTGGTCAACATAAGTGAACGCATCTTCACAAGATCTCCTTTCCACTGCAACACTAGTCTCTCAAAATGCTCGAGGCACCATATCTCCATTACTCACCCAGCAGCCCTCCTTGGCGCTCAGGACTCACATCTAAGATCCAGATACTCCACCTGACCCTTCACACCTTCCAGTGCTGCTAATCTCACAGCCTCCACAAAACTCCAGCTCTTCAGCTATGACAGGTAGGTCACCCAAACACAGTATTACACATCACTGACATTCTGTCCTTTCTCTTGCACCACTTGGAGGAAGCACTGAGAGTGGCAAGGACACAGAATGTACTCTGACTGGGGGAATTCAATGTCCATCACCAACAGTGGCTCAGTAGCACCACTATTGACTGAGCTGTCCAAGTCCTAAAGGACATAGCTGCTAGTCTGGGTCTGCGGCAGGTGGTGAGGGAACCAACAAGAGGGGAAAACATACTTGACCTCATCCTCACCAACTTGCCCACCGCAGATGCATCTGTCCATGACAGTATCAGTAGGAGTGACCCACACACATAGTCATTATGGAAACGAAGTCCCGTCTTCACATTGAGGATATCCCCCATCGTGTTGTGTGGCGCTACCATCGTGATAAATGGGATAGGGATGGGGAAGCCCAGCACAGTAGTACAAAAGATAAGGCTGAAGCATTTGCAACAGCCTTCAGCCCGAAGTGCCGAGTGAATGATCCATCTTGGACTCCTCAGGCAGTGCCCAGCATCACTGATGACAGCCTTCAGCCAATTTGATTCACTCCATTTGATATCAAGAAACTGCTAAAGACACTGGATAGTGCAAAGGCTATGGGCCCTGTCAATATTCCAGCAATAGTACTGAAGACTTGTGCTCCAGAACTTGCCGCACCCCTCACCAAGCTGTTCCAGTACAGCTACAGCATTAGCATCTACCCAGCTATGCGGAAAATTGCCCAGGTATGTCCTGTACACAAAAAGCAGGACAAATCCAACCTGGCCAATTACTCTCGATCATCAGTAAAGTGATGGAAGGGGTCATCAACAGTGCTTTCAAGTGGCACTTGCTTAACACTAACCCTCAGTTTGAGTTCTGCCAGGGTCACTCAGCTCTTGACCTCAGTACAGCCTTGGTGCAAACATGGACAAAAGAGCTGAACTCCAGAGTGAGATGAGAGTGATTGCCCTTGACATCAAGGCAGCATTTGATTGAGTGTGGCATCAAGGAGCCCTAGCAAAACTGGAGTCAATGGGAATCAGGGGGAAAACTCTCCACTGGTTAGAGTCATACCTAGCACAAAGGAAGATAGTTGTAGTTGTTGGAGATCAAATCATCTCAGTTCCAGAACATCACTGGCGGAGTTCCTCAGACTAGTGTCCTAGGCCCAGACATCTTCAGCTGCTTCATCAATGACCTTCCTTCCATCATAAGGTCAGAAGTGGGGATATTCGCTGATGACTGCACAAAGTTCAGCACCATTTGTGACTCCTCAGATACTGAAGAAGTCCATGTCCAAATGCAGCAAGATCTGGACAATATTTAGGCTTGGGCTGATAAGTGGCAAGTAACATTCACACCACACAAGTGCCAGGCAATGATCATCTCCAACAGGAGAAAGTCTAACCTTCGCCTCTTGACATTCAATGGTATTACCATTGCTGAATCCCCACTATCAACATCCTGGAGAGTTATCATTGACCAGAAACTGAACTGGACTAACCACATAAATACTGTGGCTACAACAGCAGGTCAGAGGCTAGGAATCCTGCAGGGAGTAACTAACCCTTTAATTAACCCCTGACTTCCTAAAGCCTGTCCACCATCTACAAGGCACAAGTCAGGAGTGTAATGGAATACCCTCCACTTGCCTGGATCGGTGCAGCTCCAAAAACACTCAGGAAGCTTGACACCCGCTTGATTAGCACCCCATCCACAAACCATCACTTCCTTCACCACTGACGCACAGTGGCAGCAGTGCGGACCATCTATAAGATGCACTGCAGGAACTCACCAAGGCTCTTTAGACAGCACCTTCCAAACCACTTTACGTTAGAAAAAGCTCCAAAAATTTAAGTTACCTGCAATCAGTACGCCTCATGCCCTTTAAATAACACCACTTGCTGCTTCATGCTTCTTTTTTAATGAGTAGACAACACAACCATTGCCTGGATCTGTATTGTCCAAATTTAGGATCCTGGTGTCACATCAGTCAATTTAACTGTTTGGTGTAAGGATAGCGTCAAATCAACGCATTCCAACAAACACAGGCAATGCACCTGCAAGCACCCATTTCCTCATAGAGCACCACACGAGTTGCATAGCTGGAAGCTGATGGCATAGCCTGGCCCATGGTAAATCCAGATAGGCTTTCATAGTCCCACTAGAATAGGATTTTTAGGTCTGCATGTGGGCGCGATCGGCAGGCCCGGGAGAGGCCGGGGAACAGACCTCCAACCGCGATCGGCCCCAACCACGATTTCCCATTGGCTGGCCAATAAATGCGCCCTGATTTAAACGCAGGCATGGGCGAGTGTGGAATGAAAGCTCCCTTAAGGCAGACAGCTGCCTCAGGGAGCTGAAGACTTCAAAAGTATTAAATAAAGATTTTAAAATCAGAACAAAAATGTCCAAGCATCACAAATAGTCACCTGAAAATATACATTATAAAAATTCTGTCCATAGATTTTTTAAAATTTCATAACGGAAGCCTCATCTCACCCTTGGATGAAGTTTAATTAAAAATGTGAAGGCCGCCTGGCCGATTCGCCCGTCCGCCAATCGTAAGGTTGGACGGACCATGAAAAATCGGGGACAATTACAACTGTAATGGGCTTAATTTCTCTCTTAATTGTTGGTGGGCGCACTTCTGACTTTTGCACGCGCCTGCCAATGGAAATATCGTGCGAATACAGGATGACATTGGGACGTTCGCCCGACATCATCACGTACTACTTTAAGCTCGAGCGGATCGGGAGTGCCCTCACGCCTACCTGAAAATTCTGCCCTTAGAGTTAGATCATAAGACGTAGGAGCAGAAGTAAGCCATTCGGCCCATCGAGTCTGCTCCGCTATTCAATGAGATCGTGGCTGACCTGATAGTCCTCAACTCCACTTTCCTGCCTTTTCTCCATAACCCTTGATTCCCTTACTGATTAAAAATCTGTCCATCTCAGCCTTGAATACACTTAACGACCCAGCTTTTACAGCCCTTTGCAGTAAAGAATTCCACAGATTCACTACCCTCTGAGAGAAGAAATTCCTCCTCATCTCTGTTTTAAATGGGCGACCCCTTACTCTGAGATTATGCCCAGTGGACCTAGACTCTCCCACAAGGGGAAACAACCTCTCAGCATCTACCCTGTCAAGCCCCCTAAGAATCTTATATGTTTCAATAAGGTCACCTCTCATTCTTCTAAACTCCAATCAGTACAGGCCCAACCTACTCAACCTCTCCTCATAAGAAAATCCCTCCATACCCAGGATCAACCTAGTGAACCTTCTCTGGACTGCCTCCAATGCCAGTATATCTTCCCTTAGATAAGGGGACCAAAATTGTTCACAGTATTCTCGGTGTGGTCTAACTAGTGCCTTGTATAGTTTTAGCAAGGCTTCCCTATTTTTATACTCCATTCCCTTTGAAATAAAGGCCAACATTCCATTTGCCTTACCTATTATCTGTTGAACTTGTATGTTAGCTTTTTGTGATTCATGCACAAGGACTCCCAAATCTCTCTGTGCTGCAGCTTTCTGCAGTCTTTCTCCACTTGAATAATATTCAGCTCCTCTATTCTTCCTGCCAAAGTGCATAATCTCACATTTTCCCACATTATATTTCATCTGTCAAGTTTTTGCCCAATCACTTAACCTGTCTATATCCCTCTGTAGGCTCTGTGTCATTCTCACCACTTGCCTTCCCACCTATTTTTGTGTCATCCACAAACTTGGCGATAGTACATTCACTTCCCTCATCTAAGTCATTAATATATATTGTAAATAATTAAGGCCCCAGAACAGATTCCTGTGACACTCCACTAGTTACAAGTTGCCATCCCGAAAATGCCCCCTTTATCCCAACTTTGTATCTTCTATTAGTTAGCCAATCCTCTATCCATGCTAATATACTACCCCCAACACCATGGGCTCTTATGTTATTAAGTAGCCTTATGTGCAATACCTTATTGAACACCTTTTGGAAATCCAAATATATTACATCTGCTGGTTCCCCTTTATCTATCCCGCTTGTTACCTCCTCAAAGAAGTCTAATAAATTTGTTTGGCATGATTTCCCCTTCATGAAGCCATGCTGACTCTGCTTGATTATATTATGTATTTCTAAATGCTCTGCTATTACATCCTTTATGATAGACTCCAACATTTTTCCAATGGCAAATGTTAAGCTAACTGGCCTATAGTTACCTGTTTTTTGTCCCCCTCCCTTTTTGAATAAAGGCGTTATGTTGGCCGTTCTGCAGTCCTCTGGGACTTTTCCAGAATCTAAGGATTCTTGGAAGATTACTACCAGTGCATCCATTATCTCTGTAGCTACTTCCTTTAATATCCTAGGATACAACCCATCAGGTCCAGGGGACTTACCAGCCTTTAGCCCTATTAGTTGCCCTAGTACCTTTTCTCTAGTAATAGTTATTGTTTTTATTTCCTCCCCCCCTTTTGCCCCTTGATTATTTCAAACTTTTGGAATGCTAGTAGTATCTTCTGAAGACTGAAACAAACTATTTATTCAACTCCTCTGCCATTTCCTGGTTCCCCATTATTATTTCCCCAGCCTCATTCTCTAAGGGGCCTATGTTCACTTTGGCCTCTCTCTTCCTTTTTACATATTTAAAGAAGCTCTTACTTTAATTATTGTTCAGTCAGGGAACTTCGGCATTTCAGGTTGAACATTAGAGCACTTTAAGATTGTAAATCTTTCATCTGCACAAAACTGTAATGGCCCCATAAGCTGGCCTACTACTTTTATATTATTATACAAGTAATATAATGTAATATACAATGTATTATTATTGGACCACTTTTATACAGTGACTAATTTATTAATTTCTGTTTTCTTTTGTATAGTATTAAAGTATTTTTACATGTTTTGGGGATCAAATGCTATGATTTTATTTATTTTCTATGAAAAAATAAATGAGTGATGAGGTTTTCCTGCATTTCATTTTTACCTCATCTTATTTAAAAACTCAAGGCACAAAGATAGGAGATAATATATAGCAGAATCAAGGTTGGTGTTTGTGGTTTAATGTCGTGAGGAGGGGTGGATTATGTGGTTTAGCAGGAGTGCGGATGCAATGGAAGTGACAGATTTTTGTGTGCATTCATTTATCAATTGGTTTCTTTATTGTTGCCAGAATACACAAAGGGTTAATATTAATTTAATTTGGCTGCTTTTGCAGGATCTAAGAATATAGCTTATGTTTGTCAGGCTAAAATCACTTAATTTGTACCTGAGCTTTGATTCCTGTCAAACAAAGTGGAATTTAATATGCTAATATTTATTGAATGAAGAATAATCAGTGACAATCTGTTGACAATTGGATTAGTACAGCTAAAATTTAATCTAAGGCCTAGCATTTGTATCAGTTTAAAGCATTGTTTGACAGTTATGAGCGCATTCATTACTTTTATTGTGACAGGCCATCAAAAGATTTTCAAACTGTTTGATCATGTTATCTGGCATGGGTCAAAGAATCAAACCATCCTGAACTGGTGCACTTGATTTGCAGCCATGTCGGGGGGTTGGCAGAGCGGCAGGGTCACTGCTGTGGCTAGAAATTTCTATTGGAGCTGTGAACACTGAAATCACCAGTCTTTGGCCACCATGTAGTCTGTGTTACTCCAGATCCATCGTAGTATTTCCACTATATAAACAGCGAACACCCGATTCCAAAGGTCAATGTCGATGACACAGAAGTCTCTTTATGGCGTTTGATATATCAAGCAAAGTGGAAAAGTTTGTAAGCTACAATATTAGATTTTTGGACTGAGCACTGCTTAGTTAGCTGTTCCCTGTTAAACAAACTACCTATTCGCCTATAGCCTTAGTTGGATGGATCCACCCATCAAAGACAAGGAGAGTCGCTTGAGACACAGAGCTCAGGGAAGTCAGAGGATGCAGCTGTGGAAGAGGAGCCAAATGTAGTAGAAGGTAACTTAACAACAGTCAACTTCTGACTATAGAGCACATGAATGATGGGATCCTGCCATGAAAAAAACAATGTCAACAGAGATTCTTAATGGCCTCTCCAAAGACTTACAACAGATGGCTAGATAGTGTGTTCCCTACTCTGCTTTGTTTCAACATCTAAGAGGTCAGAGAAAAGATTGATTACAAGTCGTGTGCGTCATTAATAAACAAAGTAAATAGTTGAAGTAAATCATTGGAATTATTGTTTGATATTCGATTATCATGTAAGATAGTGGGGAATATGTACTGTGCTAATTTTGAGGCTCATGGGTATAGCGTGACAACTAGCTGTGAGGAGTAAAGATCTTACTCAAACCATAGACACCTTGGTGAAAGAATATTCATCTTTAATGGGCTAAAACCTCTGAAAAGTATTGGTCTACTCTTCTGTTCCAAATGAGTTTCCATCTCAACCATCTAGGGAAACTAACAACTGCAGCTACTGCATGTGCTACAGCCCATCTGCCACTGAAGCCTTCATGCATACCTTTATCACTTCAATTATTCCAATGTTCACCTGGCTTCCCACTTGTCGCCCTCTGTAAACTTTAGCTGCTCACAGCACTACTGATCACCCATCACCCCTGTCCTAGTCCTCCAACATCTCCAATTTAAAATTCTATTTAAGTCCCTGTGTTTTCACCCTTCCCTAAGCGTCTTCAGTGCTGCAACATCACTCAAACAATCCGTACCTCTAACTACAATCTTTTGCCCATTTCCCCACTCTTTTTGCTGACCGGTTACTGCAGTGTCTTTAGCTATTGGGGGTCCACACTCCGGAATTTTCCGCTCAAAACCATTTTGCCTCCCCAGTTCTCTCTCATTCTTTAAAAACCATGTATTTGAGGATGTACTTAAGCACCCTTGCTAATATTTCTTTTTCTAATTTCTTTCTTTAAGCCTCTGTGAAGTGTGCTGGCCTGCTTTTCTACATTAAAGACAACAACATATAAAGTTGTTGTTGCTGTCCATGAGCCTGGTCTTCAGCATCAGCAATATCAGTCTCTCTGGTATCTTTGGCATGCACAACAGGCTAGCAAAATTCATAAACCAGTGCTAGATATGCACTGCAGGGCACTTTTGGATCTATCCAGACACAACTCCTTCAAATATCCCATTTCACTATTTTTTTTTGTCCTACTGTGAGCTTCATTGTAGTGCTTTTCTCCAGCATTGAAAGGTGTCCTATAAAGTGGCATCATGAAGAATGGGAGCAGTAGGTATCACTTGTCAACCAGCCCTCATCTTGTCCCTCCTGCTGTTGAAATACCATTGGGAAACAGGATTGGTGAAGCATTAAAGCATCGTGACAACTACAGTATACTGTGAATACACACGCAGAAAGCTGTGTCTATGGTCGTGGCTGGCCTGGGTATTTAGAAAATGAAAGCAATTAAGATTGAAATAAACATGGGGTATACATTAGGGTCATGCAATGATACATGGGTAAAATTAATATGCTTCAACTGTGGGGAATCTGATGATTCCATAACATTGGCCCAGATTTTTTGGAGCATGGTCTGTTGGACTTTTTCCTATACCCTTCAATTTGAAAATGTTTTGCCCTATAAATTGCTGGAAGTGCAAGCTGACAATAGTGTGACAAGGGCAATATTCTTCATGATGCCACTTTATAGGACACCTTTCAATGCTGGAGAAAAGCACTACAATGAAGCTCACGGTAGGACAAAAAAAAGAATAGTGATATTTGAAGGAGCTGTGTCTGGATAGATCCAAAAGTGCCCTGCAGTGCATATCAAGCATTGGTTTATGAAATGTGCTGGGACCTGGGACCTTCATGAACAACAGTGTGTCTCCTTAACCTATGACATTTAAAGTTTGAGAAGGGAACAATTGAGAAATAGGGTGAATTAGAGTCAAATCAGGTACAGAAAGAGAGGGGGAAAGAAAGATTGGATTAAAGAGAGGGAAACAAAAGTTAAAAAGGAAAAGTAAGAAAACAATTAAAAACCTTGGCTGGAATTTTCCAGCCCCATTGGCTTCAGGCATCATGTCTGGTGGGGGTGGGAGGACAATATGGTGAGGTCAAAAATCGGTTTCACGCTGTTGTGAAACCAGTTTGCGATCGTCCGCTCCACCCGTCAATGACGGGCCATGTTTCCCGCTGCCACACATCAAGAACTTCATTTCAATACATTAGCATCTCATTACAAGCCCTGCTCACCAGAATCATCCTCCCACACTGGATCATCCGGGCATCACGCCAACGTGTTTCATAACTGTACATAAGTGATGTGCACCAGGTGAGCTGCACTTTGAGGTTTGTTTGCCTACCTTGCTTTGGACGTGCACTCGCAGTCATCAGCGCCAGGCTTCGCAGGCAGCACCACATCACTTTTAGGGGCCTCACGGGCAGGTATCTACCTACCAGACTAGCCATAAGGCAGGGGTGGCTTTTCAACAGCTGCAGAACTTGGGCTTGCATAGGGAAGGGGGGAGAAGTGGCCTCAGGCAAGGAAAGAGACTGCAGGGCGAGGACTGTACTGGGGAAGAGGGGTATCCCAGGGTGTGAATGGGGGCACATGTTGATCTGTGCAAGTGGCCTCAAGATGGTGAGGGCTGAGGAGGCAGTCTCCAGAGGAGATGAGGCCTGATGGAGATGGGAGGGTATGTGTGAGAGAGTGAATGGTGATGTCCCTTGAGCTGGCAGTGAAATGCCAGTGAATGTGTGAGTTTAGAGTGATAAGATGGTTTCCTTACCCTGGCGGCACGGATGAGATCATTCATCCGTTTTCTGCTCTGGATGGCCAACCTCTTGTTGCAGCGTTGGCACTGACCATCTCTGCCACCACCTCCCAAGCTAGAGTGGTGAGACTGATGGGCCTCCTGCCACCAGAGCGGGGGTTGGGGACAGTGCGGCGTGTCTCCACGGCGTCCAGACGGCGTCCCAGGGATGCGTCACTGCATCAGGGGGCTGCACTTTTCTTGGCTTTTGGGACCATGTCTTCACCAGAGCAGTCTTGGGCTGCAAGTATCGAGAAGTCTGCATGCGGTCAGCAAGGTAACAGCATGGTGGGCAAATCAGAGGCCGTCCACCAGCTTGACAGTATGTTTCCTTTGGCTGCATAATTAATGAGATGGAGATGGGGAAATACAGCACGAAAACCCACCATTGCAGCTGGCAGGTAAAGCAACTTTTTCCCGCCTGCTACCGCACTTTGTGCAAATCTGGGACGACTCCACTCCTTGAATAAAAATGTTCTACTTGCAGGAATGAGACTCCACAGTTTAAATCATTTCCTTTCTGGACTGTAGAGATTGCAGAATCATAAACCTCCTTATTAATCTCCTTATTGTCTAACTTGGATTTTAAGAAAGTGTTTAACAAGGTACCACATAAAAGGCTGGTTAAAGAAAATTGAGATTTATGGAATAGGCGGGTCAATGTCCAAATGGGTAAATAAATAGACTTAAGGACAGAAAGCAATGAGTTGTGATAGATGGTTGACTTTCAGGTGGTAGACAGTGGTGTTCCCCAAAAGTGAGTACTATAGGACCACTTTTTTTTTGCTATATATAAATTAACTTTAATCTTGGAATTTGGCTTAAAACTTCAGAATTTGCCAATAATACCAAACTTGGAGGAGTGGTAAACAGTAAGAATGACACAAATTGCCTGCAACATGACATAGACTAACAGAATGGGCGGACAAGTAGCAGATGGAAATTAATACAGAGAAGTGTGAGGTGATGCATTTTGGCAGAAGGGATAGGGAGAAGCAATATAGATTTAATGGCACAGTTCTAAAGGATGTGCAGGAACAGAGGGACCGGGGAGTGGCGGGGGGGGTGGGGGGTGCGGTGGGGGGGTTACATATGCATTGATCTTTGAAGGTAGCAGGAAATATTGAGAGTGGTTAGCAAAGCATATAAGATCTTGGGCTTTATAAATAGAGGCACTGTCAGGGATTTTGTCAACAGCATGCCGTTCCCGATGTTGTAATAAAAACTGTGCACCACTTACACTCCCTCTCTTTTTTCCATTTCCCACACAATTATAATTAAAATTCTAAGTGCCAGCTATGTGTGATTCAGCAGTGGGAAAGTTTTCATTGGTGAAGCCCACAATCAGCTGACAATGCAGCAGGTGTGGGTGGGCTATAAAAGAGCCTCCTGATCAATCGGCATCACGGCCACTACTTTCCTGCCCAATTACATTGCCATTAACATTAAACTTCAGAGTGCAAAGGTGGCACAGATGTTTTTCAAAATTAAATTTCACTTGCAAATATTTCACATTACATTGGTTTCATTTTATTCATATGTGCATCATCATTATTTACCGAGACCAGCTTAGTCAGAGAGCTAAATGTACTGGCATGCCTCATGGTTGGCACACATTGATGGTTACAGGAGAGTTAGGGACATTTCCTTTATTGTGGAAGAAACAATGTTGTGTTTTTGCGCGCTCTTTATTGAATGTTCATATTCGTGTCCTGTGTTGTACTCACCAATCTGTGGGACATGGTTGAACCTTCAGGTTCAGCTGGCCTTCCCTTCTTTGCATTGTAAAGGTCATTGTCCAAGTTCACGCTCAGCAGGGATAATGAAATGTTGTAGGTGAACTCAAAACCCTCTAAGGATACAGCCTGCCAACGCCCTGAGATGGATACACATTTGGACAGTACAGACACTGCCCTTTAGACCCCTAATTTTCCTACTTTGACTGTCCCCACCACCTGCTTGCAAGACATCCAGGGTGCTAGGCCCTTCCCACTTCACCCCTTCATGCCCCCAATGCCGCCCTCTGTCCTCCCCTGGCTCCCTCTTCCACTCCTCCACGCCCTCAACCTCACTCCACAACCCCACTCACCACTGACTCACCCTTGCCGTCCCTGATCTTCCATGAAAACTGCCATTCTTCTCCCTTGTGCCTTGGATTTAAACAAGGAAAACCGCTGACCTTACACACAACTGTACAAAGCCGACTTGTGCGTACCACCTTTAAAAGATTGTGAACCAGTGCCATGACAGTCTTGTGCACCGCTGGCTTTATCTTGAAAGTAGAACTATATCAAAACTGTTTCACACTAATAAGTATTCAAGGCACGCAAATGTATTACAAGCACAAACCCACCAAGGCTGGGGTAAAGCTCGATACCCCACAAACACACCACTGACTTTATCTCTGCATCTCAACCTGCCATTGGGAAATCAAAATTTCACATCCTGCCTAATTAAGTCACCACCATACACCTCGTTCCCGCTCTTGCGGGTTCTATAAAATTCTCGCCCCGCCCAACCCCATTGAGTACAAAAGCAAGAGGTTGTGCTGAATCTTTATAAAGCTCTGGTTAGACCCCAACTAGAGTCCAGTTCTGGTCACCACACTTTAGGAAAGATGTGAAGTTCCTTGAGAGGGTGCAGAAGAGATTCACCAGAATGGTTCCAGGGTTCGGGGGTTTCAGTTGCAAGGTTATGTTGGAAAGGCTGAGGCTGTTCTCCTTGACGGGAGATTTGGTAGAGGTGTACTTGATTATGACAAGTTTAGATAAGCTAGACAAGGAAAAACTCTTCCCATATGCTAATGCTACAAGGACTAGGGAGTATCAATTTAAGATTTTGGGCAAGAGATGCAGGGGGAAGTGAGGAAGAACTTATTTATGCAGCGAATGGTAATAATTTGGAACTCACTGCCCACGAGGGTGGTGGAAGCGGAAGTAATCAATGATTTCAAAAGGAAATTGGATGGATACTTGAAAGAAATAAACGTGTAGGGCTACAGGAATCAAACAGGAGGGTTGGACTGACTGGACTGCTTCGTAGGGACCTGGCATGGACTCATTAGGCGGAATGGCCTCCTTGTTTGTCATAAATTACTCTATGACTCTAAAATGGT
This sequence comes from Cetorhinus maximus, assembly GCF_964194155.1. Lineage (NCBI taxonomy): Eukaryota > Metazoa > Chordata > Chondrichthyes > Lamniformes > Cetorhinidae > Cetorhinus > Cetorhinus maximus. Next base: position 85,917,866 of record NC_135887.1, read on the forward strand.
ACTGTTGTGGGAAGAAGCCAGCAATAAATATGTTAGTTACAACAAAGGCTAAAGGGATACTTGACATAAAGTCAAGACTAGAAAAAGAAATCTGCCTTAGCAACAGCAGAAGCTAGCTAAGTAGAACAGGATGTTCATTGGTTAGTTGAGTCTGCTCAATGGAACACAGGTGTGATTAGAGAATGAGTGTCAGCAGACAGCAATCGAGGGTTTTTGGTACCTGTTTTTTGTTGTAACTCAGTGACATATTTGTCAAGGTATAAGTATTGAATTTGACTGAGCCTCGTTAGATCGGGGTGTCGGCCTTTGTTGTACCTCTGATCTCCATGTATATGTCTTAATAAAGATTCCTAACACTAACCCCATGCGTTGATTTCCCTGAATCTCCACAACAATTGGCATAGTTGGCAGGATTCCCTGTGTGCGAGGAGATCCCTACCAGGGTAAGTAAGCCTCTTTACTTAACTCTGTAAGGGATCTGAGAGGTGGAGGGATCCAAATCTGTAGCAGAACGTTCTCACGGGAGTTTGGGGTGCACCCTGCATTGAGTCAGGCGTCAAGGTAAATCTACGTTTGGGAGTGAGGTGCCGGGTGGTTATCCGCGGATCTCAGGGTAATCTATTGGCGCCGCCCTGCTATCCACGGGCCTCTAGATCGACTGGGTGTCATCTGACTATCCACAAACCTCAGGTAAATTATAAGTGCCACCTGGTTATCTGCAGGCTTGGCATTGTTGACTGAGGGTCCCAAGTTAACGGACATTTTGTAGAAGGTCGCCTGGCACATCTATGACCAAGACAGTGTAGATGACAGAAAATAAGACGACAGACCCCGCCCAGTTGAGGGACTGGGGGAATCACTGACGTATTTATTAGATAAACACAAGAAGATACAGAGTAAAACGAGAAATGATGGTTGGGATCTGAAATGGAGTCCTGAGAAACACCAAGAAAGGTGGTCATTATGGGCACATCACTGACAGAAAGGCAAAGAAGTGGGGATACCCCAAACTGACAGTAATAGTGCAACCGGGGAATATAGACTGGGGTAGTTTAAGAGGAAGCTCTATTGTAGTCTAGAGTGCCGTTGGAAAAGACAAAAAGGAAACAAACTTAGGTGTAGGTTCTCTTTGTGTATTCAGAAGTTGTTGAATGGTAAATGTGTGAAATGTATCTAAGCGAAGTTGTGTGTATGAGTTAAAGAAGAAGAAATTTAAAGAAGTTATGGCAAAAATGAGAATTTGAGTGATTAAGTTAAAGGGGAAGTGTACTTTATTTTGAAATGTTTGGAACAATTATAATTGAATCTGGGTTGGATTGGATTGACTTTGGCTTAAAACCTTCCCCTAAAGTTTGAAGATTTGAGGTTTTTAACTCCTGCCGCTGCTCACAGAAGAGCAGGGGGGATTTATTTTCAATTTCAGATGTTTGTAATTGGAACTTGGAAACAAACAATTTAGGCCTGACTCAGATCTAAACTAAAAGAGAAACCGAGAAGTTTGGAGACAGTTGACAATTAATTGAAAATCCTGTAAACTACAGTGCTAAGGAAAATTTACTGGATTTAAAGATTCAAGTTACTGGGTATAAGTGACTTTCAGTGCAACTCTAAAGGTAAAACATATTGGCACAACTGTGGATAAACCTCTAGTCATTTTTAAGTTCTTAACTTCTGTATAAAATTTATTACATATACACAGGCTGCTGCTATACATTTGGGTGGTACATGATTATATGATAGACTGGAGCAGACAGGGATATGTCACTTCAGAGGAGGCCATATAAAGCACGAAGCTGGTCAGGAAACTCATGGAGGCAATCGGGCTACCCGACAAGGTAGCAGTAGTAAAAATCAAGGCCCATCAAAAAATCACTACCCCATTGCAGCAGGGAAATGCGTGGGCAGATCAGGCAGCTAGGCAAGTTGCTAGCTTGAGTAAGGCTTTGATACTGGCCAAGACACTGCAGAGCAAGAAAGGGGGCCACCACTTGGGGAGGAAGGAGTTAAACTGATCAGCTTGGAATGGGAAAGATGCAGCATAGCCAGCACTTGCTACATGACCCCAGCTTGGGCTTATGCTAGCGAGATAAGTACAGCATAAGAGGGAAAGGTAAAATGATATGACCACCTCACCCACCAGCTGATCACTCAAGAGGGGAAGGCAGAGTATCGTTATGTGGTTTGGAGTTGTGTAGTAAACTCTACCAACAGGAGGAATTGTTGTGGGAAGAAGTCTGCAACAAATATATTAGTTACAGCAAAGGCTAAAGGGATACTTGAAATAGTGCAGCTTGACATAAAACTAGAAAAAGAAATCTGCTTTAGCAACAGCAGAGGCTAGCTAAGTAGAACTATCACTGGCCCCCTATCGAGCTCTCCTGTCCCACCCACTTCTACCAGCTTATATTTCATCTCATTTCTATATGTCTTAGTTCTGATGAAGGGTCATACGGACTCGAAATGTCAACTGTATCCCTCTCCACAGATGCTGTCAGACCTGCTGAGTTTTTCCAGGTATTTTTGTTTTTGTTCTAGAACAGGATGTTCTTTGGTTAGTCAAGTCTGTTCAATGGAACACAGATGTGGTTAGAGAATGAGTGTCAGCAGACAGCAATCGAGGGTGTTGTAGTGACTGGTTTTTCTTGTAACTCAGTGACCTATTTGTCAAGGTATAAGTATTGAACTTGACTGAGACTCGTTAGATCGGGGTATTGGCCTTTGTTGTACCTCTGATCTCCGTGCATATTCCATAATAAAGACTCCTACCGTGAGACGCTGACTCTATGTGTTGATTTCCCTGAATCTCCACAACAGTACTTACATTGTTTAGCAGGAGCCCTGACTTTCTGCGGCAAGTTTAAGTGGCCATTAATGTGCAAATGCATCACTTCCATGAAACTCATGGGAAAGTTGAAGGTGGGTTGCCGCTTTTGTGAGGAAGGTGGAGCATGGCAAAATGTCCGGAATCTTGTGGTGATTTGCAGTTCACGGGGTATCTCTTCACCACCACAGATTGTTTAATGATTTTCATGCTAATATCGGAGAGCACGATAAAACTTATTTTGGCAACAAAATCTGGGCCAAAATTAATGGCCCAGGATTTCTGAAGAAGTAATGATGTGTGAACAACAGGCACAATTATTAATGTGCAATGAGAGGCTAAGTGAATTGGGTCTATATTCTCTGGAGCTTGGAGGAATGAGAGGTCATATTATTGAAACATTCAAGATTTTGAAGGAGCTTGACAGGGTAGATAATGAGAGGTTGTTTCCCCTGGTTGGGAAATCTAGAATAGTGGAGGGGAGGGGCACAGTTTCAGGATAAGGGACCGATCATTCAGGACTAAGATGAGGGGAAATTTCTTCACTCAAAGGGTTGTGAATGTTTCGAATTCTCTACCCCAGGGGGTTGTGGATGCACCATCATTGAATATAATTAAGGCTGAAATAGACAAATTTTTGGTCTCTCAGAGAATCAAGGGATATGGAGAGTGGGCAGGAAAGTGGAATTGAAACCCAAGATCAGCCATGATCATATTGAATGGTGAAGCCGGCTTGATGGGCCATATGGACTTCTCCTCTTCCTATATCTTGTGTTCTTACAAACCAGCTAGCAACTTGTGATAAGGAAGAGATACCCATGAATTTTGAATTGTAACTAGTTTCTGACTGTTTTGCACTGCTTCGCTGTTAGTTTCGCAAAAACGGCATCCCACTGTTAACCTCCTGAATTTCATGAAGCTGCTTCATTTTCACATTAATCGTCCATTAAACTCACCAGATAAAGTTTTTTTATAGTAACTAACACCATATAAATACCATTTTAATTGTTAATGACTGCCAATCTGCCTCTTTTGCTCAGAAAGTGAACAACTAAAAGTGTGGAGTTTCATTCCTTCAGGTTGTGAATTGTTGTTGGAGATTTTGAAATGTGAATTTTAACTTTTTCTTTTACTTTTCCTTTTTGTCTTTTTTCTCCCTTTCCCTTAATCCAATCTTTATTTTCTCCTCCTTATTTCTCCTTCTGTATCTGATGTGATAGTGACTTCACCCATTCTAATTCACTCCCCTTCTCACCCATTTTTCTGTTTATTTTCAATTCTTTAAACTCATTTGCTAAGAAGATACACTGTTGGTCCTGTAATCCAGATGCCCTGTTGCCCTTGCTGTGCCTTTATTAGCTTACACTTCCAGCAACTTTGTGGGAAAAAGATTTTAAAATGTACAACAAATCTAACTAATATGATATGCTCTACTCCAGCAAAATCTGGGCCATTGCCTCTCAGCCATCTGTCTCATACCACATCAAAGTTTTTAAACTGACAAAGAGGGCATTGTAATCAGTTTCCTTGCACCTGGTTTGTAAATCTGGTTAAAGCTCATCGTCCTGAGACAGTTTGTGAGAAATATATTAGAAAATCTGCTTTCTGAATACATACTACTGGGATATTCTAACTTTCCTCTGGTACTAAGTGATAAATCTAGCTTCCCCAAGAACCTCCTGGCACTCTTTATCCTCCAATACATGTGACGTTTCACTATATTAAAGGCGCTATATGAATGCAAGCTGCTGTTGATATCATGTAAAGTAGAAATCCCATTCAAAGGACCATTTTTCAGCCTTCAGGTACTTTCTTTTTATTTCCCTCTCAGTACAAGCCTCTCCAGTGGAGTCTAGTGGCACAGCATCCCTGCCTCTGAGTCAGAAGCCCAGGGTTCAAGTCCCACCCTAGGACTTAATGGTCAAGGGAGGTACCATTCATAACATAGCCAAACAGGTTGATTATCAACCTGCAAATCCTTCCAACACATGTAAAAGTGGGAAAGATTGCAGGTCAACCATGTGTTGCAAAGCAAGTTGGAGCCTCTAATCATCACCATCCATAGCTCCAAACTACAACATGCATGTAAAAGTACATGTTGCCACAGCAACTCAGACTCCCTGAGTGACCTGTAACACACCACCACAAGTCTCTGGCACAGGTGATGGAGAATGCAGGTAAAGGCTAGCTGAACAAAATGGTACAAGATTAATGCAGATTACTACAGGTAACTTCAAAAATAAAACCATCTAACAGGGGGAATAGCAATCTCACTATCAGCAGCTTTTCTTGAAACAACAACTGTCATCCTGATAAGCGGATCTTGGCAATTACACCAGCTATATGGTGGCAGGTAATCAAAAGATTGCACGGGAAAGCAGAAGTTACCAAATAGACAGATGATGCCATCCTGTCCTAAGCCTGTGATTTACATACATCTACCATTGAGAGAACATGCACTCTTACAACCTGTCCTGGAATCTAATGAAATTTATGATGTGGCATTTTGGGAGTGCAAATGTGGCAGTTATAGAGCTCGCCCAAATTCCTGGCCCACAAAGACGCAAAGCATCTCTTCTACCCTCCATAACCCATGAATTTTGGGACCACAGCCTTAAATGTTGCAATTCAAGAAAACAGCTCACCATTAAAAATTAGTAAGCCTAAGGATTTGGAGCTTTTCAGAATTCAGCTAAGTGATGAAGAAAGAGAAAATAGAATATGACAGTAAACTAGCATGAAACATAAAAATGGACTGTAAAAGCTTCTATCAGTATGTAAAAAGGAAAAGATTTGCAAAGACAAATGTGGGCCCATTACAGGCGGAGATAGGAAAATTTATAATGGGGAATAAGGAAATGGCAGAGAAACTGAACAAAAACCTCCTAGAAATACTAGAGAACCAAGGGACTAGCAGGGATGGGGAGCTCAAACAAATTAGTCTTAGTAAAAAAGTAGTACTGGAGAAATTAATGGGCTGAAAGTTGATAAATCCCCTGGACCTGATGATCTACATCCCAGAGTGTTGAGAGGTGGTTGTAGAGATAGTGGATGCCTTGGTGGTCATCTTACAAAATTCTCTAGATTGTTGAATGGTTCCTGCAGAGTGGAAGGTAGCAAATGCAACCCCGCTGTTTAAGAATGGAAGGAGAAAGGAAAAAGGGCAACTACAGACCTGTTAGCTTGACATCAGTAGTAAGGAAAACGCTAGAATTTATTATAAAGGATGTGGTAACTGGACACTTAGAAAATAATGATAGGGTTAGGCAGAGTCAACATGGATCTATGGAAGGGGAATCATGTTTGACAAGCTTGTTGGGAGTTATTTTTTGTATGTAACCAGCAGAATAGATAGGGGGGAAACCAGTAGATGTGGTGTATTTGGATTTTCAGAAGGTTTTTAATAAGGTCTAATGCAAGAGATTAGTACACAAAATTAGAGCACATGGGATTGGCTAACATACTGGCATGGATTAAGAATTAGTTAATGGACAGAAAACAGAGAGTAGTAATAAATGGGTCATTCTCAGGTTGGTAGGCTGTGACTAGTGGGGTACCACAAGGATCAGTGTTGGGTCCCCAGCTATTCACAATTTACGTCAATGATTTGGATGTGGGAACCAAATTTAAGTTTGCTGATGACACAAAATTAAGTAGGAATGTGAACTGTGAGGAGGATACAAAGAGCCTTCAAGGGGATTTGGACAGGTTAAGTGAGTGGGCAAGAACATGGCAGATGGCATATAATGTGAAAAAATGTGAAGTTATCCACTTTGGTAGGAAAAACAGAAATGCAGAGTCTTTTTTAAATAATGATAGATTGGGAAGTGTCGATATCCAAAGGGACCTGGGTGTCCTTGCTCACAAGTTATTGAAAGTTAGCATGCAGGTGCAGCAAGCAATTAGGAAGACAAATGGTATGTTGGCCTTTATTGCAAGAGGATTTGAGTACAGGAGTAAAGATGTCTTGTTGCAACTGCCTTGGTGAGACTGCACCTGGAGTATTGCATACAGTTTTGGTCTCCTTGCCCAAGGAAGGGTATACTTGCCATAGAGGGGGGTTGGGGTGAATTCTGTGGGGGGGGGCGGGGGGAGGTTCACCAGATTGATTCCTGGGATGGCAGGATTGTCTTCTGATGAGATTGAGGAGACTGGGCCTGTATGCTCTAGAGTTTGGAAGAATGAGAGGTGATCTCATTGAAATAAACAAAATTTTTACAGGGCTCAACAAGGTAGATGCAGGAAGGAGATTGCCCCTGGTTGGGGAGTCTAAAACCAGTGGACACAGTCAGAGTAAGAGATAAGCCATTTAGGACAGAGATGAGGAGGAATTTCTTCACTCAGAGGGTGGTGAATCTTTGGAATTCTCTACCCCAGAGGGCTGAGGAAGCTCAGTCATTGAGTTTGTTCAAGGCAGAGATCGATAGATTTCTAGATAGTAAAGATATCAAGGGACGTAGGGATAGTGCAGGAAAATGGCACTGAGGTAGATCAGCCATGATCTAGTTGAATGGTGGAGCAGGCTTGAGGGGTCAAATGGCCTACTCCTGCTCCTATTTCCTATGTTCCCATGTTCCTAACCTGACTGGACTAAAGGAGAAACAATGACTGTGTGCTAAGATTGAAAAAATATTCCAAATCTAACAACCAGGATTAAAATAAACCCTTTCAGTTATAATCAAATGCTTTAGAGATACATTCAAGGATTTGATTAACCTGGTTGATAGTATCTTCACGCTGACTGGATCCGGTGCCAAGCTTTTACACGATTACTATCCAATCAATGCAACAATTGGCATTAGTGGACTATTTCAAATAAAGTAAATCAAATGGCCTGTTTCACCATTCCCCAAATATTTCACTTCCACATGATGCTCGATGATTCAATTTAGAATTGACAAAGTACAAGTATCTGAAACAAATGAACAGCTTCAGCTACCAGGCTTCCTTCAGAAGCCGCAAAATGAATGCAACATCTTGCTCACTGAAGCAATACCACAGTCTGGAGAAAGTCTGCTGTCCTGAAATAGTTTTATGGAAATTGTGCTGTAATTAATGTAGTGATGTACAGATATGGTTGCTGTGGACCATCTTTGGACCAAATGCATTTCCTGAAAGATATTTTAGATTATTTTACTCGACCCTGAGAGAAAAGTTTGGAGGCAAGAAGTCAAGGGGACAAACAAACTTAAGAGAAAAATGCGCTGGGCTGGTCTGCCAATGTTGTTCCCACCTCTGACCATTTTTCCCAGGAGCAGGCTGAGTTTGGCTTTGGGAACCTGCTTGGCAGCAAAGGGAAGCCAGTTCTGAGGTGGATAATTAGGCAATTAACTGCAATCTTCCACCGACATTGCAATTTTTCCAGTGTTGGCAACTCAGAGGAGGCAGCTGCACAATAGAAGTCAGCGCGGTATGAGAGTTAAGACTTTCTCATTTTTATTTTCAAAAAATGGCAAGGCTGATGTCTTCCACATGCAGAAACATGTCATCGTGTAAGGAGATCCTGGAGACTGATTACTCCAATAGTGCTGAAGACTGTGCCATGGCAGCCGCTCCCATCATTTTGATCGTGCCTCCTCTGTGTCTTTCCTGCTCCTGATGCATTTCCTTCAGCAGCACTCTCATTATGGACACACTAAAGGCTGCCAATTGCCCTTGCAACAGGCCGCGCTGAATCAACTTCCCACCTCCACAGGCCGCCTTCTGAAAGACTGAACCGAAGACGTGCTGCTACTGCAAATTGGGTTGGGATTCAAAAATGCTGGAAATTTTGCTGGAAATTTTCTAACATGGAAAATGCTGCCCAGTATCACTTTTAACTGAGGGTGATCTAATTCTTGTTCACTTTTAATGAAAAGTAGAGTGCTTTTAAATTTACATTTTAATATATCACTGGGTGTTTAAATTTTACAACAACAAACTGCTATTAAAATTAAATTGACTCATTGGCAGCAGCTTTATTGCTTTGCATTAGATTAATTGGAAAAAGAATTTGAGAGTAGTGGTTTTATATCAGTCGTGTTACAAACTGCAATATTGGTCCCACTCTAGGTAAACAAGCCCGTCATGAAGATGTAAAAGAGCTAACGAGTTAAACTTACCTGTTAACATTTCTCCCTGGATTTGATGAACTTATCCCATAATATTTCTGTACATATGCAAAAATATCACGTGCACAGCAATGATGTGAGCCAATTTAAAATCTCAAGGAAAAGGTGACTATTTGGGGCATAGTACAAAAAGTACAAACAGGAAGAAGAAATGCTGACAGCTCGCTCAAAAAGCAAGTCATTGTCAATATGCATCCCATCCATCTATGCATCCAACTGTCAGCACCCAGCTGGTATCAACTAACTTAGACTTTTACTGACAGCAAATATTGAAGAGAGTGAGCAGTTGGAATGAGTGCTTCAGTCTGTTTCACTGCTTTTCAGACAACAGGACTTTGAGCTGTGCTTGTTTGTGGACAAGCCTAAGTTCAAAGCTTTGTTATTTCTTGGGGAACTAGAATTGGCATTGCTGAAGGATGCTGGAAATATTGAAAACCAAACTAAGCCTAGGAAATAGAAGAAAGCAGAATGCTCATAGCAACAAGAAAAGGTCATTAGGCCCAAACAAGCTCCTCCCTTTTTGCTAATCAACTTTTTAAACCACTTTTCTCAACATATCATTCTATCACTTTCTTTCCAGAAACAGATCTTGTTGTGTCTTGAACTCATTCATGCTATCCTCCCTTGATAGGCTTCCATTTTTTTTTATTCATGGGATATGGGTTTCACTGGCTGGGCCAGCATTTATTGCCCATCCCTATTTGCCCTTGAGAAGTTAGTGGTGAGCTGCCATCTTGAGCAGCTGCAGTCCATGCGGTGTAGGTACACCCACAGTGCTGTTATGAAGGGAGTTCCAGGATTTTGACCCAGCGACAGTGAAGGAACGGCAATATATTTCCAAGTCACAATGGTGAGTGACTTGGAGGGGAACTTCCAGGTGGTGGTGTTCGCAGCTATCTGCTGCCCTTGTCCTTCTAGATGGTAGTGGTCGTGGGTTTGGAAGGTGCTGTCTAAGGAGCCTTGGTGAATCCCTGCAGTGCATCTTGTAGGTGATACACGCTGCTGCCACTGTGCGTCGGTGGTGGAGGGAGTGAATGTTTGTGGATGTGCTGCCAATCAAACAGGTTGCTTTGTCCTGGATGGTGTCAGGCTTCTTCAGTGATGTGGGAGCTGCACTCATCCAGGCAAGTGGGGAGTATTGCATCACACTCCTGACTTGTGCCTTGTAGATGGTGGACAGGCTTTGGGGAATCAGGGGGTGAGTTACTTGTCGCAGGATTCCTAGCCTCTGGCCTGCTCTTGTAGCCACAGTATTTAAATGGCTAGTCCAGTTCAGTTTTTGGTCAATGGTACCCCCAATTTGTTAATAGTGGGGGATTCAGCAGTGGCAATGCCATTGAACATCAACATCAACAGGCAATGGCTGGATTCTCTCTTGCTGGAGATGATCATTGCCTGACATTTGCGCAAATACTACTTGCCACTTGACAGCCCGAGCCTGGATATTGTTCAGGTCTTGCTGCATTTGGACATGGACTGCTTCAGTATCTGAGAAGCCACGAATGGTGCTGAACATTGTGCAATCATCAGCCAACATTCCCACTTCTAACCTTATGATGGGAGGAAGGTCATTGATGAAGCAGCTGTAGATAGTTGCGTCTAGGACACTACCCTGAGGAACTCCTGGGCTGATGTCCTGCAGCTGAGATGACTGACCTCCAACAACCTCAACCGACTTCCTTTGTGCTAGGTATGACTCTTAGCCAGTGGAGAGTTTTCCCCCAGATTCCCATTGACTCCAGTTTTGCTAGGGCGCCTTGATGCCATACTCTGTCAAATGCGGCCTTGATGTCAAGGGCAGTCGCTTTCACCTCATCTCAGGAGTTTAGCTCTTTTGTCCATATTTGAACCATGGACCCTGTAAAATTGAACCCTGTAAAATTATTTATACATCAGGTCAAAACCTTTTTTCTCTCAACTTCCCCTCTTACTCCTAACTTACTAATTTTTAAATTAACGTTTGGACCCTTCAGTTGCAGTGAGCAACTTTCTTGAATCATTATTTCCAGCTCCTGAAAACTTCAATTAGGTCCCCTTAAAGTCCCCACTTCTCCGAAAGCAAAATCCTTCAGTTTTCCCCACAACTTCTCGAATTCCTGGTACCTGAAACATATTTGTTAATCATCACCATAACTCCCCATGCGACCCCGCAACCCCGCCCCCACCCCCGACCCCACCCCACCCCACCCCCCGACCCCACCCCACTCCACCCATCAAGGGGAATGTTATCCTGATGTAGTAACCTATTACTCTTTGAGAGTGATCAGGCATCGTGTCCTACAAACTTGATTCTTGGCTTGGGGAATTGGAGGAGGAGACAAGCTATGTGCTTTCTACCATAAAGCTATCCTAGTGTTAATAACTGACAAGGAAGCTGAATTAACCTTGGTTTTAGGAAATACTGACTACAATACCGGATAATCTGTTTCCTACCTGCCCAGGGATGACAGATGGTTGCTCAACCTATTAGCTGTTATTTAAAGATATGATATAAATACTTGGCTCTTGGTGCACAGCAACTGAAAAGCTGTCAGTAATCACAGGAAAATCTCCTCACAAATACACACAAAGCTGCATGATTTAATAACCGTACCATCTGATAACTCCAGCTCAAACATTAAATTACCAACACACAACATTCACTACACGCTGCTTCCCCGTGTGATTTATTGACCAATTCATAGACTCAGTTCTTCTGCTTTCCCAATGATTGAGTAAAGGTAATGCGCAACTTCTCTACATGTGCTGAGTCGGTGACCACAGTCAGAGTCAGGTGCACTGCATTTAGTATCAAGGTCCCTCAGGTGATAGGAGAAACATCAACCAGTGACCCCGCTCCTGATCATCGTCCAGTGAGCCCTACTGAAAAGTAAACATGTGTGGATCTTGGATGAGGAAATGACTGGGCTCAACTTGTGTCCCTACCAGAATTGAATAGAGCGAAGACGCTCACTACCTAGTAGAGCTGATGACTTGGATTAGAGTCAAATTCTTTTTGACTTGTGACTTGACTTTGGCAAAACTGATTTGGTGATATTCCTCAACAACTGGCTGAGCAGCTTGTCAATCAGGTCTAAGTGCCAGATTCCCCATTCCCTCCTTTCTCACTGATCTCGTGTGAGGAGAGGTCTGTTTGTTGGCATCAGTTGAAACACCCGGAGGTGGAGGATGCAACTCCAATTCATGAGATAAATAAAGGACTTCAACCTGGTTCCCGCCAGCACACGTTACCCACCCTAAAGCCCAAACACAAAAGCTTTCCATCACCGCCCCCAATCCAACATTTCCATGGCCATCCCCGGCCTGACCCATGGCTGCCTCATGGCTGAGATGACACTAGTTTCTAGTGCTTTAAAATGACTACTCCATGCTTCAGCTCTGGCTTCCTTTTCCCTGAGTCCACACCCAGGCTTAACCAATCGATTATCCAGTCACTAATTTCAGAAGTTCATCCAACAACAGGATTAGGCCTCAGCCTATCCCTAGGATTATTATTGCTCAGTCAACAAATGGAACAGAGTAAAGGCTTCTTCAACTTCCATGTTGCTTTTTAATGCCTATCAGGTTTGCAGAGTACGATGAAATAAAACAAAAAGAGTTAGAGGACATGTTACTGATTTCCACTTTTAAAAGAAAGATCTGTGACGACTTGAGAGAAAATAACTTGTGACTTGTGTGATGAAACCTATTCTTAGTCTGAAGTTCAGAGGTCAGAAACTCTGATTCCCGATGATCCTCAGACCTTTCGCGCATGCACCTGCCAGGAACTAGCCGTACATGCGCAGTTCAATTATTTTATGTTCTGCCGGCCGAGGATCGGCGCTGCGTGCCTGCGCAGAAGGAAAAGAGAATGGTGCGAAAGGACAAGTCAGGTGACCTGGAAGAAAGCACAATTTGTTGACTGAGTATCCCAGGGAGTGGGAGAGGGTGCGATCCTAAACCTGGGAGGAGACATGGACAGGTCTCAAAAAGATGTCCCAGGCAAGGGACAATGATATGGAACAGAAATAGGTCCTGTTAAGCTAAGTTAAAAGAAAGCAGCAGAGTAAAAGGCTCTGAATTCAAGAACGAGCTGCAGGTAGCAGACTTTAAGCGCAGTGGGCACAAGAGAAGCCCTGAATATCCAAGAAGGCAGCTGAAGGTTGGTGACTCCATGCTGCGGGCCATGGGGTCAAAGGTACTCCTTTGGAGCAGTGGAGTTCTGCCTGGCACAGCTGAAGATCTGAAATTGTGCTTGTAAGGTGATGCTTGATTGTATTTGGAAATCCAGGTGAAAGGAATTTCGGAAGGCGAGATTAAAACTCTTGCGAGGCTGGTCAGTGTTGAAGCTGTCTGAGTGGGAGAGGCTTTTGGAAAGAATTCCAAGGTAGGATCTTCAATGGTGGGGATTGGAAGCCCTCATGAGAAAGACAAAGTTTCAGTGAGATTGGTTGGCTCACAATGTGAGGTGGTTGTTAAGAAATCCATGGAATCTGTTTTGGTCGCACCTGTCATCTATTGTGCATCTATGGTGTGTTCAACTACAGTTCATCTGTTAATTCACATGTACCTCATACTTACCCTGAATGTTAGAGTAGAAGATAGATATTGTAAATTGTTTTACCTTTCTGAATTTGTATAGGAACGTTTATTTTTGTTTTAGTCAAAACCCGTGGAACCCTGTGGCTTTATTCACTTAGTAAGTATCTTGAATCTCAAACTTTATCTACTTTAAAGAAAATGTTATTGGTCCCTAACCAGATCTCCCTGCCCCCATGACCCGGGGTTTGGCCAAGATCATAACACTTCAGAAAAAATGACTTGTGACTTGACTTGGGGAAAAATTGATTTGGTTACTATTGTATTGCCCAGGTGCTTGTGAAATTACAACTAAACAAGAATTTGTGACTTAAGGAGAGGAGAGCAGGAAATTGGGCATATTTAATTCTCTCGTAACACATTATCTGTTCCACATGTTTCCATGTGTAAACCAATAGCCATTCCCTGTGCAACTTCCATTCACTCCTTATAATGTTCTGTACAATCCTTTGGAATAATGGCTGTCTGATGCTGGTAATCAACAACAACTTACATTTATAAATCTCTATTTACATACTAAAACATCCCAAGACACATCACTGGAGCAAGCAACATAAGGACAGACAGAGAGATAGGTTTTTAAGGAATGCCTTAATGGAGGAGAGAGAAGCAGAGAGGTTTAGGGAGGGAATTTCAGAGCTTAGGGTTTGGGCAGCTGAATGTTTAGCTGCCAATAGTAGAGAGATTAAAATCAGGGATGTGCAAGAGGCCATAGTTGGACAAGTGCAGAGAACTCAGGCGGTTGTTGGATTGGAGGAGGTTACAGAGATAGGGAGGGGTGTTAACAATTCCAGCTAATATGGGAACGAACAAGAGAAATTGGGTGATTAGTAGTTTAGTGGGCATAGGTCAAGAGGGCAAGAGCAGTGTCTGATGGACAAGATGTGCTTGGAGAGGACATACAACAGATTGAAGATGAATGAGAGAGAGATGCGAGTTCAGGGCTAGGGTGGGGTGGGTGGGGGTTGGGCAAACCTTAGGAGAAGGCTGCCTCGGTTGGTTAGGAGAAGGGATGGAAGGGGCAGAGACAAATGAACAGATGGTCTTAGCCTTAGTGACAAAGAAATCATGCACTCCTCACATTTATTGTTGGAATTGAGGGTGGAAGAGGCTAGGGGGAGGAGTTTAAGACGACAGTTCATCATAGAGAAGAGAAACCAAATCAGAGATGGTTAAAACTTTTGTCTCTGTTGCTCTCTTGCAGCTCTCCAACAAGATGTGATCCCTACTTTCATATCTGGAGGCTCTTCTGTCACATTCCTGAACATGATATAAGAAAAAGCTTGTCTGATGGGCCATACTGCTTTCTCATTTAATTGATGCAACTATGATTGGTACTTCTTTGAGCTTTCCTTTCTTATTCTCCTAAATGTTCTCACACACTCTTCCCCTTCACCATCCTCACTATGTTCAAATCATGATTCATCACATTGCTTCCTGCTCCAATTCATTCTTTCACAGGATGCCTAAACTCTGGAACTCTTATTCTCCCTCAAACTATTCCTTCTCCAGCAATCTGCAACCTTTCAAAACTACAGATCATATCACCAGACTATATCCTAATTTACCTTGTATTCTCCTCTATTTCCATTGTTGCCCTTGATCTGTTCCATGACCTTTGCCTTTTCAGGTTGGTTTTGCAATTTAAAAAGATGCTTGACTTGACGAGTTTTTGCTTGAGCTCCTGGGTATTGTCTGATTGTCATATGTAGCATTGTATTCAGCACCATCAGCAAACAGCATCTCCTAGCAATTTACAATTGTCGTTGGATCAGTTTATATTGCAGGATATTTAATAAATCCCCATGCTTACAATGTGCTTGAATGTTCCAGCTCATGAATGAAAGGTGTCACGTACAAACTGCAACACTAATCTCACAGTATGTGCTTGCCAAATATGTTCTACGTCTGTTCTCTCATTATTTCCACAATTATTTCAATAAAAGCTCTTAATGGGTTGGGATATTATGTTGTGCATCATCATGTCCCATCTAATGACACCGTCATTGTTTACTGAAACTTCTTCTATGGGTGGTGCAAACCTAAAGATGCAGAGAGCAGGATAACACAAGGCAACAGAGTACTTGCACCTGGACCTGCTCCTGGTACATCTTTAAGCCCAATTTCAGCACTTACTATTCTGAAAGTAATCAGGGCATCTTTTGTTTGAAAGGCCTTTTTCAGCTTAGCTGTAACACACAGGCCAGGAGGGCCACAGATATGATCCTTACTGTGCTGAATTAGCTTAAGATCACCCTGATCTTAGGTAATAGGGGTGCCATAATTGTCCTTAGCATTCCTGGGTTTGGGGGGAGGCAAAACAGTCAGTTCCCAATCCTGAGCAACCTCCAGTGGCTCCTGCTGGAAAGTTAATGTGTGGGTTTTGGGTGTATTTGCCTGACTTTCTTCCCCCCAGGGAATACTCATTTCCAATAATGCAAAGGTCAAGAAACAGAAACAATGACCTGTTTTATTGACTTTCTGCCCATTTTATATTGTCCTGGGCTTCCTAACATGGCAAGGCATGGCTACAGCTGCAGAGGGTACAGGCCCATTGCATGCAAGTAAGGCTGTTCCTTCCTACGTCATTTTCTTGTCTGGGAGCAACTGGTTTGCACGAATGATTTGGGGCGGAATCGTCCCAGATTTGCACTAAGTGCAGTAGCAGGCGGATAAAACAACATTTTACCCACCGGCTGCAATGGCAGATTTTCACGCCATATCATCCCAAACCCGTCACATTAGTTATGCATTCCCAGGAAATATGCAGTTTCCATGGCGAGCGTGCTCCCATTCGCCCGCCATACCATCACCTCACCACTTCGTCACGCTGGGCACCATATTTAAAATCCAGCCATGCACACACATCTCAGTGCTTCCAGCCCACGACTACTGTAGGGAAAATGCCCATGAAAGGCAAAAAGACTGGGGTTGAAATTTACCTCGAGGGTGCTCACTTGTCAGGGTCAGTGGAACCAAGGTGAGTGGACACTTCTTCAAAGGAGTGCGCTTGCTTCTGTCCAGCCAAAGGAACGTACATATTCACTCGGTGAAGCAGCCTGTACCCCAAGTGGCTGATGAGATGGAGCAAGTGGCCTAGCACAGGCTCCTTGACCCCCAAGATCTCCAGCTGAAAATCTGGGGCTAGCAAGATAGTCACCCAGCCTGAATTGGAGGCAAGGTAGACCCCTCTTTGCCACTCCAGAAGCCACGTAGTTTGTCTACTGAAATAATGTGGGTTTCCTACAGGAAGCACACCGCATGCTTCCCCTCCTTAAGGAGCACAAAGTTGAGAAATCTATGGTATGCAGCTTTGCTGCTATTGATGTTGAGGCTGACCATGGTTAACTCCATGGCAAGAGTATAGTGCAACCATCACCAACACCCTATTGTGGGGAGAGATTGAAGTCACCCGTGATCCTCCACACCCTCAGCAGCCCTATGAGGAACATCTTGAAAAGCTTGAGTAGGCCCATGTCCTTGCTCATTGCGGTTTTTAGACAGAGCAGACGAACCTGACAAGCAGTACCACCTCCAACCACCAGGCAAGGCCCAGCTGGACTTTGTCACAGTTACCCATTCTGTCAGCAATAAATTCCCACAAGGTGGATGAGGGGAGACTCGGCAGGGGTCAGGAGGGTATCCACTCCCTCACTGGCGATGGGCTATAAATCATCCTTAGTGCCCTCCACTGAGCCCCTCTCCACCTCCAGGTCATCCCCGTCAACGACCAACCCGCCCGCTGCACAAGGAAAAACTCTGACTCCAGTGCCTGTGCGCCTGGCATTAAAGTCAGAGATGGAGAATAGGGTCTTCCGCTCCCTTACCACTGTCCTGTTACCCAGCATGTGGGGCCAATCTGGCTGAGTCTTCAACCAGGTCAAGCAGGTCTTGGAGGCTATCTGCAAGTGTCTGAGCAGTCTCAGCCTCAACGACCTTGCCCAGCTTGGTCGCCAGGACACCTGACCCTGTTTCGGTGATTGGGCCATACTAGCTGGATCATCCGCCCCCATCCCAGGCAGGAACAGGCCCTGCCAACACTCTATGATAGCAGGACAATGTCGGATCCATTAGGTATACCAACTCCTCCACCGAGGTACAACCCTTCTCTGGTCTCCCAAGAAGTGGCAACTCTTTTCCGTGAGGGATGCAGGAAGAGGGAGACATTCATGTCAGATGAGGCCTTTGGCTGCATGCCCTCTCTCTCTCCCTTGCTCTCACACCTGGGGCTGGCCACGTAATGTACAAGTCCTGCCAAAGTGGGCATGGCCCCAGGCTCGGGTGCAGTTGCAGAGTTGCAACTAACATCACTCGCAAGCACGGGGAAACACACGGGTTTGCTTGCAGGCAGTTATGAGGTGGGCTCAACTCGATGTTGTTAAATATTCGTCCTTCCGTGTGGCTGCTCACCACCAGTAAACCACCACCACCCCACCCCCCTCTCTCTCTCACTCTCTCATGCACCGGCGAGTCCATAGAGCTGGGGAGGGGATGCAATTGATAATCATTAACTCAGTAAGAGAATTTCCCAACTACAAACTGTGCCCTTCGCAATACTCCACTTATAATATACTTTATTTACAGTCTGCCTCCTCAACCCCATTGCCACTCTGAACTCTGTTCCCTCAAAACTCCACGCTGCTCCCTTGACAGCCCACACTGCACCCCAACACACAAACACTCTGCCCAATCCCGTCCCTCCCACTCACTCAGCAGCCCCTCTCCCCAAACTCCTGGCGCTGCCACCTACCCAGCCCGAGACATGGACCTGCCAGAACCCGGCCCGAGACCAGGGCCTGCTGGACCATCCCCAGGGCCTGCTAGACCAGCCTCCACCTGACACCAGGGCCTGCTAGACCAGCCTCCACCCAAGACCAGGGCCTGCTAGACCAGCCTCCACCCGAGGCAAGGGTCTGCTAGGCCAGCCTCCTCCCGAGACCAGAGCCTGCTGGACCAGTCTCCACCCAAGACCAGGGCCTGCTAGGCCAACCCCAGGGCCTGCTGGACCAGCCTCCACCCGAGACCAGGGCCTGCTGGGCTAACCCCAGGGCCTGCTAGATCAGCCTCTACCCAAGACCAGGGCCTGCTAGACCAGCCTCCACCCGAGACTCAGGCGTGCCAAACCCAGTTGGCCAGCAACCTTCCCCAACCCCAGAGACTCGGCCCCCACCGCTCTCACCTCAAGCCCCACCCAGCCACTCATCTGCCAAACTCAGTGCCATTGGCAACAACTTAACTTTCATTTGAGACACTTACAGAGAGAGTGCCTGCCTGCTGGCCGGCCTCTTGCAGACGGATCTGAGTGGGCAGTACATGCGCAGAAGCACAATGCACATGCGCAGATACTAAAGCTACTAGGGCAGTGGCAAGGGGGGACTCCCCAGCATATTCTGGAGAAATATGGCATCCTGGAAAGCCAATTTGCAGGACGCAGAACAAAACGTAAAATTACCAGACGAGCGCATAAAATATAGGTCAGTTGGTCATCCTGAATTATGCAGGCAAGCACCTACGCTTTTAGAGGCACAAAAAAACGAGTCGACTCTAACTGTCCCCTGAAGTGGCCGAACAAGCTCTTCAGCTCAGGGCAACTATGGATGGACAATAAATGCTGGCCTTGCTAGAAACGCCCAAATCCTGAGAGTGATCTAAATCACTGGGGAAGTTAGAGAAGAAATTCTAGCATCTCATGAATTTCCAAATTGCAGCTGGAATCATGCCAGTTTTCTTAAAGTGAATGCTGGACACGTTATTGCTTTCAAAATGGAAAAGAATTAATATTTGAAAAGGAAAAATTCTAAAAAGATGTGATGAAAGGGGCTAAATGGATAGCTTTTTCAGAGGGTCAGCACAAGTACGATGGGCAGAATGACTTTCTTCAACGCTCCAAAATTCTATGATTCTATTCAATGGTTTTAAACCAAGACACAAGGAAGTGAATTGAAGGTTAGATGAGTTGACAATGAAGTAATTAAGAGGGCTGTGTCTGAATGATTAATGCTGCTTTACAATAACTGGAAAGTACAATAGAGCTTGTATTTGCAGCTCAAATCCCTGTGATGCCCCAGTGGGCATTGTTGTGTTCTAATCATATCCGTGAAGTCAAATCCTGAAATGAACGCCAAATGGATATCATAGCAGTGATCCATGAATATTTAACCACATCAGCAAACATTTTCTTAGACCAAAGATTCAGTACCGAAGCACTGAGACCTGTATTTAATGATTGCATGAGCTCCTCAAAAATGAGGAGTGCCATTAAGTATGACTGATGTCATCATTGCTTCAACTGTGGTTCAGTTTGTAACGATCTCATCTCTGAGTCAGAAGCTCGTAGGCTCAAACCCCACTCCAGAGACTTGAGTTCAAAATCTAGGCTGACATTCCAGTGAAATACTGAGTTAAAGCTGCACTGTCAGAAGTGTCATCTTTTGGATGAAACTTTAAACCCAGGCCTCATCTGCCCTCGGAGGTGGATGTTAAGGATCCCATGGCACTATTTTGAAGAACAGGGAAGTTCTCCCAGCGTCCTGCCTAATATTTATCCTTCAACTAACATCAATAATAATAAAACAGATTGTCATCATATTATACTTTGTGGGAGCTTGCTGTACGTTAATTGACTGCCACGCTTCTAATATTACAACAGTGACTACACTTCAAAAGCACATAATTAACTCTAAAATCCTTTGCGACATCCTGAGGTCGTGAAAGGCTATATAAATACAACTCCTTCCTCTTCAGTATAGAGTTCCTTGTCAATTTTCTGCTGTTCTCTCATAAAAGCCTTCTTTTCTTAGGCACAGATCCACAGGCCTCATTGAACTTCATCAGTAAACCAGCACAATGAATGTTGGCAGAGTATCCAACCATAGCCAATTTCTTTCCAGCAAGACTACTGGAGTGGGAACCCTGTTTGACTCTTTTCCTTCCTAGCTCATGAACACTGAGGCTAATTGTAGCATCTCAAATGCTGTTTGTGTTGCATAGCCAACTTAGCCCAGAGCTAGGATCAAATCTGGAATCATCTGAGTTGAGTGGTTGAGCACCACCAGGAGCTGCATTTATCCATTCAGCCCAGAGCACCACAGTCCAATATTCAACATTAATTATGCAAAAGTATTGCAGGCAAGAAAATATGGCAAAAATAAACTGGTTTCCATCATTAAGCATTATTAGAAATTTTTGAAATCTTCGATCTCTGTCATACTAGGAACATTTGACTGAAGACAATATGATTTTCCTACAATTTCCTCTCACATTAGGAATCACTGCTAAATTCTCTTTTGTGATTATGGTTTAGCGCATGAAGGAAATTGCGGTTCCCTTAACATGAATGAAAGAGTCCAACAAGATGTGAAAATTCTGGGACTTTGCTCCCTCCATAACAAGTTCCAGGACCTCACTACAGAAGCTTGAGAGTGAGAACAGCCTCTGGTGGAAGGAGTTACAGGTTAGGTGTTTGGGCTGGAGGGTAAACCGCGGTAGAGGAGTGGCCAGGGAGATGTTAATAGAATAGGAACGAGAGAGACATTGGGAAACAAGGCAGGGAGGAGAGAAACTGAGGTTTCGTCTGATTTTGCAAATCTGATAATGGAGTTGAGTTACACCAGAAAGAAAGGAGGCAGGCCAGCCAAGGTTTGTAATTGGAATCTCTTCTCATAATCTGAATATGTTAATGGCACATGAAAAGCTTGCCTAAAAGACTTAGTCTGTAACAACAAAAACAGAATTACCTGGAAAAACTCAGCAGGTCTGGCAGCATCGGTGGAGAAGAAAAGAGTCAACGTTTCGGGTCCACACGACCCTTCAACAGAACTGAGTGAAGTTAGGAGAGGGGTGAAATATAAGCTGGTTTAAGGTGGGGGGCGGGGGGAGAGAAGTTGAGGGTGGGGTGGTTGTAGGGACAAGCAAGCAGTGATAGGAGCAGAGAATCAAAAGATGTCACAGACAAAAGGATCAAAGAGGTGTTGAAGGTGGTGATATTATCTAAGAAATGTGCTAATTAAGAATGGAAGGCAGGACACTCAAGGTACAGCTCTAGTGGGGGTGGGGTGGAAAGACTGACAAGGTATTAGTTGTAGATTTAAAAATAATGGAAATAGGTGGGAAAAGAAAAATCTATATAAATTATTGAAAAAAAAACAAAACAAAAGGGAGGGGGAGGAAACGGGGTGGGGATGGGGGGATGGGGAGTTTAAGATCTGAAGTTGTTCAATTCAATATTTAGCCCGGAAGGCTGTAAAGTGCCTAGTCGGAAGATGAGGTGCTGTTCCTCCAGTTTGCGTTGGGCTTGGAACAATGCAGCAAGCCAAAGACAGACATGTGGGCAAGAGAGCAGGGTGGATGTGTTAAAATGGCAAGCGACAGGGAGGTTTGGGTCTTTCTTGCGGACAGACCGCAGGTGTTCTGCAAAGCGGTCGCCCAGTTTGCGTTTGGTCTCTCCAATGTAGAGGAGACCGCATTGGGAGCAACGAATGCAGTAGACTAAGTTAGGGGAAATACAAGTGAAATGCTGCCTCACTTGAAAGGAGTGTTTAGGCCCTTGGACGGTGAGGAGAAAGGAAGTGAAGGGGCAGGTGTTGCATCTTCTGCGTGGGCATGGGGAGGTGCCATAGGTGGGGGTTGAGGAGTAGGGGGTGATGGAGGAGTGGACCAGGGTGTCCCGGAGGGAACGATCCCTACGGAATGCCGCCGGGGGTGTGAAGGGAAGATGTGTTTGGTGGTGGCATCATGCTGGAGTTGGCGGAAATGGCGGAGGATGATCCTTTGAATGCGGAGGCTGGTGGGGTAATAAGTGAGGACAAGGGGGACCCTATCATGTTTCTGGGAAGGAGGAGAAGGCGTGAGGGTGGATGCGCGGGAGATGGGCCGGACACGGTTGAGGGCCCTGTCAACGACCGTGGGTGGAAAACCTCGGTTAAGGAAGAAGGAGGACATGTCAGAGGAACTGTTTTTGAAGGTAGCGTCATCAGAACAGATGCGACGGAGGCGAAGGAACTGAGAGAATGGGATGGAGTCCTTACAGGAAGCGGGGTGTGAGGAGCTGTAGTCGAGGTAGCTGTGGGAGTTGGTAGGCTTGTAATGGATATTGGTGGACAGTCTATCATCAGAAATTGAGACAGAGAGGTCAAGGAAGGGAAGAGAAGTGTCAGAGACGGACCATGTGAAAATGATGGAGGGGTGGAGATTGGAAGCAAAATTAATAAATTTTTCCAGGTCCTGACGAGAGCATGAAGCAGCACCGAAGTAATCATCGATGTACCGGAGAAAGAGTTGTGGGAGGGGGCCGGAGTAGGACTGGAACAAGGAATGTTCCACATACCCCATAAAGAGACAGGCATAGCTGGGGCCCATGCGGGTACCCATAGCCACACCTTTTATTTGGAGGAAGTGAGAGGAGTTAAAGGAGAAATTGTTCAGTGTGAGAACAAGTTCAGCCAGACGGAGGAGAGTAGTGGTGGATGGGGATTGTTGGGGCCTCTGTTCAAGGAAGAAGCTAAGGGCCCTCAGACCATCCTGGTGGGGGATGGAGGTGTAGAGGGATTGGACATCCATGGTGAAGAGGAAGCGGTTGGGGCCAGGGAACTGGAAATTGTTGTTGTGACGTAAGGTGTCAGAGGAATCATGGATGTAGGTGGGAAGGGACTGGACAAGGGGAGAGAGAAGGGAGTCAAGATAACGAGAAATGAGTTCCATGGGGCAGGAACAGGCTGACACGACCCGCATGGGCCCCAGCTACGCCTGTCTCTTTATGGGGTATGTGGAACATTCCTTGTTCCAGTCCTACTCCGGCCCCCTCCCACAACTCTTTCTCCGGTACATCGATGATTACTTCGGTGCTGCTTCATGCTCTCGTCAGGACCTGGAAAAATTTATTAATTTTGCTTCCAATCTCCACCCCTCCATCATTTTCACATGGTCCGTCTCTGACACTTCTCTTCCCTTCCTTGACCTCTCTGTCTCAATTTCTGGTGATAGACTGTCCACCAATATCCATTACAAGCCTACCAACTCCCACAGCTACCTCGACTACAGCTCCTCACACCCCGCTTCCTGTAAGGACTCCATCCCATTCTCTCAGTTCCTTCGCCTCCGTCGCATCTGTTCTGATGACGCTACCTTCAAAAACAGTTCCTCTGACATGTCCTCCTTCTTCCTTAACCGAGGTTTTCCACCCACGGTCGTTGACAGGGCCCTCAACCGTGTCCGGCCCATCTCCCGCGCATCCACCCTCACGCCTTCTCCTCCCTCCCAGAAACATGATAGGGTCCCCCTTGTCCTCACTTATCACCCCACCAGCCTCCGCATTCAAAGGATCATCCTCCGCCATTTCCGCCAACTCCAGCATGATGCCACCACCAAACACATCTTCCCTTCACCCACCCGGCGGCATTCCGTAGGGATCGTTCCCTCCAGGACATCCTGGTCCACTCCTCCATCACCCCCTACTCCTCAACCCCCACCTATGGCACCTCCCCATGCCCACGCAGAAGATGCAACACCTGCCCCTTCACTTCCTCTCTCCTCACCGTCCAAGGGCCCAAACGCTCCTTTCAAGTGAGGCAGCATTTCACTTGTATTTCCCCTAACTTAGTCTACTGCATTCGTTGCTCCCAATGCCGTCTCCTCTACATTGGAGAGACCAAACGCAAACTGGGCGACCACTTTGCAGAACACCTGCGGTCTGTCCGCAAGAAAGACCCAAACCTCCCTGTCGCTTGCCATTTTAACACTCCACCCTGCTCTCTTGCCCACATGTCTGTCCTTGGCTTGCTGCATTGTTCCAGTGAAGCCCAACGCAAACTGGAGGAACAGCACCTCATCTTCCGACTAGGCACTTTACAGCCTTCCGGGCTGAATATTGAATTCAACAACTTTAGATCTTAAACTCCCCCCTCCCATCATCCCCACCCCGTTTCCTCCCCGTCCCTTTTGTTTTGTTTTTTTTTCAATAATTTATATAGATTTTTCTTTTCCCACCTATTTCCATTATTTTTAAATCTACAACTAATATCTTGTCAGTCTTTCCACCCCACCCCCACTAGAGCTGTACCTTGAGTGTCCTGCCTTCCATTCTTAATTAGCACATTTCTTAGATAATATCACCACCTTCAACACCTCTTTGATCCTTTTGTCTGTGACATCTTTTGATTCTCTGCTCCTATCACTGCTTGCTTGTCCCTACAACCACCCCACCCTCAACTTCTCTCCCCCCGCCCCCCACCTTAAACCAGCTTATATTTCACCCCTCTCCTAACTATACTTCAGTTCTGTTGAAGGGTCATGTGGACCCGAAACGTCGGCTCTTTTCTTCTCCACCGATGCTGCCAGACCTGCTGAGTTTTTCCAGGTAATTCTGTTTTTGTTTTGGATTTCCAGCATCCGCAGTAGTTTTTTGTTTTTAGACTTAGTCTGTAGTATGCTTCGCAGACAGCAAGCAACACAGTAAGAGGGAAGCTGTGAGAGCCACAATAAAGTGACTAATTGTTCACAATGACACAGCGGAGACCTGTACATAACAGGGAAGACTGACTATTCTTGAAAAGAGAAAACAGTGTAATATGATAAAGGTTTTAAAATTATGAAAAGTTTAAACAAACTGGATAGAAGTAAGCATTTCTGTCATATACAAAATTTAGGCACAAGGGAGTTACACTTACAAACTGTCAGCAGAAAATAATACGGGAGGAACCTTTTTGTATCAAAAGGGTGATAAGTAAATGGAACATATTACCAGCACAGGTGATGAAACCAGAAACTTTAGTGGATTTTAAGAAGGAAATAGATATTTTCTCATCAAGAAATAGCTAGGATTCCTAGCTTATTCCTAGAGTTATTTAAAATACATCAAAAGGGGGAAATCAGCCAAACTGGTCACTGCCTAATTTCACTCTCCATTATGCTTCATCAGTTTGCAGGATGTAACAGATATTAAAATTGGTGTGCATGGGAAAGAAAAAGTGAGAACAAGTGTGTGCATGCGTTTATGTTAGAGAATCTGAGGAGGTATGTAATGATGTGAATGCATGAGAATGTGTCTATGCAAAGAGACTGTGTCTTTGTGGACACGGTGTATATGAGAGATTGAGATTCTGCATCTGCGAGATTCTCAATTTCAGGCTGTTTACATGCATGTATTTTATTAATCGACCAGTCAAACTGAAAGACAACAGGCAGGTATTATTACTGAGGTTGAAATTAGAAGATGAATTGGGGAGCATTTGTTCAGTTACAACTCTTGAGTTTAAAAGCCTGCAGCTTTTAAGAGGAAGGGAAGACAGAAAGGCAAGGAGTTCTACAGTTTTGAGATTTTGAGAAATAATGAGTTACAGTAGTAGACAGTGCAGATAGCCTTGATTCAACGTAGTGAGGAAGTAAGAAGGAAGAAGATTGCATAGAATTATATACTTAGAGCTTGGGATGTACAAGAGGGGAAAATTCAGATTCCATACTAGTATCAATAAAACAGAAAAACAGTTTAGATTGGAGGATATCAATGAGAAATGACTCATGACAATACCCAACTAGATTGTTATTGCATTTTGTCCAGGAGTATTAGAATGAGACATTAGCGAAATCTCCCCAGGTGCAGAACTTAGGTTTTATCAAATGCTAAGTTCAAACACAGTCTAGACAATGGAACAAAGGACTAACTATAATAATTCTTAGGACTCCTGTGGAAATTGAATTTGTGTAGTCTTTATTTAATAAATTAAAAAATGGCAAATGGAATTCAATGAGAAGTGTGAAGTAACATTTTTGGGGAGACCAAACAAGGCAGGGTACAAGAGATGGTAGGTCATGGAAAGGTTTAGAGGAACAGAGGAACATCAGTGTGAATGTCCATAAATCCCTGAAGAAAGCAGGAAAAGATAAGGTGGTTAAGACGACCTTTGGGGTACTTTCCTTTATTAGCCAAAGCATAGAATATAAGAACAGGGAGGTTATGTTAAAACTGTATAAAATACTAGGTCACAGCTAGTACACTACGCACAGTGCAGGTCATCATATTACAGGAAGGATGTAAACACACTAAAGGCGAAGCTATTAAGAAGATATTGCCAGGACTGAAGAATTTTAGCTATGAAGAAAGATTGAATAGGGCAAGTTCATGTTCTTTGGAACAGAGGAGGCTGAAAAGAGATTTAACTTAGCTGCATAAAATTATGAGGGAGAGAGTGGACAGAAGGACCTATTTGCTTCAGCAGAGAGACCTATAACAAGGGGCACAGTTTTAAATTAATTGGTAGAAGGATCAGAGGGGAGTAAAGGAGGAACATTTTTATCCAAAGGGTGGTGGGGTTCTGGAACTCACTGCCCGGGGGGATTGTAAAGGCAGAAACCCTTAATCCTTAAAATGTACTTAGATATGCACTTGAAAGTTCCGTAATGTACAAGACGGACCAAGAGCTGGAAAGTGGATTTCAACGAGATAGCTCTTTTTCGGCCATCATGGACACAATGGACCAAATAGCTTCCTTCTATGCCATAAATTTATATCACATTATGATTCTATAAAATCCAGCATAAAATTGACCTGAATTGTGCATAAAACTAGAAAGCCCAGGAAATGGAAATGTAATACAGATATATTAGGTCTACATCCTCCACATTTTCAGTAGCTGGACAGAAAAGGCAGTTGATTGTAGCAGCTGGTGTTCAATGCACAGCCATTTTCTACATTTGTGCAGCCCCCTCAGGCAACCCCGAGTTAACATCCACTGAGTATATCAACCACAGAACAGCAGTGGGAGTTTCCTTTACCATTAATAGTTAAACCTACAAATAAACAGCATCACCATTAGCAACTTATTTGCCTGTAGCGACAGCTGGAATTTAATAACAATTGGGAATGTCAAACCATATTATGTGTGTCTTCATTCACAGCATTGCTGCACCTGAGGTATTGTACACTACAGTAAGCTTTTCACACAAGAATGACACAGGATCTTCTGTTTCTTTGAAACAAGTGATGGCCAATATGTTCAAAATGAGCACCCAATGCCTGAAGAGATCCCACAAGGATCTGTCTCTTCAGATAGTAGTTCACTCTTCACCTCTGACTGACAGAACTAAAGCTTCACAAAGAACATAATGGAAACCTACACATATTTACAAGTTCATTGAGCATAATTGCTCGGTCATTCATTTTAGATTTCTTCCCGTTTCCCTACATATTTTATTGGTTTTGATTCGTAGCTTTCTGTGGGAGCTCACCGAAACTTTATAAGCAGAAGTAAAAGTCCCCTTTCAATCAATTCTTTGTCATACTAATCAAATTCAGTAGGCTTATAAAACTATAGCCGATAAAAGAGTATTGCTGTCGAAACTTTACATCTTGCACTCATCAGGACAGATGCAAGAATACCAAACTTCCAAGGGAGCAACAATGCATGCTACATGAGAAAAGGGTGCTGATTGGTTGGCAAGTCAACTCTGATTGGTCAAGAGGTTTCCATGAGGAATGCACTAGGGAACTGTTGTTTTTGCTTATTTGAAAAAAGGCGCAATGCCTGGATATATTCTTTCCGTTTGCAGAAGACAGGGCTTTGCGTATGAATATATGTAGAGACTAGCAATTATAAGTGAGCCACATTGTGAGCCTGACTGATAAGCTTAAATTGGTTGTAAGTGCACTTCTGTAAGTAATGTCCCTTTATGTCCTATCTTATCGACGACCTGCTTGGCACAACATGAATTGGCCAAATGGTTGAGTGAGCTGCTACAACCAGTTCTGAATGAGTTTATCACATACATGATGAAGGATTGTTTCACCCTCTGGAAGACCATGCAAGACATGCATATCATTAGCAATGCTGTGTCTATGTCCTCATTCGACATTGTTAGCCTATTCACTAATGCGCCTCTCAAGGAAGTCATAGACATTTGCGCCGTGTTACTATATCATGGCAATCTAGGTGTGCCACCATTTTCTGAATCTGTATTCATTGAACTTATAAATTTAACAACTCGAGCATGTTCAGCTTTAATGGCACCATGTATGCCCAAATAATAATGTTGCCATGCGATTCCCCTTTAGGCCCAGTTCTCACTAACATTTTGTCAATTTCCATAAGATATGCGTTTTTGATTAAATGACTCATAACCTCCTATCCCTTGCATATTTCCGATATGCAGATGATACGTTCCCTATATTTGAATCTGGAGCTGCATGTATGAATTCCTTACACATCTTAATGCACTCCACCCCATGTTCAAATTCACCTTTGAAATGGAGTGTCTAACAAGCTTTCTTTGATGTGCTAGTTGAGAAATCCACTAATGGGTTCTCTACTACTGTCTACTGTAGGCCTACCTTCATTGGTCAATTTACGTGTTGGGATTCCTGCAGCTCCACACACCATAAGACTGAGCCATTTTCTCACCATGCTGAAAATAGGGTGCAACAAAACTATCTTGCGGCATAATGGCTACCCCAATTAGATCATTGTTCACTGTATATCGCACAAACTCATGAATGGACCTAAGGCCACCACTTTCGGTCCTGAAAAGTGCCATCTACCACAGATTACCTTGAAAGGTTAATGCATCTCAAAACTTTGAGCAACAGGTGAAGCAAGTCATTTGACATTGCGACTATACAGTAGCAACATGAGTGGTATTCTCCACTAATAGGATGCTGCCAACAAGCCAAAAAGATGCTCTGCTTACCACACAAATGAGTAATGTGGTATATGAATTTCAATGCTGGTGTGATGTCAGGTATATAGGCTATATGCCTAAATGACTGATGGATAGTATCAAACAGCATGTCCCTTCAGCTGTTCACAACAGGCAGAGTACTGACTGTACTCAACCAGCCTGTGCTTACAAAACTCAATGTCTAACATTAGATGCTATTCCCTTATTAGACAACATTTATTGAACAATTCAGATTGTGCTAAGAATTATACTAACAACCAATTTAAGATTATTAGTTGGGCTTGCAATGTGGCTCACTTATGCTTGCTAGGAGCTTCTGTAAACAGAAAGAATATACCCAGGCATTGTGCCATTTTCAATTAAACAAAAGCATGGGGGACAATGGTTCCCTAGTGCAATCCTCATTGCAGCCCCTTGACCAGAGTCGACATGCCTTTTTTGAATTTAAGCAAAATCTTGGGTGTTCACTGTTCCTGGAGCACCTCCATGGCAATGGCTTGACCATAGTCCACTTGCCAACCATGCAGCACTCTTTTTTCATGCAGTATAAATTGTTATTTAAGGTGCCTTTATGATTGTTGGATTAATGCCCCATATCAGAATACCAATTCTATATGTCTTCAGCTGAAAAAAAAAATCAGATAAAACACTGATGCCAGTGCATCATTATAATGCAACCCATTCCACGTGAAACTCCTCTTGGAGAATGAGGCAGTCCAACAATCCCACATATCAGACATTATATACTCCCTCCATATGTCAGTCTGAAATCCATAATCCACAAAACCAAGAACCTCACAAAAACATTTTGTGCACATTCTACAAGATAATAAACAGATAGAGGATACAATTTTAAAATTGCGAAATCATGAATGGTGTGAGATCGTGACAAGTGTAGAATTCCATCCCTGGGCTAGACTGGTCAAAATGGTGCTAGTGATTATTCAATTGGTAGTATTAGTTGTGGCATTGATCATGATGTGCCTGTTGTGAAAGAGCACCCTGAGAAGTAAAAGCTTTCAGAAATGAGAATCGGAAAGCCAAGGCAGTACAAAACTGTATCCAAAATGGAGCAGCAGACAAGGAAAGGATAGATTCAATTGCTGATTAATTACCTATGCTCAAAACAAATTATAAGTTAAGAATGTTGAAATATGGAAGGTACGAGTGTGTTAGCCTGGCAACAATTGGGTGGATTAATTGCAGTTATAAAAACACAAAACCTAGGTGATTGGATTAATTGCAATACAAAGTCAGAAAGCTACTCATGATGAAAGGTAAATCTAGACATGAAGGAAAACTACAAAAGGGGAAGCGCCACATGAACTTGTGTGGCAAAAGGAACCAACAGGGGAGAACAGGGGATTGGGCAGAAATCATTAATGTGTAGATAGGCTGCAATATTTAGATTTTAGCAGTGCAATACCCAAAGATGTGCCTGGTGCAATACCTGAAGAGTGTCCAAATCTGATGAGTGCAAGACTATGTTTGATTATACCTATGCTTACTATGCTTCAGTTCTGCCGAAGGGTCATGAAGACCCGAAACGTTAACTGATTTCTTCTCCACCGATGCTGCCAGACCTGCTGAGTTTTTCCAGGTAATTCTGTTTTTGTTTTTGATTATACCCAGCCTGTTATGAGCTCAAAGACTACAGTCTTTCTAATGTAATGCCTTTATTGAACTGAATGTAACATGGCTGCCCCCAGGCATTCTCTCATGGCAGAGGTAACATGAATATCTCAAGCCAAGTAGGACACTTAGTAATGTTTGCATTTCAAAACCCAGACTTCCCCCTTTCCATACAAACAACGGACAACTTTACATGCATTATCAAGTAACCCACTACACCACAATTGTTCTCATGCAATAACAAACTGTTCATTGCTCTTGTCAGTCTCTGCACATGCATTGCACACATAGTCATTAAATCATGCAGGTCTTTTAACGCGTGCGCATTGTCATTGACTGTTCGTCTGGATGATGTTCCTTCTCCGGGGAGTACTTGTTACCATGGTAACTGTTGTTGTTCCCCTTCCGTTGTTGGGGACCAGCGGACCTCTGGAACTGATGGTCGTTCTGTACTCTGTGCAGCTGTTATGATCCCATCTTCCTGGTCAGCCGCCTGCAATGAAGGAACAACTTTTCTAGTTGTGCTTATATGCTTGCAGTTGCGCTGGTCTATTTGGTTCTTCGCTTCTACCGCATACGATTGAGGTGACAACTGCTTTATGCATGCCCCAAGTTACCATGTGGGCTGACTCCTGAAGGTTTGCACCCTGATGGGCTCTCCAATGCTCAAATCTGGTAATGGTTTGGCAGTCTTGTCAAAATGAAAATTGGTTTTCTGCCGTTTCGCCTTGATTTTTTTTCACTCATGCCTGTTACTACTTCCGGCTTTAGTAGCTTTTTTGCTATTGGAAGAGTAGTTTGGGTGCAGTGTGACATTAGTCTTTGGACTGGACTACTTTCCATGCCTCCAGTCCGAGTGTTTCTCCACTCAAAGACTGCCTTGTATACATCCGTGCTAGATTTGCTTGATTTCATGATGATTCCTTTGGCATTTTTCACTGTCGCCTCAGCCTTTCCATTCCACTGCAGATAGTGTGAATATGATGAATAGTGTTGAATTTCCCAATCCTTTAGGAAGCAGCTGAACTCTTCACTCACGAACTGAGGGCCATTGTCACTCGTCACTATGTCTGGAATGCTGTAAGGACTAAAATGTGCTTTCAGGCATTCTACTATCTCTCCTGTCATCAATGAAGTCAGCTGGTCTAACTCCCAGTATTCAGAATAGTGGTCTACAGTGACAAGATAATCAGTTCCTGCTATAATGAAGAGGTCTACTCCCAGCTTCATCCATGGTGCGTCTGGGATGTCATGTGTCATCAATGGCTTTCTAGCTTGTTTAGCTTGGGACTCATTACAAGCACCACACTGGCCAATGTGGTCTTCAATTTCATTGCTCATGTTTGTCCAGTAAAGCACTTCTCTTGCCTTTCTCAGACTCGATTCAATTCCTTGACGGCTTGCATGGATGCACTTCAGCATCTCTCCTCTCATCTCCTTCGGGATGAAGACTCTATTTCCTTTTTACAAAATGCCATTTTGGGCTGTCACTTCATCTCAGTATGCCCAATATGCTCTTGTGACCAAAGGTGTGTGTCTTTGATGCTCTCAGGCCGTCCTTCCATCACTACTTCTTGGAGAGTTGCATCTTGTTGGGCAGTTCGCTTGATTTGAGGAAGGCGCTTGTCTGTCAGATTCAATGTCTTTGCTGGCTTGATGATTTCAAGAGCATGTCGAGTTGCTGCCTCACATTGAATCTGAAAGATTTAACATTCTTTGTAACATCCTCAACTTTCTTCATGAGGAGTGCTGCTCTTGAAAGCTTGTCAGTGATGTACATCTGTTTCCCTCGCTTGTGTGACACATCCAGATGTTATCTCTGTAAACAAAGTAACATTCTTTGCAGACTCTTTGGAGCAGATATAGCGGCTTGAGAAAAATGCTTTGAAGTGGCTTGTGGTCGGACTCCACTGTTATTTTGTCTCTTCCAAGCAGGTATTGATGAAAATGCTCACAAGCAAAAACAATAGCCAGACACTCTTTCTCAATCTGAGCGTAACATCTTTCAGCTTGCCTTAATGCCCTGGTTGTCCTTGCTGCATTAGGTTGCTCCAAGACCTGCCTCGCTGGCTTCACACTGCAAGGTGACTTCATCATTGACGTCATAGTACTTCAGCGCTGGCATTGTTGTCACCAGCTGTTTGATTTTAGTGAACGCTGCTTGACAAGTTGAGAGCTGTAGCAGTGATGCAGCGACCAACAGATGTGAAAGCAACGCAATAATTTGTTGGATTTGTGAATTATTTAGCAAATTTTTGGCTTAATTTGGTGTCGGGAGTGTGAAACATTATGCAAGCTCACTGCCAAAGATGTGCATTTGCATTGGGGCACAGAACAAGATCTAGGTGAAGGCCTTTTGCTCTCAGTACATGACCTATGTACTTGACTTCAGGTATCTTCAATTGCAATTTTTTCTTGTTCAGCTTCAGGTTCATCTGATGAGCTCTCTCTAGCAGTCGTATTAATTTCTGCTCATGGTCAGCTATAACTTCTTCCATTGTGTTGTGTCTCCACATCCATACACGAGCAGATCATCCGCTATGGCTTCCACTCCAGGAAGATCACCAACTATCTCACGCTGTCTGTGTTGATACTCTTGTGGGGCCATGGAAATGCCAAACGGCAGACGCAATCATCTGTATCTCCCAGACGGTGTCCAGAATATAGTAAGAAAGCTGCTGCTTTCATCCAGCTTCACTTGCCTCTAACCGTCCTTCATATCTAAGGTAGTAAAGATCTTTGCCTTGGCAGGTTGTGGCAAAATCCCTTTCATGTTTGGCATGGGGCAGTGAGATCCCTTCAGCACTTTGTTTAGATTCTTTGGGTCTAAGCATACTCTCAGCCTTTTCAGTTGTTTCACTGCTACCACGCTGCTAATCCAGTCTGTAGGAGTTGTCACTTTCTTGATTACTCCCTTCTTTTCCAGCTCTTCTGTCTTTTTTTTAGGCTTGACTTGAGGGCAACTGGAACTCTTCTTGGCAGATGCTGAATTGGTTTTACGCTCTCATCTACTTCTGGATGATATTCTCCAGGTAGACATCCAAATCCTGCAAATCCTAGAGGAGTACATCTTTGTACTCCTTTAGGATCTGTTCAGCAGTCAATGGTTTTGTGTGCTTTGACACATTGTAAATCTCTGTTGGCAAGTTTAGGGTTACCAGTCCAAGCTTTAGGCTTGATCCAGGTGAGCTGGGTGGCTGTTGTGTACCATCTATGATCTGGAACTCCAGATCTTCATTCTTGCCATTGCATTGGGCTCTCAGGCTAATTTGTCTTCCCGGTATGAGTATCATGCCATCATATAGCCTCAACCTTACTTTTGAGGGCTTCATTTTTGGATCACCACGTTGAGCCACTTTGCACAGATCCGTGACGATCATGGTGTTACATGACACACCAGTGTCTGGCACTCATTGTTCACTTGATGCTCTCCTTCTGCGGTCACCATTCTAATAGTCACAAACAATTTGGGGGAGACGATGGCGTAGTAATATTGTCACTGGGCTAGTAATTCAGGGACCCAGGGTAATACTCTGGAGACCTGAGTTCGAATCCCACCATGGCAGATTGTGGAATTTGAAGTCTAATGATGACCATGAAACCATTGTCAATTGTTGTAAAAACCCATCTAGTTCACTAATGTCCTTTAGAGAAAGAAATCTGCCATCCTTACCTGGTCTGGCCCATATGTGACTCCAGGCCCACAGCAATGTGGTTGACTCTTACATGCCCTCTGAACAAGGGCAATTAGGGATGGGCAATAAATGCTGACCTAGCCAGTGATGCCCACATCCCATGAATGAATAAAATAAAATTAATTAATTTATCACCTGTAGACTTGACAAAACCAACCTGTTGTATGCTGTACATTGCTTCGTCAGACTCTTCAGCTGATATCGCTCCAGTGGCCATCTGTATAGGCTTGTTTTGCTTCTTTCTAACCAAACACTTGTGTGCAAAATGATTTGGCTTCTTGCATTTAAAACACTGATTGCCTCACACTGGACAATCCTTCTTTTCCTTTGTATGATATCCTCCGCAGTATTTGCATCCTGTCTTTTGCCTGTGATTTCTCTGCTCTTTCAGCCTGGAATGTGCCTCAGCATAATGTATCTCCTGGTCTGTTCTGCCGTACATGTGCTCTGTCTGACATTTTACAATGTCATTTCTGCACGTCTATAGCTTTCTTGAGAGTACGTTTCTCCTCTCTCAGTAGACTTTCTCTCACTGTTGGATCTATTATGCCTAAGACAATTCCATCTTTAATGAGATCATCTTTTAGTTGCCCAAAGTCACATGATTCTGCGAGCTGTATTCCTGCAGTCACATACTGAACAATTGACTCTCTTTCACCTTGAGCCCTAATTTGAACACACACTGTTTGTAAGTTATGTTCACTTGGGGTTCAAAGCCTTCAAGGCTTTCAAAATTCCTGCCGTGTTTTTTTTTCTGTTCTTCGGATAGATTTAGGGCAGAATACAATTTGTAGCAGTCTCTCCCTAGCAGTGTTAAAGGTGTTGCTACTTGTATCAGCTCTGGCTTGTTCATTTCATCTGTTGCACTCACGTAGTTTTGCCATTGCAAGTGGAAAAATTGCTAGTTCTGCCACATATCTCCTTTCATTTTTACAGGAGCTGAGAATGGAAAATTTATAACCATTTTGTCTCACTCGATATTTTACTTGCAGCCTTCAACTTGTGTTAGCTTTTCCTTGTCTGTGTTTTTTTACCCCAGCAGCGTTTAGCAGGTTGAACATTTCAGTGGACCTTTTTCAGTCGCTATGGCTTCTCTTCCAGCTTTTCAAAACTCAATCTCAGCTCCACTTCTGGCACCATGTTATGAGCTCAAAGACTACAGTCTTTCTAGTATAATGTCTTTATTGAACTGAATGTATCATGGCTGCCCTCAGACATTCCCTCATGGCAGAGGTCACATGACTATAGCAAGCCAGGTAATCACTTAGTAATGATTGCATTTCAAAACCCAAACATTGCCTAGGTAATTTCCCTAAAGCTAAGCTTAATAAGGACAAAACAAAACTTTGCTTTCTAAAACCCATACTCAATTCAAGTTCATAAGTAATGAATAATTCAACAGTTGTATAGTCATAATCTGGACAATCAACATTTTTAGTCTTCTTCTAGTTCAGTAATTGATGAAATAAAGTCAGAATGTGTGTGTGAAAGATTTGTAATTTTGTCATCAGCTACCTATGAACTCCCTATTTGTCCATCTCAAACTGAGAAGGATGCAGATGTGTCCAGGCTCCCTCCTCTGCATTTGTCAGGCAGACTATTTGTGGCAGGCCACCTCCAGTCCTGTCCCCCTCCTTTGGATTTTGCTCTCTGCTTTTACAAAGTGCAAAAAAACAAACCTGCAAGTCTGTGAAGGTCATGTGCTACCACCTCCCCCCGATCGATGCAATACATTCAGTGAGAAGGGTGCATCACATTTCATTTAGATTTGGATAAGAGGCAACAGTGGGTGAACAGATGATGAAGTGCATAGAAAGTGAAGGCTGGATGTTGCTGGAAATTGAGTCGGTGATATGATGGAGAATGCTTAGCAAGACCGAGTGAAGTGAGGCAGGGTTTAAACCATAAGATCAGATGAATTCAGCAAATGTATTCACTTTTCCTGACCTGGTTAGGTCATTAAACAGCTTCCTCCATTGCATCCAAGAAGTGGGTCTAATGCTCCTGCTGCTCACTTCCTCAACTACTCCAACCACGCCTTCTTGGAAAGGCCTGTAGGTTTCTCCCCTACATTACTGAGGTGAAATGCATCTTCCCCTCCTCCTGGTTGCACCCAGCAGTAACTCCGGGTGCTTACTGTATATAAACTTCCATCATGAAGACCTCCAATTTCTATTTGAGCATTGTCCCTTTAAATGCAGCTGAGATCGCATCATGCAGGCCTGCAGCACATGTGCTGTGCAGCTTTGAGACACAAAACATGGAAGTCAAAATTAACTGATTCCATTAAGTTGCGATCTCAGATTCCAACCCAGAACAGATTTCCAGAGTTCGTCCATGCAAATCTGCCACCTGCACCCCTACTCAGAAGCCGCCTTCAGATTAATATTGGGGCCAGTGTACTTCCAGAAAGTTCTATTTCGGTTTCACTTTTCTTGTGATCTTTCTTCCATTTTACAATATCAACAGCTGTTTAACATCAGGTAGAAACCTAACTCCATTCACCTCAACAGCACTTTCATCTTCCAGGATCTTTTGATTTTAAGATCAATAGATGAACGTCCTCTTACATGTCACTTCATGAAAGGGTTTTGGAAATGTAATTATTCCAGACCTATGCTCATACCCATCTCACCATATTGATCTATGGGTTTTATAACTGTGTTGCTTTTTTTCTGAAGAGTGGTCGAAATCCAGGCACTATCCATTTACCAAACTAAGTTAACCTGGCATTGTGACTGAGGAGCGTTTAAAATAATTGGCCATATGAAATACATTAGATGATTCTGAGAGATATAAATCTTGTTAACTTAAACACCACACTGCAATTCAACTCTACAGAACCAAGGGGATGTGTTGGATCCTATACCCTGATTTGTTGGGGCTTAAGGATCTGGATTGCACGCTTGTTTCGAGATGACCGAGTTGGTACCAAAAACAGAGAAGATCAGCAGATTGTTCTTAGAAGAAACACATTCTGTTTATTTACAAAAGGAACTCAGCAGCTACACTTGTGTGCTTACAACTCAAAACTGTGTCTTTACACTTCAGACTCTAACTCAAGACTACTGACTACAGAGATAGCCTGTGCTACTCTGCTATTAGATGCCAAGATCATGTGATTTTCCATTACAACATTCGTTTTAAAGGTGTTTTACACATCAGATTACTACAGGATGCCTTTCTAACACAACATAATTCATCATGCCCAAGCCAACACAGCACAACTCTGCACATCTCAGTTCTAAACTTTCCTAATACAACACATGAAACATAATGCAACTTGTTACATTCTAGTTGTGTACAACCTAACGTACCCCAACACTACAGATTAAATTCAGGAAAGCCATTTTATTTGCTTGCGTCCTTTTATCCACAAGGACTAAATCACCGTTCTTGGAGAGAACCTGGATTTTTTTTAATGCTTGCAGGATATTGACTGAGCTTCACATAAACAGATGTAAGGGTGAGGCATTTCAAATGATGCTCAGCTTTAACTGAAGTCATGGAAAATATGAGATGTTTAATTAAAGATGATATGATAGACTGGGCGCTTTGTGATGCAGATAAACAAGGTGGATGTTGAAAGGTTAATGAAATGGAAAACTCGGTCAAAGATAAAGAATTTCAACAACAGTGCGGGATTGTTATTCAGGTACGAAGGGTAGGGGGGAGGAAGAGACCCATCATTCTGAAGTGGCACTAGCCAAAAATTAGAAGAGACAGAATTCTGAACTGAGATGGCTAACACTGAGCAGAAGTCACATTCTGAACCAAGAGAAGCTGACCATGAGGGGACGAGGCATTTTAAACAAATGCTGGCTAATGGTAATGAGAGAGGGCTTTCAGAACTGAGACGGTCTGACAGTGAGAAGATGGGGGATTCTGAATTGAGGCATCAGACTCCAAGAGAATGCAGTAGTGCAAGTGGTCAGCGGTTGGGGGATGTGCAGTGCATGAGAGTTGGATTTTCAAACATTGAAAATATCACTGGAAACTGATTGAAAAATATCTTCGACTGTAAGGGTAATTTTAGCAGTATTACTATTACTCAAATTCTCGATATGGGTTAAGCTAGTAAGGAATGCTTCCTGCTAATGCACGAATATAGTACACTCAATTATCAAAGCTGGACTTTGACAGTTAGTCTGCAATTTACCAATTTAAATTCTTACACCACCAGTACTGTAAGATACAAACTGACTATGTGTTAATACTGTTCAATATTTTTTAATGTAATTGTTTTCAAAGTTTAAGTTTGAAGTGTGAGAGATTTGACCTTAGTGCGAATGCCATTTTCTGGCTTTGTTGTTTGGCCAGTGTTTTAACAAAAAGAGAGATTATCCCTTTGTACGATCTTCCTCATTCTTTGATTGCATCCTTTGCATACCAGTGCTATTAAGTTAATTTGGATCATAGCATGGAATACAGGGTAGGAAGGCCAGCCAATTAGTACTGGGAGTGGGATTTCCACACCCAATCAGGCGCATAGGGCAGGACATTTGGCGGGAACAGGGTTATGTTGTGAACTGGAAATCAGCCACTGCCATCCATGTAAAGACCTCCCCTTGATGAAACCATGCTGACTTTGCCCGATTTTACAATGCACTTCCAAGTATTCTGAAATCTCATCTTTAATAATGGACCATAAGACCATAAGACATAGGAGCAGAAATTAGGCCATTTGGCCCATCGAATCTGCTCCGCCATTCAATCATGGCTGATAAGTTTCTCAACCCCATTCTCCCGCCTTCTCCCTGTAACCTTTGATCCCCTTACCAATCAAGAACCTATATATCTCAGTCTTAAATACACTCAATGACCTGGCCTCCACAGCCTTCTGTGGCAATGAATTCCAGAGATTCACCACTCTCTGGCTAAAGAAGTTTCTCCTCATCTCTGTTCTAAAATGTCTTCCCTTTACTCTGA
The DNA here is from genome assembly GCF_964194155.1 of Cetorhinus maximus. Classification (NCBI taxonomy): domain Eukaryota; kingdom Metazoa; phylum Chordata; class Chondrichthyes; order Lamniformes; family Cetorhinidae; genus Cetorhinus; species Cetorhinus maximus. Next base: position 85,957,297 of record NC_135887.1, read on the forward strand.
GGCTGTGCCCTCGGGTCCTAGTCTCTCCTACCAATGGAAACATCTTCCCCACGTCCACTCTGTCCAGGCCTTTCAGTATTCTGTAAGTTTTAATCAGATCCCCCCTCATCCTTCTAAACTCCATCGAGTATAGACCCAGAGCTCAAACTTTCCTCATATGTTAAGCCTTTCATTCCTGGGATCGTTCTCGTGAACATCCTCTAGACCCTCTCCAGGGCCAGAACATCCTTTCTGAGATACGGGGCCCAAAATTGCTCACAATATTCTAAATGTGGTCTGACCAGAGCCTTATAAAGCCTCAGCTGCACATCCCTGCTTTTATATTCTAGTCCTCTCGAAATAAATGCCAACATTGCATTTGCCTTCCTAACTACCAACTCAACCTGCAAGTTAATCTTAAGAGAATCCTGGACTAGTACTCCCAAGTCCCTTTGCACTCCAGATTTCTGAATTCTCTCCCCATTTAGAAAATAGTCTATGCCTCTATTCTTCCTACCAAAGTGCATGACCTCACACTTCCCCATGTTGTATTCCATCTGCCACTTCTTTGCCCATTCTCCTAACCTGTCCAAATCCTTCTGCAGCCTCCCCACCTCCTCAATACTACCTGTCCCTCCACCTATCTTTGTATCATCTGCAAACTTCACCAGGATGACCTCAGTTCCTTCATCTAGATCATTAATGTATAAAGTGAAAAGTTGTGGTCCCAACACTGACCCCTGCGGAACTTCACTAGTCACCGGCCGCCATCCTGAGAAGGACCCCCTTATCCCGACTCTCTGTCTCCTGCCAGACAGCCAATCTTCTATCCATGCTAGTATCTTGCCTCTAACACCATGGGCTCTTATCTTACTGAGCAGCCTCCTGTGCGGCACCTTGTCAAAGGCCTTCTGGAAGTCCAAGTAGATAACATCCATTGGCTCTCCTTTGTCTAACCTACTCGTTACCTCCTCAAAGAATTCTAACAGATTTGTCAGGCATGACCTCCCCTTGATGAAACCATGCTGACTTTGCCCGATTTTACAATGCACTTCCAAGTATTCTGAAATCACATCCTTAATAATGGACCCTAAAATCTTACCAACGACCAAGGTCAGGCTAATCGGCCTGTAATTTCCCATCTTTTGCTTCACTCCCTTCTTAAACAGGGGGGTTACATTAGCGATTTTCCAGTGCTCTGGGACCCTCCCTGACTCAAGTGATTCCTGAAAGATCACCACTAACACCTCCACTATCTCTTCAGCTATCTCCTTCAGAACTCTGGGGTGTAATCCATCTGGTCCAGGTGGACCTTTCAGTTTTCATAGCACCTTCTCCTTGGTAATGGCCACCATACTCACCTCTGTCCCCCGACTCTCTTGAACTTTGGGGATGTTACTCGTGTCTTCCACCATGAAGACTGACGCAAAGTACCTATTCAGTTCCTCCGCCATTTCTTTTTTCCCCACTACTACTTCTCCAGCGTCATTTTCCAGTGGCCCAATGTCCACTTTTGCCTCTCTCTTACCCTTTATATATCTAAAAAAATTCTGTTGGTAACAGAATCATGAGAAATTTACTTTTGGTGACAGCGTTCTTTGAAGAGGGCAGCAACCTTAGCGACACTGAAGCAGTGGAGCAGCAGCAGGTGAGAGCATGTTTTTCCATTCTGTGGTCTGGTGTGCCAGTAATGTTTCATTCAGTATCCTTGCCAGGGAGGAAATAATATCTGAACACACCAGTCCCACTCCCCGTCTGAATAATAAGCGTTCAGAAAAAAAGTAATATTCTACCCTTTAACTCTGTTTGTCTCTTGATAGAGTCTGAAAAACAACCTATTTCCAGCACTTTCTGCCTTGAATCCTCAGCACCTCTTGCAGCTGCCAGACCAAAATATGGGGCTCAGATCACGGACAGCCTACAATTTGACAATGACTTTCTGCTTGTCCTCAGACCTGTCCTGAGATTCATTGTCAGAGAATGCAGCTAGCTCCATTAGATCATCAGAGAGGCCTTCCCTCTCTGGAGTGCCAGGTTGTGTAATGCGCAGCAGACCACAATGATTAGTGAGACATGATCCAGAGAATGTTAGAGAGAGCTGTCTGCACAGCCCAAACATCGACAACTTATTTTGAGCATCTCAGCCTCTGTCCCTGGATTTCTCAATGGAATTATTAGCCATCTCTTCAACAGGTATCCCTTGTCTCCAAGAAGCCAACTTTCAAGTGGCTCTGGTGGACAGAAAATCTGTGGCACCTGTGAGTGTCTAAAGATGTAAGATCCGTGACTATTCCCAGGATAGTGGGCACACACTTGTGTGATCCTTTGACGATGGTCGCACACAAGTTGGACATTGATGGAATGAAAAACTTTACGCAGACAAATGCCCCTGACTGGCCCAATGGAGCTTTGATGGTCACATGCATGTAATCTTATCACACCTTGAACTTTGGGAATCCAGCAATACATGCAAAGCCTCTGAATCTCTCGGCCTGACTAAATCATTGGTGTGGGAGGAGGTGAAAGTCACTTGCTCACCTAAACATTGCATCCGTGACTGCCTTTCTGCAATGGTGAGCTGAAAATGTTGAAAATATGCTGCAAATGTTTCCAGTTGGTTCCTGGAATAACCCCAATGCATAAAAGTTCAAGGCCACAGTCACCTAGAGAGTGACAGGCACAGGGTGGTCACCAGTGCAATTTGAATTGATTGCCTCAGGCAGCAATTCATAAAGGGAGGTCACTGTTTCCCTGAAGAGATGGAGTCTGTGAAAACACTGGTGCTTTGAGAGCTGAAGGTATGCCTATAGCCTCTCTGTGCAGTATAATGTCTTCTCTACCACGGACTGGACGCAATTATTGTCTGTCTTGTTCTGGCAGGTCCCTCATCTGCCTGGACTGCAGGGTGTATGTGTCCCTGGACAGCTGGCTCCTTTTCTTCATTTCTTCCTCAGTGGAGGAACCTCCTCCAGAGTGCACATCCCCATGGGGACAGCAATCTCTGGTTCCTCTGGTGGAGACCCCAGCCCAAAAATTAAGATTGAGCCTCAGTTATAATTAAATAAGTACTAATTAATAATAGTTTTATCACAAGATTGGTCTTTAAACTTACACAGGTTAATACTAGGTATGTTCCTAAAGAGGCTTTATGTTTGGTATAAAGTCTTTGCATAAACCTTAAATTAAAAAGTAGATACAAAATGGCTGCAATGTATTTAAATCAGATTAGAAGAAAGTCTAGAAACCAAAGTTATACAAAATATAAGGTCATATGTCTGAAATAAGATTAAAAGAACACATTGAACATGTTCTATTATCAAGATTAATTACACACAAAGGCCAAGACCAATTAAACTAAATTAAAGAATATGCCAGCCAATCAATGGGTGACAAGGCTGCATTAACATGTGGAGAGGGGGGGGTCCTGAACCTTCTCGAGGGGTTAAAAATCCCATCTCCAGAGACACCGTTATCTAGCCGTATTCTGACTGAAGATAAGAAGATACATGCTTTTGTAGAACTCATCGAAAGTTGTCGAGGTCTTTTGGATGTGATGAGCATGCTTATGTTCTTTTGGGTTATCTACTTGAAATTAGTTTAAGTGTAGAAAGACAAAGAATGATACTTATGAGAATTTAATTGTATGGATATATGATTCTTATATATTTTGCAATACAACTATTAATACAACTAACCTTGTATTATAATTCCATAATTCTATATCACAACTCTGCACTAATTTATATTTTTATTTAAATAAAACTTCTTTGAATTCACTTACCAAGCGGGTTTAAAGTCTCATTCAAAACCTCAGAGTTAAAACGAATTACCAGTGAATTGGGTTGATTCCAATTGGAATCCATCCAAAATTTCAACACAAAGATAAAAACAAAAAGCTAAAAGCTACTGCGGATGCTGGAAATCCAAAACAAAAACAGAATTACCTGGAAAAACTCAGCAGGTCTGGCAGCATCGGCGGAGAAGAAATCAGTTAATGTTTCGAGCCTTCATGGCCCTTCGGCAGAACTGAACTGTTCAGTTCTGCCGAAGGGCCATGAAGGCTCGAAACGTTAACTGATTTCTTCTCCGCCGATGCTGCCAGACCTGCTGAGTTTTTCCAGGTAATTCTGTTTTTGTTTCAAAATTTCAACACCCTGCCTTTTGCTTTCCAGGGAATATACCTTGACTGTGCCCAAATCATCTCTTCTTTGAAGGTTCAGCTACCGTTTTTCCTGCCAACCTTTGATTCCAATTTATTTGGCCCAGTTCTGTTCTTACCCCATTGAAGTTGGCTTTCCCCCAGTTAATTTTTCTTATCCTGGACTGTTCTTTGTCTTTTTCCACAGTGTACCTAAAACATATGATACAATGATCATTGTCCCTAAATGTTTGCCTACTCACACTTGATCTCTATGGCCCACCTCATTTCCAAGAACCAGGTCTAACAGTGCCTCCTTCCTCATTGGACTGGAAACATACTGAAGAATATTTTCCTGAACACGGTCTAGGAACATTAAGACGTGTCAAAACCAAAGCATCTATGCGTGCATGATGCTAACCTAATGTCTATGCCCATTTTCATTACAATTGTATAGGAAGTGCACTGTGGTAGAAAGTTAACCTCTGGAATGTAAATGAAACTGGATTGAATATCTCACCTCCTCTAACTCTTCCCTTTTCTAAAGGAAAAAGCCCCAATCTATTCCTGATAGATGTAATCACCTAGTTTTGATACCATCGTAAATCTTTTTTTGCACTTTTTCCAATGAATCTATGTGCAGCACATCCATTTGACCAGTCATCAAATTACAACGTGGGAGCATTGTTCCCTGTCGTTCATCCATTATCTCCATTTTATGCTTTCACATTGGATTTGCCTTCCTTTCAGCCTCACTGATCTTTCCTTTCCCTTACACCTTCTGCAATGGCTAGGAACTTTATACCATAATTTTTCCTTCAGAATATATGGTCACACCATTAATTTTGAGCAGTGAACTTTTAAAGAGCTCTTGCGTCTAACATTTTGTACTATGCACAACATTTAAAGGATGTATGATAACAGTGATGAGTGGGCCTAACAGTCCCCAGCTGAGCTAGCTCATCACAAGCACTGAATTTGGGCTTGAGGTCAGAACAACTTCATTATTTTAATTTTTATTCTCTGTGTACGACTGATGTATTTGTGCTTTCAGTGGCCTCTGTTTGACTGGCAGTACCAATTATTCAAATCTATTTTTATCCCTATATTACACACCAACTGCACAGCTTGAGAGCTGACCTATTATTGCAGCATCCAAAACTAGCAGTTAGGAGGTCCAAGAGTGCATCGTTAACCAATGGAGGAAGGACCTTTATCACCACCTCTCACCAAGCAGTTTGCAACTTGAACTGCTGGCACAAACCTATGACATACTACATCAGTACACCAAGGCATTTTCAGTCTGTAGCTGAGCTATTCCTATACATATAGTATTACAGGTTTTGAGGAGCTGCAGCATGCTATTGCAAGTCAACAGTATTTGCTGAAGTGTTTGCAACTGCTCCTTCTAGTTCAGCTTCATAGATGCATTCTCTAGAAGCTCAAGGCATCAGAGAATTTGTAACTTCGTGTAACAGGGTCCATGGTCTCACTATCTGATTATATATCTTCCTATTACTGGGCATGATAGGTGGACAAAAATGGTTTATTAAGGCAGGGCAACAGTTTAATCTGAATAAAGTGGCAGGGCAAATCTTAAATCAATTAAAACTGGAATTGGGGATACTAACATTTGCAGCTGCTGGAATGAAACATAACCTGAGCTACTTCTTCAGTCCAGCCAACATTATTTACAGTACCAAGAACACAATACCTTCTGATTTCTCCCGAACACACATCTCATCTTGACATAATGTTCTATCGTTTCATCTTATCCAATGAGAGCAGCTTTTATGCGCTGAACCACTCTTCACAACACTGCAGAACGCTTAAGAAAGAGATTACACATGAAAAAGATGTAACAATCATCAAAGCCAATGTCATTTGACCAAATCTAACTAAACTCAAGCAGAGTCCTGGATACTTGAGTTATAGAGTATCATACATCATGCATTGGGAAGCAAGATGGTGAATGTTGGCCAGCAATTCCACCATGGTGGTTAAGCAAATCTTTCTCATCTAATGTCCACTTTGTGGTGAGGACTTAATAAACTGCACTGAGGAGCAGGAACCCTCTCCCAAAACTGATTTCCTCTTCCCTAGTCCAGACTGAACTATCCACTGAAGGCATTTTGAGGTACCCTACAGCCATGCTGACTGAGATCAGTTAACTAGACAGACTGGGGGTTACTTTTGGAAGTTTTCTGTATTATAACAAACAATGCACCAATGAAATCTTCAGAGAAAGCTGATTTCCTGGCTTCTAAGAGTAAACATACACCAATTAAGCCAGTGTAACTGTATCCCCAATTCCAGTTTTAATTGATTTAAGATTTGCCCTGCCACTTTATTCAGATTAAACTGTTGCCCTACCTTAATAAACCATTTTTGCCCACCTATCATGCCTAGTAATAGGAAGATATAACTGTATTACTCTTACTTTACACAGCAGAAGTAGAGCCAGATTGAACTTTCTGAAGTCAGGAGGGGACAAAACAGACAGCGTTACTTTTTACAGTGGTTTACACAGCTTACTCAATAGCACTGCCTGATGCACAGCTATGGCCCTGGCAACAATGACTGAATAATTAATTTAGAGTGCAATAAATTCCATAATAAATGTTGTCACAGTATCTATGTACACTAGAAGAAATTGGACTAGGCTACCATCTTGGATTTTATAAATGCTGATGTAATGTAAAATGTCTTTTTGCCACAGCTTGTTACATTTGGCCGCCACTGTAAAGCTCTCTACAAGGAAATTAGAGTATAAATTTCTACCCAAGTGCTAATAACATGGTGTTCTTCCCCTTTTAGCTTGCTTTTTTGGTCAGCTTTTCTTCTGGGGAGCACACCTCACAGAAAACAGCTATTAAATAACAAAATCTATTTAGTAGTCTGTGCTATTGAGACTCTGTGTTGATATGCAGAACACCATTGGGAGAGAGCCTACATCACCTGCCTTCCCTGATAGTCAGTGCACTGTCTATGGGCAAGCATTCCACTACTTACGCTCGCCTATAGCAGTGCACCATCCACAGACAATTATGTTCCGTCTACTTTCTCCAAGCTAAACTAACTGGCAACACTCCTGTTAGAGTGATAAATATAATGTAACATAATATAAAAGGATTAGATAGATTTTTGAATGAGGAAGAACAAGGCATTTGGAGAAAAGGTTAAAAAAAGGGATTAGGGCCAATAACAATATCAGGGAAGGTTGAGAGGAGGTTCAATAGAGATGCTCAAAATTGAGGGATCTAAACAGAGTAGATAGAAACTGTTCCCAATGGCAGAAAGATCGAGAACCAGAAGACACAAATTTAAAGGTGATTGGTTAAAGAACCAAAGGTGACATGAGGTAAAACATGAGGGAATTAGATCAGTATTTGGTGGGGAAAAATGCGGGGCTAGAGGGAAAGGGTGGGGAAGTGGAACTAACTGGATTTCTTGCAGGGAGCTGGGAGAAGTTTGACAGGCCAAAAGGCCTCCTTCTGTGTTGACGCCTATGATTAAAAGTCAGTACTGGCAAAGAAGAAGTGGCCTGAATGGCTTGTTTCTGGGCTGTTAATTCACATTATGATCTGGAATGCACTATTTGAAAGAAGCAGACTCGATAGTAGCTTCCAAAAGCAAATTGGGTATATACTGTATATTGAAATTGCTTTTTGCAGACAGAGATTTGGGGATATTACAGGGAGTGGGGCTAACAGATAGTACTTTCAAAGAGCCAGCATAACACAATGGGCCAAAAGATCTCCTTCGGTAAAAATGAAAAAGACTTGCATTTATACAAGCAAAAAACTGTGGATGCTGGAAATCCAAAACAAAAACAAAAATTGTCTGTGACATCTTTTGGTTATCTCCACCTATCACTGGCTCTACTTGTCCCACCCACCCCGCCCCCCTTAAACCAGCTTATATTTCACCTCTCTTTTTTTACTTAGTTCTGTTGAAGGGTCATTCGGACTAGAAACATTAACTGTGTTCATCTCCGCAGATGCTGCCAGACTTGCATTTGTACATTGGTTTTCACAAGCACCAGATGTCTCAAAAGCACTTTACAGCCAATAAAGTACTTTTATTTTAAGTGCTTTTGTCGGAAACGTGACAGAAAATTTGTGCACTGCAAGCTCCACAAACAGCAATGTTTTAATGACCAGATAATCTGTTGCTTTGTGATATCAAGATATAAATATTGGACAGAACAATAGGGATAACTCCCCTTCTCTTTTTCAAATAGTGCCGTGGAATCTTTTACCACCTGAGGGAGCACACAGGGCCTAATTTTAATGACTCATCCGAAAGACATGATGTATTGTAAGAGTCTATAATATTGTACTGATACAGAAATCCTATTTCAGAATCCTGCTGCGAGTCGATATAGCCTCACCCCCTCTCAGTGCTTCTCTTGATTGCAGCATGGTGTCTGCAATGAAAGCACTGCTGAGTTCAGGGCAAAGACTGCAATCGTTGGGAGAAATGCAGTTCACAAATCAGTACCTACATTAGAAAAACTTCTTGGTAGAATATTTAAAGACTAGAATATTTAAAGACTTGGTTATGTGGGTCACCTCTCTAACTCATGCTCATACTGCCCTCTAAAGGCTAGTTGGCTTCCCACGTCCAATTTTGCAGCACTGAAGACATTTTTATCCAATTGTCTTCCCATTTTTTTCTAAAAGACTCTAGCTGAGATGCAAATCCACTATATGTTGGCAGTCCTCTACCTTGTTCAAATAATTACTCAATACTTATGCACAGCAGTCTATTTGACTGTGGGGCCAGCTCAATTATTTTCCCACACTTTACAGTAAGGGTCACTAATCAGAATAGGATCTCTACCTGATATTTCTTTGCCCGAATGTAGAGATGCTGAGACGATTTACCCAACTGCTACTCCAGTCAAGATCAATTAACTCAGCACTGAAGGAAGCAAACTCGAGGTCTGTTGTACAGTTTACTTCTACACTAAATAGTTCCTTATTAAGTCTTCACAAGATCTTCTTTCCTAATTCATTACAGGTATTTCTTGTTCCGGGGTGGCATGGTGGCGCAGTGGTTAGCGCTGCTGCCTCACAGCTCCACGGACCCAGGTTTGATCCTGACCTTGTGTGTCTGTCTGTGTGGAGTTTGCACGTTTTCCCAGTGCCTGCGTGGGTTTCCTCCCACCATCCAAAGACATGGTTAGGTGGATTGGCTATGGTAAACTGCCCCTCAGTGTGCGTGTATGTGCCCTGTGATGGACTGGCATCCTGTCCTGGGTGTACCCCACCTAGTGCCCATAGCCTGTCGGGATAGGCTCTGACTCCCCGCGAGCCTGAGTTGGATGAAGAGGTTCTGGAAAAGTGAACGAGTACTTCCTATTCCATTTTGTACTACCTTACCTTTTTAAATAGGAATAAAAACAAAAAAATGATGCATCTAGCATGAATTTTGCACATCGTATTAAATTCCTCATGTCATTCTTTGGTATTGTGCATGCATGCCTCAAAATCTCAAGCAGTTCACTGGTATTTTTATATTTCCATCACATTCCAATTATACCCTCCTGCCAATTGGTGACAACACTGTTGCCACTAGAGGGAGAATACAGGGAGAAGCAGCTTTACTAAGTCTTGAGAATGTGGAAATTGCTACTGTGTGTAGTGGTTGCAGAGAAACAAAGTATTTCGGGAGAAAGGAACAGAAGGATATGCTGACAGGGTGAGATGAAGCAGAAGGAGGCTCACCCATATGGGCCATTTGGGGCAAAGGATCTGTTTTTGTGCTGCAAATTTTATGCAATTACAATGTGACCAGTTTACATAGATAATTTTCATTATACATGTGGGCGCTGAAACTTATAAAGGCAAAAACTAACAAGAGATGAGTGCAGAGATTAGATTTTTTTGTATAGATATGCTCATCCCACCTATTTAATTTTTCCAACAAGTTTTTTTATTCATTCATGGAAGTCACTGGCTAGGCCAGCATTTATTGCCCATCCCTAATTGCCCTTGTTGAGAGGGCATTTAAGAGTCAACCACATTGCTGTGGGTCTGGATTCACACGTAGGCCAGACCAGGCAAGGGCAGCAGATTTCCTTCCCTAAAGGACATTAGTGAACCAGATGGGGATTTTACGGCAATCGGAATGGTTTCATGGTCATCATTAGACTTTTAAGTCCAGATTTCTTTTTATTGAATTCAAATTCCACCATTTGCTGTGGCAAGATTCAAACCTGGGTCCCCAGACCATTACCCTGGGTCTCTGGATTACTAATCCAGCAACAATACCACAATGCCATCACCTCCAATGCTATCACAGCTTGGTGTTGACACCAAACTTACCTCACCAATTCCTTCTAAAAATTTTCTGAAATGGAAAATGTCAATAATGCAGTAGAATCTTCTGAAGTTGGGAATTAAGTTCTTCAATAGGAAGTGTAGAGGGAACTGTAGGTCTCATTTCTGCTATAACTGATCAGAGTTTGCTTATGTTGTGTGTGCTTGGCTGCATTATGATAATCTGCAAGTATAGGTTATTATACTATGCATACACATTATAATCTTTCCATTTCTATACTGAAAGCACTATTGCTGAGGTATAGTTCAAGGTTGCCGGTTACCTTTTGGCCCCTTGACAAGTGGCCATTGTTCATAAGTGAATGTAAACAGGCTATTTAGTTGTGGGTGCTGTCATTGCTAAACCCAATCCTGTTCTTACCAGGTATTTAAATATATTTTATAGCAGGGGTAATTAGAAAGCCATGAGGAGGAGCAACATTAACTAAATTTTAGCTACCTAACCAAGGGGTGTTAGGTCAATTGTAGCAACCTCACTGTTGCCCTAGCCGAGATCAGCTAACCCAAGAAATCACCAGGGATGGATATTGGGAACTCCTGGCTGCTAAGTGGTTCTTTTATCCAATGCACCATTATGAAAGTGTTTTCGAAAGTGTTGTTGCAAAGATGCTGCCATTCCATGGACATTACCCTACCACTAGAAGCTAGTTAGTCACTAAAATTATCTGGGGGGACTTGTGAAAAGGCTTCAGCCAGCTAAAACATAAATGTACTTAATATACAGTAACCAATGGTTAAAACAAAAAGCAAACATTTATTAAGAAATAAACCCTCTGTGCTCAATGTCATTTCCATCAGCAGAGGTTAAATAGTCAACAGGCTAGTGCTGATGGTGCATGTTTCTAGCTTAACACCACATCATGTCTTCAGGAGGCTGCAGATGAGATGGAAGGTACAGGCTGCAGCTACACGTGCCAGTTTCCAGCCCCGAAACCGTGACTTGTCCTCAGAATCAAATAGGTGAAGGTGCAAGGTGAAACTGTTCCTGAAATGTCATATTTTCAAGAGGCTTGAGACACAGCAGAGTTCTGTCAGTAACTTCAGTCCTGGAACTTCTCACAACTGCTAGCCGTCCTCACATTTGACAGCAAGAGAAAGGAACCGCAAATATGTTGCTTAACGATCTTAATTCATCTATGAACATACAATCCTGTGATGCTCAAAAACTGTATTAAAATGACTGAAGAGGTTCAAATTCTATTCAAATGCTGTTGCGTATAGATGTGGTACCTCTGTGATTGACAAAGCAGTTGCCAGGCAACGTCTGTCAGAGGTACGTGTATTTAGACAGTTAAGGGCCCTCGGCCATCCGCTCCCCACACAGCATAGTTTTCCTCTCATTGGTGGCAACAGCTCCCAGTCAGGATCTGAGATTGGGGAATCCCAGTAATAATTGTTCCGCAGTGTCTGGTTGTATTTCTGTTAAGATGGTGTGGAACTTTTCTACCTGCAAGATATTAAATGTATCGGTCAGCAGAGAGGACTGGGAACTGAATGAAATGTAAGCAATAATTTTATTAAATCTTACTGCCTCAAATTTTTATGCTCAGGAAGTTGAAGGATGTTAGTGCTAGGGAATGGAAGACATCAGGTAAAATGTGATCAATAAGTAGTCCCAGGTTAGGTACAACAATGCAGATTAAAGCCTTCTCCACAATGCTCCATTAACCATTACAAAGTCACAAACAGCATGGATTAGATTCAGAGGAAAGCTCCCTCCCTCTACATTCTTCCATCAAGATTACTTTGGTCAGCTATGGCACAATTGGACACAGAAAAGTAGAGCAAATTTTATCCTAACAATGTTCATCAGGGGCAGCTTTGAAAGAGCATTCTCCACTTCCCAATCCCAGCTGAGACACTGATAGGACCGCAACAATTAGTTTAAGCACCACTGGTCCTGGGTAGGCAGGAAAAAAATTCAGCAACTCTCTGATTCTAATCACAATCTCGACTGGAAAGTGTGCTTAGGTGGACAGAATGAGGCATCAGGCTCACCAGTTGTTCCCTATGAACAAATGGCCTACTGACATTCATTGACAAGGCTCTGTGTTGATGTCCCAAAAGTCAATTAGTAATCATAGACCCAAGACCCAATAAGGAGTCAACAGTTTCATGTGAAATGGGACAAGTGCAGAAGATCAGCAAGAAGCAAACATCCTACCCCTTTCACACTGTAACCAGCAGGCTGCGCTAAACACATGCATGGCCCTCACAACATCAACACTTGCTTTCATTTTTTTCCTAAAGCAACCCAAAAATTGTTGCACAATTTTAGACAAAGTCTTTGAATGCAAGAAAATATAAGGCAGAGCTGGGAACATCGAAAAAGAGGTTAATGCATCACATTGATGAAAACTCTCAACCTGACATGTTACCCCATCTTCTTCTTTCAGATCCTGATGAGCCCACAATCTGATTCCACTATTTTCTGTTTGAACTTAAGCCTGATCACACCTGATGAAGATGCAGAGCTGAAACTTCAACATCCTTTTCTCTTTCACATGATCAACCTGTGATCTTGTGGTGAAACAAGGACTTTTAATCAAGTTCAGACTAATAGTAAAGGTTTGCTGGACCTTCAGATGAAGGTGCAGGGATAAGAGAGACCAAAGACAAAAAGGCCTGAAAATTTTATGTGCCAAAGAATCGTGATATAGCACCTTTTATGATCTGTAGTGAATGCAAATGCTTCTAGGCAACTTCAAATTGGTGAAATTATTAGACTTGAAGTGGGCAGAAACATTAGTTTTACCTTCTATTACTGTCATAAGTGTGGACCTATGTATTTGTATAAAATCACCAGTGATCTCAGCATTTCAACATTTCAGCGTTTAATGCAGTGAGTACATGTAATATAAATTCTGACACCAGAAAATGACTGTGAAAACTTATTAATAAATCTGTGTCAAACTTTTACAAACACTACTAACTGACTGGTTTGGTTTTTCCTTTAGCAGATGAATGCACAGCTGTAAAGTTGGGCCTTCCTAGCAGTCCATCTCCGTTTAAATAATATTCTGCTTTTCCATTCTGTTATGATCCTTGGCCAGACCCCGGTTCATGGGGGGAGATCCGGTTAGGGACCAATAACGTTTTGTTTAAAAGTAAAGTTTGAGTAAAGGCGTTTACTAATTGAATAAAGCCACAAGATTCCATGGATTTGAAACAAACAAAAATAAACTTTACAATACCAGTTCAGAAAGATAAAACAATTTACAATATCTATCTTAAACTTGAAGGGCAGAATATTACATCCCGCAGACGGGCATATATCTGACCTGATCAGGCTTAAAATTGCGCGCGATGACGTCGGGGTGAGTGTTCTTTGTGCGATATTTCAGTCAGCGGGCTTACATGGGTGCCGGGGCCACGCCCGCCATTAATTAAGAGGCTACTTAAGGCCCTTAACAGTCCAATTGACGGCAAATTTTCCTTGCCCATGCGATTTCGTGCTTGTCACATGGGCAAAACAGGCAAGTGGCCAGCCAATATTTTCAAAAACCTCATCCACAGGTGGGATAAAAAGGGTCAGCAGCGTTGCCAGGGAGAGTAGTGAGGAGTTTTGGAGATAATTTGTTGTAGGTTGCTTATTGGTACTTGGCAGCCTCATCTCTGTTCGGGCCTTCACTCTTAGCATTTCAGGACTTATTGGTGTCTGCATGGCTCCCGGAGGATTCAGACCATGTGAACCCTTCCAGGTATCAGGCGGCCTTCCTTTACCCTGGTAATGGGGATTATGGTCTCTGCTGGTGGCACCTCCTCTGAGGAAGAAGAGAGGGGCAGAAGGAAGATGAGGCCAGGTGTCCCAATGCAGCTTCCAGGGAGGGACCTATGGGAGGAACCTTTGGGAGGAGAGGCGCAGGCACAAGGGGCGCAGGGCCAGGAGGAAGTCCAAGGCGGAAGGAGCCACAGAAGGCACCGCTATCCTGCTGCCAGGGTTTACAGGCAGCGATGCAGCTGCCTCAATATGCCTGAGGTGCAATGCCAAAGGAGGCTCCACCTCTCAAGGGGAACCATGACCTCCATTTGCCAGATGATTGGGCCTGAGATCAGCTCCGACTTTGTGGGTCGACACCCCATGCTACTGGCTCTGAAGGTCACAGTGGCCCTCAACTTCTATGTCTCCGACTCTTTCCAGGGGTCAGTGGGGGATCTGTGTGGAGTCTCCCAATCAGCTGTCCACAGCTGTGTCAAGCTGGTGACAGAAGCTCTGTTCAGGCGGGTCCTGACCTTTATTCTTTACTGTATGAACGAGGTCAGCCAGACTGAGCAGGCCAGAGGGTTTGCAGCGATTGCCAGGTTTCCCCCGCCTCCAGGGTGCAATTAACTGCACGCATGTGGCCAGCCGGTCAGCCGGGTGCTTCGTCAACTGAAAGGGATTTCACTCCATGAACGTGCAGATAGTGTGTGACCACAGGATGCAGATTCTGCAAGTCTGTGCAAGATACCCTGGCAATTCCCATGACGCTTACATCTCGAGACACTCCCAGGTGTTGAGGCTCTTCAGTGCTCCAGACTGGATGGATGGCTGCTGGGTGACAAGGGCTATCCATTGAAGTGATGGCTCACGATGCCTCTGTGCACCCAAGAACAGGGGCAGAGAAGCATTACAATACGAGTTATGCCTCCACAAGGGCAGTGGTAGAGAGGACCATAGGTCTTCTCAAGATGCGCTTCCGATGCCTGGATCATTCAGCGGGGGGAACTACAATACCCCACAGAGCAGGTATCACTGATAGCGGTTGAATGCTGTACTCTCCACTATCTGGCACTGGCAAGGGGGGAAACCACTGGAGGAAGAGGATCTTGACACAGCTGCACAGGCCACAGATGATGAGTCCAGTAGTGAGTCCAAAGATGAACACAGTGAAGAGAACGCTGAGGGTGTGGAGCCAGACCTCGGTAACCTGCAGGGAGCTAGGGACACCTTGATCCAACGCTCCTTTAGCTAGGCTACCAAAGGTCAGTTTCAAACGTATGCCAGGGCTGCCGCCTCCATCCCAAATGTCTGAAAGGACTCTTTCATTTGAACACAAAGAACACTCAGTGCCTGTGCAATAAAGTTCAGAGCCACTTACACTCAGCATTACATTCTGGCATTCACCACACCAATAAATAAAAAGGTGAAGCATACTCAGGCCATGATGACAAAAACACAATTTATCTCATTCTGACAGTTCAATAATATTTACATAAGCGTTTCTGGTCTTCAACCCCAGACCAGTATACATAACCTCAACATAAATGAACATTAAATCACTTGTGACCTGTCCCTCTTGTGCTCATGGTGCCTTTAACTTACGTTTGCGAGTGCTACTTCTTGGTGCTTCCCCATCCACCACTGGCGCCAGCACTGGAGAAAGCCTTTCAACTCTGCTGTCTTGTTGGCCTTGATGACCTTGGCGGTCGTCCTCTGGCCAGTGGAGCCTGTGCTGGCCCCGCCTGGGAGGGCCCAGCTAGCGCCACGGCTGGCATCTCCCCAGTCACCGCAGCCCCGTTAGATAGCACGGTCACTAGCAGAGAGGCGGAGGAGCTGCTGCCATCATCCAGAGTGCCCTGAGAGGAGCCCGCAGAGACAACAGGCAGTTTGTGCGCCAACATGAGGTCGCTTTGGACCTCACCATTGATGGACGGGCACCTAGCTGGGAGACTGGGTGCCTCATCCATCTCCACGCGGGCACTGACCACCTGAGGTCAGTGCCTGTGTGAGGTTTGCAGGTCTGAGTGCAAGCCCAGGAACCCCCGATTCTGTTCCTGGAGCTGCCTCACCATGAGAGTGGCCACTCTCTCAATGGAGACAGTGCACTCGGCCATGACGATCAACGCTCCACATGAACTCCTCCATCACGGAGGCCATGGCACGCAGGCCCCCATGGATCTCCACCAAATCCTCCCACACATCTTGCTGGACATCCGGCATCTGCCGCCTAATGCACAACTGCAGAGATTCATCATCAACCTTCGACCCAGCATCGTCCTCCGGCTGCCAGCGCCCTGGGCACTCTCTAGATCTGCCTGCACCTCAAGCAAGTGTGAAATGCCCTCACTAATGTGCACTGAGATTCTAGCAGGCGATCTAATGCCCACCAAGGTGCTGGTATCTGCGCTGGTGCCTGCTTTAGAGAGTGGGTGTGACGTAGGTGCAACAGAAGCTCAGTGGTCCTCTGATGTCAGGGGTGGCCCTTTGGGGTCCACAGAGCGAACGCCTGCTGGTGAACCTAAAAGGGAGGGCAAGGGCATGTCATTAGTTAAAGTCATCACACTGTCACTGTGCATGCCAGTTACCCTGGTGAGACATTGGACATCTGCATCACGGTGCCCTTGTCTTCCAATGATCAATGGGGACTCCAGGTTCGAGGCTTACATCAGTGAAGAGACTACACTAGAATGGTTGCACAAACCGAAAGTCTCACCTCTGTGCGCTGCATTTTTACCTTCGTCTGGCACCCCCGCCTCTCCGTGCCTGGTTGCACAGGGTGTATGCTGGCTCTCGAGCTTCAGGGTATCTTGCTCGTATCTGGAAAAGGGTTAAGAGGCTAGCAGGGCCTCCGGAGGTCTGCAACCTTTCAACATTGTTGTGGGCTGTCTTCTCCTGAAACAGCAGAGGGGCATTGATTAGTCCACTCTGTACCTGCAGCGCCATTGCAGCCTGGCCAACCCCAGCTGAGAAGCACTTGGTAGGGCACATCGAGCTGCAAGGCACTCAGTCCAAGCAGTCAGGGCTCACCCCCTTGGCCAACTCCTGCGTCATTGACAGTTGGCACTCAGACTCTAGCACCCCTGAGGTCCACGGGAGGACGGCCACACCTTAACACTTCTACACAATGACCCATGACAACATGGTACTCACCCTTCCTGAGTGCAGCAGGTCATTGAAGCGCTTCCAGCACTGGACCCAGGTGCGCCATACATCATCATGGCTGGTCACCATTGCTTCCACATGCTCCCATGCCCTCTTGGTGAGGTGTGTGGCCTCCTCCTCCATTCCTGGGGACAAGGGTGTCCCTCCTGGCAGCCACCTCCTCTAGGAGAACAGCGAGGCGCTCATCAGGAAAGCCGGCGGCCAAGTGCTCATCCGATCTGCCCTCCTGCCTGTATCCAGCCGCAGTCAAATCCATAGCGAAAGTACAGGAGACATCCTTCCGTGGCAGCCTTCCAGGGGCTGCCTGGGCCGCTTTTAAACTGGCCGCCGGGTTGCCATTTGACCCGACAGGCCCCAACCCTACTTGACCCTTTATGGCCAGTGTGGAGCCGCATTTCATGCTGGGCGGGCCTTAAGTATGAATTACATATGAATTAACAGGCGAATTGGCGAACTATGGTCAGACACACCATACTATGCAATATCTGACAGATACGACTAAAATAGGTTCCATGGATTTCCCAACAACCCACCCAGACGTTTGTCACATTGTGAGCCAACCGATCTCACTGAAACTTCTTCCTTCTCGCGAGGGTTTCCAAGCTCCACATCTGAAGATCTCGCCTTGGAATTCTCTTCAAAAGTCGCTCCCACTTGGATGGCTTCAACGACCCACCTCACAGGGTTCCAACCTCACCTTCCAAGATTCTTTTCCCCTGGATCTCCGAACATACTCAAGTTTCAGCTTCCAAGCACAATTTCAGACCTATGGCTGTGCCAAGCAGAACACCATTGCTCCAAAGGGGTACCTCTAACCCAACTGCCTGCTTTGCTTAAAGCCTGCTCCCTGCAGATCTTCCTTAAATCCGGAGCCTATTACTCTGCTCCTTTCTTTGACTTCATTTGAGGGACCCATTTCTGTCTTCTGGCTTTATCCCTAACCTGGCACTTTTTTTTGGGACCTCTCTCTGCCCCCCTCCCTGGTTTTGGACCTTCTCCCTGTCCCCCTCCCATGTCCTGTTCTCTTACACACACTCCTACACTTGCATTCCCTTCCAGGTCATTTGACCTGCCTCTTTGCACCATTTTCTCTCTCTCTTATCTGTGCAGGCACGCAGGGCCAGTCCTCAGCTTAAAGAACGCAAAACCACCGAATTGCACAAGTAAGGCCATTTGCCTGCTGGTGCTTGCACAGGAATCCCGAGGTTCATTGGGAATGGAACGGAAGTTCCCAGCCTCTGAACTTCAAACTAAGTATTTGAGTTTCTTAGCAATTCTTCCTATCAAAATGAATAATTTCAAACTTTGCCACATTATACACCATCTGTCACCTTAATGTTCAATCACTTAACCAGTCTATATCTTTTTGCAGCTGATTTTCATCATCCTCGCAGCTT
Organism: Cetorhinus maximus; assembly: GCF_964194155.1. Classification (NCBI taxonomy): domain Eukaryota; kingdom Metazoa; phylum Chordata; class Chondrichthyes; order Lamniformes; family Cetorhinidae; genus Cetorhinus; species Cetorhinus maximus. The sequence goes on from NC_135887.1 coordinate 85,976,023, forward strand.
ATTATCCCACTTCGCAAGGTAACTTCGGCAAACTTGGAGAGTGTCCCTTCATCTAAGTCTTTGATTATAGATAATACAGCGTAAAAATATATTGGTTCCAACAGGCTCCAGTCCTGCCTTCTGTTCTGATGACTGCAACAAGAAACCAGCAGGGGAAAATGATGATCTTTCTAATAAAGTACCAACGAGTTGACAATGGTTACAATATTATGGTTGGCATGTATACTATCATTGCGTTTCAGAAACTAGAAAATACTGGAAACACACTGCAGGTCTGTGAGCAAGTTAAAGAGAAAAAAGAGATTCACATTTCAGATATAAACCTTCATCAAAATTGAATACTGAAAAATAAGCAAACATTTTGTAATTTTTGGGGAAAGCGTAATAGTACTATTTATCCAGCTTTATCTCCCAGTTTTCTGATCATCCTAAGTATTAATGTCTTCTTCTTTATACATGCTGTTGTGTATTCTCAGCATTCTCTATTTTCATTTTTGATTGCCAGCTTGTAAAGTCTCCTCCAATTTATGCCAGGGACTCCTCTGCGCAAAGTTGCTTCTAAATTCAGGATTCTAAATCTGCCTTCTACTGAACCCCTCCCTCATACCTTTGCTCTGAGCTTCTGGGTGGGTTGTTTCCTGCTCATTGGTTCATACTAGTGTAAGGGCAGGGCTGAGAGGGGCGTTTGCTGCCCTCTTCTCCGAGCTCAATCCCTCTTCGCCCGGATCTGCTGCTCCGCTCCAATTGCTCCCACTGCAAATTGAAACGACTCAGCTGATTCGGCACAACCAATCAATCAAGTCCCTTCATTGACGTAAACTGCAATCAACTGGATGGAAGTGTGCTGTGATTGATGTGTCTCCGGATTAGAGGCCTGGATGGAGCGAGGCCTCACCTCTCCTCCTACCTGTAAGTTCAGAGTCGCAATGTGTTCTTTTTAAAATGCTTAAAGCCCAAAATATTTCAAACATACCTCTGCAAGATGGAGGAAGGAAAAAACATTAAAAGGGCAGAATTCCATGATCCCAAAGTTGGAATTCCGCCAAATGGCAGAAATTTCTCACCCATGAAGGGAACAGTCATGTAAAAATACTCACAGCAGTGTGGTACAGAGGGAGGAGGTGCTGAAAGGCACAGGTACACATCTCCTGGCTCAAGTATCCTTCTTTAAAGCTTTTTAACACAATCTCCTACAAGCATAGCAGAGAGAATCATAATTAACACAGTGCAATGTGATAGTGCCTGACCAAAGCCTGAGCAGTTACATGAACTGAGGAGTTGTCGGTCACAATGTGGCTCATGGTTGGTTTATGAGCAGTGGATTCAACATGTAAAAATTTTCAGAAGAAATAATCTAGTACAACTCACTGATCCCTACATCCTCATTCCCATCTTCCCTTTCACATTCTCACATACAACCTCACCTCCCACAGCCTCCACTAATTTCCTCCATCCCCAGTGGGGCTCTCACTCAATCCTTTTTTTCCTCCCCTTCCCCCTGCACCCCCCCCAACAATGTCACCTCCTCCTCCAGCATGCTATATTTCAGAAAGTCAGCTAGTGAATGATAGAACTGCAGCCAATCGTTATACATTTTTATAAGCTAATTTACAGAATACACACATGTACCTTCCAACCCTCAACAACCAGAGTCTCTATAGAGGCACAAATGAATTCCCTGTTAATGCCTATCATCTGCATACAATTAAACACAATTAATATACAATTAATGCATCACACTGTTAATCCTCTGATGTTCCCAGTATACAACCATACCTTTGAGATGTCCATGAAGATTTCAGAAAGAAATTCACAGCAGATATCCAGGAGAATTTTCAGGTGAAAGTCTCTTTCCCGCCGTTTCCCCTTCTGGGCACCAGATACTGGAGATGGGACAGACCATTTGTCTGCACTGGGTCTTCTTGTTCCCTCTGACGGTTTCTTCTGACATTCCTCTGCATAGAACAAAACTCGCAGCAGTGTACTGAGCAAAGGAAGATCTGCACCAGAAATAATACATAAGCTGAAGAATGTCACAACAAAACCAACCAAACTGAGCAAAGCATACACTTCAGACAGCGGGGCCATAAATAAGCATACACTTCAGATAGGAGTTAAACTTGGATATATGGTACAATTGTTAAGCAGATCAACTGGATAGGATTAACAGCAAATAGTCACAATTGTTACTCAGTCCTTTCTGTGGACTTTGCTTCAGCCAGTTTGAGCTCCATGCTAATAATTCTCAGTGGAGAATGAACTACGTCAACAATAACTCGCATTGATATAAGGCCCTTAAACTTAGAATAATGTCCCAAAGCACATTGGGGATGTAATCAAAAGAAAATGGGCATACAGTCAAAGGAGCCATAAGGAGAAGTCACCAAAGGCTTGGTTAAAGAGGTGGGTTAAAGAGGAAGGTCTTAAAGGAGGAATTTATAGAATCATACAGCACAGAAGGCAGCCAATGTGGCTGTGTTGTTCTTTGAAAGAGCTATCCAATTAGTTCCACTCCCCTGCTTTTTCCCAATAGCCCTGCAAATCTTTTCTGTATATCCAAATCCCTTTGGGGTTTTGGGACAACCTCTGTAAAGTGGGGTTGTGGAAGGTGGTCTGTAAAGGAGTTGTGGGAGGTGGTCTCTAAAGTGGGTGTGTAAGGTGCTCTGTAACATGGGGGTGTGGAAGGTGGTCTGTAAAGGGTGGGTGTGGAGGGTGGTCTGTAAATTGGGAAAAAAAAAGTGTACAAGATTATGAGGGGCATGGACAGGGTGGATAGGGAGCAGCTGTTCCCCTTAGTTAAAGGATCAGTCACGAGGGGAAATAAGTTCAAGGTGAGGGGCAGGAGGTTTAGGGGGGATGTGAGGAAAAAAGGGTGGTGATGGTCTGGAATGCACTTCCTGGGAGGGTGGTGGAGGCGGGTTGTCTCACATCCTTTAAAAAGTACCTGGATGAGCACTTGGCCCATAGCCTTGAATGTTATGACGTGCCAAGTGCTGATAAATGGGATTAGGTAGGTAGGTCAGGTGTTTCTCACGTGTCGGTGCAGACTCGATGGGCTGAAGGGCCTCTTCTGCACTGTAATTCTGTGAAGGTTCTATTGGATCTGCTTCCAGCAGGTAGTGCATTCCAGATCATAACTCAATGCATTAAAACATATCTCATTTCCCCATATGATTCTTTGGCTAATTACCTTCTGATTACCAACATTCCTGCTAGTGACAATAGTTTGTCATTATTTACTCTATCAAAATCCTTCATAATTTTTAACACTTCTGCTAAATCTCCTCTTAACATTCTCTGTTCTAAGCAGAATAATCCCAGTTGCTCCAGTCTCTCCACATAACCTAAGTCCTTATCCTTGGTATCATTCTAGTAAATTGCCTCTGCATAATAATGTAATGAAGTTTTCTGGAGATAAGTTGCTCCTTCACATTGAGGTTTGAAGTTCAGAGGTTGAGTATTTATCAATTACAAGACCAATATAAGTATAGGTGATTGTAAGAGGTCAGTAGCAAAGTAGAGCTTTTAAGAAGAGATTACCAGTCAGGTTATGACTCGACTCAAGAAAGGAACAGGGTAATATTGTTCTGCTCTTATAACTATTGTTCAAGGATTGTAATTATCTTAATTTGGGCTTGGTTTGATCACCTCAATAAGGAACGTCATCACCACCCACATGATGTCATGTACGATTTATTATACCCTGTCTCCCATCATCTTTCCCAGTATATGCTGAACTCACTCACTCTGTTCAATTTTGGCGTAATTCTCTTCCATATATGAAGCAAACATTGCTGAAAGGACAGCCAGTGTGGAGGACAGCACACTTGCCTGCTCCTCTACAATGATCAATGGGTCATCATCTTGGCAAAGGTCAGTCCGAACAATGTCATACAGAAGAGTCCAGGTTGCTTCTCCCTTGTCTGGAGTTTTCACTATAAGGAGAGAGATTCATTTGGAAGTAGTTAGCAAATGAAACTCTGTCAGGTGCACATTTAAAAGGCGAGGAAAGTCTGAACAGTACTTTTTGAACAAAATACCCCTCCGTTATGCAGTGAAAACTACACTGGCAAGTATCCTGTTTTGACATCCCCTTCAAAAATAAAACCACATTTTCTGTTTTCCATTAAAACCAAGTTCTCATTCTCAATGTTGTTGGCGATGAGAATTATCCCAGTGTTGTTCCACTAACTACATAGGGGGAGCCAGACTTCAGACTAACCCAAGAGTTCACCAAGAGCCACCAGATACCAAGAATAAAACATGTTTCACACTCTGTTCATTTTGATATATTTCATAAGGCAGCCTCTACTCACTCCCCTCCCATTCACATTATGGCCCACTACTCTCATTAATCCTGCAAAACGGCAGTTGAGATTATAGGAATCCAATCTGGCATTATAGATTTCAACTGGCACATTCTAATGGAGCTTCTGTAGCTCCAAATGAAAAATAATTATACCCCAGATATTCCTGCTTTGGATGGCTTTCCACTACTATAATCAGACATAGTGAACCCATACTGTATAGTCAGCCAGGAGCTTAACCGACAAAAGTACACAAGACCTTTAAAAACGAGGTTTCCACTGACACAAACAGAATAGATTGAATCATTTAATTACACTTACAAAAGCAACAAATGCTCAAGAGAAATGCCCAGTCGCCATTGATTGCCACAAATGCAGCTAAAATAATTCTGAAAGAAAACTTTTAATGAGTTATTTCATTTTCTGCATTTTTTAAAAATTGGTGGGTTTTCCTCAGTTTTTGAGATCACCAAAGTTCTGATTTGTTGAATGAATTTCAGCTCAGTGTGACATATTTGCACAATGAAGTCATGACACAAGGATTAGGAACAAGAAATGTGCACACTACTTTAATGCTGGAGAGAGAAATTGATGTAATTTGAAAAAAAAGTGAAAGTCACTGTTAGTAAATGTTAATAACACTGGACTGAATGTGGAAGAACTGCAGATAAGAATGTGGAGAATAAGAAAGTTACCTATTGCCTGGATTCCTTCATCTGTTGTAGTGAGCAGCTGCAGTATATGCATGTAAACCTCTAAGCCCTCAATGCTGTCTGACCTAAACAACAGCAAACAGCAATGAGACCAAAATACACCAACCTGCATCCTATGCATACAACAGAAACCACAGCCCTCAGTAATTGGACAGGTTAGGTCCCAGGAACATTTGGAAGTTTAGTGTCCTCACTTCTTCCATCCCAATTTTACATGCATGCAACAATGCATCTTCCCATCTCACAGATCCTCCAACCTGGGAACACCACCACCTGCAAGTTCCCCTCCAAGTCACTAACAACCTGACTCGGAACCATATCGCTGTTCCTTCATCGTCGCTGGGTCCAAATCCTGGAATTCCCTCCTAACAGCACTGTGGGTGTATCTACACCACATGGACTGCAGTAGTTCAAGACGGTGGCTCACCACCACCTTCTCAAGGACAATTAGGGATGGGCAATAAATACTGGCTTTGCCAGTGACACTCACATTTCAAGATCAAATAAAAAAGAACCTCAGTTACTGATGATTTGACACCTCACTGGTCCAGGTGAGTGATATTTCATTCTGTGTCAGCAGGCTCTCCTACTACCTGTAGCTCTAGGCTTTCTTTGTATTAGTTTTTGTGTCCATCAAGCCAAACGGTTTTAGCGCTGGAAAATGAATGCACTCCATCTGAGGCACCCATCATTAGCACCAAGCACCAAGGTCAGGTATAGCACAAGTTCGATGTTGCTCCAACAGTAATCCTCAGCATTAAACTCAGGATAATATTCCCTACTTCATAGAGATGACATTTTACCATTCTCTAAACCGACCACCCTGTGGTCTCTTGACGACATTGTCAATTCAATACTGCATTAAGCACAGTTTCGTGCCATGATTTCCTAAAGACCACACAGTCAACAGATGGGAGGCTTTCACACTACCAAGCCAAGCTGCATCGAGGCCAATTCAGAGGTGAAATGCCATTGTTCAACAAGAGACTCATCCAACCCTAGAGACAGATCTGTACTTTATTGTCGTGCATTTTAATATTAATCTAATTTTGTACATATTTCAATTTCCACTTGATTTTATAAATACATTCAATTGGTTGTTTTAGCCCAGGCTGGTATGTAATATTTTCAGCTATTGGAGTAGTTTGGAAACATAATGGGCATTCTACATAAATTGAAATTTAGCTGGGATAACAGTCTCTAAATTAGGGCAATAAAGTGAAACAGCACATATTTCTGATAGTTAAGTGACACAGATTGCTTAAGAACTATTGCCAATCCTTTCAGTGAGAAAACAGCAAGAACTTTCCAAGATTGTAACAGTGCTTCATAATGCTTTTTACGCTGTTCAACTGGACCTAGTATGAAATTTCATACATCCGTTACTGAAATTCAAGTGACAACTACCCCCACCCCCTAAACTCAATCCCCAGACAATTCTTCAACTACTGGGATGGGGGAAAATATGAAAAAGGGACAGAAAATGTCACTGGGTTTACATTCACTACACCAAGCTACTCTGGCGCCCTGGATACTGTGACCATATCCCTTTTCCCAAAACTTACCTGAGTTGTTTGGCTGCTTCCAATAAGCAAGGGACCATTGAAGTCTCAGCTGTTTTCTCCTGTTCTGTAGTCGATGCATCAGGCAACTCTTTTGAGTCCCTGACCCAGCTTAGCATTAGCTCCTTGTCCAAGTCGAAGAGTTTATCGACCATCTCTCCAATCTTCCCCAACAAGTCAGCTTAATCGGAGAAAAGACAAATGATCACCAACCTTATAAAACAATGCTGTCCAGATTGATTCTTTGCAACTGCACCCAGGCTTAGTCAGCAACACTACAGGTAAGATTGCAGCAATCATAGGTCTGGGCAGCATACATCAAAAACTGTATACTGATAACAACACCATCCAGAAAGGAAGAAGGGCTTGCATTTATATAATGCCTTTCGTGACCTCAGGTCGTCCCAAAGTGCTTTACAACCAATTAAGTATTTTTGAAGTGTAATCACTGTTGTAATGTAGGAAACACAGCAGCCAATTTGTGCACACCAAGGTCCCACAACATTAGTGCAATAAGGACCAGATAACCTGTTCTTTTGGGTGTTGGCTGAGGGATAAATATTGGTCAGGATATTGGGGAGAACTCCCCTGTTCTTTTTCAAAGTAGTGACATGGAATCTTTTATAATCACCTGAGGAGGCAAACATCGCCTTGATTTAAAGATAGCACCTCCAACAGTAGGGCACTCCCTTAGCTGCTGCACTGAAGTTTCAGTCTAGATTTTGTGCTGAAACTCCTGGAGTGGGCTTGAACCCACAATCTTCTGACTCAACAGTGAGGGTGGTACTATTGAGCCATGACTGAGTACCTCCCACAGATCACTAACACTGCAAGCATGTCACCAGAAGAATGCAACAGTCCACACTCTGTTTCAATTTCACATACATGCACATGTGCACCTTCTTCTTCAACCTCACAATCTTCCACCCCACAAAACCTCAGACACACATTGTCCCACTGTAGATAAGAACTGAGAAAATAAAAATAAGCATAATAATGATGCAGACTCCTCCATTCACATGCATCTTGACTAACTCATTTGCATGAAAATTAAGTCACTTACCATTTGTGGAGCTCTGCATTATGAAGCATACATTCTCCCGAACAGAGCGTTGCTTGTGGATTTGGTCAACCCAGATGCTGGACACATCTGGTTGAGAAAGACAGCTCAATATTAACCTGCCAAACAGAGACATTAGCCATAACATTTACCATTACTGAGAAGTCATAAGTGGTATCAGTGTATCCTAGTATTGTGACTGTATCAATCCAGCGGCAAACCTGTAGATATAGTATTTCATTCTACAGTTCAAAATACTCCTTCCATATACAATCACAGTTTGGAAGGATGCTATTTAATTCTACTGTTGGTTGCTACTCACAGTTCAAGTAGGCACATTTCACCATACATTTCACATTTATATTTTACTGAAATCATGTCAGCCCATACCAATAAATAATACCAATTATTTGCAATGAAACAATCATGTCTATGTGCATGATCAGGATCAGGATCATGATCAAACCTACTGTGGCAACAGGTAACCAGCTCCAGGCCAGTAAATATATTGCCAGTCAGGATTAGACACTTTGTCCAATACATACTGACAATTGATTCATATCAAAGTCAGAGCGCACAACCCATCTATGAAAAAGGGCTAGACAGCAATTCCAAAAATAACAGAAAAAAAACAAATCAGTCAGTATCTGAAAGAGAAAGACAGGTTAACACTTCCATCAGGACTCTGCATTTCTGCCAGTTTTGATGAAATGCCTGATCTAAAACATTAACCACACTTCGATACACTGACTGATTTGCTGCACATTTCTAGTTGTACTTTCAATTTCCTCCCACCTGCATGACCTTAATACAGGAACAAATGCCGCAACATCATCGAAACAACATTAGCTCCAAATTCTCATATAAATTACTCACTATCTTGACTTGGATCCAAATTGTTGGGTCAAATTCTTAGGATTCCCTACTAACAGAATCATAGGAGTACTTTCACTATAAGGACTGTAGCAGTTTCCAGAGAAGGCCTATTACTGCCATAATAAAATTGTATAATTTTAGGTTTTCTGTATGTATACAGCTAATTCATGAAGTGATTTGGCTGGAAAGTAATGAAGTAGCATGCGATCTTCACAACTTCAGTGCTCAGAACAATACATGGTACAGCAACATAAAACTATTCAAAGAAGCTACCTGCTGGTCTCCAAAAGAGTAGGTGGGTCAGTGTCTCCTAGTAGCAACAACAACACCTCACTGTGGAACAGGAAAGAAACAGGACAATCAGCAAAACAAACCAATTATTGCCAGCTAAGACCCCCCTCATTCCCAACTAACATTTTTCCTGAATTTCCTTCCCTCTCACATCCCTAGGATAATTATAATAATAGCCTTTTTAAATAACCGGCCAAACAGAAACAATGAAGAAACAGGGAATAAAATCTCAAATTCCTTCACCCAACCCTTTTAGGTTCAATAAATTATACTGCCTCCCAGTATTCAATATCTTACACTCTGCTGCTACAAATAGCAACTTCTTGCTGGAAAAGATCTACAAATAAAATGAGGATTTCCAATGCAAGTTGGTATGCAGAATGGCTCTTAAATACCAATCATTGATTGAGTGGATATTTAGAAGAGGAACTTTGGAATTCATTTTGAGACATCAAGTCTGTGGTGAAAATACAAAATAAATCCTTAAAAGATGCAACACCTGGTGTCGCACCTCACGCCAGCTCTAGGCAACTCTCATTTCATCGTAGGACAAATTCACTCCGTCTAGATGCTTAACGTATGCTAACTGAAATATTTTTAGCAGGTGTTAAAAGGCAAAATAGATGTCACAATTATCTGACAGGATCTGCAACTGAAGCAAAATTGCAAAAAGCAGGAGCTTATATTGTCTACACCTATTTGAGTATCTCAAAAGTTTCCACACATCTGTATCACCGATATCATACACTGAAACAGCTATCAATGTTATTATTGGGAGCCTTCACACTTCTGATCACTTTTGGGGGTTTTTAATACAATTTTGGCAAAGTCTGCATTATTCAAGGCAATGCCAAGTAATCACAGGTCAGGTACAGCACAGTTAGATACAGAGCAAAGTTCACTTCACATTGCTCCATCAGACACAGGAAATAGATCCAGGGTGAAGCACCTTCTACTCTATCCTTCAACTAGAAATAGTAGAGTTTACTGGTGAATTGATTCTATCTAGAAAGTAGAAAGGACTTTTTGGTGATTAACTTCACATAGGAAGCAGCTACGTGGAGCTCATAAATCATTTAAAATGTCAATTATAAGATTTCACAAGCTCTTTGTGAATGTTGGGAGGTTACAGAGGGATTGCTTCTTTTATGTGAGATCAAGCCTCTGGTGCATCAATGATAACTGAAAATCTCAACTATGATTTGCCCTGCTTATGCTATCATACACTGTTCCATTTGCAGGAAAACAGAGGAGAACAGAGTTAACACAAAACAGAAGAGGAGAATTCTAAGCAATGGGCTTATCTTAATCCAGTTTTCCCAAAAATCCCACTGCACCAGCAAAGCTCACTAAGGATGGGAGTTAATATTTTTACTAGTTCTTGATGCAATAATATGCAGCATAGCACATGTACCAGTACTCACACGAGATTATCATTGTTAGTGATTGACTGGCAGGTCTCCTTGTAACAAGCCATGTTCCCCAGGATACCAACGCAAATCTCCTGTCCTCAAAAAAGAGCAGACTTTATCAGCAATTCCACAACATTGTTGCAGAAGCAAAACATGGAATAAGAAATGACTATTTGTCTGAAGATAGCTCCTTCCACTATTTACACACTACCCAAGAGTGAATTCTGCCCCACTATTTAATTTCCTAAGGGAAAGTTCTGCAAAAATACTCTCCAATCCTCAAAAATATTTTTTAAAAATCAGGCAATACATTCTGTCTCCAGAAGCACAGAAAACGGTGCCCTGTGCAGAATGTAATCATAAGCATTAATCTCATTTCCAGAAAAATAATTATACAGCTCATTTTTAACACATCACTATATGTTTCCGCCCCCTCATCCCGAGAGTCTACTCCATAGAAATACTGTTCTGTGAGTGTTGCATGTTTAGTTTAAACATATATCTTTTACTTAACCACTTACATATCTGCACCTCTCAGTATTTTAAAGTGGAACATTACAACAACAAAAACAACTTATATTTATATAACACCTTAAACATAATAAAACTCCCAAGGTGCTTCTTAGGAGCATTATAAAACAAAAAAATGACACCAAGCCACATTAGGAGATGTTAGGTCAGATGGTCAAAGCTTGGTCAAAGAAGTAGGTTTTAAGGAGTATCATAAAAGGAGGAAAGAGAGAAGTACAGAGTCAGAGAGGTGAAGATCAGTGAGCACAGGGGTGACAGGTGAATGGGGTTTGCTGCGAGTTAAGGCAAGGGCAGCAGATTGTTGGATTTAGAGAGGGTAGAATGTGGGAGGCCAGCCAGGGGTGCATTGGAATAGTTACATTGAGAGGTAACAATGGCATGAGGAGGGTTTCAGCAGCTCAAGCTGAGAAAGAGACCAAATCGGGCGATGTTACAGAAATGAAAAATTGAGGCCTTAGTGTTCGCATGCATATGTGGTCACTCAGGGTCAAATACGACACCAAGGTTATGAACGGTCTGATTTAGTCTCAGACTGTTGCCAGGGAGAGCGATAGAATTGGTAGCTGGGAATGGATTTTGTTGCTGGGACCAAAAACAATGGCTTCAGTCATCCCAATATTCAATTAGAGGGAATTTCCGTTCATCCAGTACTGGATGTCAGATAAGTCTGATAATTTAGCAACAGCGAAGGGAGTCAAGAGAGGTAATGTTGAAGTAGAGATTAATGTCATAACATGCATGTGAAAACTAATGCTGTGCTTTCGGATGATGTCGCTGAGGGGGAGCAGATAGATGAGAAATAGGAGGCCAAGGATAGATCCTTGGCGGACACCAGAGGTAATGTGAGAGGAGGAAAAGAGGCCATTGCAGGTGATACTCTGGATGCGCTTAACTTTGTGTGCTTCAGAATGGAACCAAGCAAGTGCAGTCCCACCCAGCTGTAAAACAGGTCAATAAGGATGAGGAGGGATAACTTACTTTTGTTACAGTTACACAGGATGTCATTTATGACTTTGATAAGAGCCCTTTTAGTACTCTGGCATAGGCAGAAACTTGATTGGAGGGATTGAGGGATTCAAAAATGGAGTTCTGGACATGGATTTAGGAAGCAACAACACATTGAAGGGTTTTTAAAGAGGACAGGAAGGCTGGAGATGGGACAGTTATTTGCAAGGATGGTAGGGTCAAGGATTTTTGAGGAGAGGAATGATGATGGCAGATCTAAAGTAGAGAGGGACAATACCTGAAGAGAGAGGGCCATTAACAATATCGACCAACATGGAGACCAGGAGGGGAAATTGGGGTGGTCAGCCGTTTAGAGAGAATAAGGTGAAGGGAACAGGAGGTGGGTCTCATGGTTAAGATGAACTCGGAGAGGGCATATGGGGAAATAGGAGAGAAACAGGAGAAAGGTGCAAGTTCAAGGCTAGGGAAAGGGGGAGCTTCAGGGGAAGTTTGACCCAGTGGGTTGCTGGGAAGGTGGCAGAGGCAACTGAGCGGATGGTTTCGATCTTAGTGACAAATAAGTCCATGAGCCCCTTGCACTTATTGCTGGTGGTGAAAGTTCAGGAAACAAGGGAGAGGGGTTTAAGGAGATAGTTTGCAGGAGAGAAAAGCCAGGAAGTTGGGTTGTCATTCCAGGATAGTCCTGGAATAGTGGAAGGGGGCCAGTAATGCTATATGTGAATCAGTCAGATGTGACAGTGGATGGCTAAGCCACTTGTCCACCATATCCTTTCAAGTCTACATCCCATGGGCTTAAGGCCCATACTGGGGTAACAGCCAGGGTGAGAGTGTAATAGTTTTAATGGAGACTAGGGCATCAAAGGTGGAGGTTAGGGTGTAGTTGAGCAAATCAGTAGCTGCAGAAATGTGACGCGAGAAAGTATTTCCAGGGTGAAATACGCCACCTTTAAATTGATAGTCTAAAGTTGCTGTTCTGCTCCTAACTATTTTCCCCACATAACTGCAAGACAGATAACAGGGAAAGATATTCAGCTCAAGTCAGTAGAAATCATTCAGGCAGATGCCTCCAGATTTGTCAGGGGTAATCAGATTTCTTTTTGATCTGGAACACTAACTAATTGCTAGTTGGGCACCAGCGAATTACCCTGTCATCAAAACAGTGAGAGGGGAACCATATCTCATTTGAAACTAGAGACTTGCTATGCCCAAGAGCCAGAAGATATAACCAACATTCATATTAGGGAAAACATCATTACAAACTAGATATGATTGGCATGGGTGATATTCTAAGATTAGATACCTATGCTGGAGAAATTTGATTGGCAGGTCACGCTATCTGCCAACAACCAGAAGTATTGAGACTATTATACAGCTGACTGGACATAACATTGCATAACATTGTAAGTAACCCCTCACTTACTGCACGCTTCACTCACCGTTAGTCGGGGACATTTGGATTTACCAATGATCCCTAACAAAATATCTGTAGCATTAAATTCCTGAAGAAATACAGCAACATCCTGCAACAGAAAACACAAAGCTTAATGAGCAGGCAATCATGACACTCATCTGAGTTAGGGGACAGTGACCATGCACCTCACAGGGTCAGGGGGCAGTGGTCATACATCTCATAGGATCAAGCGCAGTGACCATGCAGCTCAAAGGGCCAGGCTTGTGCAGCAACAGCTGCTGCATCTTGCAGGGTCAGAGGCACCAGCCACTTACACCTTGGGGAACATGGGCTGGCAAGCATCAGTTCTTTCCAGAATATAAACTGTGAAGCTATGACTGCAAAACAAAATTTCCACATTATCAATCCAGAGCAGAGTCTTCTCATTGAAGAATTCATCTGGGTTTTCAATGTGCCATGCCACAGTGCAAGGGGGAAAATAACAGGCTCGTAAATTCTCCACACAAGTTGCCCATCTCTCTTGAACCTTCCGTGGGGAAGTGAAGCAACAGCGAAGTAGAAAATCAGAAGCTTCAGATTAAGAGATCCTCTTACCTACCTCCAAAGCTAGAGATTAGTTCATCTTGCTCTCTCATTGCAAGGATAGAGTTTAGAGCCAGAGAAGGGAATTTACAGATGGAAAAGCAAATAGAAAAGGGATTTTGAGAGTTGGGACACAATAATAGATAGGATAGGATCACATGCTTCCAAATAGATAACAATCACCGTCATATTTAAGGCCTCCACAGAGCTCTATGATTACCTCATCCATTGACATGTCCCACACTTTACAAATCTCATTCTCCAGATCTTCATCCAGCTCTGTCTCTGCTCTGGAACCTGACACTTCTGTCTCTTCACCTTCTGGGGAGACAATCTGAGAAAGTGAAACAGTTAATATATTTTGCGTGTCCCTGGCACTCGCTCTATGTTATGCATGCCTTTCCTTGTTAGATGCCCTGGTGAAAACCTGAGACTACAATAAAAGTTCTGTGCTTGGGACACAAGAATTATGATATCTCACAGATATGGTTCAACTGCATCTGCATCCTCTCCATGGTCTTGATATGCTTCCTACCAATAGGCTACTCAATCATGTAGAACATAATTGTTAAGATAACTCAGTCATACGTGCACACACACACCCTTTTCTCAAGGATTACTTGACATTGAACAGCAACATGAACTCTGGCTGACTTATTCCCTCTACCCACACCCCCATGCCACTATAACTGAGATTAGGTGGCTCAGCACAGACCAAGATTTCAACCCACAACCTTACAATTTGCACGATTGAGTCAAGGATCATTCTCAGAGTCTTCAGAGGTGCCAAAAGGTCCAATTGTAATTGATCAAATCTGCATTAGCAATTTTAAAATAGCAGCTCCTTTTTTTCATACAGCACACAAGCACACAATGTTTAAGGTTACCTCAATCAGCCTCATAAGTGTGCTGAACAACCAGTGTTTGCTGTAGACCGTGTTTCCAATTGCATCAACTCTAGTTGTCTCTTCATCGCTTTCATAACTTGGTGGAGGGGATGGGTTACGATCCATCCCAGCATTCAAAACATCCAGACTGTGGGAAGCACAGAAAATGCTGCATTAATCCATCAGGGGGGTATAATGGATAGGAAGAGAAACTGGATGTCAGTTTGCACAACCTCTGTAGACATTAAAAAAAGCAACCGCAACATGCACCCAGATAACCTTGTCATAGAGAAAAAATAAGGCTAGAGAAGAACAACATGTTGTTGCAGTTTAACCAACTAAAACTACTCTGTTTAACAAAGTAGTTTCCCATTACTTCTTTAACCAGAACCACCCTACCTGCTACATCCAGAGTCAAGTGAGAAAAGCCCCCATCCTTAATGATATAACTATCCCTCCAGGTTTCGGTCATAAAACGGACTGATTGCTAAATTATCAACAGTGCATCTGTGAAGTACAATGGATTTGCATGGCTCATGGGCTTATCATAATTGCCATAGAGGGTTGACGTAGTTCCAAAGTTTCATTGACAAATATATCATCTTGCATCCAGCTCAAATCTAGAGAGATCCCAGTTATTTCTGCCTCCATCCCAGCAATGGAAACTGATTTGTTGGGTTATTATTGACAAAAGGTCAGGGATCTCTCAGGGTGGGCAGCCAGTGCCAAGAGCTTCTGGTGAGCAGCACAACTTGCCATAAAATGCTCCAAAGAAGCGGCATATGGACTCGAAACGTTAACTCTGTTTCTCTCCCCACAGATGCTGCCAGACTTGCTGAGTTTTTCCACCATTTTCTGTTTTTATTTCAGATTTTCAACATCCGCAACTTGTTGCTTTTGTGTCCCATAAAATGTACTCCTTACACAAAGCAGATACAGAAATTAAACACTGACCAAAGATAACTATGATAAACAGTTTCTGAATGAAGTTGCAGCCGGGTAATCATTCATATGAGCACTCAGACTGGCTGAGAGCAGAGCTGGACGGTCATCTTAACCATAGACTCCACAAAGTATTGAACTCAGACAGACTCACTCTCTGCAACAACTGCTCCTCTCTCCCAGACTCAGGCTCTCTCATACACCAAAGTAAAGGCTAAAATCAAACTGTGATCAACAAATAATATAGTCTCGATCCTCTGCTCTCAACAAATCCGAAACATGACAGGCCCTGACAACCGTTTCAGCCTCCCCTCACACTGCCACCCCCCGGCTGGGTGTAAATTCACATCCTCCCCTTACAGCGCCATCCCCCGGCTCGGAGTCAATTCACATCCTCCCCTCACACCGCCATCCCCTGGCTGGGTGTCAATTCACACGACCCCACACAGCACTACCCCCACCCCGGCTCGGAGTCAATTCTCTTTACTTAGTTCTGTTGAAGGGTCATGAGGACTCGAAACGTCAACTTTGTTCTTCCCCGCCGATGCTGCCAGACCTGCTGAGTTTTTCCAGGTATTTCTGTTTTTGTTCATCCACCCTCAGAGCGCCATCCCCTGCTCGGAGTCAATTCACATCCTCCCCTCACAGCGCCATCCCCCGGCTCGGAGTCAATTCACATCCTCCCCTCACAGCGCCATCCCCCGGCTCGGAGCCAATTCACATCCTCCCCTCACAGCGCCATCCCCCGGCTCGGAGTCAATTTACATCCTCCCCTCACACCGCCACCCCTTGGCTGGGTGTCAATTCACATGACCCCACACAGCACCACCCCCACCCCGGCTCTGAATCAATTCACATCCTCCCCTCACAGCGCCATCTCCCGGCTCGAAGTCAATTTTCATCCACCCTCACAGCGCCATCCCATGCTCGGAGTCAATTCATATCCTCCCCTGACAGCGCCACCCCCCGGCTCGGAGCCAATGCACATCCTCCCATCAGAGCGCCACCCCCCGGCTGATTGGCAACTTGTATAACCCTCGCCTCAGCCGCATCTGCTGGCTGGACATCGCAATTCTTCCTCCCTTATCTTATATCTGCTTTCTTCTCTAATTCTCATTTGCTGGTGCGATAAATCTCTTAATTCTGCCAAATGACTTCTTGGATGCAGACAGGTCACCTGTCCCTTTTGAGGCGGCTATGCTTTGTTTCCTTCAAAACACGACAAGATAGCAAAAGTCACCGCAAGCAGACCGGCACCTGGTTCCCAGTTCCGTATCCATTGTCAATAGCAGCAGTTTGCACAGTGCAGAGCAGAACAATATTAAAGAGTCATACGGAGTCTTTCTCTCCACAGATGCTGTCAGACCTGCTGAGTTTTTCCAGCATTTTTAACTTTTATTTCAGATTTCCAGCATCCGCAGTATTTTGCCTTAATCACAGCAGAACAATCGCTGCCGGACAAATATTGCATGTGCTTAGCTCGACTAAGGTAACTCGACCAGTCCTGAGTACCTCGCCCTCTGCCTGCAGTCTCTAGCATCTGGCAAAGCATGGGGAGAAATAAAATTAAACATTTTACTGTCAAACCAGACCAGTTCTCGCTTTTCAGTCGGGTAAATATACAAGTGCCTAGCGTTTTCTGCTTTGGATTTCTTGGATTCAGTTTCTTGTTACATTTCATTTTGCTGTCTATTTTTATGCATCTAAATGTTTTTGAGAACTTCAATAATTGTTTATGGCAGATGATTCTACATTCTAACCACCATAATTATTCTTTCTAGCCTTCCTTTTAATAGTTTCTGGTTATCTTAAATTGAATTCTATTATTATCTCACTGTTATATTTGACTTTGCTGTGCCACCACCACTGGACTGCATGCCACAGACAATACGTTGGTGGTTGCTGTTGAATCAAAGTTGAAAGCTTCAGTCCCACTTATAACCATCCCCTTGCTGTCAAACTGATAGCATCAAAACACCTATCACTGGCCCTCTATCCAGCTCTACCTGTCCCACCCCCTTAACCCAGCTTATATTTCACCTCTCTTCTATTTTGCCTTAGTTCTGATGAAGAGTCTTGCGGACTCGAAACGTTAACTGGGTTCCTCTCCGCAGATGCTGTCAGACCTGCTGAGTTTTTCCAGGTAATTTTATTTTTCTTTTCGGATTGCCAGCATCCGCAGTTTTTTGCTTTTAGCATCAAAACAACTTGTGCCTTTAACACCAAATGTAGGGTCATTGGTATCAAAAATGATTGAAGGTGGAGGTTTAAGGAGTGAATTGCAGAGAAATCCTATGCTGTCTAAAGCCAAAGCTGGGGGCAAAAGGGGATGGATGGGTGGGGAAAGGACAGGGATCTAATTTAGAGGGATTCAAACAGAGTTACAGCAGGGATGCACTTGGAGCAGAAAAGGAGATAGGTGATGAGAATAGTAGTTAATGAAAATAAAGTCGTTGAAAGTGTTTTTTTGAGGCAAGGGTAACAATAGCAATATTGAAATGGAGGGGTAACCAGTTACAATATCAGCTAGCATAGGGGTAAGGAGTTCAGTGGGAACTAATTGAACTGGACGAGCTTGGAGAAAGCAATGGAGTGAGATTTTAGAAAACAGATGGCGGTTTCAGTGCTCTCAACCAAGTAGGGAGGTGATGGGGGTGGGGTAGGAAATATCTAGTCATGAATAGTCTGGGCATCATGTATGTGGGTCAGTCTTGATCAATCAGCTGTTCTTTTCCTGTACATCATTTTGATGTGCTTGTGTGTTATGGGTTTAAGCCCCAATCCAGGATTTAAGTAATCTAGGTTAGCACACTGGTGCAGAAGTAATGAAACATAGGAAGAGTAGGCCATTCGGCCCCTCAAGTCTTTTCTGGCATGCAATTAAATCATGGATGATCTGTACCTCAAGTCCATTTATCTGCCTTTGCTACCTGATATCCTTACCTAACAAATATCTACCAGTCTTGAAAATTTCAGTTGAATTAGCACGCACAGTCTTTTGGGGAAGGGAAAGATCCAGATTACCTTTTCTGAAAAAGTGCTTCCTAATTACATTCCTAAATGTCCTAGCTCTATTCTAAGAGTATTTCCTCGTTCTGATTTCCTCACCAGAGATAATAGTTTCTCTGTATCTAACCTATCAAATCACTACCTTGAAAATGTCAAATAGATGACCCCTCAACCTTACATACTCTGAACAATACAAACCAAGTACATGCAACCTGTTCTTAAATTTTAACTATAAGTCCTGGTGAGAGTCTGCTGAATCTGCACTGTAATCTGTTCAAGGCCAATATCTCCTCAAGAGGTTTATTTACAAAAAGCTGAATGCAGTACTCCAGACATCTGACCTAGCTTTTCAAAGGCAATTAGTGATGTGCAACAAATGCTGGTCTTACCAACAATGCCCTCATCCCATGAATGAAAGAAAACACACGACTTCTAATCAGAGTTTAGACATTTTTATTCAAAAGTCTTTGACAACTTTTCTCTCCTCCGATAAAGAAAGTGTACTTGTGCTATTTGCAATTAATCAGTGCCCATGGCATCTGGTGTTTAAAGCAAATATGCTTTCCCACCATACAACAAATTCAAAACAACAGAGATTTTGAGCCCAGTGAACAGATTATCTAGTCCTCTGCTAATTATTAAGTGTAAGGCACAGGTAAACCATTGCATTTCTGTACAAGTCTCTTTGGCAGACAAGCATCAAGGAATAAACCAGCTACAGAGCAAATCACTTCGGAGTTAATATTCCTAAAGCAGCAATTGAACAGGGAAATCAAATTAGTAGATTATTGCACATTGGAGATGAGCAAAGTTGTACAAAACTGGCAGCTTTTTCTCTGGAAGGTAGCTGTAAGTGTCCCCCATCCCATTTCACTTGGCTCCTCTATGCCTGCTGAGACAACAGGAAACGATCACATCGCTCCAGCATGGACTGGACAAGGGCCCTGCAACAGAAAACTAGGCTGTCAGTCACAACACAGGGCATATAATCACATGATTTTTTGCTTTGCCCATTTTTACCTGTCCTTTCTCAAACCTGGGCAGTAATTGAACTGAGTAGTTTATTCTATTGTGGGGAAATCACAAACAAACCCAATCTTCTCACTGAACATCCACAGACATGCCATTTTCCAGTTGGAATCACTGGCTAGTACTCTCAAACAACCTGCACATACAGAAACATCCCAAAAACCTTCAAGAGGGGAAAGAGAACAGATGCCAAGCCTGTATCAAAGAGTTAGGAGAGATGACCAAAAGTTTGTTCAAAGCAGTGGTTTCGAGAAGCCTTTTAAAGTTAGAGCAGGGGGGGCACAATAGGAAGTTTGAGAGAGTTGGGGTAAGACAGCTAAGATATGTGGATACCAACGTTGGAGTGACGGCAGAAGGATTTGCAAGTGAATCCAGATTTAGAGGATTATATTGATAAATCAATAAGATTGCAGAGGTGTGGTGGGAAGAGGTCAGACAAGGATCTGTAGATTAGGATTTTAGATTCAATGCATTGGGAAACAAGGACAAGGTTACAGAATTTTGGTTGATTTGCAGTTGCAGAGAACAGAGATTAGGAAGCATTGCAGGCATTAGAGAAAAAAACCCGTGTATCAAAGACCGGAATAACAGTCCCAGCAAGTCATGATGAAAGAAATAAAGAGTCTTGGTGATAGAATACTGGAGAGGAAGTTTAGCTCCAAATCACATTAGACACTGAATTTGTAAACAACCTGACCAAACAGCCAGCGAGAGTAAAGGAATCAGTGACAAGGGTGCAGACAGGTTGAAAATGAAAATTGTGGATTCCTTGATCTTCAACAGAAGGAAATTCTGGTTCTTCCACGACTTGTAAAACAGGTAGTATGACAGAATTGAATCAGTCATGGGAAATGGTGGAGAGGTAGAGCTAGTGACATACAGAGCTGATCCTGCATCTACAGATGACAGGCATATAGATAATGAAAAGTGACCAACTATGATTCTTTGGCCAATACATATCTTTCCATGTGGACAGGATTCAAAGCCAACTCTCTCAAAGAGTGGCGTAGGCATGATGGGCCAAATGGTCTCCTTCTGTACTTGATGGCTCTATGACTGCTGGAGATGCGCTGCCTGTGTTGGGACAGCCTGGGAGTGAAACTGGCAATTCCACAAAAGTCGACCTCAGAAGAGAGGTGGTGGGAGGACAGTGTGGTTATGTCAAATTCTATGGAGAGATCAAAGCGCAATAGAGAAGCAGAGCCATAATCACAGAGGATATCCTTAGTAACTTGGCACAGAGCAATCTCATTGTTGTGTAGGGAAGAAATCAGACTGAAGAAATTCGAACAGTTATAGGACAGGTAAGCAGAGCTGAAAAGTGACAACGCGTTCAAGAGCTTGAGAGAGGAACAGGAGGTTGGAGAAGGAGCAACAGTTGGAAATGATGCATGGGTAACTCCAGCTGATATTCCTTCCCTAACCCAGAGGCACATAGGCCAGTTGTCCAAGCACCCTAGCTGACACCAGCTAACACATCACAGACTAGAAATCTGGAATCTTCTACTCTGCGTGGCTTAATGATACACTGGAAATACCTTAATTGACTAGGATAGCAAAATATATATGAACAGGTTTATCTAAGCAGGGATTGGAGCCCCTTCTCACCTCTGTCTTTTCTCTGCAATTCTTAGGATGTCACATACTCTGACAAATCTTTCAGACATATCCCCTTGCAGGCCTCTGTCATGTAACACGGTGAGTGCTCGATCTGGCCCAACTGTCTTCGCAAGAAGAAGAGCTATATTCTCCAGGCTGATACTATTTGACCTATCAGAGTCACCATTGGCTACACTGTCTCCATTCTGCATAGCAGGACAGCGAGTGATGTCACGGTGATTCCGAACCAGCTCCAGAACAAAATTCCATTCCTCCAGAGTCTCAGGCATCAGACCTAAACAAAAGAACCATGACTTTTAGAATTTTCCCTAAACCAGTTTAGTTAGTTAATATTGGGATAGCACAACAGGCATAGTCACTCCAGCCAGGTTTACTCAAAGACAATTCACTCTGGGCAAACTTAGTCAAACCTGAGTTACTTCACTGGGGACAGACTAGGTCCAGTTAGAGTTCTTCTGACAGGACAGTAGTATGAACAGATTTCTTGTGCCCAGAATTACACAGACCCAGGGCCACATGGGCAGATTGGCTGTCACGATACTCAAGACAGAGCACTGTACTAGGATTGCTAGCAACAGTAAGTGGCCACATTTCAATACTTCACTTACCGCTCGCCTGAGTCACAAGGTTCCTGGTTTAAGTCCCACTCCAGGACTTGAGCACAAAAATCAATTCTGATACTCCAGTACAGTGCTGAGGGAGGGAGAGAGTGTAGGGTGTACTACATTGGAGGAGGTGTCATCTTTCATGTGAAACATTAAACTGAAGCCCCATCTGCCTGGTGGATGCAAATAGATAGCACCACTTTGAAGGACAGGGAGTTATCCCCAGTGTCCTGGCCAATACTTATCCCTCAATAAACATCACAAAAACAGATTATCTAGTCATTGTCACATGATTATTTGTGGGACTTTGCACATATTGGCTGCTGTGCTTCCTAATTACAACAGTGACTACACGTCAAAAGTACCTCTTTGGTTGTAAAGCACTGAGACGTTCAGTGGTCAAGAAAATTGTTATATAAACGTCTTTCTTTTCTTTTCTTCTTTCTCTACTGTCTGGCTCCACTGTCTGATTAGAAATCCTAAATGAAAACTAAGTTGAGTTCTGCCAGATCTGCTTCTGCCTCAATCCGCACCAGTACAGCAAATCTACTGGGGGAAACTATGTGGATGTCCAAAACCCTCAATAATTACTTGAGAAAGAAATTTGTTAAAAATGGGAAGACTTTGGCAACTGTGTTTAAAGATACAAACTCAAAAAAACCCAAGCAATTTGATTAGACATTGAAATACAAACCATTCTGTTCATCAAATAGGCTGATATCATCCAGGTAAACAATGATAGTGAAAGCTTCAACTCTGTAGCCGAGCTGCAGACAAAGTGACAGGTAAGCAGGCCAAAACCTGTGAATGTAAAGAAGCCCATATTAAAACATCAGCCACTTGTCCATCTAGAGTTATGGAATAAGCTGTTTGTAAACTACTGAACATGCTTGTATTCCCCAATAATTAAACAAACTTCACCTTGAGATAGTCACTTAGTTTTTTGACTTGCTGACACCACTTTCTCCCCATTACTCAGCCCCTCCACTTCATTCAATGTGCTACCTGTGCATTACCCACCTCTCCTTACTGATCCCTCCTCCTCTGCCTTTCCCAATACTTGTGCTCCTCCCCCTACTTATCCTGTGACCCCAGACTCTGCTCTTCCCCCCGACTTTATGGATTCTGCTTTCTTTCTTTTACGCAGCCTATCTCGCCACCTCCCACCACCGCACTTCCTCTTTCTGTTACTCACCATGGCACTCCTCCTGTTCTCTCTAATAGCCTCCTTGTGTAATACCCCACTTCCCTCCAAAACACAACAATGGTACTCTCTGTGCCCACTCAATGCCCACCCTATGGTACTCCTTACTTGCTACTTATACTTTTATTTGACTCAGTGAAAGTCTTTACATACTTCAGAAACTGCCGATGATTTAACATGAGGCCATTTGTACTAAGGATTACCATCCTCAATCTGCCAACATCAGCTTTTGTGACGCTGCAGCTAAAGAATGAATCTGATAAGATTTATCCACATCTCCAAGCCATTAGCCATCTGTCCCCCAATGCACTGTGAATGACCCATCTTTTATGACCTATTGCCGTTCTCATTTCCTTCTTTCATCTCTTCATTGACAGTAAGTTCTAATTCATCACATTTAGGATGAACTTCCTTTCTTTAAGCTCAGCTGACAGCTTTCGGCATTTGCGCATGATCTCTACTCACAGGGAGGAATAAACTTTGACTATCTCTCTTAACAGTACTGATTCTTTCAGGGACAAAGCTTCACAAATACAGATTTTCAGTACTTCAGACAATTAGTGATTCTTTGCGCAAGTCTAGACAGTGAGAGTGTTGAGGGGCAATTCAACAGCTGCGACATTGCAGCTGGTATCCACACCCATACTCCAGTAGGATAATAATTTGGAAGGCACACAGAAATGGTGGACAAGAAAAGGCCCACTGGTCTATTGGGAGCAGGAATCCTTATTTTTCAGATGTAATTCAGGCTAATTATAGTGCTTCAGCAGAAATAAGCCAATTCAGCACTGACTGGAACTGGAACTCTCTGGTCTGTACAGTTTAGCACTACCCATGTACCACTGGCAGAAAACCAATTAAATCATTTTCAGTCTTGTATGAGCAGAGATACAGCAACACAGTACCAGCGGGAGGGATGTTGGTGAACTTACCCATAGGATTTACAGATGTCTAACATTTTCTTCTTTGTTTCAAGATCTCCTGGAAGCTGAGTAAAGTAACCGATCAGCTGAGCGTAGCCCCAGGTAAATCGATGGGAATGAGGCCTGGGGAGTAAATCAACAACACCATTGACTTAAACTTCAAACGCACATTGTTAGATTGGGTTTCCCATTCTCCTATTCTTACTTCCTCAGCCCTGCAGTAGCCCTCCCACCTCGAGCAAGAAGGTTGAGAGTTCAGGTCCCACTCCAGGGATTTGAGCACAAAAGCTAGCCTGACACTCCAGGGAGTGCTGCTCTGTTGGAGGCACAATCTTTCAGATGAGATGAGGTGTGGTTTCTCAAGTGGGCATAAAAGATCCCATGGCACTATTTTAAAGAACAAGGGGGTTGTGGCCAACATTTATCCCTCAACCAACAACTAAAAAAAAAATCATTACCACATTCACGTTTGCGGACTTTGCTGTGCACAAATTGTTTGCCATGTTTCTTACCTTATAACAGTGTTACAGATGGGGAGAGATGTGGGATAAGTTCTCCCTTTTCTCACATAAAAGCCAACTATAATAAGATATATTTTTGAGAAAGTGTTTTTCCCCTTTTTAATACTGTGACTTTAAAGAACAGACACGAAACAGAGACTTACAACTTACAAGAAGACTTTCTTGTAAGTTTAAATCAAAAGGATAAATATTTATTTTTCACACCACCTGAAAAGTAAACGTCCAACACTCACTCCACAAACACACAGGCACTTACACAAGAAAAGATGATTTCTATAGATGTAATGTGCACTTAGATTACTAACAGAATAAAAAGAAATAGATCACTTGTTTACACAGTCTTTAAGATGATGGTTGAAACATTACAGGCCTAAAGGGTGCTCTTTTGATTCACTGGAGACAATGGAGGTCGGAAGTTTCTGGCTGTGTCAGATGAAATTGTGGCGGAACTCCAGTAGTGAAGAAATATAATCTTGCAGAAAAACATATAAGCCCCTTTTCTCTGCCTAGGGTGACTTTTGAGGTAGGGTCTTCCCTTGTGCTGGGTGAGAGATGGTTTCTCTCTCTGATCTTCATATCCCAAACTAACCCACTGGGCTGCCATTATGGATCAATAAGGTATTGGCTATCATCATCCAGTTTCAGTCATGTGACAAGAGTATCAATATATTCCATTATCCACACATTGGGCTGACGACAGATGTAATTGGAACACAGTGGGGAATGAATGATATCCTATCAACATTGATTAGCCTCTGAAAAGTCTTTATTTGAAATTCCATCTTCATGGGGCCAGTCAGTCTGGCAGCCATTGTCATTTCAAGTCTCTTCCGTTGAAATGGTGAGGGGTAGTCAATCAGCACCTGGGAAGGCCATTTGTATTTTTAAGTAACTTCCCAAAGATATGCTCAGGCATGCCTGTCTCTGTCTGAACAGAAACCACAAAATAAGTCACCTGACTCTGCGAGGTCCATTTCAGTGTCCATATCCCTTGTTGCTTCTTAGTCGAGTGTCCATCTCCTAACAAGCTTTATGGGCATATGACCATCTGACCATAACAACTGTGACTACACTGCAA
The DNA here is from genome assembly GCF_964194155.1 of Cetorhinus maximus. Taxonomy (NCBI): domain Eukaryota; kingdom Metazoa; phylum Chordata; class Chondrichthyes; order Lamniformes; family Cetorhinidae; genus Cetorhinus; species Cetorhinus maximus. The sequence goes on from NC_135887.1 coordinate 86,001,552, forward strand.
AAAATAGTTCATTGGCAGTAAAGCACGCTGGGCACCCCAAAAGGCTATATAAAGAAGAAATAAAGATTTGCATTAAGTGATTTTTTCTCTCCTGCTTGGGTGCTTGACAAATGTTGCTCTGCAAGGTCAAAAGATGTGCCAGGCGTGTGGTTTTGATTCAATCGCTCTCTCCTTCGCCCTTTCTCTAAAAAGTTAAATGCAAAGAATAGCAGGACTGCAACAGAAACAGAAATTTCCGTTTGTATTTCATTAGAAACAAAGCTTCAGAACGAGAGATTAGAAATAGTTATCTGCTTGCAATCCTGCGTTTTGCAATCAACCGAGATAAAGTTACTTGAATGAATGATGGACCTTGCTTGGAATGCTAATATGTGCAGTTGGATAGATGGAAATGTAATTTCTAATCATAACTGATTGTGAAGACAAGCCTCAGCAAAGTATGTTCAGGAAGCTTATATTTCAAGCTATAGTCTTAAAAATTTAACTCGTTGATTAACAAACTATCTGGAAAAGTCAATATTCAAAGAAACTACTTCTAAGTCAAAGAAAAAAAGCCCCATTATAAATAATCCAGCAGCCCTCTTGTTCTTCAATTTTATTTCCAACAGAACAACTTAAAGTACTTCATTGGCTTCAAAGCACTTTGGGACACCCCAAGGTTGTGCAATGTGCTATATAAATGCTAGTCTTTCTTTCCTTTCAAGCCTCTTTTGTGTAAAGCTGGTTATGGGAACTCAGAAATTCTCTCACATAACATGCCATCAAAGTCCACGTTGTGAGAATTCACCAGTAAGAGGTCATAAGACAAAAGGGCACATTAATCTCTTTTGGGGCGATTCCAAATTTATTGTACAAGCATTGTGTTGTTTAGTATCTTACTATATAATTCTGCTTCAATGTTACTTTAGCTCAAATCACACTAAGTAGTATAGTTTTACTGTATGTTATTATTCTGAGCAAACATAAAAGCAGGCGAGCCAATCCATCTATTCCCCAGTATGAGATTTACTATAAATTCAGGATTATATTTCTAAACTTAGGCTTTGCTAACCTATTTCCAGCAGAGGATAAAGACACAAATTTCAGTTCACAAGAGATGCAGCCCGTTTACTATAACCTAACAAGGAATAAAAGAAAGCTATTGAGGAATAAATACAACTTGTACCAAGGAGACTCAGGATCCTCTGCTCTACACAAATTACACAAATCGAACTCCTGACAGCTTTCCTCAGAGCAACATTAAACACACCCTCACTAACCCCTTCCTTTAATTATGCCATTTGGAAGTCAGTCATTCATTAAGAGCTATAATGAAATATTACAGGATTTTATGCAGTTCACACATTAGACAAGTCAGTTGTTGCTGCAAATGATTAGTTACCACTCAGAACTTTCAATTTTCAAGAATTTGAAGCAAAATTGCAGAATCTGAGAAACAAATCACACTACACATGATAACCACGGCTCTACAGAATGTATGGCAGACCTCACAGCATGTCACATCATTTACCTTGTGCATTGTGCCACAGGCCTTAGTGAACTGCACATTATATTAGAGGGTACCATGTAGTATGTAGCATTACATCCAACAGTGAGCCTCAGAGCACATAAATGTGACTCCTCCTTACCTGGGATTTCCATCAATATCGGTGGTGTCAGTCCTCTGGGGAGCATCGTGAGACACAGCAAGTTGCAGCCAATCCAATTTTCGTGATTTAGGCTGAAGAATGGCCTCTAACAGATGCAATCTACTCATAGAAAACAGACAGAAAATCTTTAGTTCAGGGTTAGCCAATTAGTTGCAAAACACATCATTTCTCTGACCTCCGTAGTGGACGAAGACCACTTTCATTATATTTTTTAAAACTTCCCCTAGTTATGTCCTGTTCTCTTTCAAAGCTGGGTATGGCTCCACAGCATTTTGTCCACGTGGCCATTCCTCACACAAAAGTTTAGAGAGTGGGGGATAAACAGGCAAATTAGATAAGTCACCCTTTATACTTCTCTGCCAATTTTGATTTCCATTCAGGGCTAATCTGAAATTGCCCGAAGTCAAAATTAGTCCCAGTGAACGCTGTCAAGAATTTTGACTGTGGACAATGTAGCATAGCTGAGCATGATCATCCCTTAACCCAAAGTGAACAACACACACCTTTCAGTGGGGGTCACTGGATAGTAATGAGGAGCACAGACGCTGATTAATTTTTGCCTTTCCCTTACTCTTAGGTTCAGAGGTCAAATTTAGCATACCTGACATCGCCACGGCTGACACCACCCAATGTAACAGATATCAGGAATTGAAAACTGAACCAAAGAATTTCACTAATATTTGTGCTCTCAAAGTGGCTCTTCAGCTTGTTGCCACACATTTTAAATTCTTGAGACTGCCAGAATAATCAAAGGAAAAGGTTGAATTTTGCTCTCCTGGAGAATGTATACTGAATGCACGTTACAGTCTTTTCCCAGATACAGAATTGCTGTACGGCTAGAGGGAAACTCATCTATAAAGCTTTCAATGATTTACAGAGTACTAACTGAATAAACTGGAAACCACAGTACACAGCACATACTGTGTACATACAAACAATATAGTTATATGTGCACATCAAGCCTAAGAGAATTGGGCTGATCAAACACTAACCTCTGGTCCTCTGGCTTGGATTTAACCAGGTTGTCGACATATGCTAAGAAGTGAGCTGGTTGCTTCTGACACAACTCCTTGATGTCTGACGGGAGAATGTGGGGATGGAACTGGACAAGAGACCTCAATGCAATTTCACCAAATTTCTCGTACAATCTGCAGAGATCACACATACAGTTCAACAGGGAGACATGGCCATCAACAGTCTTAAATATGGTCCTCCATAGCAGACCAAAATCTCAATCAGGAACCCATTGGATTGTTGCAACAGATTACATCTGTGATTCCCTTCACAGTATCACTTCCATGCAGAAGAGAAACCACAACAATAGGATCAATAGTTCTATTAAATCACTATTTTTATAAGGTCTTTTCATTTCCTGTAAGGAAGCTGGCTCTTAATAGGATTCAACTGTCTTCATTTCATGGGAACCAAGAAAAGGTTGACAAACAGAATAGAAGCCCAGCTTAGTCAACATCCCATAGCCAGAAATGGAAGCCCAAAGTCTAGGAGTACAAAGGTCTGCAAATAGTTACAGAGGCCATATATACTGTGAATACCAATCCTGTGATTTCTTCGCTAAATCTAACAATGTTTGGTCAGTCAAGTCCTGAAAGGAGGAAATTAGGAAATAATGAAGCTAGGAAACACAGCATGATGAAGCCAGAACAACACACTCAAAATGCAGGGAGAGTTGGACCAGAGCAATATTCTCACAATGCAAGAAGGGTGACTAATAGCATGATAATAGTAGTAGATGGTACACACTGCAGCCACAGTGCGCTGGTGGTGCAGACAGAAAGCTTCCTATGAAATTCCTAGAAGAGTGAATCCTTTTAGGAGCCAACTTCCTGACAGGAAGTGGAACAGCCTATTAAAATAGAATGTCATTATAGCATAATAGTGCAGGTTTACCTGGCTGCATGTGCCAGTAGGAAAGGACTTCCTGACTGCTTCTCACCAAGCAATAACTTCAGGACTTTTCGCAGATCTCCATTCTTAATGGTATTGGAGATTGGGTGCGACTGTGTTATCTCTGTAACAGAAATTGATCAAATCAGTCAATACTACTTTACAGTCTGCCCTGGTCCCAATACCTGCCTAAGCAACACCTAGCACCTGAATCAAACCAATTCATCAGTTACTGCATTTAATAATCACCATCCTAGCCACTACTAGCTGCAACCAGCCAGTTTCAAATTACAGCTCTTCCGGCCCCTGGTCACTCCAGTTATAGTCTGGGCTCTAAGCCTGGGCTTCACGCAACCCTGATGCGCAGCAACCAGTGCCAAGGGGAAGTCCTCCTTCCACCCACACCACTGTTGCAATCTTTCACATCCCTAGAAAGAATGAAAAAAATGTCAGTCAGATAGTCCCACCACAACCAGCATCATATCAACAAGTTAGTCCTTCTTCTACCATCAGCTGTTGTGAACCTAGACATTTATACGTGTAGGTAATGCTTACATCACTGCTCACTGAATAACAATCAGGAGTAGGAAATTTGACTGCTTTTCCTTTCCCTAACCCAGGGTACCAAAGTCAACTGTAGCACTAGCTAAAAATCAGCAAACCTAACAGGCAAACATTTCCAACAAAGATTGAACCTTAAATTCTCCTGGTTTGTATGGTTCAGCTATTCAGTGGATAAGCTTGCCAAGAATAAACTGGTATTTTCAATCAAAGCAAATCCAGCAGTGCCCACGGGAAATCAACGTAGGCAAAGACAGAAGGTGCTTTTGATCTTCATTAAGTTCAAATTGAAACCAGGTCAGGAGACAGAAAATGGAAGATCAGTGCTGCCTCATCAATAGTGGTGAGGAAAAGCTTTTTACATCAAATAAGGAAGAAATATTGAGCTAACTACTCTCCTAGTGTATGATCACACAACATGGATCAACAAATGGCTGGAAGCACGTAGCATATGATAAGGAAGAGTGCAAGTGAGAGAGAGCAAGGCCACTACAGAATAAACAGCACAGGTATAAAATCAGTGCATAGAAACCAGAGGTTTGCAGTTACCTTGTAATCCTAGGATGAGTGTCTGCCACACCAGAGGAGTGGACCAGTTATGAGCCGTGATGCTGCGCTTTACTCTCATTAAGTCCAACAGGAAGAAATAATTTCGCATATAGAGACAGGCCTGAGTTGCAGTGCCAATTTCAGGCAATTCTGTTGCTGGGAATTTATCTTCAGTCATACTATCAAATATTCCCATCTCAAAACACAAAGTGCTCAGTTCTGTCATGTCCTTAAAGAGATCTGTTGGTATGCTGCAGAAAGGGATTGTCACAAAGGGCACATTCGACAACTCAACTGAAAATGGCTCATCATCTACCACTGGATCCTTGGGTGTGACTCCCTCTTTCATCATTTCTTCTCCATGGTTTAGGATTGGTCCCTCCTGCTCTTGATGGGCAAATGGTACTGATTCTTCTCTCTGCTCTTGATGGCTAATCAAATCCGAATCCACCTCTGGCTCTCGATGGCTAAGAACAGATGTTGGCTGTTTCTCTTCTTCTTGAAAACATAGTGACATTGACCCCCCCTCTTCCTCTTGTTGAAGGAATGCTGCTGGTTCCTCCTCACCCTCTTGATGGCTAAAGGTTGCTAACTCCTCTTCCCCACCTTGGTGACTGAGTACTGCTGGCACCTCCAATTCCTTATGGTCAAATGCTGATGACTTCTCTTCCTCTCGATGGCTGAATACTGTTGAATCCTCCTGTGAAGTGCTAATGTCATGCACAGTTTGAGTTTTCACTTTGAACCGAAATGTTTTTTCCAAATGAGGGAGCCAGCACTGGAGTGCTTCCTTCAGAAGAGAAGTGTCAAACAAAACAAGGGGATCCTGTAGCTTAACGCTGTAAAATAAAAGGACGATCCTCAGTTCAAACTAATCACAGACCAGCCAGCCAACTCCAGTCACAGTTACAAAAATTACTGATCCAAGTGGTTATAATTCATATTAAATTTTAAACATAAGTGACCCGAAATCCTTCACCTGATTCACATTAATCTACCATATTTAACAGGGTTTACTATTAACCAATATAGAAAATCTCTGGTTCAAATAGTGGCCTGTGGCAAATTAACTGACCTCAGTCAAGGCAGCAGTATGGATGCTACATTAGTCAAATATACTGGTGCCAGAACTGGTGCAGGAAAGAGAAAAAAAGGAAGGGGGAGAAATCAGGTGGGGACAGATTCAGCTTCAGCCACAATGTCCACTATTGATTAAAGCTGATGCTCCCTGTCCATAATAACAGAAGAAAAAGTACTTGGCTGAGGTATTTTCCTCCAGTAAGTCAGGGCCTTCTGGAGACAAAATTGCAGTGGGAAAAACAGAACGGCGCCGTTTCATGTACACAAGATTTGCATGGGTGCTTTGAATGTACTGTATCATATCTTGTCTGATCATGGTCAATGGAGTGGTGCAAAGGGCATTTAACTCTCAATAGTGTGTTATCTGCTCTGGGATTGATTAACAGAAGCAGAGTAACTCCCCCTCTACCCTGCTCTAACAATGCTCTGTCTGTTCTGGGACTGATTGATGGGGCAGGGAAAAAGGGATTTTACCCTACTTCTAACAGTGCTGTATCAGTCCTGGGAGTTACAGAACAGTGTAGAGGGAGGCTTACTTTCCATAAAACCTGTGCTTTAAACTTACACAAAAGCACTTGATACCAACAGTGAATGCCCAAAATGGAAAGTGTTTCATTCCTCAGCACTCATTAAACATATAACATTCGCAGAAAAATCAAAGAAACACCGGTATTCACACTCACACAGCCTCTGCTGTTGCCAGTCGCAGCTCCTGCAGTTTGTCCACCTCCTGAGACTTGTCACCAATGCTCAAGCTGCGATGAGACAGCAAATTATAGTTTTAATTAACATCCATCACTACGTTCAGACAAGTTTAACCCTGACACTTTAGGCCTTGCTCTGATCCTGTACTCTACATCCACTTCTGGCTTCTGAACTTCTTTCAATAATTATCCTTAAATTTACATAATTTTTCCCTAACTTAAGAGTCAGATTACTAGAATAAACTTTTGCCTTCTGGGCTTTGTAAACAGCATTAGGAATCATGGGTTGATCCGAAGCTTTGAAGGATGTCAGCTTTTGAGTGTCAATAGATAAAAGAGATGATAGAGGCCCCTTCCCTGATGGCCTACTGGGTAAAGACATCATTTACTATAGTACTAAGCAGCAGGGATCTGTGTTGAAATAGCTGATCACACTTAGTGTACCACAGCCATTCTGCTTTGTCTAGCTGGGAGTGGGGATGCAGGGAGGGAGTTGGGAAGGAAAACACTCATAATTATAGTCATTGGTGACCCATGCTGGATTTGCGTGAGGCCATTGGACAAGTAGCAAATCAGGCTTAACTATGAGGTTTCTAAAGGAAAGAATCCTGCCTAGACTCAAAGTTAAGTGAATTCAACAATTTCAGACTGTAAACTCCATCACCCATTTTGTTTCCTTCTCTTTGCTTGTTTTTTTTCATTCAGCCAGCAGCACACCTGCTCTAGGTACATCTTTCTTTTCTTTTTGTGCCCAATCATCATTCCCTTTGGCCCTGGAGGACCAAATTTTGTCATTCAATCTCTCCTGTCTTCCACCCTATCACAGACCTTCCTTTAGTCTTTGTCCCACCTTCCCCTTGTTCAAAACCTATTACATTTCTAACTTTTCCCAGTCCGAATGAAAGGTCACAGACCTGAATTGTTAACTCTGTTTCTCTCTCTACACAGACGCAGCCTAACCTCCTGAGTTTTTTTTTCCCAGCATTTTCTGTTTATTATTTTGGATTTCCAGCACTCACAGTATTCTACTTTTTGATTAGGAGGATAGAAAGCCTGACTTGTACCAAGATCACAGCCAGGAGTGGTGGCCCATGTTTCTGTAGCTGAGAGTCAGGAAAGAATTGTAACTTTGTGACTAAATGGGTCTTCTGGTTTCAGATTAATATTGGTAAACAATTATGTCAAAACAATAGAGCTGCTAAATCACTCATGAGAAAAGGGCTCTCTTACTGGTGCTCCAAATCCTGCATACGTGCTGCTGGAGTGACTAGAACTTCACACTGTAGCTCACCATCTTTTATTTCTGGTTTGATTCGGAAGTCAGAGTTGGGATGAAGTGTACTGATAGTTTCTTTTGTTTTCTTGACAAAGCTGGAGACACTGCAAAACAGGTCAAAGGGTTCAAGAGAAATGTACAAATTGTTGCTTCTGCAGAAGCACAGGGCAGCTAATCAGGCATGTTGTTAGGTTTATACATGGACATGTGCTTACCTTGCCAGCTCCCACAATAACAATCGTAAGATATGTTTGGACAAAGATGACTCTTCTGCCCATCTGATCTCAACCTTCCCAAATGCCAACCCTGCTTTTCTCCTCATGACAGAGGCCACATGAATCAAACATCATGGTGTCTGATTCATGTGGCCTCTGTCATGAGGAGAAAAGCAGGGTTGGCATTTGGGAAGGTTGAGATCCTGGCAACTTATTCCAGCCATTACTATCTTTTGGGTAAAAACAAATACTTCTTGGCATTTGTCCGAAGCTCGCTGCTCACAACCCTGAACTTGTACCCTTCTCTGTCTGCTGCCTGACACAAATGAAATTACTGTTCTGGTTTTACCTTTCCTGGACTATCTTGTTCTTTCCTGTCCAGTACCACATCTACCTGTCAAGTTCCCTCAAGACATTCCAGATATTCACTGTCCTCTGAAAGCAGACATGCAAGAGATTACATGCACAATGCATTTGAGCTCAACATGGGGATGTAATCCATCAGCGGCTGAAAGTGAGTGCACAATTCTTCAGAAGGTTGAAAGGAGGAAATAATTAATCAAAAGGATGAGAGCCTGACACGTGGAGACAGTCCATCAGAGCCTTACCAGTGGGGTGTTTCATCTCCTCGGCAAGAAGAACAGGCAGCGCTGCAATAAGGCTGCTTCCGCCTAATGGGAGATTTCATTAGAGCTTAAGAAATAAGAGCTGGAGTGGGCTATCTGCCCCTTCGAGCCTGCTCGGCTATTCAATAAAATCATGGCTAATCTTCTACCTCAACACCTTCCCATACTGTCTCTAATTTCCCTTAATTCTCTATTGACCTTTGTCTTGAATATATTGAATGACTAAGTATCCACAGCACTCTGCAGTAGAGAATTCCAACATTCACAATCATGTGAGTGAAGAAATTCTAGGGAACTTAGGCTTAGCCTGTTCAAAGCTGAAGAGAACTTAAAATGAAAAATAATATATAAATATGAATGAAGTGCAGTGAACAGAAAACAAGGATCAATGTTTTTTTTTGGCAATGTTTTCTCCTCCTCGTCATTCCTACTGGGGGTACAACTCCACAGACACCAATCACATCTGGTAGCCCACGCAATCTAGCCTAATGTGAGGATTGGAAGTACAAGTGGGCTATTTGATCACTGATACATCACAGCACAGGCCAATCCTGTCTTCACCCAATTTGTTACATGTGTGCATTCCAGTAGTAGTCAATGACTGATGTTTTTCCCTACATAGCTCAATTGTACTAAAACAAAATGCCCTAAATGCTATCGACCCTGCCCAGGAGATACAGATGACGAATCGATCCCAGAATCTCATGCTCATCTGATTCAACTACACATACTTTACCAGGAGTAACTGTGTTTATTGGTGTCTCATGTCAACATTTGCGCTGGTGTTGGCGGCAATCGTTGCATTTACCTTTCCTTCATAGCCTGCAAAGAGACTCGTGGAGATGTGGAACGGAATGACAATGGAAGATGAAATGGAATCAGTGTCTCACTCCGATCACCTTCAATATTCAAAGAACAATGGGAGACATTGTCTAATAAATGGAAACAGAAACAAAACAACATCAATGGAGAACAGCACACCTCCCATTTGGCACAGGTCCAAGCCATATACCAGATGATGTGCTACAATAATAAAAAAAATGCAACAAATGAATGTTCCAAGCAGCATTCCTATTAATCTGCAGTGTGCTATAAAGGTGGATTTAGGGTTAAAATTTGGTGGCAATGCATGTTGAACTGACAAGTGGGCTAATTTTCTGTGTGGCATTTCTCAATGGCACTGTCCTCAGTTAAGTAAATCAATCAGAGTTCCAGCAAAGCACAGATTTAGCCACAGTTAAATTGTCTTCCCCAAGGGTCATCACCTGTCCTTACCCTGCTCTCTTTGCTCTTCCTCCTGTACTGAAGTAAATTCCCTCAGTCTCTCCTCTTCAGACAGATGGCTGTGTAATGAACCAGAATCCTCATCCGATTGGCTGCCTCGACGGCTAATCACGCGATAAATGCCTGAATCTAGGACATTAAAACTCTCCTGATGGAAAGGAAGCTTCAAAATTTAAATACAGCAGCTTTTCACAATTTTAAGTTGCAATGCAGAAACTTCACTGAGGTGAAAAGGGTCATGTTAAACTCATGTTAGCAGGAAAAAGCTCCAATCACACCTGGGGAGCACATTCTCCTTCCCCCTGTGTCCCCTCAGCTGACACAAAGAAAAGGAAGACTTCATCAACCATGGTGCCAGGAAGGTATTCTCCAAGCAGGGAGCACCCATTCCCTCCAGCTTCATATTTTGTTAACGATGATTTAAAAAAAAGCAGAGGCCAAGCCAGAAAGGCCAAACAGGGAGAGGCAGTCCATTATAATTCTCTTCTTTAAAAAATGATTGCTCCACATTCCAACTTCCACACCGTCTGCCCCGAGAACACGGACCATTTTCTGGATACATTTCCCTGGGATACATTTCCTCATTCAAGCGGTTACTGTTCCTGCATGAACCTAGATCAGTGTTGTCCAACACAAATCAGCCATAGACATATGGCAAATTCATGCTGTTCATTTTTAGAGCCACACGATATGAACATGGGTGTCACTCACTAGACCATGTTGCTATTAGACAGGAGTCACATATCAGTCAGACTGCGATTATGTTTATCAGTATCTATTCTGATGGAAGGTTTTTCTCTCCACAGATGCCACCTGACCTGCTAAGTTTTGTTTTATTCGTTCATGAGATGTGGTCATTGCTGACTAGGCCAGCATTTCTTGCCCATCCCTAATTGCCCTTGTTCAGAGGGCATTTAAGAGTCAACCAGACCAGACAAGGATGGCAAATTTTCTTCCCTAAAGGACATTAGTGAACCAGATGGGTTTTTACGACAATTGGCAATGAATGGCTTCATGGTCATCATCAGACTTTTAATTCCAGATTTTTATTGAATTCAAATTTCACCATTTGCCGTGGTGGGATTCGAACCCTGGGGCCAGGATTTTACAGCCCATCCCGTCCAGTGGGATATTACGGTCCCAACGAACTGAATGGAGATTTAAATGGCTTGCCGCATCCTCCGAGAGGAGACACGCCACAACAGGGGCTGTAAAATCTTGGCCTGGGCTCTGGATTACTAGTCCAGTGATAATACCACTATGCCACCACGACCTCAGCATTCTGTGTTTCTATTTTTTAAAATCAGAATATAGTGCAGTTGTCAGGTTTCTAGTGGCCTGGAAACTGAAAACTCACTTGCTGATTGAAACAAAAGAAATAGTCTGCCATTTGTACCTTCTCTCTCCCTGTTCTCCATGGGTGCCTCCATTTAGATCTGCGAGGTCACTGAGTGAAGTGCTATTAAAGGACAGGCCTTCGGAAGGCCAGCAGTCCAATTGCTCCCAAAAGTTTCTTGGGAAACCCAGTGACACAGGATGCTAAGTGAAGAACTTGGTTTTGATTAGCTGGTAGTTTGTGGTTTTCACAAAACAGTTGCAGTGCATAGCTGCCAATGAGAGCTAAAATGTGCAATTTTGGAAAGTTGGGGTGGTACAGCACCATCCAAATGTGCTTAGCCTTCATCTTAATAGATCTGTTGAAAGGAGTGATTGAAAGGATTAAGGCACTATTTGTTTAAAAGGAGAGATTACAGGATGTTGGCCATGAGTAAAAGGTCTATTAATTGTTTGGACACGGTGTTCAGAAATGGCAGGGAACAGAGTAAGGCAAGAGTCAGAGTGCAGGAGCTAATATGTGGAGATTTGACAATTCCTGTCCTTCCCTGAGTCTCCTACTATATTAATTCTGATAAAATAGAGACAGTTTAATCGTGAAGAAATTTGTTTTTTTTGGAAATAAACTGGAACACACTGTTAGAAACAGGGCACATTAGTTAACAGATTGTCACCGCCCTTAAGAGTGTAAACAGCAGGCTTACTTTACTAAGCACTTGGATTGCAAAGTCCTTCTGATGGTATTCCCCTGGCTCTGGCAATGAGTGTACCGGTCTTGATTGCTGAAGGTTTAAAACCTCAGACTATTTTCAAAAGGTTGTTCATTAGTTTTACCAATATTGCATATAATTTTGTATCATTTGGAGAATATGGGAACCTGATCACCACAAATATGGCAAGCACGGAAATCCTATTGGACAACACTCGCCTAGCTGATGCATGTTAATAGGCTGCTTAACCCCTTGGAGCAGCACTGCAAAGCTGCAATTCACAGCCACTTTCCAATTTACCCACCAAATCAGTTCTGAAATCAACAGATATTTCTCAAGAGCTAAAGTTGACTGAGTGCAGAATATTTTCAAGATTCAATACATATTGAAACCCCACCATGAAACCCTCACCCCGAACTAAAAGCCAGTAAGCTCAGCAGATATCTTGTACTCAAATATTGCATTACGGTGAAAGGTCATCACAAACCACATACATGAGAGGAAAAGCTGCTCCTGCGACTACTGCAGGCTGAGTCAAAGGGCTCCAACTTCACCAATACCTCTTCCAATCGGGCAACAAGGTGGCTCTGCGTGTCAGCATCCAGCTGTGACTTCAGGTGTTCCAGTCTGTCCACAGGCAACAGCTTACGGGTCTGAAAACACGAGCACCAACAATAAGTTCATTGTCATAAAACAATATGGCTCAATCAAAACTGCATTTTGGAGGCCATTTCTACAGGGGACTCTGATTACTCAACTCCTCAAACATTGCCACCCACTGGGTCCTTTTTAATAAAAAAAACTGTCATAGTCCAACCTATGTAATAGTGATCATATTACACAATATCCCTCACTCCCCACAACAGTGACTATATTATAATACACGGTCCTTCCCACATCAGGGAATCCATTACACACTGCCCACTTTCGCCATGTGAGAGTTACTCCATCATACAGGGGCCCCTGTGTACAGTGGCCCATATAATGAGATCTTTCCTCAATCTACATCTAATTGGGGTACATTACCCTGTAATTCTCATGTAATAACTTCATTAGAGGGAAGCCAAGTATTAAGGGGAGTTCAAGATTATCAAGATTCCAACCAAGGTGCCAACCCTTGGGCATGCATGGTGAGAAAGCCCTCCCATGTTTCAACAACCCTCAAACTGCAGACTCTGAATATTTAGCACAAATCCTGTCTGCTTCAAGGGTTTCTACATTAATCCTTGACAAAAATAGCTCTTTAAAATTGCTTTAAGAGCTCAAATATCAAGCGTCACAAACATATTGCGAGCTCAAGGTAACTGGATTCAAGTGTAACACTGGCAGCAGATGCTCACCCTGCTTGCAATAATGCAGTGCTGGAAGAGACAGCAGACTTGAGCAGCCAGGGTCCACATGTCTCGCCGAAGCAGACGCTCTATGCATCGCTCTCCTGACCACAGACATAGGTGAGTTACCCGCCCATCAGCGTGGAGACAGAACAGTTCGTTCTTGTAAACAGATATATTCTGTACATCTGGAAAGAAAAAAGAAAAGAGGAGTGAGGACAAATCAGAGACTAAACGGTCTGGAGTTACAAGGAGCTTGCTGAACAGCTTCATGTGTATTACATTCACAGAGAGAAACCAACTTGAATATGTCTGTTCATTCTCTCAGTTGCAATAAAAATATCCACACTCCATACCAAAAGCATGCCGAGCTTGTGAGGGGGCTCTCAAAGTTCTAGTGATTTAGCTAGAGTCTCTGCAATTGGTGAGGAAACAGGATCCCAACCATCCCTGCTCAAGTAATCAGCTACAAGGGACATCCCATTAATTGATTTCAAGGTACTTAGTTGCCTTCAATACCAACGCTTTCAATAAATCAACAGGAACTGTACATTGCTGGCCCTATGAAGGGATAGCCACTCTCCCTCTAATGCAGCCATCAAAACTTCAACTTTGCCATCACCAACAGGAACTGCTTCCTTTTGTAAGTATGACTGAGCAAGAGTAACACAGAATTGAATTTTCCAGTCAACAGGCTTCCCAACAATAATGGGAGTTGGAACCTCCCAGATAACATGTAACATATACTTTATTGTACCAGGAGAGGGAGAAAGAGAGGCAAGCAGAATATAGGGTGCATGTATGGTAAATTTTTTATTCATTTACGGGATGTGGACATCACTGGCTAGGCCATCATTTTATTGCCCATCCTTAATTGCCCTCAAGATGGTGGTGAGCTGCCTTCTTGAACTGCTGCAGTCCCTGTATTTGGTTGATTGACTCAGTATCTGGTAGGAGGACACTTGGCCCAAGATTCATCCTGCTGGTTAATACTGACTCAAGTACAGTTGGTCATGGAGTATAAGACAGCCCCATTTTTTAGCACCAAAAATCACATTTAGGCCTATACCCGCTGTATAATCCGACCCCTCTTTGCTGCTAAGAAATGCTATACACACATTAGGAGCCGGACTCAATTTTTCACCTGAGAAATGCATGTTTTACTCACTTTTAAGTCAGCACACGGGATCAAGCAGGCAATACAGACCATGTTGCCAAGAAGATGCACAGGAGTTTAAGACACACTCACACAGACCATACCGCACATGGCAAGCAACAAACAGATATATGTGTCCTCCAACAAACAGTACGAAGCTTGTTTCAAGCTAAAAATTGTAACATTTACTGATTCATAATAACTGTGCTGCAGCGAGGGAATTCAGTGTTAGTGAAAAGCTGGTGCAAGAATGTAAAGAGGAGGAATCCGCCCTGAAGAAGATGCCCAAGGCCAAATGCACCATCACAACAGAGACCAGCCACTACCCTTGAGAAACATGTATCAGAATGGGTCCTTGAAAGTTGTCAGAATGATTACATTGTCACCTGAAATGCAATGCACGTATTTGCACTTAAGCAGGCCAAATCAAACCTGGAGTTCAGCAAAGATTTCACAGCAACAGCTAGTTGATGTAGCACTTTAAGGAACAAAAATGTCCAGTGTTGCGGCACAAGATCAAGGTCGCTCAGAGACTACAAGAAGATCTTGATAAAAGCAAAATACTGTGGATTCTGGAAATCTGAAAAAAACAAAGTGCTAGTAAAGCTCAGCCGGTCTGGCAGCATCTGCGAAGACAGAAACAGAGTTAACATTTCGAGTCCATATGACTCTTCTTCAAAGTTAAAGAGCTCTGAAGAGTCATGTGGACTCAAAATGTTAACTCTGTTTCTCTATCCAGACGCTGCCAGGCCTGCTGAGTTTTACCAACATTTTCTATTTTCATTAAAAAAGATCTTGATGTCAAAGTTACCAGCTTCCAGCGATTCATCAGACAGCAGCAAAAACACTAGTACCCATTATGGCACATCAGCAACATGAATGAAATGTCAAGAATTTCAACATGCCCAGCAACTGTATCTTGAAGTTTAAAAGTTGCAAAACAGTTCTGATGAAAACCACAGGACACGAGAAGACAAGATTCACAGTGGTACTAGCCTACGGTGTAGCCGATGGAACAAACTTAAAGCCTATGGTAATTTTCAAATTTAAAACCATGCCGAAAATCAAGTTCCCTGCAGGAGTTTTTATGTACATCCATGACAACAGTTGGATGGATGAGGGTGGAGTGAAATTGTGGATCAACAATGTGTGGAATAGGTGTCCCGGTGGCTTACTCAGAGAACACAGCTTGTTAGTGTGGGACATGCTCAGGACCCATATAACCAGTGAAATCAAGAGGTGCCTGCGAAGAAATAACACCCAAATTTCAGTTATACCAGGGGGTCTAACAACTATAGTTCAACCTTTGGATGTGTGCCTCCATGTGCTATGCAAGGAACATATCTGCGCCGAATAGAATAAGTGGATGGTTGATGGAGAGAAACATCTTCACAAAGAATGGAAATATGCATGCTGCCCCCCCTTGATTTTTATGTGCTTTCGCCATCAAATCGTGGGATGCTATTAATGTGCAAACTGTCATCAGATCACTCAAAAAATGCAGAATATCCAATTCAATGGGCGGAGAGGAAAATGATTTGTTGTGGAGGGATGGTTCTAAAACTGAAGTGCCACATCCAATCCATAGTGGGATCCTTACGATGATGCCATAGCCAAAGAGACTCAGAATGAATTCAATGTACTCTGCACCAGATGTTGAAGACAATGTATTTGTCGGTTTTAAAAACATTTTGATTGTGGTTAAAGGTATCGTTGTAGAACTAATTCATTCAATAAGACATGACAGATTGATTTAATTTGGATTCCAGGAGTTTTTCTTTCCACATTTCAAAATGGCGACCACTTACACCAACACCAGCAGTTCACATTTTATACTTGGCATATAAGTCGGCAATCATTTTTGGAAGGATTTTGAGGTTCAAATGTCAATTTGTGCGCCTCAAACTACAGTAGTCCAAATCCATCCATCCATCTAAAGACAGAAGTGCCGAGTGGATAATCCATTTCAGCCTCCTCCTGAACGCCCACCATCACAGGTCTTCAGACAATTCGTTGCATTCCTCATGATATTGAAAAATGGCTGAAGGCAATGGATACAGCAAACACTACAGGCCCTGACAACATCTCAGCTATAGTGCCAAAGATTTATGTTCCAGAACTAACTGCATCCCTACCCCTGCTGTGCAAGCATAGTTACAATGCTGGCATCTACCCAACAATGTGGAAAATTAGCATAGTATGTCCTTCCACAAAAGACAGGACAAATCCAATCATGCCCATTCCACCCGATCAGTCTACTCTCAAATCAAAGTGACGTAAGGTGTAATTGACAGTGCTTTCAAGCAGCATTTTCAGAGCACTAACATGCTCATTAGTACTTAGTTTAGGTTTCACCTGGGCCATTCCAACCTTAGTCCAAACATAGACAAAAGAGCTGAATTTCAGAGATAACATAAGAGGGACATGCCCTTGACATCAGGGAAGCATTTGACCGAGAGTGGGAAGCCCTCACCGACAACATCCTGGGAGTTACCATTGACCAGAAACTTACCTGGACCAGCCATACAAATACTGGGGCTACAAGAACAGGTCAGAAGCAGGGAATTGTGTGGCCAGTAACTTCACCTCCCAACTCCCAAAGCCTGGCAACCATTTACAAGGCACAATTCAGGAGCGTGATGGAACACTTTCCACTCACCTGGATGAGTGCAGCTTCAATAACACTCAAGTAACTTGACACTTGTTGTGAATACAATATCTAGTTCATAAGTCATATGTTTTTGAATATAACTTCTGTGAATTAAAATTTTAACTGTAGAAAATGGGGGGCATAGGATTGAAAAACTGATAAGCAACCCTGAAGTAAATGCAATTCAAACAAGCTTGGAGTTTATTACACTTAAAAAAGGTTGGGGCCACATTAACTTAAGAAGTCAGAGCTAGCAATTCTGGGAAAGAGGGTTGTAAAACTCAAATAGGGATAGAAATTATTCGTATGGGTGCAGAGTTAAAGAGATACATTGAAGGTAAAATAATTTGTTTGCATTTCCGCTTGGATCATCCCTAGGCATGCCACATCATGGAGATGGGATGTGTTTAATTTATCTGTTCTTTGTTGTATCTGCAGACAGAAGTAGGTTGTCCAGCTTGGGAACAGACAAAGGCAGTTGTGGCTTTGCTTTGGTGAACACTGCAACTCACCAGATTGAGAGTGCCGGAGGAGATGATAGTCAGTTAGGCCTGCATTATCAGCAGAGAAAATACTAACTTCATCTTTCACTGCATGGAGACAGGTGGGGCTCTCAGTTTGGATTTGGCTCCACAAATATCCCCATCTTCAATGATCAGGGGGGAAAACTCTCCACCGGTTGGAGTCATACCTAGCACAAAGGAAGATAGTTGTGGTTGTTGGAGGTCAGTCATCTCAGCTCCAGGACATCACTGCAGGAGTTCCTCAGGGTAGTGTCCGAGGCCCAACCATCTTCAGCTGCTTCATCAATGATCTTCTTCCTATCATTTGGTGGGGATATTCGCTGATGATTGCACAATGTTCAGCACCATTTGCGACTCCTCAGATACTGAAGCAGTCCATGTCCAAGTGCAGCAAGACCTGGACAATATCCAGGCTTAGGCTGACAAGTGGCAAGTCACATTCGCGCCATACAAATGCCATCTCCAAAAAGAGAGAATCTAATCATCACCTCTTGATGTTCAATGGCATTACCATCACTGAATCCCCCACTATCAACACCCTGGGGATTACCATTGACCAGAAACTGAATGGGCCAACCATATAAATACTGTGGCTACAAAAGCAGGTCAGAAGCTAAGAATCCTGTGATGAGTAACTCACCTCTTGACTCCCCAAAGCCAGTTCACCATCTACAAAACACAAGTCAGGAGTGTGATGGAATACTCCCCACTTGCCTGGATGAGTGCAGCTCCCACAACACTCAAGAGGCTTGACACCGTCCAGGACAAAGCAGCCCACTTGATTGGCACCACATCCACAAACTTGCACTCCCTCCACCACCGCGCACAGGAGCAGCAGTGTGTACCATCCACAAGATGCATTGTGGGAATTCACCAAGGCTCCTTAGACAGCACTTTCCAAACCCATGACCACTACCATCTAGAAGGGCAAGGGTAGCAGTTAGATTGGAACATCACCACCTGAAGTTCCGCTCCAAGTCACTCATCATCCTGACCTGAAATATATCACCATTCCTTCACTAGGTTGCTAGGTCAAAATCCTGGAACTCCCTTCCTAACAGCACTGTTGGTGTACCTAAACCACATGGACTGCAGCGGTTCAAGAAGGCAGCTCACCACCACCTTCTCAAAGGCAACTAGGAATCAGCAATAAATGCTGGCCCAGCCAGCAAAGGCCACATCTCCTGAATGAATTAAAAAGAAAAGCAACTGGAAGATTTGCTCTAGCTTGCAACTAGTGGAAGAAATCTACAGTGGTGTTCATAGAGCCTTGTTACAGAAAGTAGTCAATAGAGTTAGCCTGGTAAGCTGTGGGAAGGCAGGATATCTGTCAACAACCCAAACAAGGAGCTGAGGCCTGTAAAGAAAAGTGGAGGGTCGTGCAGCTAAAAGCTAATAGAAATGCCCCCATAGAAGCTTACTTCAGAAGAATAGTTGGAATACTAAGAAAGATTAAAGTAAATTGCAGGGTTCTATGGCATACTGTTTGGGTTCCAAAAAAAGTGAATGCACATTTAAGATATCAAGAACCTTTGTATCTGAAGGGTGGTGGGGGGGGGGAAATAAAAAGTAAAACTGAGTTTATAGCATAAATAATTATAATCTACAGTGTTAATAGTGCTTACTTTGTTTAATGTTTTTGATATGCAATAAAATTGTTCTTGTTTAAAAAAGTAAAATCTTGTGGTGTAATTCGATCGATTAATAGCTTGGTATTCGGATCCTTCTTTAAACGTCAATGGTCCCTAACAGAATCATAACACACCATCCAGAACAAAGCAGCCTGCTTGATCAGCACTCCCACCACTATTGGTGCACAGTGGCAACAATGTGTACCATTTACAGATGAACTCCAACAACTCGTCAAGCCTCCTTCGACATCCAAACCTGCGATCTCTACCACTAAGGGGGACAAGGGCAGCAGACACATGGGGACACCACCAGCTGCAATTTCTCCTCCAAGTCAGACATTCTGACTCAACCATCTAATCCCCAGAGTTGAATGACTTGCCAACACTAATTGCCTAAGCTACAGCTCAAGAAAAGGTAATGGATGACGCCCAGTTCAAGTGAACAGTGTCCCAACAAGACAGTGACTTGGGGAGAGCAAGGAGTGAATGGTAAGAATTTATATCAAAGACAAAATAATTTTTTTTAACATTGCATCACAACTCAGAATGAAAGTGTAGCTGCTTCAATAGCTCACCTTTCAACTCACTCCAGAGCAACACCTGAACAGTCTGTGGGATGAACACATAGATCCCTCGGTCTGTCCAGCTCAGAACATAATTTTCACTATGGGAGGGAAAAAAATAGAACTGTCAAATGTTAATGTTGGTGTCTAATAACTAGTCAACATTCTGTGCAATATTCTTTACTCTGCTTCTCACCTCAAGCACAAGAGCCTGGGAAAAGAGATGGATTGTGGAGAACAGGAAGTCATGTTGTAGTGTAGTTCAGATCTGGAAAGGAAATCAACATCTTTCTGAATGAGTACCAAAGTGCAAATGAAAATGAACAACACAAGCTGAAATCAGTGCTTCATGTACTTCTACAGGGCAAACATGTCATTGGAGGCAACCCTGCAAACAACTCAGACAACAAAGCTGCTCCTGGGAGCAGCCTTCCTGAAACATCCACTACACTTGGGATGGATCAGCTACAACAAGTTTCCACTGACGTGCAAGAAAATCTCTGTTGTGACTGTCACCAACTATGCACATAGACGTTTTACAGCATCCATTACTGTTGAATCTGTTCCACAGTATAAATGGGACAGATTGAGTACCAAGAGAATTGGTATTATCAATTGCTTTCAAATAGAAATAGCTTCATGATATAAATGGAACGATAGACCTACTAGTCAAAGGGAACTCAGTACATGTTATATATTTAGATTTTAGCAAGTATCTGATATGGTGCACAGGAGAATGTTTCACAAAGTCAGATGCACAGCTTCTGGAGTAGATTAGAAATTGGATCAAAGTATATCGAGCTGTAGCAGACTGAGCAAGGTCACTGTTAAAATTATAGATAAATGATTAGGAACAGAAACAAAACTGTTCAAGGATGATTGTACATTCTAATATCCATGTTAGTTCTGATATCCATCTCTTGCATAACCAGCTAGAATCTAAAAATAACTTTGCTGGAATTCACCAAGACTGGAAAGCCAGGTAAAAATCTTGGCAAGTTTAATTTTGGGTTGTGGCTTTTGCATTGTACAACACTAACACATCAGAGTTGGGGGGCACCAGCACGCACTTTGTGGTTCTATAAAAACAGCTTAAATATTATAATATTAATAGAGGTGGAGGGGGTAGTCTGCCAATAGCAGCAACAAGCAGGCCAAGTAGATGAAGCCATCCAGATTAGGGGTTACAATACAGGGCACATAACCACAGATACTGGCAAGTGGTTCCGAAGACCTTTGGAGCATATGACCAGAGGTATAAAACATGAATCACTGGAGTGATTAACTTGGAAAAAGCACCTTTTTTGACCCCACCTGCAGTTCTCTGTGCACCATACTGCAGTTTTACAGAGGGCAAATAAGATCTACAACTGAATTGATACCAAGGATTGGGGACCTAACCTATGGAAGAAGCTGGGAATGTTGACATAGGGAACAAATAAACTTGGGAATACCTTAACAAAGTTCTCAATATTCAGTTTTTAATATTTTAAGAGCTGTAGGTTAAGTGAACCCTAATAATTCTTTGAAATAACCACAGACAATAAACTGGGAGTACAGACCTACGTTCAGAACAGGAAAGGTGAAAAGGCATTTGGATTTAAATACTTTACCAAGAGTATAACATAAATATAACAAGCTGCTCAGGGAAGCAATGGAGCCAGTTAGTTTTGGGGAATTAAAAAAGATGCTGGATAGTTAAGGGATGATACTTTTTGAACTTTGTAATGGTCAGTTATGGGCCTGAACATTTCGCAATATCTAAATGACAAATCATAAATAACATGCAGAGCACAAAAACACGAACAGGACCAGTGAACACTGCAGTGCAGTAATATAAGTACAAGAATGGGCATTCATGAAATGAACCGCAATAAAAACATTGCACTTCAATAGCACAAATACAGTGAACACATGCTGAAAGAAACAGATGAGGAAACTGCAAATGTATTAGTCATAATTGTGCATAGCTCTCTAGATTGAGGAACTGTGCCTTTACATTGGAAAATTTCAAATGGCACTATTTTTTAAGAAGTGAAAGAGAGAAGCCCATCAGTTTAATGTCTATTGTGGGAAAGTTAAATTGAATATATCAAAGGCAGAGACACTGACTGAGTACTTGGGCAGATACCAGTTCATCAGAAAGAGTCAACTTGAATTTGTGAAGAGTGGGTAATTCCTGATCAATGTATTGTTTTGAAGGGGGTCACTAGCATGAAGAATAGGGGAGTACCTAAGGACACTGTATGGGCTTTCAGAAAAGGCACACAAGATTATTAGCAAAATTGAGAATTGGAGGATTGACAATTGTTGGTAATTGGTGGGGAGTAGGAGACAGAATAGGAATAAAGAGCTAGTTCGCTGGAGAGATGCAACAAGTTCCATTCCCCTTGGATCTGTACTGGGACCTCAACTTTTCACCATATACATTAATGATTTGAATGAAGGAAGAGAGTGTTGTACATCCAAACTTACCAATGACACCAAGTTAGGAGATGCAGGCAATTAAAGGAACAGGCAGGCTAACTGAATGCGCAAAGCTATGGCAGATGTGGGTAAGTTTGAGGTTATCCACTTTAGATCAGCGAAAGACAAATCGAAATAGTCCTTTCCCCATTAAGAAACTAAGAGCTGTGGAGAAGCAAAGGTGCCTATGTGCACAAGTTACTATAAGCTAATGCACCAGATAAAAAAAGGAATCAAAAAGGTCAATAGAATGCTTGCTTGCCTTTTTATAAAGGGGATCGGAATTGAAAAATGAGGAAGTAATGCTTCTGTTGTATAGAGCCTTGTCAGACCCCATCTGGATTCAGCATTCAATTTTAGGCACCAAACCTGAGGTAAGTTATATTTATTTGAAAGGGATACTGTGTAGGTTCATCATAATTATACCACAGATTAAAGGGATAAATTTCAAGGTTGCATAAACTTGGCTTGTATTCCCTGGAATTTGGATCTGAGATTTGAGTCATGAGGCCTTTAAAATGATTAAGGGTTTTGATACGGTAAAAATAAATAATCTATTTCATCTGGTGGGGAAATCCAGAACAAGGGCGCACAATCTGACGATTAGATTCTGGTTTTCAGGAAGTACTTTATTCCACCACCCCCCCCGAGGAGTGGGAATCTGAAACTATCATCCCAAAAGGCTGTGAAACCTGGGTCAATTGAAATTCTTATGACTGAGATCAATAAATGGCCTACACCTGTCCCTGTTGGCAATAGCTGAAAGAAACGACAGGCAGTTAAGGAGACAAAAGAAACTGTGTCCATGGGGACTTCAGGAATTTCAGTAATGACAGTGAGTAAATGAGACAAGCACCATTTGACGAGCAATGACAAGGGGCATAGAAGACAACACAGGAGTTACCAGAAACGTGTAAAATAATCAGACAGTAGTAGAAGTAGAGATTTCAGAAGCATTCAAAACACAGCTGGAAGCCTAGCTAGAGTGTCTAGGATACTAGGGTGATGGGTTTGGATGCCTTTTCTGACTCTTAACATTTATTATTTTCTTATAAGCAATGATTGTAAATGAAGGAGACACTTGACAGATGAGCAACTGGATACCTGTGAGTGATGATGGGAAGTGGAGGTGATCCCAATAACTGTTTGAATTGGTGTGTGCTCATCACCTCCCCTTCAAAGTTTACCTCCCACATACGTGAACCCGGGCGTGCACAGAATATCAGTGGCTGTAGGAATCCAACGTTCTTTGATCCTGGTAAGAAACAGGCTCCAAATTCTCCATCTCGCTCCTTGCTCCCAATTTTCCAGAACTTCTCTCTGCCATCCAAGAAGAATTTGAAAAAGTAGATCTGATTATGCTAAACTCTTCACAGTTTTATTCACTGTGTAATGATTGTGGCTATCACCCATCCAACAAGGATACAATCCCTCAAAAGGTATGCATCCTAATCGGTTTATATTAGCACCACTCTTACTCAAAGTTTCATGTCATTTCTCTGGCATCGAAAATTTATTCGTGCTTTCTTTTTCTTCAACTTGTAGAATGCAATGGAATACTTCGGAGACAGAGCTACCTCAGCAACCAGTGCTAGTGAAAGCCCTGCGTCAAAAATCAAGCTTCTCCAGCGAAAGAAAATTGGAGCCAGATTGTGACCCTGAATAGGAAAAATGGTGAGAATTTGTGATGCAAGAGAGATCAGTCCAGTGTCCATCTGACAATGTAAAGTCAAAATTGTCAGAACATGGGGTAATAACAAATTGATTCAAATTGTTTTAAACTGTTTATAAAAAGTACCTTTAGAATTTTTATAAACTGAATAGCCCTATTTCTTTTGGCTGAAGCGAGAAACTCTTAAGTATAAGGTGCAGTTTCACTTTACCTTCCAATGAGCCAATCGAAGCAACTGGCAAAATAGAGCAACTATTCACATAAAACATTAGTTGAGTACATAGCCTACTATAACACTGAAGCCATGCTTCATGGTGCAATTTCTGATTTGTTATGAGTTAGCTAATAATGCTGCAGTTGGGCCTCAGTGTCCTTGGATTAAGGGTGACGAATAGAGCATGGTAAGACTTTTGAGCACTAATCAATTAACTTTGCTGAAAAGTGTAGTTACCTGTATAGCATCAGGTAAGGACAAGCTCAGGCTTTGATAGTCAAATAGCCTCCAACATTAACTGCATAGGTTCACACATGAAGAATGGCATCCTCGGTAAATAGAGATGGCTGGATGGCGCTCATGATGGGGTACAGGTTGGGAAAAACATTTTTATAAAGAAGTACTGGTAAAGTAACAGGGATGGTTGAAAACTGAGAGCCCCCAAGCTAAAATACATGTCAATTGCTCTGCCATTCTCCTCCTACTCATCACCTTTACACCTGCTGGCAAGATGAGCAAGCACAACAGTTTATCCATCAGATAATCTGCAAGTTGACCCTTTCACAGTTAGTTATCTACTAGTTGTGTTTAATTGTGGCAGGTGGTGGGCATCAATCTAGGATTCATTTGTGCCCCTGAAAATAGATACTGACTTAACACTATGGTTGTTGGGGCTAGGAGGTATTTGCTTGTAATCTGTAACAGTGTAAATAAATGTTTTTAAAAGTGTGTAAAGATTGGCTCCAGTTATATCCATCACCAACTGGTTTTTCACAATATAATATGCATCCCCTGCAAATGCAGCCAGCACACCTGCCACATGGAGAAAGACAGCAAAAACTGCAATGCCCAGTTAGAGGTAAATGTTGACGTCAGCACGGTCTCACCTCCAGCAATCTTATCACATTATCAACAGAGCTAATATGCAGGTATATTCCATGTTAAGAACATGAAAAAGTCACCTAATTTAATGTATGTAGAATATTGGCAAATACCTGTCAGTGTCACACAGATAGCAGCGAGTGAGAGATGAGACCAATAACTTTCCCTCTAGATAGTCAAGTTGCACCACTCTAGAGTCCACTGTTGTAATCACCTGAACTGGAAACATCACAAATGCAGCAGCCTGAGACAGGATAGAAAGCAATCAATAAAGTAGCTCTGCATAATAATAACAACAACAATAATAATGAGAAATGAGAGTCAGAGAATGACAGGAAGGGACAGAGAGAAAAAAACCTAAGAATACATCAACAATCAAGACTAGATGTTAGAGGTAACAAAAAGACAAAACTGAAGGCTCTCTATCCAAATACACGTAGCATTCATAACAAAGTAAAATGAATTGATGGCCCACATTGAAATAAATATGATCTGATACATGGTTGCAGGACAACAAAGACTGGGTCCTTAATATTATGGGGTACATGACATTCAAGAAGATTAAGAAGCTAGGTAAAGGTGGAGGGGTAGCACTGTTAATCCAAGAGGGCATTGGTGCAATAGTTAGAGATGACCTTGGTTCATGACGTCAGAGCATTGAATCGGTTTGGGTGGAGATGAGCAATAGTAGGGGGAAAAGGTCAATAGTGGGAGTGGTCTACAGGCCCCCTAACAGTAGCCACAGTGTAGGACAAAGCATTCAAGAGAAAATATTGTGTGCTTGTGATAAAGGGACAATAATAATCATGGGTGATTTTAATCTACACATAAAATGGAAAAATCAGATTGACAGTAGTAGTCTGGATGAGGAATTCTTAGAATGCTTTCGAGATAGTTTCTCAGAGCAGCTCGTTCTGGAACCAACCAGAGAGCAGGTTATATTAGACTTGATATTATGTAATGTGACAGGATTAATTTATGACCTCAGAGTAAAGACACTCCTAGGTAGCAGTGACCACAAGCCAGTTTGAAAGGAAGAAGAGTGGGTCTAAGACGAGTTTCTTAAACTTAAATAAGGGCAACTATGTGGGGATGAAAGCGGAGCTAGCTGAAGTGAACTGGGAAGCTAGGCTAGAGGATAGATCAATACAGAAGCAGTGGCAGACATTTAAGGGGATATTTCAAAATACTCAGAATAAGTACATTCCTATTATAAAGAAAAGCTCTAAGGGAAGGACCCACCATCCGTGGTTAACTAAAGATGTTAAGGAACGCATCAAACTTAAGGAAAAAGCACACAACTCCGCAAAGATGAGTGGCAGGACAGATGATTGGACAGAATATAAAGAACGGCAGAGAATGACTAAAAGGTTAATCAGGATAAAGAAATTAGAGTATGAGAGGAAGCGAGCTAGAAATGTAAAAACAGATAGCAAGAGTTTCTGCAGATATTTAAAAAGGAAAAGAGTAAGTAAAGTTAGTGTTGGTCCTCTAGAGAGTGACAGTGGGGAGTTAATAGTAGATAATAAGGAAACGGCAGAAGAAACAAACAAATATTTTGCTTCTGTGTTCACTACAGATACAAAAAACATTCCAGTAATAGCTGCAAATCAGGTGGTGAATGGGAGAAAGGAACTTGATGAAATTGAAATCATTAGGGAAACAGTACTGAGCAAATTGATGGAGCTGCGGGCTGGCAAGTCTCTGGATCCCGATGGACTACATCCTATTAAAAGAGGTGGCTAATGAGGTAGTCAATACGCTAGTGTTAATTTTGCAAAATTCGTTAGATTCTGGAAAGGTTCCATCATATTGGAAAGTAGCAAATATAACACCTCTATTCAAGAAGGGAGAGAGGCAGAAAACAGGAAATTATAGGCCAGTTAGGTTGACATCTGTCGTGGGGAAGTTATTAGAATCGATCATTAAGGAGGTTAGAGCTGGGCACTTAGAAGAGCTCAAAGCAATCGGGAAGAGTCAGCATGGTTTTGTGAAAGGAAAATCATGTTTAACCAATTTATTGGAGTTTATTTTTGAAGGAGTAACATGCGCAGTGAATAAAAGGGAGCCTGTAGATGTACTGTACTTGGATATCCAGAAGGCATTTGATAAGGTATCGCATCAAAGGTTATTACAGAAAATAAAAGCGCATGGTGTAGGGGGTAACATATTAGCATGGATAGAAGATTGGCTGGCTGGCAGAAAGCAGAGAGTATACATAAATGGGTCTTTTTCGGATTGGCAGGATGTGACGAGTGGAGTCCCACAGGGATCTGTGCTGGGGCCTCAACTATTTACGATTTACTTCAATGACTTAGATGAGGGGAGAGAAGACATGGTGACTAAATTTGCAGATGACACAAAGATAGGTAAGAAAGTATGTTGCAAAGAGGTCGCAGATGGATATAGACAGGTAGAGCGAGTGGGCAAAAATCTGGCAAATGGAGTTTAATGTGGGAAAATGTGAAGTTGTTCACTCTGACAGGAAGAGCAAAAAAGTGGAGTATTGCTTAAATGGCGAACGGCTGCATAATTCTGAGATGCAGAGGGATCTAGGTGTTCTAATACATGAGTCATAAAAAGTTAGTATGCAGTTACAGCAAGCAATTAAAAAGGCTAATGGAATGCTATCCCTTAGTACTAGAGGGATTGAACATAAAAATAAGGATAAAAACAAAAAAACTACTGCGGATGCTGGAAATCCAAAACAAAAACAAAAACAGAATTACCTGGAAAAACTCAGCAGGTCTGGCAGCATCGGTGGAGAAGAGAAGAGTTGACGTTTCGAGTCCAATGACCCTTCAACAGAACTGAGTGTAGTTAGGAGAGGGGTGAAATATAAGATGGTTTAAGGTGGGGGTGGGGTGGGGGGAGAGAAGTTGAGGGTGGGGTGGTTGTAGGGACCAGCAAGCAGTGATAGGAGCAGAGAATCAAAAGATGTCACAGACAAAAGGATCAAAGAGGTGTTGAAGTTGGTGATATTATCTAAGAGAATGTGCTAATTAAGAATGGATGGCAGGACACTCAAGGTACAGCTCTAGTGGGGGTGGGATGGAAAGATTGACAAGTTATTAGTTGTAGATTTAAAAATAATGGAAATAGGTGGGACAAGAAAAATCTATATAAATTATTGAAAAAAACAAAAGGGAGGGGGAAGAAACGGGGTGGGGATGGGGGGAGGGAGTTTAAGATCTAAAGTTGTTGAATTCAACATTCAGCCCGGAAGGCTGTAAAGTGCCTAGTCGGAAGATGAGGTGCTGTTCCTCCAGTTTGCGTTGGGCTTCACTGGAACAATGTAGCAAGCGTAGGGATCGTTCCCTCCGGGACACCCTGGTCCACTCCTCCATCACCCCCTACTCCTCAACCCCCACCTATGGCACCTCCCCAAGCCCACGCAGAAGTTGCAACACCTGCCCCTTCACTTCCTCTCTCCTCACCGTCCAAGGGCCCAAACACTCCTTTCAAGTGAAGCAGCATTTCACTTGTATTTCCCCTAACTTAGTCTACTGCATTCGTTGCTCCCAATGCGGTCTCCTCTACACTGGAGAGACCAAACGTAAACTGGGCGACCGCTTTGCAGAACACCTGCGGTCTGTCCACAAGAAAGACCCAAACCTCCCTGTCGCTTGCCATTTTAACACTCCACCCTGTTCTCTTGCCCACATGTCTGTCCTTGGCTTGCTGCATTGTTCCAGTGAAGGCCAACGCAAACTGGAGGAACAGCACCTCATCTTCCGACTAGGCACTTTACAGCCTTCCGGGCTGAATATTGAATTCAACAACTTTAGATCTTAAACTCCCTCCCCCCATCCCCACCCCGTTCCTTCCCCCTGCCTTTTGTTTTTTTCAATAATTTATATAGATTTTTCTTTTCCCACCTATTTCCATTATTTTTAAATCTACAACTAATACCTTGTCAATCTTTCCATCCCACCCCCACTAGAGCTGTACCTTGAGTGTCCTGCCATCCATTCTTAATTAGCACATTCTCTTAGATAATATCACCACCTTCAACACCTCTTTGATCCTTTTGTCTGTGACATCTTTTGATTCTCTGCTCCTATCACTGCTTGCTGGTCCCTACAACCACCCCACCCTCAACTTCTCTCCCCCCACCTTAAACCAGCTTATATTTCACCCCTCTCCTAACTACACTCAGTTCTGTTGAAGGGTCATTGGACTCGAAACGTCAACTCTTCTCTTCTCCACCGATGCTGCCAGACCTGCTGAGTTTTTCCAGGTAATTCTGTTTTTGTTTTTATAAAAGTAAGGATGTTATGTTTCATTTATACAGGGCATTGGTGAGACCGCACCTCAAATACTATGTGCAGTTTTTGTCCCCTTATTTAAGGAAGGATGCAAGTGCATTGGAGGCGGTTCAAAGGAGTTTTATTAGATTGATACCTTGGAGTGAGTGGGTTGTCTTATGAGAAAAGGTTGGACAGACTGGGCTCGTTTCCACTGGGGTTTAGAAGAGTGACGGTGATTTGATTGAGGTATACAAGATCCTGAAAGGCCTTGACAAGGTGGACGTCGAAAGGATGTTTCCTCTTGCGAGTGAGTCCAGGACCAGGGGGCACTGTTTTAAAATTAGGGGTCACCCTTTTAGGACAGATATGAGGAGGAATTTTTTCTCTCAGAGGGTTGTGCGACTTTGGAACTCTCTAGCTCAGGTGGTGGTGGAGGCGGGGTCATTGAATATTTTTAAGACAGAGGTAGGTTGATTCCATTGCCTAACAAGAACCTAAGGTTATCGGGGTTAGATGGGAATGTGGAAATCAAAACACAAGAAGATCAAGCCATGATCTTATTGACTAGTGGAGCAGGCTTGAGGGGCTGAATGGTCTACTCCTGTTCCTGTTTCTTATGTTCTTATAACCCACGCAACACCAAGTTGTTACGGCATGGCGGATGGTAAGTGTCGAGCTGCTCAAATCCCAGAGGGAAACTTGAAACAGCTGCCAAAACAGTTTTTGCAGCTTGTATAGTATGATGAGTAGTTCTGAAATCAGGAAATTATTTCCCTATTTGTGATGATTTTATAGTAAAGTAAACATTTATTAAAAGAATAAAGGAAAAGATAAAATACAACTACATTTAAACACAAGAATGGCTTCACACAGTAAACAGTACTTTCAAACAGTTCCACAAATCTTAACTTAGCTACCCTCAGAGCTAACCTTTCACTTTTCTGTTCAGCAACTATCCTTATAGATTTTAAAATCTATAGAAGTCCAGTAATTTTACCACACAGTGCTTTTTCCTTGGGGTGTACTCTGAGGCTGACAGCAACTGGGTCTTCAGGTCTGGCCTTGTTCACACTGTCTTCCGGAAGTTCTGACCAGCTACCATGCTGTCTTCTGGGAGATCTAAGCAGCTACCCCCTCACATAGGCTCCAGTATTTCCTAAAATGCGTTGGTCTCTCTTGTTTCAACCAGTCTCTTCAGAAATGCTTTCTTCCCAGAATTGATTAAATCATTCTTTACTTTAGCTCTTAGACTTGTAAAAAAAAACTTACCCCATCTTTACCTCACTTCCTTACACCTTTTTACAACCTGCATATATAACCCTTTGAACTAAAACAACTCAGTTCAAATTATAAAAGCAAGAAACTGCGGATGCTGGAAATCCAAAACAAAAACAAAAATACCTGGAAAAACTCAGCAGGTCTGGCAGCATCTGCGGAGAGGAACACAGTTGACGTTTCGAGTCTGAATGACCCTTCAACAGAACTGTTCTGTTGAAGGGTCATTCGGACTCGAAACGTTAACTGTGTTCCTCTCCGCAGATGCTGCCAGACCTGCTGAGTTTTTCCAGGTATTTTTGTTTTTGTTTCAGTTCAAATTATTCCTGTTACTGTTTTATGTAAAACTCTGATTGGAGTTCCGCTTGGTTCATTAATATATCAAAAGCACTTCTTACTGTTGACTTTAGACCCTGCCGTCACTCTAGCTCTTAATCCAATTACAGCCTGTTATATGCCAGGGTTATTACCAGAAGAAAAATATTAATTCCTTGTTTTCTTGAAAAAGTCTTGCACCCTCAGTCCTCTTCCTGAATATAAATTGCAGATTAAATTCGTGGCTCAATAACCTTTCCTCTTCTCATCTCCGGACACTCTCCATCTAAATCTATATTATTGGTAGTGGAGTATTATTGCTACTAATTTGCACATCATCTCATATTCTATTTGTAAAACTCCTGACTTCCCTCAAAATTTTCCTTCTTACTTCAAGACTTAAGCTTGGCATTGCCTAATCACCACTACTTCATCCAATTGTTTCCTCAATTACATTTTTTTATTCATTCATAGGATGTGGGTGTCGCTGGATAGGCCAGCATTTATTGCCCATCCCTAATTTCCCTTGAGAATTACATATGCTTTAACTGTCCTGCATTCTGTGTCTTTGCCCTTCACCTAGGTTTCTCAACTTAAAAATGAAATGGAACTCAAGTAGAACCCACAGCAACATTACAGATCACACAGGCAAGAATCTGCATTCCACCAATAACTTTGTGCACTCACACATCCTCGCAAATGTCCTCCAAATGCATTGGCACACATTCAATGCCCAAATTCACTGCATACACCCATCTGCACATTTGTTTATTAATCAGGAAGACCATGGATGCTCATATGCCAGTCACTATCCCATACATTAACATGTGGCACAGTCTAACCTAAACCCAATCATGCTTAGCCAGAACACAACTCAACCCAATGGGCCTCACCCTGTCATCTGTACAGCTACACTAAGCCCCAAAATATTAGTGCCCAACTGCTGCTAGTTTGTATCATAACAGTTATTTTTTCCCTTCTTCTCTTGAATGCATCAACTCTGAGCAGGGTACTATTTGACAGGCAGGTACTGTTACCCTCCAACACATCAGTCAAGTGGCCACTGTTCAGGAAGCCTCAACAGCAACTGCTAGCTCTTTGAACTAGAGCTATCGCATAACTTAATCTCATCTTCCATCATGTACATCCATACACACATACTTTTCAGGAGTCACTGGATAACAGTCCAGAACCCCCAATTGATTTTTTTCTCCCTATCTCTGGTTTTGAGGTCAATTGGAGCACCTCTGTTGCTGTACCAGCTGAACACACAGCACACACCGGAAGTTAACTTTATGACCTGCTGGTCCATATGGCTCAGTTATATCACGCATTTATCAACAGAGCCATCAAGGAGTTCTTTAGAAATGTGAGCAATAATGTTAGGCTGTGCAAATTGGGTAAAATGAGTATCCTAGTATGATTTGTTCATCCCATTCCATTCCCACATTATGTACA
This sequence comes from Cetorhinus maximus, assembly GCF_964194155.1. Classification (NCBI taxonomy): domain Eukaryota; kingdom Metazoa; phylum Chordata; class Chondrichthyes; order Lamniformes; family Cetorhinidae; genus Cetorhinus; species Cetorhinus maximus. The sequence goes on from NC_135887.1 coordinate 86,033,833, forward strand.
TATATAAGAGTACATCACATAAAAGAAAAATACAGACCTTTCCCTGTTTGGAGGAATTAACCTTCAGACCAGAAACTTTTCCCAGATTGTCTCCCACAAAGACACGGAGAGCAGTGGTATCCCAGCAGAGAGCCGTGACCTGTCTGCCTTTGTGTTCTGATGACACATAAATACGCTCAGGTTTCCCACGCCGCTCCTGATGCAGCTCCCACACAATCACATGTCCCTGGCTAAACAAGGAAAAAAATACAATAAAATAATGAGGACTTGGTCACCCTAAGGATTTATTTAATGGAGACTAACAACTCTCTGTAGTGGACATTTCCCAGTAGGCAGAATATTTCTCTCTGCAGCACGCATTAGTCACAACATGCATTCCTGCTATCTATCACTAAAAATATTCATACTTCCTGCAAAGATTTGCTCATCACTTTGCAACATGCATCATTCAGCACATGCATTTTCTCTGTCCTTTTATGCAGGTCTCCCTTTCTTTCAAACAGGGTATCATCTGTTACACATCCAATGATGGGCACATTCGCCAGCTACATGGAGTCATTTTGCACTGACTTGAAAATGTGAAATTCTGTTATTCGATGTAATTCAATAAATCGATTTTGCAAGCTCACCAAACCTGTGCCCTTTAACCTTGTTTAACATTGGCCCTCCCTAATTAAAACAACATATTTGAAAGGTACACACAAAGTCCAATTCTTTTACGTGAATTATTCAGTACACATTATACACCACACTCAAGTTATTCAGTAAAATAAAGCTGTGACCATGGGGTAAGAGTTATGAGGAAAAAGCAATGGAGTGGGATTGATTGCATAGTTTTATCAAAGAGCTAGCTCAGGCATGTTGGTCCGAATGACCTCTTCCTGTGCTGGATGATTCTATAACAAAAATGAAACATTTCTGTCCAGAGTATCGTGATATGATCTTCTTTACTTCTGTAATGGTGCAAAAATGGTTAAAAATCCAGTTTCACTCAAATCATATGCCAGCTTAACTTGTTACATTTGTTTCAACTCTGACCACAATCTTCCTTGGATATTGTGGGATTGTGCCAGAGAATTGCAACTGTTACTCCCCAATTCAAAAGAGGGGAGAGGGATAAATTGGGAAACTACAGGTCAGTCTAACAGTCTGGTAGGAAAACTACTACAGTCAAGGACAAAATTAATTCTCACTTGGAGAAGCATGGGTTAATAAGGTACAACCAGCAAAGATCTGTTAAAAGCAAATCGTGTCTGACCAACTTGATTCCATTCCTTGAGGAAGTAATAGAGAGGGTTGATGAAGGTAGTGCAGTAAATGTATATGTAGACTTTCAAAAGGCAATTGATAAATGTCACATATCAGATTTATTCGCTAAATAGAAGCACATGGTATTAAAGGGACTGTGGTAGCTTGGGTGCGGGTTAAGGGATAGGAGACAGAACAGCAGTGAACAGGTATTTTACTGACTGGGGAGAAGTATGTGATGAGGTCCCCATGGGTTCAGTATTAAGACCATTGATTTTCTTGTTTTATATAAAAGCTGGATTTGAGTACAGGAAGTAAAATTTCAAAGTTTGCAGTTAATAGCAGACTTGGCAATGTAGTAAATAGCAAGCAGGATAGCAGCAGACTTAAGGAGGACAGATTGGTGAAATGGGCAGATACACTTTAATGCAGGTAAGTGTGAAGCAATGGATTTTTGGGAGAATTAACTAAATAGGCAGTATTATATAAATGGTACAATTTTGAGAGAAGTTCAAGAACAGAGGAAGCTAAGGGTGCAAGTTCAAAAATCCTTGAAGGTGGCAGGGCAAGTTGATAAGGCAGTTAAGAAAGCATATGGGATACTTGGCTCTGTAAATAGGGGCATTGAATACAAAAACAAGATAGTCGTGCTTAACATTTAAAAATCACTGGTTAAGCTTTAACTGGAGTATTGTGTATAATTCTGGGCACCAGACTTTAAGGAGGAATGCACAGAACAGGTTTACGAGGATGATACCTGGGATGAGGGCCTTTAGTTATATGGAGAATTTAGAGGTGGTATTGTTCACCTTGCAGCAGAGAAGGTTAAAAGGAGATTTGATAGAGGTATTCAAAATTATAAAGGGCTTTGGTAATGCAAGTAAGGAAAATCTCTTTACTGTGGCAAGTGGGTTAGTAGTTAAAGGGCATATATTTAAAATAATTGACAGAAGTGCCAGAGGGAGATGAGGAGACTTTTGTCTCCCCAACAAAGGGTTGTTCTTCTCTCGAAGGTACCACCCGAAACAACGGTGAAATCAGGTTCCACAGAACTGTCAAAAGGCAACGGGACATGTATTTGAAGAGAACTAATTTTGCAGGGTTATGAGGAAAAAGCTGATGTGTGGAACTAAATCGAACAACTCTTTCAAAGAGCTGGCACAGGTACAGTGACCCAAACAGCCCCTTCTGTGCTGTAAAATTCTATAATTCTATGACTTAGCTGAGGGTTTCTACTCAACTCACCTGAGAGAGAGAGAGAGAGAGTTGTTAAGCCATTTAATTCAAATTCAAATAACTTGTGTGATTTGAAACAAAAACAAAAATAGCTGGAAAAACTCAGCAGGTCTGACAGCATCTGCGGAGAGGAACACAGTTAACGTTTCGAGTCCGTAAGATTCTTCATCAGAACTAAGGAAATAGAGAAATGAGGTGAAATATAAGCTGGTAGAGGTGGGTGGGAGAGCTGGATAGAGAGCCAGTGATAGGTGGAGGCAAAGAAGAGATTGCCAAAGATGTCATAGACAAAAGGACAAAGGGGTGTTGACGGTGCTGATATTATCTAAGGAATATGCTAATGGGGACATTAAGGGTAGAAAGCAGGACAAGCAAGTGGCAGACGGCCCTAGTGGGGGTGGGGTGGGGGGAAGGGATCGAAATGGGCTAAAAGGTGGAGATAAAACAACAGATTGAAATAAATTTAAAAATAGGTGGGAAAAGAAAAATATATTTTTTTAAATTATAAATTATTGGAAAAAGGGGGATCGGAAAGGGGGTGGGGATGGAGCAGAGAGTTCATGATCTGAAGTTGTTGAAGTCAACATTAAGTCCGGAAGGCTGTAAAGTGCCTAGTCGGAAGATAAGGTGCTGTTCCTCCAGTTTGCATTGAGCTTCACTGGAACATTGCAGCAGGCCAAAGACAGACACGTGGGCATGAGAGCAGGGTGGTGTGTTGAAATGGCAAGTGACAGGGAGGTCTGGGTTATGCTTGCGGACAGACCGAAGGTGTTCTGCAAAGCAGTCACTCAGTCTACGTTTGGTCTCTCCAATGTAGAGGAGATCGCATTGGGAGCAGCGAATGCAGTAGACTAAATTGAGGGAGTGCAAGTGAAGTGCTGCTTCACTTGAAAGGAGTGTTTGGGCCCTTGGACGGTGAGGAGGGGTGAAGTAAAGGGGCAGCTGTTGCACCTTCTGCGGTTGCATGGGAAGGTGCCGTGGGAGGGGGTTGAGGTGTAGGGGGTGATGGAGGAGTGGACCAGGGTGTCCCGGAGGGAACGATCCCTGTGGAAAGCCGCCAGGGCTCACGTATGTTTTACAGGAATATCTCTTCTTAAAACTGGCAGCTATTTAAATTGCCTGGGTTCCAGTCATTGTTCTGAAGAAATTTATCAATCATTTTTTTTTGTTAAATTGGTATGTGTGGCTGGAAGCTTTCAAGGAAGTTAATCAGACTAGATAGCTTTAGTAGCTGATTTAAGAGAGGAAAGAATAGCCACTACATAAGAAAACTACCTCTGCTTGTCATCCCCGGGGTGAGGGAGTTGTCCTATGATCAGAGGAGAGTAAATTGGGCCTGTATTCTCTGGATTGAAAAGAATGAGAGGTGATCTCATTGAAACATACATGGAATAAAAGGGATGGTAGCAGCATGGACACAAAATTGGCTGAGTAATAGTAAACAGTGAGTAATGGTTAATGGATATTTTTCGGGCTGGAGAAAGGTTTGTAGTTGAGTTCCCCAGGGTCAGTATTGGGACCCTTGCTTTTCCTGAGATATATTAATGATGTAGATCTTGGTGTGCAGGGGACAATTTCAAAGTTTGCAGATGATATAAAACTTGGAAGCATTGTAAACTGTGAGAAGGACAGTGTAGAATTTCAAAAGGACATAGACAAGTTGGTGGAGTGGGCAGATAGGTGGCAGATAAAGTTCATTGCAGAAGTGTGAGAAGAGGTGATTCATTTTGGTAGGAAGAACATGAAGAGACAATATAAAATAAGGGGTACAACTCTGAAGCGTATGCAGGAGTAGAGGGACATGGGTGTATATGTGCATTAGTCATTAAAGGTGACAGGACAGGTAGAGAGAACAGTTCATAAAGGATACAGTATCCTAGGCTTAATAAATAAGGCATAGAGTACAAGTGCAAGTAGGTTATGCTGAACTTGTATAGGACATTAGTTAGACCTCAGCTGGAGTACTGTGCACAGTTCTTGTTGCCACACGTTAGGAAGGGTGTCAACACATTGGAGAGAGTGCAGAAGAGGTTTACAAAAATGGTACCAGGGATGAGAAACTTCAGCTACGGAGATATATTGGAGAAGTTGGGACTGTTCTCCTTGGAGAGGAGAAGGCTAAAAGGAGATTTGATAGAGGCGTTCAAAATCATGAGGGGGCTGGACAGAGTAGATAGGGGAAAACTGTTCCTACTCGTAAAACGAATGAGAATGACAGGGCACATATTTAAAGTGATTTGCAAAAGAAGCAAATGTGATGTGAGAAAAACTTTTTCACACGGCGAGTGGTTCGGTTCTGGAATGTACTGCTTGGAAGTGTGATGGAGGCAGGTTCAATCGAGGCATTCAAAAGGGCATTAGCTGGTTATTTAAATAGAAACAATGTGCATGGTTATACAGAAAAGGCAGGAGAATGGCACCAAATCATAATTCTCAGTCAGCGAGCAAGTGCAGAAATGATAGACCAAATGGCCTCCTTCTGCACCTAACAATTCTGCGATTCTGTGATTTGAAGGGGCTTGACAGGGTTGACACAGAGGTTGTTCCCACTGGCTGGGGAATCTAAAACATGGCGGCACAGTCTCAGGATAAGGAGACAATTATTTAGGACCGAGATGAGGAGAAATTTCTTCACTCAAAGGATTGTGGATCTTTTGAATTCTATACCCCAGAGGGTTTTGGATGCTCTATCGTTGACTGTTTTTAAGGCTGGGATAACCAGAATTTTGGTCTCTAAGGGAACCAAGGGATATGGGAGTTGACTGGAAAGTGGAATTGAAGCTCAAGATCAACTATGATCGTATTGAATGGTGGAGTAGGCTTGACGGACTGAATGGTCTACTCCTGCTCATATCTCTTGTGTTCTTGTATAACCAGATAAGCTTAGTATCAACTGCAAAGATGCACGTTGTTACTATTACTGGCACATCCTAGCACTGTAATATATTCATTTCTCAGTTAAAGCCTTGGGGAAGGCTTAGTGTAGCATTATTCTGCTGTTCTTGAACATAATGTGAAGGCATAGGCTACAACCATCAATTGAAATAATCTAAAATGGTTACTAAAATATGCTATAAATTTTAGCTGGATATCAGTGAAGCGAGTGAAAACACTTTCTTGGACATGGGGAACTAGGCCCCACCTTTGAAAGTGATACAAAACATTAAAGGAAAATAAATCGAGATTGAAAAAGAGGTTAAAGAAAATAAAGTAAGTGTGAAGCAACAGAGGCTGCAACAGGGTACAGGAAGAGTCCAGAATCGAAAGTCTAATAATGAAGTATATTTACCTAGTTGCTACAGCAACATAATCCTCATCATGCTGACAGCAAGCAACACGAGTGAGAGCTCCTTCCTGAAGGACAATAAGTTTATTATAAATTCACATTACTCATATGCCAACGTAGAGCTTCTCCAAAGCCCCCACCTTTTCTTAAGCATTTATATTATTTGGTTTTCTCTCCTGACCTCTCATGCAGCTTTCTGGTTGGCAGCGGAAAATTGTTGCTTAAGGCATTGAGAGCAGGGAAAGAAGTGCCTACACCAACTTAAAATTCAGCATTTGGGAGAAAGTGCCTTTTTGCTAAAGAACCAATCCTTAGGATGGGTCAAGACATTAGAATGGTGGGGTTGAGAAATGTCTAAATTTACAAACTAGTCAGGTTTACTTTTTAAAATGTTACTTGCCCCATTTCTTCCCCTGTTTGAAAGAATGACCTTGCACTTGTATAGCACCTTATCAAACCCTTGATGCCCAAATTAATTACTTTTGAACACACTTACTGCTGTTTTGCAGGTAAACACAATGTACAATTTGCTCACAAGGTCCCCAAATAATAAACAAATTAAATCATGTGTTAGTTGAGGGAAGAATGTTGACCAGGACACCAAGGCAATCCTCACTCTTTGAATAACGCCAATCTTTTACATCTATCAGGATAAGCAGGTTTGCTCTTAGTTTAACGTACCATCAGAAAAACAGTTCCAGAAAACAGGACTGTCTTGGTACTGCCAAGTACTCAAGTATCAGCCCAGATTATCTGTTCAAACCACAGTGGAGTTCTAACCCACGGCTTTCTCCAATTAATGGAGAGCACAACCAGTGACCCTAGTGGGCATTTTCTGGATTATAGTAAGGTAACAATACTTCACCTTTGACCATTCTTCATGTTTGAACCTGCACAATGAGCAATGGCAGATTATTCAGCTATGGAGGTCATTACAGCTGAGTCTGATAATGAAAACATTTTCTAGCAGAAGTCATCTCAGTGAAAAATAGCAAGAAGACTGGTTGATGTTGTTTCTTTCCTCACTAAATTACTAAGGACAATTGTAGCAGCCCCACTGCTGGCCTAATTAAAACAAGCAAATGCAGTAAAGACTGAGAAACAGAACTGGGGCCCAGGTTTGTGTGGTTCAGTTATGCACTGCCTTTAATAAATGAGCTATCAGAGAGGTAAAGATAATGTAAGTGTTACCAAGCTATGAGATACTTTAGTGTAATACTCTACCAGTTTGCCCTTGGCTGTGTTAGAATGTATTCTACAAGATTATACACAAACATTCAATAATTTTGCATCTCGCTGATGTCTCATGTACAATATACAAGAGACCAGGACTGTGCAACATGCTTTTTGTGTTCAACCTTTTCCAGTCCTCACCTTGTGCGTTAACATGAATCGCTGCTTCCAGCCTTCCTTCTGAATGAGATGTAGTCCACCAGCTGAGCTGCCCAGTGCCAGCCATTTCCGAGACACCGACAAACAGGCACACTGAGAAAAGATAGGATCCTTCAAATCCACATTTTAATATTTCCACAGGCACAATGCCAAAGTCGACTTTTCACTTTCCAGCCCCCTCCCTTTCCAACTGATCCCTATTAGAATCTCACTCCACTTACTCCCTGAAACCTATCCTGTCTGTGACCAGTTTCCATCAATTCAGGTGTGAAAAAAGCTTCCTGATTTTACTTCTAAATGGCTTTGCTCTGTTTTAAGATTATGTCCTTTTGCTGTAGAATCTCCTACTAAAGGAAACGGCTTGTCCATAGCAATCCTATCTGTCCCCTTGATATTCTAATTACCCCAATTAGATCACCTTCTAAATGCAAGGAAATAAAGCGAAACTTATGCAGCCTTCGCTTATATTTTAATCTTTTAAGCCTGGTAGCATTCTTATGAATGAATGGCACTAGAGGCAGTACAGTGCACAATATATCCTTCCTGACGTTCGTGCCCAAACTGAATGCAGTATTCAAGATGGAATGTGACCAGGGCTCTGTACAATTGAAGCATCACGTTGTACAATTGAAACATCGCTTTGTGTGCAAGTCCTGTTGAGATAAAGGCACACATTCCATTTGCCCTTTTGATTAATATTTATACCTCTTTTTAGTGATCCATGTACAATCCCTTTATCCCTTATCTTGCCCAATTAATATTACAATTGTCTTTTTCAGATTCAAAGTGGAGAACCTCAAACTTGCATACATCTGCCAGTTTTGCCCACTCACTTGTCTATGTTGCGCCGTAACTTGCTACTCCCATCCACACAACTTATCATATCGCCTAACTTCAAGTCACCTGCAACTATGGATATATAAACTTAAAAACAATAATGAATTTATATTATAAATGGTGAAAAGCGCAGGCCCCTGTACAGATCCTTGGGAGTTTTCACTTGTCACATCTTGCCAATCAGAAAATGGACCCGTTTCCTCTCCTCCCCATGTCACAATCTTTAATAGGAGGAGTATGGTACACCCCATACCTTTACCTGTAAAAGGAGGCTGCAAGATTGGTGAGCACCAATGGCAGATGAGTATGTGTTCAGTTCCGCATCCCACCCTTCCACTTTAAGAGAAGGGTACAGACTCATCTTTATCTCTAAGAGGAGCACTGTACTACTTCCCTACCACTGCGGGTGAATTATTTCACAGGCCCAGAGTATAGGACATAAAGGAAAGGTAGTTGCAAACTATTGCACCTGTGGAGTTGATCTAAATGTTGCCACTGTTCATCTCGAAGGAGAGCTCTATAATTTCCACTGGTTCCGGACAGTCGTGAGTGACAAAAACCCAGAACAAAAGCAACACAAAGCAGACCACTGTATTACCCAACAATTTGATCAGTTCAACACAGCTTCAACCTGGATCAATATAATCACCAAATTTCTGTCCCATAAAAATATAAAACTTCAGCCCTTTCATTTAATGGGAGCAGTGTTGTCCGTGCCTTTCTCTCACTCACCTTCAATCTGCTTGAATCTAACCGGAGAGCAGATAATAGGGGATCCAGTGAGTCCAGCTCAGCCAGGACATGGCTACATGATTCTGGGAGCAATGGCAGCGACATTGTAAGGGTGCACAAATACGTTTCAATGGAAATAAGGAAACTAGCAAAAGATATGATTTGCAACCTCTGTAATCTTGTTCACGTTCTCTCTTATGGATACTTCATGTTCATGCTGTGGATAGTAAACAGATGCAATCACTGTAACCAATTTGACTTTAGCCAAAAAGTCTACGCCATCCTCAGAGCAATACAATTTAACATTATATCAGACACGATTGTTTTAAAATGTATAAAAATAGCCCCTGATAGCTAGTGGTCAGAGAAAATAGCAAATTTGAAGCAAGGCATGAATACACACTCCCTGGCTCCCAAACCAGGAGGGGCCAGAAATAACAGCACCTCCTTCCCTTTCCCAGTCATGAGTATACAAATCGATAAGCACACAAATAACCATTTCCCAGATACCAGGAGTATATGGGTGATGTTTGAGGGGGCTAGTACCTTTGATTCCCTGCCAAGCCACACACCACATCAGAAGGGGTGTGGGTAGGGAAAACCGGTGTCCCACAGCTCTCCAACTCTTAAGTAGCTGGTTGTGCACATCAGCAGCCACATCCTGGGATATGACTCGGCAGTCGTGCAAAACTAGGTGAAGGGCCCATCAGCTTTGGCTGGTGTAGTATGGGGATGTCACATCTTCTATGTGCACGAAGGATGGGAACGGCAGAAGAGGAAGATCATCCTAGCAAGTTTGGACAATGGCTCAGAAGGCAGAGACCAGCAAAATGTGAGACACACCCAAGGCACAGTCATGATGTTTAGTAAAGCAAGTGGCCAGTCATCTGTGAAGAGTCTGGGACCTCGCACAGTATAAGCCCCATAGTCATGGAAAGTCACAGACCAGCGTGATATACAATGACAGATCTCCTGATAGTATAGCTGCAAGCAGACAGACAGAGACAAGGGCATACTCATGCCTGCAAAGAACAGGGCACTACCTTGGTGCGTGTGCAGAGATAAGGTTCATCCACTTAGACAATGGTGCTCATGAAAACAAAGTCTTTCAACTTTTGGTTATAGTGTAAAGCAAGCGACATTGGTGGTCACCCATTGTACAGTTTCCTCAGCTTCCTTTCCACGAAAGTAAACTATTGCCAAAAGTTAAAATAACACACATCAAATGCAGCTTAGAGCACAGGAAATGCCACAGAAGTTTGGAACAGGTTTAACACCCAACCCCAGCATCATCTACAAAGCAGAGTCAGGCATGGATCAGATACAATCAATATGCAGATTCTCAGCCTTAATAGGCTATTTAACAAGGTGGGATTTTGCTTTGTTGGCTGGCAGATCTTGAATTGTATAAGGAATTGTTTACCTTCCCCCAAATAGAAGATTTATTATTGGTGGTGGTTGTGTGTGCAGTCATAAGTGGAGACCCACAGGGATCAGTGTCAAGTCTACTGCTTGTCACAATCTTTATTAATCATCTGGTTGAAGATAATGTGAAAACCATCTGTAAAACAATTCTTAGAATGAAAAAAGAGGTTACAATCAGATCCAGATGTGATGGTACATATCTGGAGCCACATCTGGCAGGTGACATTTAGCATAGATAATTGAAGTATTTTGCACATGGGTAGCGCTAACACCAAGCATATATCTACTGCGCAGGGCTCTGAACAAAAATCCCAGTAGGAAAGAGACCTGGGTATAATGGTGCATGAGTCTCTAAAGGCTCAAGATATGTGCCGTGAGAGTATAGAAAAAGTAAACATAGTATTTGTATGTCTTGCTAGGACGACCATAAGTTAGGTAGGCCAGAGACACCTCCGGTGCCCATATAAGGTGTGTAAATATGGAATGGGTCAGGAATGTGTTTTCCAAAGGGTCATTGACCTTTGAAACAAGTTGCCAACTTGTACAGTGAGTGCGAATTTGGCACACGAATTCAACAAAGAGCTGGATATTTCATGACATCACAGCATGTAAAAAGGATGATATGTATTGCACTCTCAGTAGAACTCCTGGACCCAATTTAAATCAGCCTTGGGGTTAGAGGGGAAATTCCAGATTTAAATTTTCCCCTAAATTGGTGGTGTTTTTTATTTTTAAAAAGCTGTCCTTTTACCTCCCCCAGAACATTCGGTGGTTATTGGTGGGTGGGGGTCACACTGGAATCCTGATGCTCAGTTGAGCCATGATTGTATGGAATATGTTTTGGGACCAACTTTTCTTTCTTGTTTGCCATTTTCATGTGACATGAGGCCCTGGGTAGGAGGGTCTTATGATTCTAGTTTTAGAAGAGTAATTGGTAGATGTGAGAAGCCTTTTGAGACTCTGTAATCTTGGTTTCTACAGCAGCTGCATGTGACACCCATTTTCTTCCTCATGCCGGTTACACAGCTTGCATCCTCACAGCTTTGCAAAGACATAGCAGGTGTTGAACAATATCTCACTGTAAAAACTGACTAATATAAAACACAGTATAGGCATGACAAGCCAGTCCTAGACAGGCCCACATCACCTAATTCAACATTGCACCAAGCTGCCCAATGAACTGAGCGAACAGGAATTCTAACAAACCAAATTGTCAAACGCAACCAACACCAACAAAATCCACCAGCTGAAGGAAAATTATAATACCCATCTTCAAACAAAATATAAACACTAACAACCACCATGTGGGACCAATCACAGTCAACAAATGGACATAATGAGTAACAAAATATCATGCAGGCTTGCAGCAGGCAGAGAGGTATCATTCGCCATTGAAGTCTTGGGGAGGGTGAAATATCTCTTATCAGTGAACAGAGTGATGTACAATATCATAAAGTCAATGAGAAGCCTAGAAATACCCCAAAGTCAATGACTAAGGAATTGGATAGCCGACAGTTGTTGAACAAAGGGAGGAATGAAATCCCACAGTTGGTGAAGGAGGGGGTGGAATGTCCATCATGAGTTAGGAAGGCAGGATATCAAACAGTGACTAGGGTGGGTATATCACAAGGCCATTGGGAGGAGGAAGAGAATATCTGACAGCTGGTGACCAGAAGAAGCACATACACACACACACATACCCTAGTCAGACTCCCTGAGTAAATGAAGAGGATTGCGAATGGGGGTAGAGACAAGTGTGTCCTGGGAGGGTGCGGGAGTGAAGGGGATGCAGCTCGTACCGGGGTCGGGGAGAGAGGGCTGCTCCTGAGTTCCAGTCACTTTCAGTTCCTGAGCTTTGGTGACAGCTGGAGGCAGTGGAAAGGCTGCGGGCCCGGCCCACGAACAGAGCTTCCCGGTAACGGGTTTCAGGAAATTACCCAGTCCGGAGCGGGACGCGGTAACCAATACCTAGCCCAATGAAACCGGCCCCGGGGTAGCTAAGGACACTCACACCAGCACCAAGTCCCGCAATCCCTCCCGGATCCAGCCTGCTTCTACCTGAAACCAGCCCACAAGCCGCTAAGCTACTCCCGACCCGGTCCAACTCCGATCAGCCGCTCAACCCAGCCGAAGGCCTGCCCCCAGCCGCGGACTTCCCTAAATAGGCCCCGCCCCGGGGCAACGCGCCCCGCCCCGGAGACTAGGTTTGGGAACGCGTCCTGCCCCGGGCTCTTCAGCTACGTGAAGCATCACCACTAAGCAGCCCTTTTTTTTCCCAGCTGGGAGTCCCGTATGAGATCTTGCCAAGGTCTCATCTCCATACAACGACGCTGAGAAAAGCTAATTTTTCCATCTGAGATTTGCAATCATCACAGACCAGGAAATAAATCTAGGATCTTCCTGGCTGCATAAAGCAGCAGCAGCAACACACCGGCTGTGTAATTATGTACTGAATCCTTGGATTAATGGTTCAGAGCTTTTGCAGATTTTTTGTGTCAGATGTGAAAAGTAAAAAATAGAGCTTTATCTTAAAAGTTTTTGGATGATTGCTTCCTTCTCTCAATAGACTGGCCATATGAAATATGTGTATGAGGGCTAATTGGCCAAAAGGTAATTAAGTACTTTGTGTTCTTAATTCTTTATATACATCCTCCGCATGCCATAGGAATTAAGCCTAACCTGAGGTAGATAACGCTGCTTCTGGTCTCTGTAAAAATCCCAGCAGGTTAGCACTAAGTTATTTTGATATCAGGCAACTAAACTGACAGCAACTAAGAACCAAAAACCTACATCTCAAGTCATGCCTCATAATCAACATTGTAAAAATTGAGATCCAAAGAGTTCCCAACAAAACTCTGCACCCTTACTCACAGTCCTTTTTCCCATTTTGCTCCACCACACTTAACATTCGGTAATACTAGGTCCTATTCAATCCGAGCTGAGATTCAAACCCCCCACCCAATCTACTACCAAGACCGTCTAGTTGCAGTTCCACAATATTGCCCACCTCCGTCTGTACCTTTTACTCAACATCACTGAAATCCTTGTTTATTAATTTAATTATTTCCAGGTTCAATCTCTCCTGTGCTCTTCTAAGTTGCTCCCTGAGCTCCTCACAATAATAACTCCAGCTTATCCAGAACTCCACCACTTCCACCCTATCCCATAATAAGTCCACTCACCTATCACATTTATCATCAACCTCCACTGGTTCCCACTCTCCAAGCATCTCTTCAAAATCCTAATATACAGTTACATGTCCCTGTGCACTACATCCTAGCTCATACCATCCACCTTTTTGATTCTGAATTACTATCTACTTTCCTCTGCTCCACCACCAATGGTTGAGCCTTGAGCATCATGACCCCATTTTCTGAAACTGTCTTCCAAATGTTCTTCATCTTATTTCAACACTGTCTAACTTCAAAGACATCCTCAAAATTTACCTCTTCAACCTCACCTTTGGTCATTATCTTTGCTTTATCACAATTCTTGCTTGGTGATCAAATTGCCCCTCTGCCTTTTGAGTTGTGCCTTGGGACATTTTGTTACCTTGTAAGTTGTTCTTGAAGTGCGTGAAGGATAATTGAACAGGATTGTGGTGTGTGAATCATTCATTTTATTTGCAAAATAAAGATGACCTTACAAAGTTTCTTTATTCCTCCATATACCAAAGCAATCTGCCAAAGTATTTGCAATGGGAAAACCCCTGCTGAGGAGACTTAACAATAATTGCTAGGTCAAATCTGCCAAAGATTTGCAGCAGTCCAAGTTTAATTGGTAATACATGGTACAAGTGTGAATAAGACTCTGTGCTGGTGCTTTTTAAATACTGTAAATCATTATTTGAATGGTGTCAGGAAGCTGTTCTGGAACAAGTGGATGATTCAATGATATTTAACTTGCCTCTATATCTCTTCCCTGCAAGCTGATTAGTAGAAAGTATTCTGAGCTTTCACTTCATTTCCATTTATTGCCTTTGGTCTTTAAGACACAAGAAACAAATAATTGTCCAAACTTTCAAAGACACTTGATTTGGGTGATGTAATATCTTAGGCTTCTAAAAATGTTCACCTGGTGGAACCAGTGCTACACCTTTGACTAGAAAAAAAACAATTTCTTAAATCAAACTAAACTGGGAAAGATTATTTGCCAAGTACCAGCATTGGCTAAATAGTAGTATTCTAATTTTTGGATCAGAAAGTAGTGGGCTCAAACCTCATTCCAGAGAAATAAGCATGTAATCTAGGCTGGCATTTCAGTGCAGTACTGAGGGAGGTCTGCACCATCAGAGGTGCCATATTTTGTGTGAGATGTTAAAGAGAGGTCTACATATGAGCCCAATTTTAACACTGTGGATGAGTGGGCTATGAATGAGTTAAAATCTTGACAAATATATTTCAACAGTACTTAATTGCCTGTAAAGTGCTTTAGGACATCTCGAGGTTAAGCTACATAGCTGCAAGTTCTTTCTTTCTTTGGTAGCACCTCCAAGTGTATCCTAACGATTGTTTAGTCTAAATGCCAAAGTAAACATGATTGATCAACATTAAGCTCTTTCAGTTCATTAATTCTAAAAGCCAAAAACAAGGCAAATAATCTTGAAGCATCTGGAAGGGAGATCAGTAAGGATGGCAAAGCAGGTGCATACCACAAATGCAGCACGTGGAAGCTTTTGGAGAGCATCAGAATCCTGGACAACAACTGCAGTAAGTGCCTGCACCTCAAGGATCTTTAGCTCAGTCATTGAGCTGAAGTCTAAGGTACAACACTGTAGTGCATGGGGGTGATGTGGGTAGAGTTACCTGGATGCTTCGATCCAGTTTAGGTAGTCAGGTGCAGGTCTGATTAGCATTTAGGTACAGAAGGGTGTAACTGAGAGTCAGACAGATAATAAGGGGATTCCAAAGAAGAATCATATTAGACTCGAAATGTTTACTCTGTTTCTATCTCCACAGATACTGCTCGATCTCCTGAGATTTTCCAACCCTTTGTTTTTATTTCAGATCTCCAGCATCCGCAGTGTTTTGCTTTTATTTAGGTAATAAGGGGATTCCAGGTGCAGTGTTGGGGGATCCTTGGCCTTTGCTCTTATTCCTGTAGGGTCCTGCAGGGTAGGTGAGCAAACTGTTCATGACAATATGGTACAGGAGACCATTCAAATGGATGAGCGAAAAGAAACATGGTGGTGATAGGGGACAATATAGTCAAGTTGATAGGTACTGTTCTCTCCAGCCATGACTGAATGTTTTGAAGGTTATGTTGCCTGGTCAGTACCAGGGTTAAGGACATCTCTCGTGGCTGGAGAAGAACTTGGAGTGGGAGGGGGAAGATCCATTTGTCATGGTCCACATAGGAATCAACGATTATACTGGTTCTGCTGAGGGTTTGTGACAACCCAAGGTTGAAGTTAAAACATAGAATTTCAAATTGTTTTCTGAGCCATGTGCAAATTGGCATTGAGACAAACAGATTAGAAGGTTAAATGTATGGCTATGTTTGTAAGAGTGGTGTGGGAGACAGGGGTTTCAATTCATGGCACCAGTGCTAGTGAAAGGCAGAGCTGTTCCATTGGGATGGACTCCACTTAAACTGATTTAGGACCAGTGACCTGGCAAATCATATACTAGAGCAGCAGATAGGGCTTTCAACTATTGAAGGTTTTACACCCAAAGTCACCCAAACTTCAGGACCATCTTTCCAGTGCAACCAAAGCCAAGGACTGTATCCCTGTGTTGCAAAATCTGAACCTAATCCTTAGCACTGTTATACACCAAATGCCTACCTCAACTTGCTGTATGTCCTACCCTTTAAAAATTATACAAATAAAATATATACTAAAGATCACTTATCCACCCACTTGTCTTCCACAGAATGTTGCACACAGTTGCAAATTAAATTCCCAAAGCATTGGTAAAATCCAAGAATACCAATGAAATGAAAATGGATTTGGACTTTAATGTCTGATGTTAAACCCTACATGGAATAAGTCCCCTATTGTCATAAAACTGTGCATCTCCTCTTACTCACCATGAGCAATGTCACAAGAGAGCAATAGGAAGATAGCAATTTGCATTAATATGCTTTCTTATCCTTGGAATGCACCAAAGCACTTAACAATAATATTTTCTGTCTGTGAAAGCATATGAAAACTGGCTGCCACATTTGCATATAACAGTAACTACATAAAGTGATTCAATGGTTGTGAAATGCTTTGGCGCAACCTGAAGATGTTAAAGGCGCTATATAAAAGCAAGTTCTGCCTTTATTCCTTTCTTTCTCTCATGCCAACTGGCTCAATGTACTGAGGTATTCTCTAAGTATACTATAATAAAACTGTATAGTAACTTCCATGTATGATTTTTTTTCCGAACATATAAACAATAATAGATACTGCATGAGGGACTATGAAGGATCCATTACATGGAACTGGCACTGAACAAAGAGCAAAGGCACCATCACTTGGAGATGAAAGAGGTAGGCATCCACAGTGAATAAAAATAAAGACTTGCATTTATATAATGCTTTACACAACCACTGGATGTCTCAGAGCACTTCATAGCCAATGAAGTACTTTTTAAAGCATAGTCAATGTTGTGATATAGGAAACACAGGAGCTAATTTGCATTCTGCAAACTCCCAGATTATCTGTTTTTTGTGATGTTGGCTGAGGGATAAATATTGGCCAGGACACCAGGGATGACTTCTAAATAGCGCCATGGGATTTTTTTACATCCACCCGAGGAGACAAATAGGGCCTTGGTTTAACATCTCACCTGAAAGGCAGCACCTCTTACAATGCTCCCTCAATGCTGCACTGGAGTGTCAGTCTTGACTTTTGTACTCAAGCCTTGGGGTGGGACTTGAACCTGGAACCTTGTGATTCACAGGCAAGCATGCTACCGACTGAGCCACGGCTGACACACAATACTATGTAATGTGGTGCACAATGTAATATATAACTTGTTTCACACGACTTTATAAAGAGCAATTTAAGTAGAAAAGATTCATTATGGAAATGAAATCGCTCCAAGGGAAATAGGGTAGAAAAAAATAGACAAAATCTTGGGTATGTTTGTGGCAGTTATGCAATCAGATAAGTTTCTAGGTATAAGATACATCAGTACACATTTGAACAGGACTCTGGGTAGGTGACTATGCAGATGCAAGGGCAACTGGTAAGAATTGTATAAAATCATAGGTAGAATAATGTGCATGATCCAGGGATCCTGAGTTATATTGGGACAGCATGTTCTTTTGTGAAAAATCACTTCTCATTCCAACATGTACACTGTTACAGAAATTGTGTACATAACCACAATACATTTCTTAACATAAAAGATAACTCAGTTGAGAAAGTTCAGATTAATTTCACATTTATTATTTATTTAAAATATCCACATCTTCCATTTCCTCAGTTACAAACAGGATCCAAAAACATCAGGTTACACTTTGAAAAAGTTTCACATTTACATTGTGCCATTCTTGTTTAAAACTGTACCCAAAAATGAAAAAAAAAAGTTTATGCTAGAAAGACCATTTCTAAATATACTCAGTTATCATTTGACAGAATCTTTGTGCACAGAAGAAGCACTGCCTCCCCAAGCTGTGTTACACAGGAATTAGTCCTGTAGCTCTCTTCCGTTTTGGTCAGTTGGTGAGAGTCACCCCGAGTGGTCCATCTTATTGAATTGCTTTCTCCCAATATGCAGCTCTGTAAATTACATTGAGTCTCTTCAATGTCACAGGGCTCTCACATCCCTGTCCAGCATAGCAGGTTGGTGAGCTGGTCGCATGTTCTGCTGGGACTTTGCAGGTAACACAATCTCTCGCTCTCAAACGTCTCAAAACAATGCAGCATCACGTCTTTTTCAGCATTCGTTTTGACTGCCAGACATGGAATTTACTGAAGGCTACCTGTAGCATATCTTCTAAATGACCAGTCAACTGTAAGGCAACCAAAAAACAATGTAAACATGAAGCAAACCTCACAATCTAAGCCAGGCTAGAATTAAATTATACCACCTGCATCACACAGTTGACCTGCTCAAGAAAAAGCAGTACAATTAGAAATGTCAACTGCAGACTCTCACTGCTTCAAGCCTGAAAGACACCGGCAATACTAAAACCTGCTTAAGGTGTCAATAATTCGCAGTCATCTCCAGGTCCCTTTTGTCTCTCTTCCAATTCCGTTCTGAAAATTATTTAATCTGCTTCCACCACCCTTTAAGGCATTGCCTTCCAGATCATTACTCGCTCTGTAAATTTTTTTCATGTCACCTAATTACCTGAAATCTGCTCTCTAATTACTGACCCTCCTGCTTCTCTCTTTATTGAAACACCTTTTGAACACCTCTATCAAATCTACTCTTAACAATTTCTGCTTTAAGAAGAGACACCCAGTTTCTTTAGTCTCTCCTTGTAACCGAAGTCTTTCATCATTAGTATTATTTCAGTCTGCACCTTCGCTGAGGCCTTAACTTCCTTACTAAATTATGATGCCCAGAATGGGCTACAATATTCCAGATGGGACCTAATCAATGTTTTACCACTGCCGGCCATACCTTCAGCTGTCTGGGCCCTAAGCTTCTCAGCTTCCCTAACTGTGTCTCTTCCTTTAAGATACTCCTTCAAATCTATCCCTTTTACCAAGTTTTTGGACATATGTGCTAATATCTGTTTCTGTGGCTCGGTGTCAAATCTTGTTGATAACAATCCTGTGTAGCACCTTGAGACTATTCACTATGTTAAAGGCACTACTTAAATGCAATGTGATTCTTAGTCCACCCACCAAACACAGCTTGTGGCAAGTTGCCAAATTATTCAATTGAGAAAGGTGTAACTGACCCAGACAGATCAGAAAATTGTTCCACATTTGACTTAACTGGGGCATTAAAATTTGCCCCAGGGAGGGGGAAAACAATTTCATTCCTATTTGCTAGCCGTGATCCCAGCTGGAAAGTGGTTATACTTGGATATTGGGCAAAAAACTTTAAAGCTTTCTGTGGTTCAATCAAGTTGAGTGTAATGATCTTGACACTACTTACTGGCTGGGCTCACAAAATTGCACAATTGGATGAGGTGTCATAGGATGCCTGCCATCCATGGAACCATGAACCAAATAAATATCCTCACAGAAGGGGAAAAAAACTGGTAATATATAACCTCACTTTGCAGAAATACTGCCGAAACCCATGCTTACATAACTCCCCTCACCAGCTGCAGAGTAAATCTATGCTGGATAAATATCCCCTCTCCAGACTTTCGATTTTTCTTTCAATTTAGTATGTGGCATTCATTGCTCACAATGCAGTCTACTCTACATTGGGAAGACTAAACAGATTGGGGAGCTGCTTTGCGGACCATTTCCGTTCAGTCTGCTAACGTGAACCTAAACTTCCAGTGGCCTGCCATTATAATTCTCCATCTTACTCTCTCACTAAGCTCTCTGTCCTCTGTCTCCTGCAGTGATACAATGAAGCTCAATGTAAACTCCAGGAACAGTACCTCGTCTTTCAATTAGGCATTTTACAGCCTTCCACTCTCAACATTGAGTTCAACAATTTCAGACTAACCTCTGCTCCAATTTTGTTTTTTTTCTTCGCAGGTGTATTTTACTCTCATTATTTTCTTGTTTGTGCTTTCAGATCTTAGCTATTCATCCTTCTGCCATTTGCGCCTCCTCTAGACATGTGTTTGATCTCTTTACTTGTCCCATTACCACTCCCTTTGGCCTTGCACCACCAACCCTTGTGTCATTTAAGCTCTCCTGTCTTCCACCCTATCACAGGCCTTCCCTTTTGTTCTTTTTCCCCACCCTCCTCTCTTTCGCTTGTTTGAAAGGTATTATATTTCTAACTTTTCCCAGTTTTGACGAAAGATTGTCGGCCTGAAATGTGAACTGTTTCTCTCTCTCTGCAAATGCTGCCTGACCTACTAAGTAATTCCAGTGTTTTCTGCTTACACTATGTAATCCATGTTGTACAAACAACCCTTCCTAGCATTTACAACAGATTCAATCCACATATATATGCTCACATTGAGCCCATGCTGTGCATTTGGTTGACCTAAGAAACAGATTTCCAGATAAGCCCTGGAATTCAGCTCACACTGAGTTTCGATGTGGGAGAGATGGGTTTGATAGGGGGGTGGTTTTAAACTAACTCGGCAGGGGTGTGGAAACCAGGAGTGAATATCAGATTAATACCAAGGTGCACAAAATACTGGGAGAGACTCGTCCCATTACCACTCCCTTTGGCCAAGATGGCACTAGAATAGAGAATAGTAAGTTAATAGAATTGGAGTAAGGGAGAAAGTAACGAAGTCTAAATCAGGGTTATACTGTATGTATATGAATGCAGAGAGTATAGCAAATAAGATTGGTGAGTTACAGGCATAGATTGCCATGTGGAAATATGATGTTGTGGCAATAACAGAGGCCTGACTCAAGGAAGGGCAGGTCTGGGTGTTATATATTCTTAGGTACAAGGTGTTCAGGAAAGGACAGAAGGAAAAGGAGGAGGGGTGGCTGTATTGGTAAGGAGAGCATTGCAGTGCTGGAGAAAGAAGATGTCCCAGAGGGTTCAAGGACAGAATCAGTTTGACTAGAGCTAAGGAACAAAAGGGTGCAATTACATTTCTTAGTGTCGTCAATAGGCCACCAACTAGTGGGAAAGATGTAGAGGAACAATTCTGCAGGGAAATTAGAGAGGTGCAAACATCATAGAGTAGTTATAATAGGGGACTTTAATTACCTGAGTATAGACTGGGATAGTGGTAGCGTAAAGGGCAGAGAGGGGCAAAAGTTCCTAGAGTGTGTTCAGGAGAATTTTCTACAGTAGTATGTGTCCAGTCCAATAAGAAAGGAGGCACTGCTACCCCTGGTTCTTGGAAATGAGCTGGGCCAAGTAGATCAAGTGTCAGTGGGGGAACATTTAGGAAATAGTGATCATTGTATCATAAGGTTTAGGATGACAGCATAAAAGGACAATGGGAAATCCAGAGTAAGAACAATTAACTGGGTGAGAGCCAACTTGAATGGGGCAAGAACGGAGCTGGGCCAGTTAGACTGGAACCATAGGTTGGTGGGAAAAACTGCAGCTGAACAATGGGCTACCTTCAAAGAAGCGATGGATTGAGCACAGTCAAGGTGGAAAGGGAAAGGTAGGGCAACAAATCCAGAGCTACCTGGATGAAAAAGGAGATAGAAATTACAATAAAGAAAATAAAGTGTGCTTATGACAGGTGTCAGGTAGAAAATACAATTGAGAACCAAGCTCAATACAAAACGTTCAGAGGACAGTTGAAGAAGCAAATAAGAGAAGCAAAGAGGGATAACGTGAAAAGACTGGCAGCCAACATAAAGGGTAATCCTAAAGTCTTCTATAGGCACATAAATAGTAAAATGGTGGTAAAAGGAGGAATAGTGCTGATTAGGGACCAAAAAGGAAATTTACACATGGAGGCAGGGGGCATAGCTGAAGTGTTAAATTAATACTTTGCACCTGTCTTTACCAAGGGAGCAGAGGCTACCCAGGCCATGGTGACAGAGAAGGAAACTTTGTCACTAGAAGGGTTCAAAATTGATAAGAAGGATGTATTGGATAATCGTCAGTACTTAAAGTTGACAAGGAACCGGGACCAGATGAGATGCATCGAAGGATATTGCAGGAAGTGAGAGTGGAAATTGCAAGGGCACTGGGCATATTCTTTCAGTCTTCCCTGGACTCAGGGCATGTGCCAGAGGACTGGAGAATTGCAAACATTACACCCTTGTTCAAAAAAGGTTGTAAGGATAAGCCCAGCAATAACAGCCCAGTCAGTTTAGCTTCGGTGATGGGGAAGCTTCTAGAAACAATTATTCTGGATAGAATTAATAGTCACATGGAAAAATATGGGTTGATTAGGAAGGGCCAGCATGGATTTCTTCAGGGAAAATTGTGTTTAATTAACTTGGAGATTTTTTGAAGAGGTAGCAGAGAAGGGTGATGAGGGTAATGTTGTTGATGTGGTGTACATGGACTTCCAAAAGGCATTCATAGCAGTGCCACTCAACAGACTTGTGCGAAAAGTTATAACTCATGGAATAGAAAGGACAGTAGCAATGTGGATACAAAACTAACTGAGTGATAGGAAACAGCGAATCATGGTTAATGGATATTTTTCAGGCTGGAGGAAGGTTTGTCGTGGAGTTCCCCAGGGGTCAGTATTGGGACCCTTGCTTTTCCTGAGATATATTAATGATCTAGGTCTTGACGTGCAGGGGACAATTTCAAAGTTTCTGGGTGATACAAAACTTGGAAGTATTGTAAACTGTGAGGACAGTGTAGAACTTTCAAAAGGACATAGACAAGTTGGTGGAGTGAGCAGATAGGTGGCAGGTGAAGTTCAATGCAGAGAAGTGTGAGGTGATTCATTTTAGTAGGAAGAACATGGAGAGACAATATAAAATAAGGGGCACAACTCTAAAGGGTGTGCAGGAGCAGAGGGGCCTGGGTGTATATGTGCATAAGTCATTGAAGGCAGGACAGGTAGAAAGAGCAGTTAATAAGGTGTAAAGGAAATCTCTTTTTTTTCCCCTAATATTACTGTGGGATACTGAAGCAGGCTTATGGGGACTGTGTGTATGTGTGTTGTGTGTGGTTTTTGTGTGTCTAGTTTAATTAAACTGCAGACAGTCAGACTGCAAGGTTTGAATCATCAAAAGGGATTAGGTATAAAACAGGCATTTGAAATGGAGGTTGGTAAGCTAGCATGAAGTCTCAGCAGATACAATGTGAATGGAATTGGCATTTTTAGATAAGTTGAGAGGTTGTTTGATTTTCAAAGGGACATGATAAATAAGTTTCATGAAAGAACTGGCCATAATAACAACACAAAAGATTTTACATTCTGGGAAAAGTAACTTCCAAAGAAAGGTTGAAACAATGGGATTTACAGATCAAAGCTGAGAAATATATTTAAAGAAGGAAGGAAAGCTGTATGGGGATATGGCTGTGTGAGATCTTGAAAGGTGCACTGTGAGAAACAGAGCTGGGAGAAAAACATGTAGCCGCCACCCTGGAGAAGTTTGCTGTTCCAGTAACCAAGTTTTTATTAAAAGCCTTTGGAATTCCATTGTCGAGTGAGAAGGAGAAAGAAGCTGTGAAATACCTCCCTTACAGCCACAGTGGGTGCCTGTGGTAATATTTCTGGTTGTTTTATAGATTAAGAATCTATTTGGAGTGTTGCCTGAAAGGAGTATGTAGTTGGGAGTTTAGTTAAGTAGAAATCTGTTGAGAACTGTTATAAAACTAAATGTAACTGAAGTTTTGTGTGTTTAAGTTTTCTTTTCTTAATAAATGTTTTAATTTGAACTTTAAAATCTCTAAAAGTGGTAGTGGACTTATTACTTCTGACTTCAGTGCATTAACCTTCTCGTAATAAATACAAATTGCAAAATCGTTGTGATAGCGTGGCCAAGCTTTCCTTTGGGATTTAGTCCGCCTGGCAAATACCATCTACCATATCATAACAAAAGCATACCGTATCCTAGGCTTTATTAACAGGGACGTAGATTACAAGAGCAAAGAGGTTATCCTGAACTTGTATAGGACACTAGTTAGACCTCAGCTGGA
Organism: Cetorhinus maximus; assembly: GCF_964194155.1. Taxonomy (NCBI): domain Eukaryota; kingdom Metazoa; phylum Chordata; class Chondrichthyes; order Lamniformes; family Cetorhinidae; genus Cetorhinus; species Cetorhinus maximus. The sequence goes on from NC_135887.1 coordinate 86,057,605, forward strand.
ATATTGTGTACAGTTTTAGGTGCCAATTCTGTGATTCAGTGATAGTGATCAGTGAAGGCAATAAGTCAATTTCCAACCCAATTTTTTCCATTTGTCCACTCAAGCCAGATGTCAATCTAGGAGTGTAATTTGGTGGACTAAAGAAAGCCTGGAAAGGAAATTACAAGGTCCTTACTCACTCATTTGACAAGTTTCATTATATGATCTCTCAAGTATCAATGTACCAAATTTGGAAAGATTTGCAAGGCTAAGCACAGCTTTAGTTGGTTTTAAACGTAGAGCAATTCCAATCTGGCCAAATACCGCCCCAACAGTCTACTCTCAATCATTGGCAAAGTGATGGCAGGTGTCGTTGACCATGTTATCAAGCAGCACTTACTCAGCAATAACCTGCTCACCGATGTTCAGTATGGGTTCCTCCAGGATCACTAGGCTCCAGACCTCATGACAGTCTTGGTCCAAACATGAACAAAAAAGCTGGGGCAGCATTTAATGGTTAATGGTGCACCTTTCCTACTAGCTGGAGAGCCAGTAGCAACCCCACTGCAACCAATTCCAGGAGCATTGTTGGGATTATGTCCCAATCAGGTAGCCTGCTGGCAGCCGTCAGGGCTCCCGGCTCCACTGAGGGCAATTTCCTGTCGGACTTCCAGGTGTGGACCGGAGCTGTCGATCACAGGCACACCACAGGGTGGCCAACGCCGGTAGTGTAGTGGGGCTACAAGAAGGATCGTGGCTGGAGCCCTGGGCTGCAGGTAAGTTGGGTAAGATTGGCAGGGCCAGTCAGGGAGGCCCCAGGAATGGGGTGTGGGGGAGGAGGGTGGGGGGAGAACCAGGGTTGTTGCCAAAGGCGGGGTGGTGGCTTCCCAAGGGTCCCTCCATTGGGCTCAGGATGCCAGAGAAGGAGGGACTCCCCCCACCCCCCCACCCCAACCCACCAGATGCAGCCATACTCACCAGGGTTTGCCTGGCAAGTTGCCCACATGACGTAGTGTCTGCCCACCACTGGTAGAATACCAGCGCAGTGGGTTAAGGCCTTAAGTAGCCTCCAGTTTGGGGGGGGAGCATTAAATTCCATCCCTCAATTCCAGAGGTAAGGTGAGAGTAACTGCCCTTGACATCAAGGCGGCATTTTTTAAAATTCATTCACGGAATGTGGACTTCGCTGGCTAGGCCAGCATGTATTGCCCATCCCTAGTTGCCCTTGAGGTGGTGGTGGTGAGCTGCCTTCTTGAACCGCTGCAGTCCATGTGGTGTAGGTACACCCAGAGTGCTGTTAGGAAGGGAATTCCAAGATTTTGACCCAGCGACAGTGAACGAACGGCGATATATTTCCAAGTCAGGATGATGAGTTACTTGGAGGGGAACCAGCAGGTAGTGGTGTTCCCATCTATCTGCTGCCCTTGTCCTTCTAGGGGTAGTAGTTGTGGGTTTGGAAGGTGCTGTCTAAGGAGCCTTGGTGAATTGATGATTGACTGAGTGTGGCATCAAAGAGCCCGAGCAAAACTGAAGTCAACAGGAAACATGGGGAAATCTCTCCACCAGTTAAAGTCATACCTAACACAAAGCAAGATGGTCATGGTATTTGGAGGCCAATCATCTCAGCCCCAGCTGCAGGAACTCCTTAGGGCAGTGCCGTAAGCCCAGTCATCTTTAGCTGCTTCAACAATTACCATCCCTTCACCATAAGGTGTGAAATGGGATGTTCACTGATGATTACAGATTATTCTGTACCACTTAGATACTAAAGCTAACATTGCGTGTATGCAGCAAGACCTGGACAGCGTTCAGAGTTGGGCTGTTAAGTGGCAAATAGTATTCACATCACACAAATGCCAGGCAATGAATATCTTTAACACTACAGAATCTAACAATCTCTCCTTAATTTCAGTGGCATGACCATCATTGAATCCCATCAACATACTCAGGTTACTATTGATCAGAAACTTAAGTGGAGCAGCCATATTTATATTGCGTCTAAAAGAGCAAGTCAGAGGCTGGAATTCTGCGGTGAGTAATTCAGCTCCTGACTCCCCAAAGTCTGTCCACCATCTACAAGGCACAAGTCAAGTGTGTGATGGATTACTCTCCATTTGTCTGGATGAGTGCAGCTCCAACAACACTTAAGAGACTCAACATCATCCAGGAGAAAGCAGCCTGCTTGATTGGCCCCATCCACCACCTTAAACATTCACTCTCTCCACCACTGGCACATAGTGTCATCAGCATGTACCATTTACAAGATGCATTGCTGCAATTCACCAAGCCTGCATCCACAGCACCTTCCAAACCTGCAAACTCTACCAACTGGAAGAACAACAAGTAGATGCAAAGGGATCCTCACCACCTGCAAGACCCTTCCAAGCCAAGCACCATCCTGTCTTAGAACTATATTGCTGTTCCTTCACTGTCACTGGGTCAAAACCTGGAACTCCCTTCCTAACAGCATCTGGGTGTACCTACAGCAAATGCAGTGGTTCAAGAAAGTGGCTTACTGCCACTTTCCCAAGGGCAGTTAAGGATGGGCAATAAATGCTGGTCTTGCCAGCAACGTTCCGATCCCATGAATGAATAAAAAACAACTTTGGACTAAGTGAGCTTTGCATTCATGGGGGAGGTGGCCCTGTAGTGGTATTTTCACTGGGACTGGTAATCCAGAGACCCAGGGTAATGCTCTGGGGACCTGGGTTCAGATCCCACCATGGCAGATGGTGGAATTTGAATTTAATAAAAATCTGGAATTAATAGACTATTGATGAGCACAAAACCATTGTCAATTGTCATAAAAACCCATTTGGTCCAGCCTACATGTGACTCCAGATCCACAGTAATGTGGTCGGCTCTTAAACGTCCTCTGAAATGGCCTAGCAAGCCAGTCAGTTGTATCAAACTGCTAAAGAGTCAAGAAAAAGGAATGAAAACAGATGGACTACCTGGCATCGCCTAGGCACCAGAAATAACAACCGCAAACACAGCCCTGTTGGCCCTGCAAAGTCCTCCTTTGGGGACTTGTGTCAAAATTGGGAGGACCGTCTCAAGCAACAGTCACTCATCCTGACTTGGAAATATATCACCGTTCCTTCACTTTCGCTGGGTCAAAATCCTGGAACTTCCTTCCTAACAGCACCGTGGGTGTACCTACACCACAGGGACTGCAGCGGTTCAAGAAGGCAGCTCCCCACCACCTTCTCAAGGGCAACCAGGGATGTAAAATAAATGCTGGCCCAGCCAGCAAAGCCCACATCCCATAAATGATTTTTTTTAAAAAGCCTGACATAGTCATACTCACGGAATCATACCTTACAGATCATGTCCCAGACACCACCACCACCATCCCTGGAAATGTCCAGTCCCACCGGCAGGACAGGCCCAGCAGAGGTAGCGGCAGAGTGCTATACAGTCAGGAAGGAGTTGCCCGGGGAGTCCTCAACATCGACTCTGGCCCCCATGAAGTCTCATGGCATTAGGAAAAACACAGGAAAGGAAACCTCCTGCTGATTATCACATACCACTCCCCACAGCTGATGAATCAGTACTCCTCCATGTTGAATGCCACTTGGAGGAAGCACTGAAGGTGGCAAGGGCGCAGAATGTACTCTGGTTGGGGGACTTCAATGTCCAAGACCAAGAGTGGCTGAGTAGCAACACCACAGACCGAAATGGCCAAGTCCTAAATGACATAGCTGCTAGATTGGGTCTGCGGCAGGTGGTGAAGGAACCAACAAGAGGGGAAAACATACTTGACTTCATCCTCACCAACCTGCCTGCCGGAGATGCATCTGTCCATGACAGTATCGGTAGGAGTGACCACAGTATCGGTAGGAGTGACTACCACACAGTCCTTTTGGAGGATACCCTCCATCGTGTTATGTAGCACTACCACTGTGCTAAATGAAATAGATTTTGAACAGATCTAGCAACTCAAGACTGGGCATCCAGGAGGTGCTGTGGGCCATCAGCAGCAGTAGAATTGTACTCAACCACAATCTGTAACCTCATGGCCCAGCATATCTCCCACTCTACCACCAAGCCAGGGAATCAACCCTGGTTTAATGAAGAGTGCAGGAGTGCATGCCAGGAGCAGCAGCAGGCATACCTAAAAATGAGGTGTCAACCTGGTGAAGCTACAACACAGAACTACTTGCATGCCAAACAGCATAAGCAGCAAGTGAAAGACAGAGCTAAGCAGTTCCACAATCAACAGATCAGATCTAAGCTCTGCAGTCCTGCCACATCCAGTAGTGAATGGCGGTGGACAATTAAACAACTCACTGGAAGAGGAGGAGGCTCCACAAATATCCCCATCCTCAATGATGGAGGAGCCCAGCACATCAGTGCAAAAGATAAGGTTGAAGCATTTGCAACAATCTTCAACCAGAAGTGCTGAGTGGATGAAACATCTCGGCCTCCTCCATTAGTCCCCAGTATCACAGATGCCAGTCTTCAGCCAATTCGATTCACTCCATGTGATATCAAGAAATGGCTGAAGTCTTTTGATACTGAAAAGGCTATGGGCCCTGACAGTATTCTGGCAATAGCACTGAAGACTTGTGCTCCAGAACTTGCTGCTCCCCAAGCCAAGCCATCCCATTACAGCTACAATACTGGCATCTACCCGACAATGTGGAAAATTGCCCAGGTATGTCCTGTCCACAAAAAGCAGAACAAATCCAACCCAGCCAATTACCGCTCCATCAGTCTACTCTCGACCATCAGTAAAATGATGAAAGGGGTCATCAACTGTGCTATCAAATGGCACTTGCTGAGCAATAACATTCTCATTGACCCTCAGTTTGGGTTCTGCCAGGGTCACTCAACTTCTGATCTCATTACAGCCTTGGTTCAAACATGGACAAAAGAGCTGAACTCCAGAGGTGAGATGAGAGTGACTGCCCTTGGCATCAAGACATTTGACCGAGTGTGGCATCAAGAAGCCCTAGCAAAACTGGAGTTAATGGAAATAAGGGGGGAAACTGTCTGCTGGTTGGAGTCATACCTAGCACAAAGGAAGATGGTTGTGCTTGTTGGAGGTCAATCATCTCAGTTCCAGGACATCACTGCAGGAATTCCTCAGGGTAGTGTCCTCAGCCCAGCCATCTTCAGCTGCTTCATCAATGACCTTCCTTAGGTCATAAGGTCAGAAGTGGGGATGTTTGCTGATGATTGCACAATGTTCAGCACCATTCATTACTCCTCAGATACTGAAGCAGTCCATGTCCAAATGCAGCAAGACCTGGATAATATCCTGGCTTGGGCTAATAAGTGGCAAGTAACATTCATGCCACACAAGTGCCAGACAATGACCATTTCTAACAAGAGACAATCTAACCATCTTCCCTTGACATTCAATGACAATATCATAGCTGAATCCCTCACTATCAACATCCTGGGAGCACACCATTGATCAGAAACTGAACTGGACTAGCCATTTAAATACAATGGCTTCAAGAGCAGGTCAACAGAGGCTAGGAATCCTGTTGCGAGTAACTCACCTCCTGACTCCCCAAAGCCTGTCCACTATCCACAAGGCACAAGTCAAGAATGTGATGGGCTACTCTCCACTTGCCTGGATGAGTACAGCTCCAACAACACTCAAGAAGCTTAACACCATCCAGGACAAAGCACCCTTTCCACAAGTATTCACTCCCTCCACCACCGACACATAGTAGCAGCAGTGTGTCCCATCTGCAAGATGCACTGCAGGAACTCACCAAGGCTCCTTAGGCAGCACCTTCCAAACTAACGACCGCTACCATCTAGAAGAACAAGGGCAGCAGACACAAGGGAACACCACCAGCTGAATGTTCGCCTCCAAGCCACTCACCATCCTGACTTGGAAATATATCACCATTCCTTCATTGCCACTGGGTCAAGATCTTGAAACCTCCTCCCTAATAGCACTGTGGGTGTATCTACACCACAGGGACTGCAGCGGTTCAAGGCGGCAGCTCACCACCACCTTCTCAAGGGCAATTGGGGATGGGCAATAAACGCTGGCCCAGTAAATGGATTTTTAAAAATCTGTTACCCATGTTGCTGCTGATCTACCACCAGAAAGATAAAGGCGGTGAATATACTTTTCTCAAGGACAATAAAGTATGGAAGAGATACAAGAATTATTATTTATACTGTAAATGCAGCTACTCCCTATTCAAATTAGCCTAGACCTGCCAAACAATTGCAAGAGGGAGATGTGCTCTACTAATTGTTCTCTAGTCTATGATCATGATGTCAGACAGAATGATCCCTCGCCCAGCATTCCAGTATCAGCCTCAATTGGTTAGGTTCCCCGAATGATAGTATTTTTTAAACTTATCTCCTTGAAATTTGCACACTGTTATCTCACTATATACCATCTTGACAGGCTTTGCCAGCCACACTTTGAGAAACAGTGATCTACACCACATGATGCAAGATAAATAAGCTTAGTGTACTGCAGGCACAAAAAGCCACATGGGATTGTGATATAGTGGTAATAACGGAGATGTGGTACAAACAAGAAGAGAAGGGCACTTGACATCCCCAACTACAATGTATTCGGAAAGGGCAAAAAAGGAGGGGTAGAGTGGCAGTTCTGTTCAAGATCCTTTTGCAGCACTGGAAAGGGATGATACACCTGAGGGTTCAATCAAAGTCAGAATCCATTTGGTTAGAATTATAGAACAATAGAGGAACGATTACACAGCTGGGTATGTATTAAAGGCCATCAAATAATGAGAAGGAAATAGAGGAGCTAATCCGCAGGCAAATTATAGAAAGATGCAAGATCTAGAGTAGTGGTAATTGAGGACTTCAATTATCCTAAAATATAGAATGGGATAGAAACACTGTAAAGGGAAAAAAAGCAAGCAAATTCTGAAATCTGCACAAGAGAATTTTCTTGATGATTCTAGCCCAAAGAGGAAGGAAGCAGTGCTGGATCTAGTTCTGGGGAATGTAGTCAGATAGTATTTGGATCACAATATTATTTTGTTTAGAATAGTTTGGAAAAGGACAAAGAAAAACATAATGTGAAAACATTCAGCTGATGGAGGGCTATTGTAATGAGTTAACTAAGGATCTGGCCTAGGTGTATTAGGATCAAAGACTGGCAGGTAAAGCTAAATGAGCAACAGGGAAGAAGAGATGGTTTGGGTACAGAATGAACACAGTCCCATGATGGGGAAAAGAATGGCACCCAAAGCTAGAGCTCCTTGGATGACTAAAGAGGTTAAAACGAGACAAATAAGAGGAGGCTTACGACAAATATGAAGTACATAATACAAAAGAGATCTAAGTTGAATACATAAGAGACAGTATGAGAATGGATTAGCATCTAATGTTAAAAATGGAATCCAAAGCCTTTTATAAACATACAAATAGTAAAAGAGTAGTCAAAGAGTGAGGCCGATTAGGGACCAAAAAGGAGATCTTAAAGAGGCAGGGAGCATAGCTGAGGTAATGAATGTTTTGCATCTGTCTTAAAGAGGATGATGATGCCAATGTCACAGTAAAGGAGGAGGCAGAAGAGAAGTTGGGTAGAATAAAAAATGAAGAGGCACTTAAGCGGTTGGCAGCACTCACAGTAGAAAAGTTATCTGGTTTAGATGGGTTGCATCCTAGTTTATGGAGATTAGTAGTGGTGGAAAATGCAGAGACCTCGACACAATCTTCCATTCCTCGTTAGATATGGATGTGGTGCCAAAGGACTTGGAGAGTTGCAAATGTTACACCACAAAAGGGAAGAGAGATAAATTCAATAATTACATACCAATCAGCTTAATGTCAGCGACAGGGAAACATTTAGAGACATTAATTTGGGGCAAAATTAATTGGCACTTGAGAAAATATCGATTAATAAATGGAAGCCAGCATGTATTTGTTAAAGGTAAATTACGTTGGTTAACTTGACAGAGTTCTTAATGAAGTAATGGAGAGTGTGAATGAGGGCATTGTGGTTGATGTTGCATACGTGAACTTTCAAAAGGTATTTGATAAAGTACCACAAAATAGGCTTGTTAGCAAAATTAAAGGCCATGAAATTAGAGGGGAAATGGCAGTGCAGATATACGGGGTATAATTTCAAAACTTGTAGATGATACAAAACTCAAATGTAGGATATTAATAGATTTCAGATGGACATAGACAGATTGGTGAAATGAGAAGACACACAACAGATAATGTTTAATGCAGAGAAGTGTGAATTAATTCATTTTGGCAGGAAGAATGAGGAAAGGCTTAGAGGTACAAGTAAACCAGCTTTGAAGGTGGCAGGACAAGTTGAGAAAGAATGTGAAGGCCTTAGAGAGGATGCAGAGGAAATTTACTAGACTGCTATCAGGAATAAAAGATTTCAGATACATGAAGAGACTAGAGAAGCTGAGGGCCTTCTCATTAGAGCAGAGAAAGTTAAGCAATGACTTGACAGGGGTATTCAAAATCATGAACAGTCTTGATAGAGTAAATAAGGAGCAACTGTTTCCACTTGCAAAAGGGTTGGTAGCTAGAGGATACAGATTTAAATTAATTTACAAAAGCATCAGTGGTGACATGAGGAAACCTTTTTATGCAACAAGTTAAGATGGCCTGGAATACACTGCCTGAAAGAGCAATGGAAGAGGATTCAATAACTTTTGAAAGGAAATTGTATAAATACTTGAAAAGGAAGAAAAACTGCTGGACTATTGAGAAAGGAGAGGGGAGTGGGACTAGTTGCATTGCTCGCTGGCACAGGCATAATGGGCTAAATGATCTCCTTCTGTGCAGTGTCATTCTATGGTAAAATAAAAAGTACAAGCTAGTTGATGCAAAAAGGCTCAATACTTCCACATAATATATCTCTGGGAAGCACTTGTTACAAAAGTCCTAATATGGTCTAGTAGGAAGCTTTCAAAAACATATGCCTATTAAGGAGATGGAAGGAATGAGGATTTTTCTAAGCTATTTTTAGTTGGACCAGATCTGTAAACCAGGATAGGACCTGAGTTTTGTTACCTTCCTGTGTGACAGCTCATGTCATCACAGGGTCACAAGATAGAAGACTGCTCCAACCTTAAGATGCTTTGAGCATGCAATAAAAATGGCAGCATGCCAGAAATTCATGATCAATGAGTGCCACTCTCTCCTTTTTTCTTTTGTGGTGATGGTCCTGATGGACACCCTGGACAGTCAACAGAATAGGGGCCTGTATTTTGCAACGGCTCAGGAAGCTGCTCTGAGAACCCAAGAAAAAAACAGGAATGTAGACAGCATTGGAGATGCAACTGCCCTCATTACATTGATAAGATGCCACCGATGACAGGATTAGCATATGTATGCTGCTAGTATATCATCAGTGTAAAAGCACAACTGTAACAGCTGCAACTACAGAAAGGCACTATGTGTGAGTACCCAAAGAACTGATAGACCAAAGTTGGGACCTTGCATTTTATGCTGAGTTCAAAGCAGCCTACAATATTAAAGATGTTGGGAGCTGATACATCTTTTGTCCCGATATCTGAGGCAACTTCTGAATCAAATGTGCAGCACAACTTGCTTTTCCTTCTGCACCCATTTCTCATTCTCTCCCACCAGCGTAACCATGTCTAGTGTACATAACTGCCGGGACTCACGTTTGTACTGATGTATAGCTTCTGCAGCTTCTCTCGGAATGGCCTTAGTTTTGACATCTGAAATCTCTCCAGGTTATTCATCATCTTCCCAACCTGCCACAGCAGACAAAAAAAAATTACACTTCGCCATTCAGTAAACTCCTGCTAAAAATCAGCACGAATTACTATCCACGCCAGGAATTCTCCAAGCACTAAACAGAACAAATAGGAGCAGGAATAGGTCATGCCTATTGAGCCTTTTTTTAATTAATTCAAGGGATCTGGGCTTTGCTGGCTCAGCCACATTTATTGCCCATCCTTAACTCCCCTTGAGAAGGTGGTGGTGAGCCATTCAATAAGACCATGGTGTACCTCAGCTACACCTTCCTACACAAACTCCATTGGGGCCACGATAATCAGATAAAAAGGTATTTTTTCTTCCAATACTTTTATGAATGTTTTTCAGCCTGGACATTTTGATTCCTTTTACTGTATTGACACTCATATAGGCTGCCAAAAATACCCCGCCTTACTTTTTATTTACTTGATGACAATTTACTCTACATGCAGGCTAATATAGTATATGATATTTGGCAATAGAAATGAATAGGCAACCATACAAATCAGAAAGTTTCAGATTTCATCACAGGCTTCACCTTTAGTTGATTTCAGCCAAGAGGCAGCCTTCGACGTGCTATAAATGGGCTCAATGCTCCTAGGCTGCAAGTCAGGGCCATGAATGAGGATGCATGCTCCTGATCACTATCCAGTGACCTGTATCTAGAATTCTCTGTTTTCTTGAGGACAGAGCTGACCTCAGCCATCTTTCCTACTGTTAAATAGCCTGTCAACACTTGCTGGCTAGGCTCACATATGACAAATGGTCATTTAAATGAGGTAGGAGACAGCTGGTAGGAGTACCCATGAAGCTGCACCATAGTGAAAGTCAGTACTTTCAGGAGAGGAAGAAAATTAAGGAAACATACAAAAAATTACTTTCACAGAAGTTATGATACAAATAATTTCCACTTTGAGAAGTTAAACTATTTGGGCACTCAAGGACCTAACCACATCAGCAGCACAAACAGTATTAATCATAATCTGTAACACTGCCCCTTTATTTTTCTTGTTATGTTTTTGCAGTAGATAAGAGGAGAAATTCCAATACTGAGAAACATGGAACATAAGAACATTAGATATAGGAGCAGAACTAGGCCATTCGGCCCCTCAAGCCTGCCCCGCCATTCAACAAGATCATGGTTGATCTGCCTCAGGCCTCAACTCCTCTTTCGTGCCAGCTCCTCATAACCCTCAACTCCCCGATTTTTCAAAAATCTATCTACCTCCTCTTTAAATACTTCAAGAGATCTAGCCTCCACAACTCTCTGGGTAGAGAATTCCAGGCATTCACTACCCTCTGAGAGAAGAAATTCCTTTGCATCTCAAGTTTTAAATGAGTGCCCTCTTATTCTGTAATTATGTCCCCTAGTTCGAGATTCTCCCACTAGTAGAAACATCTTCTCAACATCTATCCTGTCAAGCCCCCTTAGAATCTTGTGTTTTTCAACAAGATCACCCCTCATTCTTCTAAACTCTAATGAATAAAGGCCTAACCTGTTTAGCCGTTCTTGATAAGTCAACCCTTTCATCCCAGGAATCAGCCTAGTGAAGACTTTTACCATTTATAGTCAGGGTTAAGCACTTCCACCTATAAACACCCTCTACTTTACCCTCAACCACAAGCCTGTGCCCCATCTCAGAACAACATCATCTACAACAACTGTGCAAATTTTATTCTTTCTCCACCCCATACTAGCCAACCCAAGGCCTTTCCGAGGGAGGTTGCATATTTAATGCCAAGTAAGGGCAGTTTTAAAATCTGGGTCCATGCCCGTAAGGAGCATGGCTTGATAGTGATCATAATCAAAACATTAAATCTGAAGAGAAGATGCTACCCTTGGATAAATTAGAGATTGTATTTATGCTGTGCCAAAATCTATGAAACAATTTAAGATGGGAACACAATACAAGTTGCTTTAAAAGGAGAGTAGACACGGGTATGTATGGTAATAATGCAATGTACCAAGAAGTAAATTTTTTTAAAAGAAGAAACTTTGAAAAGGAGTTAGAATCTAAAAACAAACTTTTTTTTGAGCATGCCTCAAGGTTGGAAATGTTCTGTCAAAACGAAAGTATCAACTATTTTTTTTAGATGAGTAGAGATTGTCATGTAGTTATAAGCTGGTAATAGTGCAATGTAAAATTTCTGATTGATTTTGTTGTTCCAGTTTCAGAACTTGAAAATTTAACAACTTTCAAGTTAATATGGTTTTTAAAGCCCGAAATGCTTTAAGTCCCAAAACAAAGCATAGATTGAGCTGTGTTTAAAGTTGCTGGCTTTAAATCTTGCTAACAATAGGATGATCAGACCAGAGTCAATTGCTCACCTTCTCCTCAAGGAATGGCGTATTGACAGGAAAGCAGGACCAGAAGTGTCTCAGTAACTCCGCCACTGCCACATACATGTGTTTGAGTTCCATCTGGACATCACTTGGCATTATCTCTGCAACAAAAGCAACACGGAGTGAGCAAAGCAGAACTTATGGTTTCCAGCGGCACACACCTTTAAAAGCATGAACCCTCCCAGATTGGCTGGGAGTCATGTAGAACGGAGGATCAATCTCCTGGCACTGCTGGTAGAAATGTACTTTGTAATAGCACTTTGTATCTGTGCCCTCTCCTAAAGTCTGTACTTGCATTTTTTGGTTCCTTGATGTGTGAAGAACCCATCTGTCTTCATTCTCAACCATTCCTACAGGAACCTTGGGATATCACTGGAGCTGGTCCTGCCTCATGTCACTGTAACTTTATCAAAAACATGGCTTGCTATACTTTTGGTAAAAGTACAGCATGGATCAACTAAAAGGAAATTTCCTGCTTACTTTAAATTTAAAAATGCTTATCTTTCCTACTAGCAGCCTGTGACTGGTAAGTGAAAACAAACAGTAAAACAAAAGAATCCTCCTGGATTTGTTCACTTTGTTAATGTTGCACAATTATTAATGCTTAAATTCTGGAACCTTCTACATAATTCTGAGCTCAAAATATAGTCTATAGAAATTTTAAAACAGTGGAGTAGTACAAAAGTCTGGCAGTAACATAGGAAGAATAAGGCTGTTTTCATGGCTACATTATATCACGAATCCTGGAAATCTATTTTTTAGTGTCTTTTAATTGCATTTTGTTACAATTAGTAACCCAATATTGCTATAGCAATTTCAGAATGGAGCTATCCTGAGTTATGTATATCCACGGGCTTACTATCATTCTGGATTTGATAAAATGAATGGAAAGGAAACTTTCAGATGGCAGTTTGGGGGGATGCAGAGGTGGTAATTTTCCACATAGCATAATAGTTAAGGGTTCCCAACCTGCCAAAAATGGCCAAGAGTCACCAGGAATTGAAGATTGATCACCAGGGCACAGCTGGCTATCCTGGAGAAAAGTACTTTGCATTTGCATTTCATGCCTCTGTACTTGTACCTGCCACCCCAAGTCATCATACCCACCTCTCTGGCAACTGAGGCTATTTAATTACAGCTGCCTTTCTCCGGTTGACAGGCTCCCAGCCATTCCCTGCCTCCCATATCAAGAAGTCATAGCTGGCTCAGCATAAGGAAATTCCTTGCCTACCTGGTAAAAGTGCCAACTCTTTCCTGCGACTGGTAAACAAAAATAATTTTTAAAAATCCAGATATCACCAGTGCTTGAAATCTCAAACAAAAAGGGAAAATACTGGAAACACTCAGCAAGTTAGACAGAATCTTTAAAAAAGGAAAATGTTAACATTACAAGCAAAGCATAATCTGGCCTGCATCAAAACATGTAAACATTACCATGATTACCATGATACCATCATCTTATAAAGAGAAAAAGTATGTTGATCCACGGAGAAACCAATAAATTTTAAAAAGAGATGAATTCGCCAAGGAAGTAACTGAAAGATTTCACATTTTAAGATTTTTACTGTAACAAATAAAAACCAACATTGATCAAACGTCACCTAACGACTAATATGTCAAACTACAGACGCATTAACTAACTAACACAATTGAGATATGTCTTACAACCCGTTTTGCTGTACGCCGCACTTCTGGCAGACGTGTAGCATTACAAAAACAAGTACAAATTACTTCCGGCTCTCCCTGCTGCGCTAGGTTAAAACTTCGTGTCCTTCAAGTCATTCCACTCAGTCCAGGCCTTTCAGATCTGACTTTCCCCAGGAAGGTCCGCCTCAGTGACTCCTTGTTCCTTAAATCTCCAAAAGTCCCGTTGGTCCTGTCCTTCCTTTTGAAGGGAAAACCAACTCTCACAAGCATCCTGCATTTTTGTTAATACAAAAAGCCCTTCTCTGCTCTTCACAGCAGCTGCTGCTTTGTCCCTCCATACAGTAGTATTTGCTTTCTCTCTATGTCTCACAAAACTCTTGTCCCTTTACTGTGAGTTACTACGTAAACGTGTGAAACTGTCACTTAATTTCAATAGGTTTCTGTTCGAGTTTCTCCCCCATGGCCACCAGATCACATGGGCCTATATGATGACACAGCTAATGGTAAATGCTGAGCTGTTCAAATCCCAGGGGGAAACTTGAAACAACTGTCATAATTCATTTTGAAATTTATATATTTCGAGATGCAGGCTCTGAATTCAGTAGTAACAAGACCACTGAGTCTCAAGAGGTTTTTATAAAACTAAATTAAACATTTATTAATACAAGAAAGATTGTAATGACATACATATGTATACAAAATTACTACTATAATAACTACAAAAATCCCCTAATTAATCTGACTCCTTGTTACACCTCCATTAAGGTAACAGTAAAACACATAGATTTAAACAGACCCCAGGCAAAGAACACTCCGGACAGTCGCATTCAAAATGGGTTTCTTTCAGTTCTGGGTCCTTGCAGACAGCAGCTTGAGGCTTACAGGCTGGAGGCTTTAGATCTTAGAATCTCTCACCTTTTTACCAACAGCCTTCTCTTCCTTTATACATATTTTCCTCTTTGAATGCAAATTTTCATTGTATCACTATGTCTTTTGAACTTTACCTCTTCTAATAATAAGACCCCTTCATAATACCCACTTTATTAGTAATCCCTGGGAAAAATAAACAAACACACTGTTTCTGAGCTTCACCTGATTAGGTGTAATATTTCACTCCCTCTCTTTGAATCCAAGCTACACTAGCTTGTTTAAAGAAAAAATGCAAATTGCCCTCATGTTTACCTAATTAACATTTCAAAGCTACTTCTTTTCTATACATCAAAGCCTCGCGACTAGCTGGCTTTAATCCAATTAAGACACACACGCACATATAGACAGACACCACTAAACTCTACTTTAAAATAATTTCCAATAACATTATAGACATTACATCTTCTTGACACCTGTCTCTGAGCAGAGGTGTTTAGTATGACCTCACCATCCCCCATCCCCCTTTCCAGAACATTCTGTTTCACCTTAAGTTAAATGAGACATTTTAAAACATAACCATCTTGCAAAGTCCAGCATTCATAAAAAAAGCAAGGGAAATGTGTAGATAAAGAAGGTATAATATATATATAGAAACGAGCTGTTAACTTGATTGAGAGAAACCATCAGAACTGATGTTAGTGTAAGATCTTGATGGAAGAATTATGAGAAATAAAAACCAGGAGATGCAGAGAATGTGTGAATTGTTAAGGCAGGTTAGCTAATTGAAGGTAGGAGCTGCCTTCCATCGTCTAGTGTTGACCTGCCTTTTAATCTGCCACTTCAATTCTTCACTCCACTTTGACCCTGGCCTCTTAAACTGTATCAATGAACCTTGAAGCAAGCATGAGGAACAACACCTCATCTTTTAATTAGGCATTTAATAACTTCTGGCTTCAAGATTAAATTCAACAATTTCATAACCATTTTCTCAGACTGCAGGTAGTAGTAATGGTTCTGCTTTTACCATTTACATTTCCCCTGGACCCATCTTTTGTTTTTTTATTATCCCATCACCACCCATTTTGCTTTGCACCATCATCCTTTTGTCATAATTTCCCCTGCCTTCTACACCATCATAGACCTTCCCTTCCACTCACCTTTCCCTGCTTCTGTACTTGCTTAAAACCTGTTAATTTTAAAAAATTCATTCATGGGATGTAGGCTGGCTAGGTTTTTAAGCCAGCATTTATTGCCCATCCCTAATTACCCTTGTTCAGAGGGCATTTAAGAGTCAACCACATTGTTGTGGGTCTGGAGTCACTAGTGAACAAGAACAGGTCTTCATGGGTCATCAGACTTTTAATTCCAGATTTTTACTGAATTCAAATTTCACCATCTGGGATTTGAACCCAGGTCCCCAGAGCATTACCCTGGGCTTCTGGAATACTCATCCAGTTACAATACCACTATGCCACGTCCTCTCCTATTCTAACATCTCTAACGTCTTCAAGTTCTGATGAAAAGGTCATCAACCTCAAATGTTAACTGTTTCCCTCTCTACAGATGCCATCAACCTTCTGAGTATTTTTAGCATTTTCAGTTTTTATTGCATTTTTCTTCCACCAGATTCCTGAGCCACTGCAACATGCCAAGTTTTCATGGTGAACAAACAAATACACTTCCTAATCCTTATAGCAGGTACATTCGAACAAACACGGTTTGCCCACTATATACAAGTATATTGCGGAAAGGTTAATAGAATTAAAAATTATTCTAAACAAAAATAAAAATACCTGGAAAAGCTCAGCAGGTCTGACAGCATCTGCGGAGAGGAACACAGTTAACGTTTCGAGTCCGTATGACTCTTCAACAGAATTAAGGAAAAATAGAAGAGAGGTGAAATATAAGCTGGTTTAAGGGGGGGTGGGACAAGTAGAGCTGGATAGATGGCCAGTGATAGGTGGAGATAGCCAAAAGATGTCATAGACAAAAGGACAAAGAGGTGTTGACGGTGGTGATATTATCTAAGGAATGTGCTAATAGGTGACATTAAGTGTAGAAAGCAGGACGAGCAAGGTACAGATCTCCCTAGTGGGGGTGGGATGGGGGGAAGGGATCAAAATAGGCTAAAAGGTAGAGATAAAACAATGGATGGAAATACATTTAAAAATAATGGAAATAGGTGGGAAAAGAAAAATCTATATAAATTATTGGAAAAAAGGGGGGTCAGAAAGGGGGTGGGAGGAACTGGAACTGGAGGAACAGCACCTCATCTTCCGACTAGGCACTTTACAGCCTTCCGGACTGAATATTGAGTTCAACAATTTTAGATCATGAACTCTCTCCTCCATCCCCACCCCCTTTCCGACCCCCCTTTTTTCCAATAATTTATATAGAATTTTCTTTTCCCAATTATTTCAATTATTTTTAAATGTATTTCCATCCATTGTTTTATCTCTACATTTTAGCCTATTTCGATCCCTTCCCCCCACCCCACCCCCACTAGGGCTATCTGTACCTTGCTCGTCCTGCTTTCTACCCTTGTCACCTATTAGCACATTCCTTAGTTAATATCACCACCATCAACAGCTCTTTGTCCTTTTGTCTATGACATCTTTTGGCTATCTCCACTTATCACTGGCCCTCTATCCAGCTCTAATCCCCCCCCACCCCCCCGCCCCCCCACCGCCGTACTTAAACCAGCTTATATTTCACCTCTCTTCTTTTTTTCCTTAGTTCTGTTGAAGAGTCATACGGACTCAAAACGTTAACTGTGTTCCTCTCCGTAGATGCTGTCAGACCTGCTGAGTTTTTCCAGGTATTTTTATTTTTGTTAAAAATTATTCTAGCTAGTTGTCCCAAGCAGCTGCTTAGCAGATTTTTGAGATGGGACATTACACCCCAACATTTTATAATACCACCAGTCGGCGGAGTTGCCATCTTGTAATTCACTTCCTCCAATCTACTATCTTCAGGGTGTGAAACATTATTCCATGATATTAAATCTACATTTTAAATTGTAGAAGAGATAAAAAACTAAAGGGCATGAAGCCTACAAACTACTGAGTAAATACAACTGAGTAAGTACAATACTGAGTTTCTGCAACTTAGTAATTCACAGTAATGCAAATGGATAATGGTTAATGCTTTTAGGCTGATGATCAGCTGCCATTTTAAACATGGACAGTTTAAGTTGTGGAATTATACAGCCAGCCAGAGTTTCCAACCCTAACTGAGGTCATCAATCAAAATGTTTTGAAAACACTAAATTCACCAACTATTTAATTTAGATAATGGGGCCAAGACATTTACGTCAACAAATCCCCGAATTTTCATTGCGCAGTGTTCAACCGTGAACAGCCAAATCCTAACCCAGCAGCTTTTAACTTCCTATTTCTAGTTTGCCCAGTTCAGATTTTCTCAACATAGATACACTGAAGACAGTCTGCTCATACTGATAGTAATGCTCATTATTAACAATCTGACCTTTATTCAACACCAAAGTCTGACTTCGCTGTAAAATGGTCCCTATGCAAGACCTGCATGTGATATAGCACAGAATTCCACTCCCTTTCCCACACCCCCCCCCCCCTCCCCCCGCACCCCCCACCCCCAAACCCTATAGGTGCTGACTAATGCTTGAGTACACCGCCGCAGACACCCAGTTCTCCAGTATGCCACGGTAGTAGTGTCTTCCCTTGTAGGCCTCAGCAAGCAAGTTTTGGCAGATAAAATATTGGGGGTGCAAGTGAAAAAATGTACACCATTCAGGCTTAAAGCAGTACTTATGCAAAACCCAGATAGAGTCAATAAATAGTCATCAACAGCAGGAGCCAAAGCTGAGTTTTCCCTTCGGCTGTAGTGCCTCTCAACCACGGCCACTCTAGCTATGACCAGCACAGGATTATGATGCAGCCTGTAACCTTGCTGCTCTATATGGCTCTATACTGAACAATTCTGCATGCTCTATCCCTGAAAAATTGCAGGAGCTGTTTCTCTGCAATCCAGAAAACAATAAGGATCATATAAATAGAGGGGCTGCATCAAACCATGTTTTACAGATACAGATTAGTGGGAACAGAGAGGGTTACTTAAATATAGTCACACAAACATGAAGCATTAGTGACAATTGCACAAACCTTCGGCAGTGTGTGTCAGGACAGATACTCACGGTTTATAGCTTGGGATGTTCCTCCTTGCATGAGCACTCCACCAGGTGACAGGTCACTAATTGCACTGCTCGCCATATTGCTGGACAGAACCTGACCAGGGGATGTGCAAGGAAGATGTCAGTGAAATGACCTTGGATTTTGAACTATGTTCTAGAGTCGGTTGAGCAAGCAGAAAATCTGTGTGTATAGTTATAAAGCTAGATATATATTTTTTAAGATGCTCATCAGATTCAAGTTTATATTTAGATGGTACTACACAGTCCAGTATTATTATAGTAATACCAATAGAATATAATAGTAGGTAAGTGAAATTTTCAAACTATGTCCACTTGAATTGTGAAAAATAGTCATGATTGATTTCAGAGCAGCAGCAGAGCAGTGATAATTGCCCGAGGGCTAAGGAAAAGAAAAACACCATTCCTCCTCCTGATTACAAACATAGGAGCATGAGTAGGTCATTCAGCCCATCGAACCTGCTCCACTATTCAATAGGATCATGGCTGATCATCTGCTTAATGCCTTTTTCCCTGAACTATTCCCATATTCCTTTACATAATTGGTATTTAGAAATCTCTCAATCTCTACTTTAAACATACTCAATGACTGACCTTCCACAGCCCTCTGTGGAGTAGAGAATTCCAAAGATTCACAACCCTCTGAATAAAAATATCTCTCCCCATCTAGGTCTTAAGTGGCTTCCCCCTTATTTTGAAAATGTGCTGCCTGGTTCTAGACTCCCCAACCTGGGGAAACATCTTACCTGCATCTACCCTGTCTATCCCTTCAAGTATTTTGTAGGTTTTAATGAGATCACCTCTCATTCTTCGAAACTCTGGAGAATACAAGCCCTGTTTCCCAAATCTATCTTCATAACGACAGCCCTGCCATCCTGGGAGCAAGTCTGGTGAACCTTCTATGGCAATAACATCCTTCCTAAGGAAAGGGGACCAAAACTGCACACACTACTCCAGGTGTGGTCTAACCAAGGTTCTATACAATTGAAGCAAGACTTTGCTACTTCTGTGCTCAAATCTACTTACATTAAAGGCTAGCATACCATCAGCCTTCCTAATTGGTTGCTGCACCTGCATGTTAGCTTTCAGTGACTTATTGATGAGGACACCCAGCTCCCTTTGTACATCTACCCTTTCTAATCTCTCATCATTTAAGAAGTATTCTGCACATCTGTTCCTCCTACCAAATGGATAACCTCACATTTTCTACATGATATTCCATCAGCTATGTTCTTGCCCATTCACTAAGTCTGTCCAAATCCCCTTGAAGTGGCTTTGCATCTTCCTCACAACACACATTCCCACCTAGCTTTGCATCAGCCATGAACTTGGAAATATTACATTTGGTCTCCACATCCAAATCATTGATATATATTTTGAACAGCTGGGGCCCAAGTACTGATCCTTGCAGCACCCCACTAGTCACAGCCTGCCAATGCGAGAATGACCCATTTATTCCTACTCTCTGTTTTCTGCCAGTTACATACAAATTAGGAGCAGCAGTAGGCCACTTGGCCCCTTGAGCCTGCTCTGCCATTTAACAAGATCACAACTGGTCTGATTGTGGCCTCAACTCAACATTCTGCCTAGCCCCAATAACCTTTGACTCCCTTGTTAGTCAAGAATCTACCTACCTGTGCTTTAAAAATATTCATTGTCCCTGTCTCCACTGCTCTCTGGGAAAGATTCATGACCCTCAGAGAAAAAAAATTCTTCTCATCTCTGTCTTAAATGGGAGACCCTTTATTTTTAAACTGTAACCTCTAGTTCTAGTGTCTTCCACAAGGAGAAACGTCCTTTCAACATCCACCCTGTCAAGTCCCCTCAGGATCTTATATGTTTCAAACTATCACCTCTCAATCTTCTAAACTCCAAACGACACAGACCCAGCATCAAACCTTTCCTTTAAGATAACCACCCTACCCCATCCCAGGTATCAGTTAAGTGGACCTTCTCTGAAATGCTTAAATGCATTTATATCCTTTTATTACTGTAAGGCAACCTGTAATGCACAGAAGAACACAATCAGGCTTGTCTTTTGATATCTAGCTTCCCAATATTCACTGTCAAAGCTCATATATACAAATGACAAATTGGGCAAGGTAAGAGGAAATCCGCTGGTTACAGAGCTCTATTGCGGAGGAGTCAATGGCTCTAGGTAGGGATGAAAATTCTGCAGGAGGAAAAGCTCCCAGCAAAAAAAACACTTATGCAACTTCCGATGCAAGTTGTGTATGGTGTGTTGCTTCCCTGATGCCAGAGTAAAGGACTTCATTGAACATGTTCAAAATGTTTTGAGAGGGGAAGGGGAAGTCTTTGCCCCTGTGGGTACCAATGACATAGGAAGGAAAAGTGTTCAGATCCTGTAGACAGAGTTTCGGGTTCTTAGGAGGAAATTGAAGTGGAGAACCTCAAAAGGTCTCTCTGAATCACTCCCAGTATCACACAGTAGCGAGTATAGGAATAATAGGATAGGACAGGTTAACGTGTGACTGGAGAAATGAATTAGAAGGGAGGTCTTCAGAATCCTGGAACATTGGGATCACATAAATGGGACAGGGGACACTTGTTCAAGGTGGATGGGCTGCACCTTCATAGAGCTGGAATCAATGGCATCGTGGGAAGGTTAACTAGCTGGGGGTTGGTGGCAGAGAGGGGAGGGGAGAAATGGTGTCCAAACTAATTTGGCAGGAGGATGGGCACCAGGATGAAACATTAAGAGAGGAAAAACAAGGCGCACCAGACAATTGCACTGAACTATAATCCCTCACTTTACCATTACTATCAAGCTGGGGGACCAACTCTGGTTCAATGAAGAATGCCAGGAGCAGTACCAGGCATCACATGAGATGCCAACCTGGTGAAGCTACAGCAAAGGACTACATGCATGCTGAATAGTGTAGGCAGCATGTAAAAGACAGAACTAAGCAATCCAATAATTAATGTGTCAGGTCAAAGCCTTGCAGTCTTGCTACATCTGGCTTTAAATGATGGTGGACAATAAACAACTAACTGGAGGTGGCGGCTCCACAAACATCCCAATCTTCAATGATGGGGCAGCCCAGCATGTCAGTGCAAAAAGACAAGCTGAAGTATTTGAAACCATCTTCTGCCAGAAGTGCCAAGTGGATGATCCATCTTGGCCTCCTCTTGAGGTCCCCAGCATCACAAATGCCAGTCTACTGACAATTCAATTCACTCCACGTGATATCAAAAAATGACTGAACACAGACTGGATGCAGAAAAGGCTATGGTGTCCTGACAACATCCCAGCAGAAATACTGAAGGCTTGTGCTCCAAAACTAGTCATGCCTGTTGCGACTATCCAGTTCAAGGTTCATGTTAATATTTGAGGTAATTTTTTCATTCTGGGAAGATTAAAGTTTAACTGTAGAAAATGGAATAAATGCAACTAAAGCAGCTTGCATTTTATTACACTTAAAAGGTCGGGGCCATGTTGACTTAAGTGATCAATAGCTAGAAAGGTAAGAGCCATAAAACAGCAGGTGGGCTTACTTAGCTGGAGACTGGTGCCTACACTGCTTGCAAAGAAGTGCAGTCTAGACTTTGGGAGTTAGAGCTAATTTCGTTTAAAAGCATTCAGTGAACCCTGAAAGGCTACATCATCATGGAGATGGGTGGAGCTTAAGAAGGTTCTCTGATTTCAATTGATCTGTGTGTTTACCTGGTGAGGGGGTTGGCTGCAGTTTGGATCTCATGTGGTTCACAGCTCACAGAAAAGCCCTGGGAGATATTAGCAGGCTCCAGGCAGTTAGGACTCAGCGAACTCCTGGGGAGCTGAGAAGGTGGAGGAAGATTACTGGTTCTGTGCCAGGCAGTTAGGGCTTACAGAAGCCCTGGGAGCCAGTTATAGTTCAGTGCAGCAGGAAGACAGGAGTTTGAAGAAACCCGGGGGCAGTGCCAGTTTAGTAAAGCTAGCGGTCTGTGAAATACCTGGAATTGTGCCGGTAATTAGAGGCGGGAGTGCAGCTTTGTGAATCCTGTGGAATGCAGTCTCAGAAGAGACTGAACCCTGGGAGGTGAGCAGTCATTTAGGCAGTCTGAATTGGAGCAGCTTTTGTGGGAATTCAGAGGCTGGATCTTCAAAAGTAGAGTTGAAATCCCTCATAAGGGAGACAGAGCTTTAACGAGGTATTGGGACTCTCATTGGTCACAGGCATCCGAGTGGGTTGCTGAGAAATCCATGGGATCCGTCTTGGTCACAAATGCCATTTAATGTGCAGTGTGGTGTGTTCGGCCATAGTTTGCCTGTTAATTCATATTTATCTTATGTTAATTCTGAATGTTAGAGTAGAAGATAGATATTGCAGATTGTTTTACTTTTCTAACTATATATAGTAATGTTTATTTTGATTGTTTAAAACCTTGGAATCTTGTGGCTTTATTCTCCTAGTGGGTATCTAGGATTTCAAACTTTGCCTACTTTAACAAAAAGTTACTGGTCCCTGACTGGATCTTAACATGCTAAGCTCTTCTAATACAGCTACAACATGGCAACTACCCGAGAATGTAGAAAATTGCCCCAAACATGTCTTGTCCAAAAAAAGTCAGGAGGTGAGTTATTCGCTGAATAATTTCAAGCTTCTGACTTGCTCTTGTAACTACTGTATTTATATGGCTAGTCCAATTTAGTTTCTGGTCAGTGGTAATACCCAGGATGTTGATTGTGGGGGATTCAGCAATGGTAATGCCATTGAACGTCAAGGGGAGAGAGATCAGTAGGTTCTCCTTGTTGCAGTTTTAAAAGTTAAAATCGATTGATTTCTTAAACTTGAAACCTTTTAAAAGTCTGATAAATCTTGTCAAAAAGTAAAATCTATGACTTTTTAGTCTGATCTGAATTTTTAAACATCACTTTTTAAAATTATGTACCTGATCAAAATTATCTTTTTTTAAAAAAATTTAATTTCAAATTTTGTAAAATTATGCCTGCTAAAATGTGGCTTGCCAATTTATTTTTTAAGATCATTTTCCAGCAGCCTGCTTTATATAGTTTTTTTATGGTGCAGTGACTGAAAGTTGCATCCACAACTGCCAGCCATTTTCACCTACGTTAGACTATGTTGCTTGGCCTTGCTGCAGTCCATGCCAAGAAGGAATCCTCCTTCAAGGCAGCCAAAATTCTTGCTACCGGGTTTGCAATAAGTTCATGTAGAGATTTATTTGAAGTCAGCGGCAAGTACTGCCAACCACAAAATCCGGCCAATTAGATTAAAATTAAACAAATAAAAGGAGGCTTACGACAAACATAAGATAAATAATACAGTAGAGAACAAAGCAGAATATAGAAAATACAGATCTTCAAAAGGAATAATAGGGTCAAAGAGAGAGTAAGAGAATAGATTTGCTTCTAACAAAAAAAGAGAACTCAAAAGTTGTTTCCAAACATAATGGTAAAAGGATAGCCAAAGGAAAGATGGGGCCCATTACCAAAAAGGAAATATTTTTGTGAAGGCAGAGGCACTAACAAGTACTTTGCATCTGCCTTCGCTAGAGAAGAGGACAGTGCCCATGTGGCAGTAAAGGTAGAGGGAGTAGTGAAATTGGATGGGGGTAAAAATAGATAAATAGGAGGTACTTAAAAGGCTGGTAACCCTCAAAGTAGAAATGTCACCCAATCAGAATGGGATGCATCCTAGGTTACTGAGGGAACGAAGGGTGGAACTTGTGGAGACACTGGCCACAATTCTCCAATGCTCCTTAGATTATGGGAGTAGTGTCAGAAGATTGCAAATCTTCCATCCCTCTTTAAAAAAGGGGGAGAGGGGTAAACCTTCCAAATATAAGCCAGTCAGCTTAACATCAGTGGGGTAAACTTTTAGAGACAATTATTTGGGGCATTGGAAAAGCATGGCCAATAAATGAAAGTCAGTACAGAATTGTTAAAGGCAAACATGTTTGACTAATTTGATTAAGTTCTTTGATGAAATAGCAGAGAGGTTTGATGAGGGTACTGCAGCTGATGATGTGTATATGGACTTTCAAAAGATGTTAAAGTACCACATTAAAGCACTGTTAGCAAAATAGGATCCCATGGGATTAAAGGGACAATGGTATAGGGGGTAAGAGATTGGCTAAGGAACAGAAAGCAGATTACAGAACTCAAATATTGCTGAAAAGAGACATGTTGCTGAAGCTTTTTGCCTTGCACTCATAGGACAAACTCAAGAATGCCAAATTTCAAATGATCACAACAATTTATATCACAGGAAAAAGGCATGCTGGTTGGTTGGCAATTCAACTCTGATTAGCCGAGGCGCTACCATGGAAAAAGAACAGGGAACTAAGGGCCCCTCAAGCTCCTGAGTAATTCAAAAAAGGTGCAAGGCTTGAACATATTCCTTTAGTTTGCAGAGAATGGATCCTTATATATGAATGTACATCGTTTCTAGCAAGCATAAATGTTACAAACTTGACTGATTGTCTTAAAATCGTTGCTAGTGTAACTATTAGTGCACTCAGGATTGTTCAGCTAGTGCTGCCCAATCACAGAATCACATCCAACAGTAGAATCGTTGGGATGTACGCCCTATGTAATGTGGCTCATTTACGTTTGCCAGAAGATGGTGCTGAGTCATATTTTGGAACCGCTGCAGTCCATGTGGTGTAGGTACACCCACTGTGTTGTTAGGAAAGAAGTTCCAGGCTTTTGACCCAGCAACAGTGAAGGAATGGTGATATAGTTCCAAATCAGGATGGTATGTGACTTGGAGGGCACTCGAAGGTGGTGGTGTTCCCATGTATCTGCTACCCTTGTCCTTCTAGGTAGCAGAAGTTGTGAGTTTTATTCATAAGAGTCTGGACAGCGAGTGTTGGTAGGATCTTTTAATTGTGTGGTGCATCACAACAGAATCCAATCCTGCCATCACACATCCAGATATTTTTTATCAGAGGTCTTTAGGTAGCAATCAGGAGCAGAAAATTAGGCTCATTTTCTCTTCTGTAGCTCAGTGGTGCTGAAGCTAATTGTTGCACTCCATCTGCACTCTTAACTCTGATACTGCTCAAAAATAAAGCATATAATTGTCGATCTGTACAGCTTATTCCTATAACAAATTGTGTCTTCATCAAGTTTGGAGAAAAAAAAGTAAAAGTCCAGATTTTCACCAGTTCAAAGAGCTGGTTGGAGCTAAGCTTCGTGGATGAGGAGTGAAATTCAATCCCTATAATGGTGAATCCAATGTCCTTACTAATTCAATCTCCATTTTGGCTATTCAGTAGTAGGATAACAAATGATCATATGTGATTTGTGACAGAAGCAATATAATGTACTTTTGGCAATGGTTCACTTTTTTTTGTATTCATATGTTGTTCTCCATAGTATACTGACTAGTCAAATGGGAGGTTGACATAAATGAGCAAGGGTGACCCACCATAGGTACAGATGTGCCTCATTCCCTCTATGTAGTTCAGTTTTTGTTTACAAAGCTTCATTCTACTCTGCTCCTCTTTCTGGCCTGTTGAAACTACAACACAGACAAGATGATATCTGTGTTTGGCACAGGCACAAAATGTTTACGCTTATTTTATTGATCATACCTGAGCAAGACTGGGACTGTAATTAGCCATTTCTTGTCGTATACAATGGACTGAGTTAATGATATCCTGGCTAGTTGCGTAATGTTGAGATTGAACAGGAGTTGGACCATGAAAATATCTAAAAGAAAAATAGAAAAAAAGATTGAATTTTACTAAAAATAAGAACTTTGTTCTGATAACTGTGCTTTATTTTAGTTACATAAGAACTGTTGTCGGAACACTAAGAAGTAATATGCAGCGGTCTCTAGAATTTACTCAATTCCTCGCTTTTCATACTTCAATCCAATGCAGCTCACTCCAGTGAGTTATAAAGATCAACAACCAGATTTCACATATTAGTCCCTTTCAGCAAAATTACAGCTACAAACAAGATAGAGTGCATTTATTACACAATGGGCTGAAGGGCCTCTTTTCATGCCGTAAAACTCTATGACTCTATGATTATACACAAAAGGCTGCAATGTCCCCAACTACATAGATCAACAAATTTTGTGGCAGTAACCCACCCTACAGTACTGGACAGACCTTTCATTGGTGGCTAGATCGGCTAACAATGTCCTGATATATTTTGTGTTTAGGTGCGGCACCGTAAGAGATTTTGATCATAGCACAGCTAGAATTAGTTACTGACTCAAAGATTGGAACATTAGTCGAGTAAATTTAGGAGTCATCAGGACAGATTTGTCAATTTACCAAAATCACGTGAATAGTCCATGCAGCAAAGTCAGTTATCTTCAATTTAACAGCAACAACTCCATTCAAATAATGAAAATATTGACATTTGTGATTTTATGCAAATGGTATTTAGCCTGATAACCCAAGCAACAGTTGCACCCATCCATCTTAAAAACAAGGGGAACCTGAAGCCATTCCAGTGCAGCAAAACAGAAAACGAATAGGTTTTTGAGGACAGATAGATATTAAAAATGATTATATCTAAACAAGTGGCTTTTTCTACTGTATAAACTCATCTATAAGTTTTCAATGGTAGATCATTCTTTGGGAGGTTAAAAGAAGTCTTATACACAAGTTAATGTAGTGAATGATACTATAAGTCACTTGCTCTGGGAAGCGCAAAAATTTGTTTCTGGCCCATGCCCAAAACCTTTGCTATTCTGGGCTCTCGGTTTTATTAATCTTTCTCAGGTTCCTGGTTTCCAGCTCATTCCTCTCTTGTCCCTGTTTCATCAATTGCACACTCTTGAGCTTTTAAGCTTCCTACTCATTTGCAGGCAGTGGCAACACTATGTAAAAAGTCAATGCACATTTGAAATATACTGCTGTATGTGAATGATGGGGCATCTTCTCCATGGATTTCAGGTTTTCTGGCCCAATGGTAATTACATACGACTTAAGATAATTGAACTTCACTGGTAATCACTGTTACAAGTTTAGGTTTGTCGGATTATTATATTTTAGGACTATATCTTTTGGCTTGTAAGAGTGTTATAGTTTAGCACTGTATCTTTAAATTTCAAATAAATAAAAGTCATGTGACATATGCTTGAATTTGCTTGACACTAAACCTGGATAGTTTAATTCTTGAAGATCAAAGGGAGAGTCAAAATGAGATGGAGGTGATGGATGTTTACACCTGGGGACAATGACAGCTGTTTATAAGTCCACAACGAGAAGAGCCTAAGTCTCCCAAGAGCCAGAAAGGTATTATCGACATCAAGTTGTAAACATTTGTACTGGAACAAGTCCCTTTGATTCTAAGATGAAAGGCTGTTGTGATCCGAGATAGCTAATTAGCATTTCTACTTGGATGCAAAGCTGATATGTTTCTCATTGCCAAAGAGAAGGGGATAGGGGAAGCCATTTGAGATCAGGTTACAGGCTTCCCTAAAAATCCTGAAATTTCAGAGGCGGGGGGGATGGGTTGGCAGTTTTGATCTCACGTGGTCTGCAGCCAACTGGGAGGTGGGGAACAAAAAGAGATAGATGTTAGCCAGACCTGCAACTTAAGCAGAGAAAATGCAACTTTATTGATCACCACGCAGAATGCGAGTGGGAGCTCACACTCAGTTTGAAGACCAAGTTCGTGGAGAATTAAAACAAGGCTGAATTTTTCTGTCATGCTTTCTTATATTTGGCTCATTCTTCCCATTTAATTCCCAGCCTACTAAGTTTCTTCCAGCTGATTGGTATACAAATTTATTAGAATTTTGTTTCATATTAATTTGAGAAGGGTGACCAATGAACCACTCAAATTAGTTATGTAAAAATTTGTATCCTTTGTCAAGTTTTTCTCAGTTAGTAAAATAGCTAATGAACAAAATTCAATCATTAAAAATTACAATCCATGAGTCATGACCTCTGTAGCGACCAATAACTTTTAAAGAGAAATTCAAACTTCCAGTTATTAGCTGAAAGGGTGATATGTCCTGACTTCACATTTTATAAGAACTTTTACGATATCAATGACTAAAGACAAAACACCATTAATTAAAGACTACTTTAAACCACTGAACAGACAATAGTACTGGAACAGGGTCATTCAAACCCTCATTAATTTGAAGTCAGGTGCTGTTACAGTGCCACCTCAAACATCAGGAGAATTGCTCATAGAATGAGAACTGATAATATTCACCTGGATACATCTTCCATGGAAAATCCTGTATTGTTTCAACCAGGGAATCAACTAAATGGACATTGGAACCACAGGAAATATGTTTTGACATGTCTGAGTTAAATTAATATAGAAGAGGAGCAGGCCTGAGTATCTGGGCTGCAGTCAGAAGAAGGGTCGAGTTTGGTCACCCTGACTCAGGCCTACAGTCAACACCGGACAGACCAGCCGTGTTGGGGACTGTAAGTTTCAGCCAAATCATAGTGATATTGGTCTGAGGGTTTTGTGAAGGTTTGGGTTGAAAAATTGGTGTTTTTTTGCCAGTATCTTGATGATATTGGTCTGAGGGGTTTTTTCTTAAGGTTTCAGGACAGGACATGGTGCTTTGCCTGCGCTTTTGTAAGTTTTAACCAAGTCATGGTGACTTTGTGGCGGACACTGGGACCACCACAGACAATAATGCTGGAACAGGGTCATTCAAACCTCATTAAATTTGGAGTCAGGTGCTGTTACAGTACCACCTCAAACATCAGGAGACTTGCTCATAGAGTGAGAACTGATAATATTCACCTGGATACATCTTCCATGGAAAACCCTGTATTATTTCAACCAGGGAGTCAACTAAATAGACATTAGAACCACAGGAAATATGTTTTGACATGTCTGAGTTAAATTATTATAGAATTGTTATATATAGCTTGTTTTAAATTTTGTGTTTTGTACTGTGGGGTTGTGGGTGATTCAATAAAGGAATTGTGAATTATCAGAAGAAACTTGTTTCGCTGGTCATTCTGCTCAAGCTATACGCTTGTGAAGCTGGTGTCACCAACTTGAGCGTGGGGAGGGTCCCTGACGGAAAAGGGGGACCCCTACACCCAACCACAGGAGAAAAGAACTGATAACTGAGGTTACCATATTCATGTGGCATAGGAAAGAGAACAGATAGTGCATTCCTTAAAAAGCTACCATAAGAGTATCCCGAGGAAGAATATCCAATTGTGTACTGTGTGTATAATCTAACTCATGTTTAGAAAGTTCAGCTTTCACATCCAAAAAAAAAGGTTACTGAATCAGTTTGAACGTCAGCACATAAGTTTGTGCATGAATGTGTTCGGGTCACACAATCCTGCTCTATAATCACAAACCTACCTGTCAGCCTTCTTCAAATTTAGTGCAACTGTCTTCTTTGAGTTCTTCTCTCCCAAGTCTTCATATTCTATTGCTTCCTGTAACTTCACCTTCACAGAAAGAAAATTTCCAACAATCAAACTTTAATACAAGCTGTATCACACTGTCCTACCCAATTGCTGTGCTCTCCTACAGCTCCATCACCTGCCTGATCTTGCCATTCTGATCCACAGACCATCCTATTCCCCTCACCTAATGTATCATGCCACATTAGTCTCCCATTTTCTTTATCCCTTTCAAATAATTTCTAATTGAATTAAACTTCAGTTTTCAACTCAAATCTGATTAGCTTGAAGTTAACAAACGCTTCCTCCTGAAAACAAGAGGGAAAGTTTCTTAACTTTAAATTAATCAGAACTGAAACCACACAGCTGAGAAAAATTGGAAGACAAACATTTTCACCTCAGAAAATTAGGTCTTAAAACTAGGCCATTCGAGCAATAAAGTTTCATTTTTGGACAAGGCCTTAATCAAATGAAACTTCAAAAGATGAAAAATAACAATGTGCAAGACAAGCAACTACAAGAAGGTCAGAAAATCAACTTTCTTGCAAGGGAAAGACTGGGGAACTAGGCAATTTCAAAGTAGAAATGGGCAAAAAAGTAACTTTTTGGGCGTATCAAGAGAATAATCAGGAAAAGCAGGATACCAAGTTGGAGGCAAGTCCTATATTGAATAGGGTTGGGAAAGAAGAATACCTCACATCAAGGCATTAAAGAAAGCATCGGTAAATATTTTGTTCCATTGGGGATAGTGTGGAAGAGCAGAGGGATTTGGGAATACAGGCTCACAGGATATTAAAGGCAGCACCTGAAGTTGTTAAAGCTATTAGACAAGCTAATTGAATTCCAAAATACAAACAGAAAATATTGGAAAAAGCAGGTCAGGCAGCATCAGTGGGGAGGAAAATAGTTAACATTTCTGGTCGATTACCTTAATGCAATTCTAGAACTTGTCCCCCTGAGCTATAGAATATAAAAGACAAGAAGTAATGATGAGCTTATCTTTAAGGCCTGTTAGAGTACTGAGAGAAGTACTAGGTTCCACATTAATAGAGAATATTGAGGCTCTGAAGAGGATGCATCAGATTCAGTAGGATGCTGGCTGGTATGAGGAAACACTAATGGGAAGGAAAACTAAAAGAACTGGGTCTTTTTCATTAGAACAACATAAATGATGGTAGAAGTGTTTAAAATTTTGGAATGATGGGACAGATTAAATAGCAGACTGCTACTAGTGATTGAGGGACCAAGAACAATAGGCCATAGATACAAAATTTAGTGTGAGAGACTTAAACAGAGATAGGAGAAACTTCTTCAGCATCATGAAGCTGTGAAATTCATTTCCAAGGCAAGTGAATGAGGTAGAAACAAGTCAAAAGTCAAGATTAGATCAGTGAAGTGGAAGAAGGCAGGGAGGCTGAAGGAATATGGAAAGAGGATGGGCTACTGTGATTAAAACCATTTGCTCACATGGAGCTGACAAGACTGGTTGAGCTGAATGACTAACAATCAGGAGCAGGAACCCTATCCGATCAATGCGGCTGACTCTTAACTGTCCTCTGAATTGGCCTAGTAAGACACTCAGTTCAAGGACAATTAGGGATGGACAACAAATACTGGCTTTGCCAGCTATGCCCACATCCCATGAAAGAATAAATGAAACTAAATTAACTGTATTGTCCCTACCACTAACCCAGCTGCAATCAGCTAACTCAGCAGACTGGGAATCAAACCATGGAACTTCTGTTGAAGGGTCATGAGGACTCGAAACGTCAACTTTTTTCTTCTCCACCGATGCTGCCAGACCTGCTGAGTTTTTCCAGGTAATTCTGTTTTTGTTATGGAACTTCTTTGTTTGCCTGACTCAGTTTCTTATCATGTAAATCTACTGAGGCACTGGGGAAGTGTAACTTGACTTAACTTAGCGACCGAGCATGATGAAACAGAATTCTCAGGTGAAGTGCTAGTAAATCTCGGATGGATGATTTTGTTCTATATTTAAGGCCTTGCTCTGAGTCTGTTTTTACTCCTGTTGTTGGTTGTCGTCCTGGCCACGGTTCACCACATGAGAATTCTGATATCTATCCTGTTTAATCATTGTTTTAGAATGATGCAGTTTTGTTTCCTTTTGCAGCATTCTTTATTCTTACCTTCTTGACTGGTGGCTGGAAACAATCTGAATCACGGGAATTACCATCAGTGCTGTTGTTTTCACTGTTCTGATCATTTTGAGTTTCTCTGCAAATGGAACACAAAGGATTACATTACACAATTACCTTCCAAAATCTTCATTCCTCCACCTCTGGCCTCTTTTTCATTGCTTATCCCTCTCGCGCATTATTAACAACTGTACTTTCAACCACACCCATCCCCCAAAAGCCACTCTGGCGCTTTACTTACCCTTCTTTCTTTAAAGATTCATCTTAAAACATACCCTTTTGACTAATCTTTTGATCACTCCCCCAACACCCACTCCCCCAAATTGGCCGTGTGTTCTATTTTCCTCCATGGCTTGATAAAGGACGTTAGGACATTCTTCTACTCTAAACATGCTACATAAATGCAAGTTATTGTATATTGAAGATCTCTTATGATGACTTGGAGGACATGCTCATTTATAATTGTATATTATCAACAAGATGTGACTGGGAACTTGTGATGGGGAGTGGTACAAGTTGTGAAACACTTGCAGAAAATTCATGTTATACACAAGACTTTTAATATATTGCAGAAGTCAAGAGTGGTGAAACGGGGATAACTGAAGCAAGGCATGCAGACCTAATTCAGTTACCATTTTAAACTCATGTATTTTGCCATCCATTTTAGATATTTCCACTATAAATTCCTATGTTCACACTCAAATGAAAATTACCTTTGTAAAGTTGTCACACAATTATGCCCTCCTGCTGGCATGAATCTAATTAAAGGCTTTCCTTTCAAAATCCAACTTTAAGAAACAGGATTTTAAAAATCAGAAATCCAACTGAAATTAGGAAAGAAATCATCTTTCTCCCTCTATCAATTAACCCCTGTATCTCTCTCTCTCTCTCTATTTCATTCAGTGTTCGAAATCAGAAGCTCTTTCACATGGTTATGCCATTAGCATCAACCTGTTTTTCAAAACAGCACAATATAATTAGTTAGTTGCAACTGGTGCTTATTTTGCAGCTATATTTTAAGTTTATAGATCAAAAAATGCAAGTGTATAACTAGTAATTTGTCACATACTCAAGTCATACATATCCTGTTCTGTTTTGAAAAGCACGATACAAAAGTAACCTCAATAAAGCTAAATGTACTCCCTTGTTTTTCAAAATTATTTCAGGACAAGTTACTGAACTGAAAGTGCATCTTACTGAATGAAATTAATATCCTAGGATATCCTTTAATCATCTTAAACACCTTCATCTCCCATGCTCAAGGCAATATGACTTGGTCTATGCAACCTTTCCTCATTATTGATCCCTTTTATGTCCTGGGCAAACTGCATCTATTCAGACAGTACAGTTCAAATTAATCTCAGAATTAGAGCTCTGTGAGAAAATAGGTCCAAACCCAGGCTTTTGGGAGAAGCAAAGACCTTCAAACTTTAATGAAGGAATTAAAAGGTTAAAAAAGAGACAACTTAATGGATCAATTTAAATGTTATGAAAAGTATTGTTCAAAATTTTGCCTAAAATCTTTATCTTGATCATGAAATTCACTAACTGAGAAAAATGAGACACAAGTCTTTTTAGAAAGCATTTTGAGTAACATATGAGGAAAAGATTAAGTCAGTGATCAAATTCACACTGGAATTCCCCTTAGTGCATCATCTGGTGGCATGACAGGAAATAGCAATAGGAATTCCCCATTAAATCATCACCCAGTGCTGTGACAGCTAACAGGCAGGTGTTGACACTTCAACTTTGCAGTTCCTATAGGACATGTTAACAGCAGATTTCAACATTGCACATGCCTAGTGCATACGAAAGTGATGTTCTGATGAGCTTGGAGATAGATGGTAAAGGAACCACTAGTGCACCAGTAAGCCACACAGACTGGAAGGTCCTAGGACATGTTCTCAGCCTATGTTTAATGAGTTTAACTCAAGCTGTAATTTAGTTGAAGGCCCTTGTGTCTCTGGACTATGGAGGGGAAAACTCAGCCTGGGTTCCAGCTCACTGGCTGGTGGTCAGTCTTGACTGTGATCTCGAGCAATCCAGATTCACTGCAGGAGTGGGGGCGGGGGGGGTGCCTAACTGATCACTTAGTGAACTAATCATTTATTGTCAATTCGTCACAAAATAATTATGGGTCCAGTAGCATTGTGATTATGTTACTGGATTAATAATCCAGAGATTCAAATTCAAATCTCACCACAGCAGCTCAGAATTTAAATTCAGTTAATTAAATAAAACAGGGCTAGGCAGACTGGATGCAGGGAGAATGTATCTCCCCTCTGGTTGGGGAGTCTAGAACCAAGGGCCACAGTCTCAG
This sequence comes from Cetorhinus maximus, assembly GCF_964194155.1. Taxonomy (NCBI): domain Eukaryota; kingdom Metazoa; phylum Chordata; class Chondrichthyes; order Lamniformes; family Cetorhinidae; genus Cetorhinus; species Cetorhinus maximus. Next base: position 86,092,140 of record NC_135887.1, read on the forward strand.
GATACAGGCCAGGCCATATAGGACTGAGATGAGAAAAAATTCCTTCACTCAGAGGGTGGTCAACCTGTGGAATTCTCAATCACAGAGGACTGTGGATGCCGGGTTACCTAGTATATTCAAGAAAGAAATTGATAAATTTTTGGATATTAGGAGCATCAAGGAGTATGGAGAGAAGGCATAGCGTTGAGATAATACTGAACGGTGCAGCAGGCTCGAAGGGCCAAATGGCCTACTCCTGCTCCCTGTTTCTATGAAGACCTAGTATCAGTAATAGCGACCACAAAACTACCGGATTGTCAAGAGAAAACCCATCAGTTCACTAACGTCCTTCAAGGAAGACACTTTGCTGTCCTTCCCCAGTCTGGTATAATTTCAGATCCGCAGCAATGTGGTTGACTCTTAACTGCCTCCTGATATGGCCTAACAAGGCACTCAGTTGTATTCGTGAAGGCAGCTCACCAACACCTTCTTAAGGGCAATAAATGCTGACCTTGCCAATGACGCCCACATCCCATGAATGAATAAAGAAAAACAAACAAAAATCTGTGAATAAACTAAAAGACATCTTACAAAAAGACCCAGAGGAAACTGTATTGACACGTACTGTTTGCGGAGGACGGCTGCCAGCACCATAGCACTGTGATGATTGAAGCGACGGATTATAGCAGCATTGCTGCTCTCCTTGTTGGATTTAGAGGACGACAGCGCCGAAGTTCCATAACCCTGTGAACAACAGTTTTGGCTGCAGTAAGGCTGTTAGATAAACAAGTTATCACAAACACCACCACCCCCCCCCAAATTTAAACCACCAATTCAATCTATTCTCTATGTTATATACTATATCTCTGAAAAGAAACACTGAAACCAAACATACATCATAAAAATAAACATATGCTTTTTAGGGAGTTCGCTGAATCCCCAGTCCATGCACAGATACTGGGCCCTGACCTGAATATGTGTAGCCTGCTGAATAAAAATATATAATCTGTCCTGATTATTTATTAACTATGTCAAAGGCCTGCATTTATATATCACCTCATCATGTCCTGCAGCATTTCACAATAACTTACATTTGAAATGTAGTTGCTGATATTGTGTAGGTAAACGCTGCAGCCCTTTGACTGCAACTTATATAAAATTTTAAAATGATTTGAATGATAGCTTAATTGTTTTTTTGGGATGTTAATTGAGAGGAGAATGTTGACCAGGACACTGGGAGAATGTCCTGTTCTTCTTCAATTGATGCTGTAGGATCTTTTATATCCACCTTAACAGACAGTGCCTCAGTTTAATACCTCTAACATTGTTATGTGTATGTTGAACTTATGAAGTTTCTTTGAATCCATAATATTCAGACTCAGGTGAGAGTGTGCAAACTGAGGCAGTGCATTTTAATGCATCACAAAGTACATGCAGTCTCAACCCAACCAGACATAGACACATACTTGCAGTTTCCTTGGGCCTGCATACAAATCCATACAACTTTGTAGTTTCCTTCATAACATACACAGAATTTTCCCCCTACCCAAAGCGTGCATGTCAATTTGCATATTGTCATATACTCTTTATACTTGTCCTTTTGACTGAACTACTAATCAAACTGCCTTTTGGAAGAATGAAAGGAGTATACATGGTGCGATGCAGGATTACACTGTGCAGTTTGCATAAAAAAAGGGTTCCCGTGTGCTGGCCCCAAGTCATGTGATAAAATAAGTAGGTATTTGGTAAAAGGTTAATAACAGCAACATGGTAACATAGCGGTTATGTTATTAGATTAGTAATCCATAGGCCTGGACTAATGATCTAGAAAAGAGAATTCAAGTCCCTCCACAGCAGTGGGGAATTTGAATTAAGTTAATTGTTAAGTAAATAAAATACCTTGAATAAAAAGCTAGTATCTGTACTGGCAACCATGAAACTACCAGGTTATCGTAAAAACACATTTGGTTCATTAATGTTCTTCAAGGCAGAAAATCTGCCATTGACATCAAGTGTGGCTGACATGTGACTCCAGAACCCCTGTAATGTGGTTAACTATTATCTTATTATTAAACGCAGACTGGGTGACAGCTTTGCGGAACGCCTTCGGTCTGTCCGCAAGCATGACCCAGACCTCCCTGTCGCTTGCCATTTCAACACTCCACCCTGCTCTCATGCCCACATGTCCATCCTTGGCCTGCTGCAATGTTCCAGTGAAGCTCAGCGCAAACTGGAGGAACAGCACCTCATCTTCCAACTAGGTACTTTACAGCCTTCCGAACTGAATATTGAGTTCAACAACTTTAGATCGTGAACTCTCTCCTCCTTCCCTACCCCCTTTCTGATCCCCCTTTTTCCAATAATTTATATATATTTTTCTTTTCCCACCTATTTCCATTATTTTAAAATGTATTTCCATCCATTGTTTTATCTCTACCTTTTAGCCTATTTCAATTTCCCCCCCGCCGCCCCATCCCACCCCCACTAGGGCTATCTGTTCCTTGCTCGTCCTGCTTTCTACTCTTTCTCCTATTAGCACATTTCTTAGCTAATATCACCACCGTCAACACCTCTTTGTCCTTTTGTCTATGACATCTTTTGGCAATCTCCACCTATCACTGGCCCTCTATCCAGCTCTACCTATCCTCTCTCTCCCCTCCCCCCAAACCAGCTTATATTTCACCTCTTTTCTATCTTTCCTTAGTTCTGATGAAGAGTCATTCGGACTCGAAACGTTAACTGTATCTCTCTCCGCAGACGCTGTCAGACTTGCTGAGTTTTTCCCGGTATTTTTGTTTTTGTTCTAACTATTACCTGCCCTCTGAACAGCCAAGGAAGCCACTGAGTTTCAAAACCACTACACAAAAAAACAAATTTAAGAAAACCCAAAAGACCACCCAGCACTGACCAAATTTGGACACTATATAGTCATACCCAGCCCTGTTGACCCTGCAAAGTTCTCCTAACCAACTTATGCCAAAATTGGAAGAGCTGTCCCACACTAGTCAAGCAACAACCAGAAAGTTATACTCATGGAGTCGTACCTTTAGCCAAAGGCACAAAATCCTCCATCAGTGGGAAAGCCCTGGCACACTGGCAAGACAGATTCACTAGATGTGATGGCACAATGGTGTATAGTTGGGAGGGAATGGCCCTGGGAGTCCTCAAAATTGACTGTGGACCCCATTAAGTCTCATAGCATCTGGTCAAACATGGGCAGGAGAAACCTCCTGCTGATTACTACCACCTACCACTGTGCTAAATGAGATTGGTTCTACCAATACAGCAACTCAAAAGTGGGCATCCATGAGGCATTGTGGGTCACTGGCAACTGAATTTTATTGCACCACAATCTGTAACTTCATGGCCCATGGTTTGTCACAGTCTACAATTCCCATCATACCAGGGAACCAACCCTAGAGAAGAGTATGCCAAAAGAAGCACCAGCGTACCTAAAGATAAGTGCTAACCTGGTGAAGTTACAACACAGGACTACATTCATGCTAAACAGCAGAAGCAGCTAAATGACCTCAAAAGTAAAAGATCAGATCAAAGCTCTGCCACATATTTGAGAGTCATAGGTTCTTATGGCACAAGAGGAAACAATTCATTCAGTAATGAATGGTGATGCAGAATTAAGTAACTAACAAGAAGAGCAGGCTCCATGAATGTCCCAGCCTCAATGATGGCAAAGCAGCATTTAAGTACAAATGGCAAGGGTAAAACATTTGCAACTATCTTCAACCAGACGTGTTGAGTTAATGATTGATCTTGGCCTCCTTCTGAGGTTCCCCACTATTACAGAAAACAGACTGAAGCCAATTTAATTCACTCCACAAGATATCTAAAAATGGCTGGGCATACTGGAAACAGCAAAGGCTACGGGGCCAGACAATATCCCAGCTGTAGGGCTGAAGACTTGTGCACTGAAACTAGCCAGGCCTCTAGCCAAGCTGTTCCAGTATAGCTACAAAACTGGCACCTTTCCAACAAAGCGGAAATTTGTCCAGATATGTGTTACCAACAGAACCAAAACACTGTATATCTTAAAAAAAACCTTTACCCTTATTGCCATTTCTTATTTTTAAACTGGACTTTTCTGCTGAATGAAGATAATTAAAATGGCTGACCTTGTGTCTGTGAGTCACCAAAACAGAAGAATTCACTTCTCAGCTTTAGAGTTGTCACACCTAGTTATGTCTGAAGAACTTCTAACAGATCACCTGGAAATGCACAGATCAACTTCAAAGGGAGCTACACGAATGTCATTTGCATTTGATGAGCCAAGCTTGTTTGTGGAGTGATGAGTCTACAGAGACAATGACTTCCCAAACTCCAGACCCTCAACAAATAGCACCTCTTCCAACCAATAATGGCTGAGACTTTATCAGTCCGGGACACACGACAAATTTCCAGACACTAGATAAACATCCTTCGTTGAAGTTGTTGTGGAGAAGTAAGGTTACCTGGCCTAAGACTCTGGCTTGCTGAACTGGTTAATATTACTCCCTGAGCTGCATTCCCCAGTCTACTATTTAACATCTGACTGGCAGGCCACACAGAAGAACTGACTCTAACCTGACTCTGCTTGGAAGATTTTGTACTTTCACCTACAAAGCTGATACAAACTCTGCGTACTTGGGACATCAACACCACTGGAAAAGCAAATCTTACACTGGTCTTTAGCCAGTTGACCTCTGCAAAAAAATTTCTCAGTGGACTTTGATTCTGGACTCTGGAACTCACGTGAGCCAATATTAGTTTCCTCTGTGGCCCTTGCACTATATAACCTCCTTTTCTCAGTCCCTCCCTTTACTATATGAATGCGGAGTGGGAAGTTGCAGACACTTCTCGCGGTTTTTTTGAATGTGTGCAATAAACTAACCTTCTGAGTTAATCCTAACTCGAGTTTGCTGTGGGGTTATTAGAAATTGGATCACACAAAAACGGAGGGGTTGGGAAATACACCATCGCTCATTCTAAAAATTACAATTCAAAACACCTTCTGTTTATGGATAGTTGGTAAGAGGAAAAATCAGTGCTGTTTAAACCAAGCCCCTCATGTCCGTAACATATGTCCTGACCAAAAAGAAAGAGGACAAATCCAATCTGGGCAATTAGTATCACATCAGTCTATTCTTAATCAAAGTAATGGAAGGTGTCATCAACAGTACAACTAATCAGCTCTTACTCAGCAATAACCTGCTCACTGATGCTCAGTTTGGGTCCCACTAGGACCACTTGGCTCCATACCTCGTTAGAACCATGGGCAAAAGAGCTGAATTGCAGAGGATGAGGTTAGAATGACAATCCTTGACATCAAGGCAGCATTTGGCCAAGTGTGACATCAAAGATCCCTTGCAAAATTAAAGTAAATGGGAATTAGAGGGAAAATCTCTCCTCTGGAAAGGCGGTAGTGGTTCGTGGAGGCCAATTATCTCAGACCCAAGACATCACTGCAGGACCTTCTCACAGTAGTGTCCTTGGCCCAACCATTTTCAGCTGCTTTATCAGTGACCTTCCCTACATCATAAGGTCAAGGGTGAGGATATTCACTCATGATTGCAGTGTTCAATCTCATTCATATCTCCTCAAATAATGACAGTCTATGCCCACATACAGTAAGACCTGGACAACATTCAGACTTGGACTGTTAAGTGGCAAGTAACATTCACACCACACAAATGCCAGGCAATGAGCATCTCTCAAAAAAGGAGAATCCAACCATATCCCCTTGACATTCAATGACACTGCCATCGTTGAATCCAACACCATAAACATTCCTGGAGTTACCATTGACCAGAATCTTAACTGCACCAGCCAAATAAATACAGTGGTTACAAGAGCTGATCAGAGGCTGGGGATTATTTGACCAGTAATTCACCTTCATTCTCCCCAAAGCCATTGCACCATCTACAAGGCACAGGTCAGGAGTGTAATGGAATACTCCCTACCTGCCCGGACGATTGTAGCTCCAACAATACACTAGATCGACCTGATCCAGGACAAAGCAGCCACTTGATTGCTCCCCCAGCCACCATCTTCAGCAGTCACCCCCTCCACCACCAACACTGTGGCTGCTGCGTGCACCATCTACAAAATGCACTGCAGGAACTCACCAAGGGTTTGACAGCACCTCACATACATGCAACCTCTACCACTTAGAAGAAAAGGGTAGTGGGAAAATGGGAGCACCACCACCTGCAACTTCACCTCCAAATCAGACACCATTCTGACCTGAAAATATACTGCCATTTCTTCTTTACCGGATCAAAACCCTGGCAATGAACATCTCTCAACAAGCGAAAATTCAACCATATCCCCTTGACATTCAATGACATTGCCATCACTGAATCATACATATCAACATTGCTGGGGTTACCCAGAGACAGTGGCTGCCCTTGACATCAAGGCAGCATTTGACCAAGTGTGGCATCAGGGAGCCCTAGCAAAACTGGAGTCAATGGGAATCAGGCGGAAAGCTTTCCGCTAGTTGGAGTCATACCTAGCACAAATCATCTCAGTTCCAGGACATCACTGCAGGAATTTCTCAGGGTAGCGTCCTAGGCCCAACAATCTTCAGCTGCTTCATCAACGGCCTTCCTTGCATCATAAGGTCAGAAGGGGTGTAAAGGAAAGATTTTTTTTCCTAATATTACTATGGGATACTTTAAAGCAGGCTTATGGGGCGTGTGAGTGTGTGTGTGTGTGTAGTTTAATTAAACTGCTGACAGTCAGACTGCAAGGTTTAAATCATCAGAAGGGTTAGGTATAAAACAGGCATTTGAAATGGAGATGGGTAAGCTAGGATGAAGTCTCAGCAGGTACAGTGTGAATGGGATTTGCATTTTTAGATAAGTTGCGAGGCTGTTTGATTTTCAAAGGGACATGATATGATGTTTACAACTGGCAAGATAAATAAGGCAAGTTATTAAGTCTATTTTTCCAAAAGTGCTGGCCATAATGACAGCATGAAAGATTTATATATTGTGGGAAAAGTAACTTCCAAAGGTTGAGACAAAGGGATTTACAGATCAAAAGAGAAGAAATATATTTGAAGAAAGATGGAAAGCTTTGTGGGGTGTGGATGAGAGATCTTGGAAGGTGCACTGTGTGAAACAGACCTGTGGGAAAAGCCTCTAGTCACCCTGGAGAAGTTTGCTGTTCCAGTAACCAAGATTTCGGTAAAGGCCTTTGGAGTTCCATTGTCGAGTGACAGGGAGAAAAAGCTGTGAAATACCTCCCTTATAGCAACAGTGGGTGCTTGTGTTAATATTGCTGAATGTTTTATAGATTAAGAATCTACTTGAAGTATTGCCTGAAAGGGGTATGTAGTTGGGAGTTTAGAAATCTTGTGAGAACAGTCATAAAACTAAATGTAATTGTGTAACTGTAGTCTTGTGTGTTTAAGTTTGCTTTTCTTTTGTTAATAAATGTTTTAACTTAATCTTTAAAATCTCTAACGGTGGTAGTGGATTCATTACTTCTGACTTCAGTGCACAAACCTTCTCGTAATAAATACAAATTGCAAAATTGTTGTGACAGTGTGGCCAAGTTTTCCTTTGGGATTTGGTCAGCCTGGCAAATACCATCTCCCATATTATAACAGTATAACAGCGGGGATGTTCGCTGATGATTGCACAACGTTCAGCAACTTTCGCAACTCCTCAGAATCTGAAGCAGTCCATGTCCAAATGCAGCAAGACCTAAACAATTTCCAGGCTTGGGCTGACAAGTGGCAGGTAACATTCACGCCACACAAGTGCCAGGCAATGACCATCTCCCAAAGAGAGATTCTAGCCATCGCCCCTTGACATTCAATGGCATTACCATCGCTGAATTCGCCACTATCAACATCCGGGGGGGTTATCATTGACCAGAAACTGGACTAGCCATATAAATACAGTGGCTACAAGCGCAGGTCAGAGGCTAGGAATCTTGCAATGAATAACTCACTTCCTGACTCCCCAAAGCCCGTCCACCATCTACAAGGCACAGATCAGGAGTGTGATGGAATACTCTCCACTTGCCTGAATGAGTGCAGCTCCAACAACACTCAAGAAGCTTGATACCATCCAGGGCAAAGCAGCCTGATTGATTGGCACTCCCTCCACCATCAATGCCCAGTGGCAGCAGTGTCTATCATCTACAAGATGCACTGCAGGAACTCACCAAGGCTCCTTAGATAGCACCACCAAATCCACAACTGCTACCATCTAGAAGGACAAGGGCAGCAGGCACATGGGAACAACACTGGAAGTTCCCCGTCAAGCCACTAACTATCCTGACTTGGAAATATATCACCGTTTCTTCACTGTCACTGAGTCAAAATCCTTGAGCTCCCTCCCTAACAGCACTGTGGGCGTACCTACACCACATGGACTGCAGCAGTTCAAGAATGCAGCTCGTCACTACCTTCTAAAGGGCAATTAGGGATGGGCAATAAATGCTTGCTTAGCCAGCAATGCCCACATCCCATGACTGAATAAAAAACGAACTCTGTACCTAACAACATTGTGCAAGTACCTGCACCACACGGACTGCAGCAGTTCAAGACGGCGGCTCAACATTGCCTGCTCAAGAGCAATTAAGGATAAGCAATGCCAGCGACACACTCATCCCATGAATGAACAACAAACTTGCATTGATATAGTGCCTTTAACGAAGACCACCTTTTTCCATCTCCATAACATTGCCTGACTTTATCCCTGCCTCAGCTTGTCTGCTGCTAAAACGCTCATCCACGCCTTTGTTATGTCCAGGCGTGTCTATTCCAATACATTCTTGGCCGTTCTCCCACTTTCTACCTTCCATAAACATGAGGTTATCCAAAACTCTGCTGCTCCATGTCTTAACTTGCACCATGTCTCTTTCACTCCTCATTCCTGTGTTCGCTGACTACGTTGGTTCCTAGTTAAGCTTGTTGAGCTTGTTTAAAATTCTCATTCCTGTTATCACATCCCTGAATAAGCTCACCTGTCCCTATCTCTATAATCTCCTCCATTCCTACAACATTCCAAGGTATCTATGTTCCTCCCATTCTGGCTCCACCAATCTCGACTTCAACCACTTCATCATTGGCAGCCATGCCTTCAGCAGACAAGGCCTTAAACTCTGGAATTCCCTCCTTAAACCTCTCTATCCCTTGCTCCTCTTTGAAGACCTGACTGGACATATGCCCTAATACTTCCTTATGTGGCTTGGAGTTAAACTTTGCTAAGGCTCCTGTGAAGCGCCTTGGGACATTTCACCACATTAAAGATGCTATACAAATACAAGTTGTGGTTACTGTAATAATAAAACATCCCAAGGCATTTCATAGGATGATATTAGGACAAGTGACCAAAAGCTCCATCCAAGTGGTAGGTTTTAAGGAGCATCTTAAAGGGCAGAGAAGTGGAAAGGTTTAGGGAGGGATTTCTAGACTTTAGGGCCTTGGCAGCTGAAGGCATGGCCATGAACGATGGAGTGATGAAAATCAGGGATGTTCAAGAGGTCAGGTTTGGAGGAACACATAGATCCCATAGAATTGTAAAGCTGCAGGAGGTTACAGAAAGAGAGAGAAGCGATACCATGGAAGAATTTGCAAACAAGGATGAAAATTTTAAAATCCAGACATTACCAGACTGAGAATCAATTTAGGTAAATAAGCACAGGAGTGATGAATGAATGGGACATGTCACAAGTTAGGATATGGACAACAGAGTTTTGGTTTACAAATTTATGGAGGATGGAAGATGGGAACCCAATCAGAAGTGCATTTCAATAGGGAGACAGGATCTGTTTATGGGAGAGAATGGTGATGCTGAACTCAATAGAATATATTGTGAAACCTGGATTATTGTTATACACATACTTTTTTTTAAGATATGCACACAGTCCCCACCATTAATACCATTCATTCTCATCACAGGCAGATGCCTATATCAAGCAAGTAACTCTCACTATTTGCCATTAGTGTACGTATCAGCTACAAAAGCATTCATTATATGTTAAGCATGCTGGCTATTTTGGGCATATGTTCTGAACTTTTTTCTCTTGTTTTGTCACTTCAGTTGTCTTCTGTTTATTCGGATAAGATAGTTTCCATGAGCTACCATGCAATGAAATAGCTCAAAATAGAATTTTAATAGTGCCTTTGGTCCTACAGATCTGCCTCCCCTTCCTATGGAGCCTACACTAATCCCTCTTTGTCTCACCACACCCCCACTCCTCCCAAAGGTTCAAGTTTGATATCAGAAGCAGGCTAATTGCAGATGTAGACTCACTCCCAAGAGTGACCTCTGAGCAAATGATTGGCTGGAACCAAGAAAGGAAAGAACATGGGATCACAGTTTGGAACTGCACATACAGATTGGACTCACTATTTTCAAAGGTGTTACTGTCAGGACAAGGATAGTTGGTTGCACAGCTGCTGACTGTCTTCCCCTCTACTTGTTGTACTGTTTACTGCCAAATTACTTAAACATTAAAGTACCTGCTGTAAGTGTCATATTGCAAGGTACAGTAACACATTATTCACATTGCCCTGTTGCACCACTGGTACGAAGTAATGCTCACCTCGCCCAATGATTTGTCCTCCAGCGATGTCAAATCCACTAGAGGGTTCTTCACTCCCTGACTAACCAGAGTCTTCAAACCTGATCAGAGAAAAATATTAGAGCATCTCCTTTCAGACAGCACAAGTGGCACCCACCAAAGAAGCACTATTGCAAAGTGCCATTCAAGTAACAAAAATGAGAGGTCATTATATGGGAATAGCCACAAGGGGCACAGTAATATATGCCCTGTTTTCATCTGACCTATAATTCAAACTCTCATGCATTTGAGGATGAGAAAACAAGACCATAAAAAACCTCGCTAGGAGAAGCTTCAGACTTTACAGTAGGTAAAAAACAGCTCAAAGAATAGGTCTCTACTGATTTCAACCAGTTACAATTTGATCCCAGCCCAGGCTGAATCTAACATTGACGGTTCCTGTACATGATCAATAACCAGCATTCATACCTTTGTAAGCATAACTGGTATGGGCAAATCAGAATCATCTGAGATGCCAATCAAGATAGTCAGACAGATTTACAGGCTACTTGGTCTGGCAGCTACACCTTCACGTAATATCAAGAAACAGCTGGATGCACTGGCCACAGCTAAAGCTACGGGTCCCAATAACATCCCGGCTGCAATGCTGAAGACTTGAGCTGTGGCATAAGCTGTGCCCCTAGCTAAGCTGTTCCAGTACAGCTATCACACTGGCATCTACCTGACAATGTGGAAAATTGCCAGGTATGTCTTGTTCACAAAAAAAGCAAGAAAAAAGTAATCTGGCCAATTACCGCCCCATCAATCTACTCTCAATCACCCTCAAAAGTGCTAGCATGTGGCACTTCCTTAGCAATAACTTGTTCACTGATGCTCAGTTTGGGTTCCGCCAGGTCCACTCAGCTCCTGATCTCATTACAGCCTCGGTCAAACATGGACAAAAGAGTTGAATTCCAGAGTGAGGTTAGAGTAACTGCTCTTGACATCAAGGCAGGATTTGACAGAGTGCGGCAGTAAGGAAGTCAATGGGAATCAGGGGGAAAACTCTCCACTGGCTTGAGTCATAACTAACATAAAGTAAGATGGCTGGAGTTGTTGGAGGCCAATAATCTCAGCCCCAGGACATCGTTGCAGGTGCTCCTCAGGGTAATGTCCTAAGCCTAAACATCTTCAGCTGCTTCAGTGATCTTTCCTCCATCAGAAGGTCAGGAATGGGGATGTGGGCTCATGATTGCAGCGTTCAGTATCATTCGTATATTATTCAGTACCATTTCTCTCATGGTTGCTCAGTGTTTGGTACCACTCGTATGTTATTCAATACCATTTCTATGTCCTCAAATAATGAAGTAGTCCATGCAGCAAGACTTGGACAACATTCAGACTTGGGCTGATTAGTAGCAAGTACCATTCATGCCACACAAGTACCAGGAAATGACCATCTCCAACATGCGAGAATCTAACCATCTCCTCATGATATTCAATGGCATTAGGATCGCTTTATCCCCCACCATCAATATCCTGGGAGTGGGGAGGTGGAAATCACCATAGACCAGAAACGCAAATGGAATAGCAAGATCAGGTCAGAGGCTGGGAATTCTGCAACAAGTAGCTCACCCCCTGACTCCCCAAAGCCTGTCCACTATTTACAAGGCACAAATCAGGAGCGTGACAGTATACTCCCCACTTGTTTGGATGAGTGCAGCTCCAATAACACTCGAGAAGTTCGACAGCATTCAGGACAGAGCAGCCAGCTTAATCAGCACCCCATCCACCAGTTAAACCTTCACTCCCTCCACAACCAGCAAACAGTGGCTGTATTGTGTACCATGTACAAGATACATTTCAACAACTCACCAGCATTTTCCAAATCCACTATCACTATCACCTAGAAAAACAAGCGCAACAGGTGCATGGAAACACTACCAGTTGCAAGTACCCCTCTATGTCAGACATCCTGACTTGGAAATATAATTGCCATTCTTCCACTGTCGCTGGTTTAAATTCCTGGAACACCCTTCCTGGCAGCACTGTGGGTGCACCTACACCACATGAACTACTGTGGGTCAAGATAGCAACTCACACCACTTTCTCAAGAGTAATTAGGGATGGGCAATAAATGCTAGCCTTGCCAGTGAAGCACACATCTCAGGGACAAATAATAAAAAAAAAATACTCATAGCATTTTATCTACGTGCAGATGCATATACTCTCCATAAATGCATCTTATGAATTTTCTGCTTTGAGTTGAAGGCTCACCTTTCTCATCAATCCTGGCACACTCAGAGAAGAGATCCTTAGAACCAGCATTGATCCTGTCCCTATGGAAGTAGTGAGACTGAAAGAAGCGGGTCCAGAATTCCTTCTCCGTCATATTGTGAGGAACATTCTCTGCATACTTCTGTTTCACTGTCAAAGTAAGAGGTTCACACAATCGTCTGGGTCAGAAATGGTGATTGCTCTGCACCACGTTGCTTAACATGAGTCGACATGTTCCCTATAGCCCACAATTTGTCCTACTCAAATTCATAAGCTTTCTGTTGATGTTGCACTCACCTGCAGGATAGGTCCTAAAAATCGATTCGATGATGTCAGAGGTCAGGTTATACCTGAGGCCATTACAGCCATCGGTCTGTGGTCGGATGTCTGCCTGTGAGGAAAGCAGGACACAATTACATACCAGATACTGCAATACGCATTCACAAGTGGTTATTTCAACCAAATTGAAATATTCGCATGTAGAGTTATGAAAAATACATTTCTACAAAAAAAGTAGTCAGACTTTGCAGACACTCATACTTGCAATCTACCTGCCCAATCACTCTCAAACACCAAATCCCTGCCTGGATGCTTCCACATTCCAAATCTCACATTGAACATTCCTACCCTCCCACCCAGACATTCCTACACTCCCCAGCCTGCCTCCTAGCATTATACCACCTGCGCTAACACTCCCAAACTCTTCCCCCATCTCCCAGCCCCAATACTCCCCACACTTTCTACCAACACTCCCAGCTTCAATACTCCCACATTCTCTCCTCTCTCCCCTTACCTACACTCTCACGCTCTTCTGGAACTCAACCCCCCTCCCCAACAAAAGGCTGTGGATGCAGGGATGATAAAAACAAATTAACGACTGAGGTTGAGGGGTTTTTTTGTTTAGGTAAAGATGTCATGGGATATGGATCAACGGCAGGTAGATGGGATAGAGTGCACGTACAAAACTGATCAAGAGAAGGAAATAAAAACACAGACAAACTAAACACACAGACATATTAGCTGTTTACTAATAAATATAGTTTTTCCTTCATCAAAGTTGAATTATTAGGAACATTAGTAAGAAAATATTTAATCCTCCATTAGTTAGGATAATAAACCAAACATTTGCTCTAAGTAGAAAACAAGCTGAGCAAACAGCATACATAACACAAATATGCAAAGATAACTGACATGAAGCTTGCGATGGTCTGTCTCACACTCGGCCAACAATATACCCTCACCAGAAATGCGGCAGAGATTCCAATATCCTGCTTGTTACTGGACACAGAGTTATCCACAGAACTTCCAGTCAGACGGTTGGCCCAGAATTCCTCAGCACTGATTACCTGGCTCACAACCAAGTCTTTATAGAGTTGAAAGAGAACTGGGTCCTCCTGAAGCATTCTAGAATACAGAAACACAAGAGTTCAGGTTATAAATGGATAAGAGTGTTTGGATCCAACACTCAAAGATTGCTTTCTCTTTGGGTTTCTTTGTTACCTAGTGCCAAAACAGAATTTTTACAGTCATCGCTGGAAACTCCCATACTCTAGAATGCAAGACTCAGCTGTCTGATTCCATCCAATAGGAAGTTGAGCAAAGAATTTTAACTGGGCCAACAATACCTCAGAGTACAGATATTCTATGCTGAAAATTGCTGTTGAAACCTGGATTCTCTCAAATTGAAAGGGCATGTTAATGGCACCTATTACAGACTATTACTTCAGAGATTCTGATCAGTAATGTAAAATGCAGTTATTGACTAAACTATACACGGTATATTTTTCCATCATTCACAATATGAAAAGTAAGCTAATTGTAGGTCATGTGGTTGTGTGTGGAGTTTGTTTGCTGCAGTTCCACAGACATCAACTACCTTCTGGTACTTTGCCCAAGTAGCGATCAATTAGGTGTGAGCCTGTATCATGGGAAGCATCACAGTCTAGCCAGAGTCTGACAATGCACGACACTTTCTAACAGGGATTACCAAATACCCATTAAGGAGCAAAAACTCTGGCCACTTATCCCCTACTTACGAACATACAAGCTAGGAGGAATAGGCCACTCAGCCTTTCAAGCCTGCTCCGCCATTCAATAAAATTATGGCTGATTTGATTGTAACCTCCTTCCTACTCCCGGTAACCTTTCACCCCCATGTTAATCAAGAATCTATCTAGCTTTGCCTTAAAAATATTCAAAGACCCTGCTTCCACTGCCAAAGACAAATGACCCTCAGAAAAAAATTCTCCTCATCTCTGTCTTAAATGAGCGACCCCTTATTTTTAAACTTAGCCCAAAGGAAGTGAAAGAAACCACAGCAACTGCTTTCCTGACTAAGACAATTTAACTGAACTAAACTTGGGGCCATGTGACTTTTATGGTTCAGTTACATTCCACCTTAAAAACCTGAACCGCCTGCACTGATCTCCAGACAGAAATACAGTATCTCACACAGCAAGAACGGGGTCATCACTTCTCCTATTAGGACCAGTAAGATTTCTCCTCAATGGGTTTAAGTAGTAATACAGTATTAAGGTTCCGAAAACTACCATTAGATATTCAAGGTCAAACCAATATTGTATGAATCCCTCAACTGGATCAGTACAACGGAATTTACTGTGTCTCTTCATGTTGGGCAACTGAATCTGTACCCATGTTTGAATATGTTTCAAAAATCTTCTGTATTTTCTCTCCCTGTACCTGTTTTTTTCCTCCAGTTCCTTGTTTGCTTTTTTCTTGAACTTGGGGAGCAGCTGCTGGAGCAAGTCTTTAGCAGCATCACGGTCTTTGGCTGCTGCACTAGCACTGTTATCATTGGTGAAATGGAAGATCGTAGTGTCACCTGTATGTAAAATCAGCTGAAGCTGAACTTTTGCTTTCCCTTCAGGGCTGATCTTCTGACCTGGGATTTAACCAATACCATAAATTCAGACTGATGAAATTATGACAACAGGACATTTCAATCTATTGACTTAGAGTACATAATGGAACTAAAGATTAACTGGTATTGAAAAATTTCTAGACTTTTTTAATGAATTTTTCTGTTTAGCAATGTAAAGAATGTCTAAGCTGGGGAATGAAATACTTTCCATTCAGGTGCTCAGTGTCAGCATCAAGCACCCCCAGGCAAGTTAGAACATCCCCAAATGCAGCAATGTACCTCCTTCCATTTCCCACACCAGCTGAACTGAGTGAGAATGCAGTCTAGCACAAAGGCCCCATATTCACCAGAAACTAGATAGTAACTAACTCATTTCGGCCTTAGAGAAGCAGAAGTGAACCCTTATAATTTAGAATGGATTTAAAGTCACAGAAATGGAAAACAAATCCTGATGTTAAAGAATTTACTTCAGAATATCATAGAGCAGGTGCAGCTCAGCCAGATGCAAAATGAAGTTCTCTCTCCACAGAAGTGCAATGAACAACTGACAGCTTTTCCATTTCCTAAACATTCCTCTTTGTCCTTTAATGCTATATTAAGCATTCTGTGCTCTAGCTGCATGTTCATAAGGAATTTTTTAAAATATTCATGAGATGTGGGCAAAGGGTAATTAGAGATGGGCCAATATTTACGGCCCATCCCTAATTACCCTTGTTCAGAGGGCATTTTAAGAGCCAACCACATTGCTGTGGGTCTGGCGTCACATGTAGGTAAGGACAGCAGATTTCCTTCCCTAAAGAACATTAGTGAACCAGATGGGTTTTACAGCAACGGTTTTGTGGTCATCATCAGACTTTAAATTCTAGATTTTCACTGAATTCAAATTTCACCACCTACCGTGGTGGGATTCAAAGCCAGGTCCCCAGAGCATTACCCTGGGTCTCTAGAATACCAGTCCGGTGACAATACCACTACATCACCGCCTCCCCTTATTGGAGCAAGAGTGCCTAAATCCAGTTACATACAAACAAATGACTTACGAGCAGGAGCAGGCCATTTGGCCCCTCGAGCCTGCTCCACCATTCAATAAGATCATGGCTGATCTGATTGTGGCCTCAACTCCACATTCCTCCTGCCCCGATGACTTTGGACTCCCTTGTTAGTCAAGAATCTATCTACCTCTCACTTAAAATATTCACTGATTCTGCCTCAGCCACTCTCTGGGGAACAGAGTTCTAAAGATTTAAACTGTGTCCCCTAGTTCTAGTCTCTCCAAGGGGGAACATCCTTTTGGCATCCACTCTGTCAAGTTCCCTCAAGATCTCGTATGTTTAAATAAGATCACCTCTCAATTTTCTAAACTCCAATGGATACAGACCCAGCATTTCTAACCTTACCTCATAAGATAACCTACCCCATCCCAGTATCAGTAGAATGAACCTTCTCTGAACCATTCCTAACGCATCTATATCCTTTCTTAAAGGAGGCCAAAACTGTACACAGTACTCTAGATGTGGTCTCACCAACGCCCTCTACAACTGTAGAAAAACGTTCCTACTTTTATATTTCATTCCCCTTGCAATAAACAACAATATTCCATTTGCCTTCCTAATCACTTGCTGTACCTGCATACTAACTTTTTCTGATTCATGTACCAGGACACCCAGATCCCTCTGAACTGCAGAGTTCTGAAATCTCTCTCCATTTAAATAACATGCTGCTTTTCTAATACTTCACTGGAGTCTCTGACCCCAAGGGCTCTGCCACTTGGACCTTCACCAGGGCTCTGCCCCCTCCCAGACTTCCTTCCCTGAGCACTCACCAGCTTGACAGCCGGACATTCACTGGAGCTCTGACACCTCCCCTTGGACTCTCACAATATAATAAACAAAATGAAGTGTTTACAGTAATATACTGGAAAAACTGAAGGTTTTTTTTAAACCTCAGAAATGTAGGTAACAAACTAAAACTCAGTAGTACTATAAGCTGGGTCAGAAAAATAAACTGGGAGGGAAAATGGCACTGCTAGTAAGGAAGAATCTTAAAATTGAGACAATTTTATTGAGGCTCCTATGGAATCCAAGTCACTTTGGGTAGAGATGTATAATATGAAAGAATACAAAGACAAAGTACCTACCTCGTTCAATAGAAATGTAATACTCTGGTCATCCCACAGCAAATATCCTCTAGAGTATTGTCCATTTCACAAATTTTCACCCTGAATTATACGAAGAGCAAAGCTCCTTCTACATTGCCCCAATCTTGGACAAGCTCCATTGTGACATGCTTAATTCCTCACATCTCCCATACTGTGGCCTCTCCAAGAGAGGTTGCCAGTTTAGCAGCACTGGCTGCAGAGTTAGGGGCAAGATCCAGAAGTAAGAGAAGATTTTTAATACCATCAGCTTGGACTGGATTTGCACACAGATCAAAAATATGACAGACCAGTGACAAACAACTGCACCGCCCAGACTTTCCCTCTGACCAAAATACTTACAGCGGATATCTGCATACATGTGGCTAATGACAAAGCGATCCTTCCCCTCTGGCGTCCATGCTACACGCTCTGCCATCAGATATAGGGCCCCATCCTGTTTTTTGTGCCGCACTTTCTTCACAATTAGCAGAACCTCTTCTGATGAAGTGGCCATAATGGACAGTTTGAGAGTAGATTCTGCGAAGAGTACACAAAGTAACAGCACACTGTTTACATGATTCATTCAAGTCTACAAATCAACCAAGTCCAGACTTCAATTAGCTCCCAATGTTTTATATGCCTAATGTAAAACAGTCCAATTGTTTCAGGTTACCAACTGCTGCTAAACTATTTAACCTGGCCCTAACTTCATGGCTAGCACTCTTTCTCCTGACAGGGAAGCATCCCAGAACAGATCAAAGAACATTACAGGGAGAAGTATTTATTTCTCAAGCATACTCAGTTAGGAGGAGAATCCTGCCAGGAAAACTGGTTGAAACTAGATCACTGGAACCATTTCAGAAACAGCCTAATGCTGCAAAGGGAGGTTGACAGGTTTGGTAACCTGAAAGGATATTATCAAATGGGTCAAAGGGTTTCCTCATTCAAAACTATCTTACAAATCCAATGTTTGCTATAAAATATTCAGTTGTGTTTAGAGCAGCTCTTTTCAAATGTGGCAAATAATCATTAACTTAATTGCACTTTCATTTTCTCATGTTATGAATCACAAAATCAGAATCACACAGTGCAGAAGAGGCCCTTCAGCCCATTGAGTCTGCACCGACACGTGAGAAACACCTGACCTACCTACCTAACCCCATTTACCAGCACTTGGCCCATAGCCTTGAATGTCATGATGTACCAAGTGCTCATCCAGGTACTTTTTAAAGGATGTGAGGCAACCCACCTCCACCACGCTGCCAGGCAGTGCATTCCAGACCATCACCACCCTCTGAGTAAAAACGTTTTTCGTCACATCCCCCCTAAACCTCATACCCCTCACCTTGAACTTATATCCCCTCGTGACTGACCGTTCAACTAAGGGGAACAGCTGCTCCCTATCCACTCTGTCCATGCCCCTCATAATCTTGTACACCGTGATCAGGTCGCTCCTCAGTCTTCTCTGCTCCAACGAAAACAACCCAAGTCTATCCAACCTCTCTTCATAACTTAAATGTTTCATCCCAGGCAACATCCGGGTGAATCTCCTCTGCACCCCTTCCAGTGCAATCACATCCTTCCTATAATGTGGCGACCAGAACTGCAGACAGTACTCCAGCTGTGGCCTCACCAAGATTCTACACAACTCCAACATGACCCCCCCTACTTTTGTAATCTATGCCTCGATTGACAAAGGCAAGTGTCCCGTATGCCTTTTACACCACCCCACTAACATGCCCCTCTGCCTTGGACACACACGCCAAGGTCCCATTGTTCCTAGTGTCATGCCATTCATTGAATACTTCCTTGTCAAATTACTCCTTCCAAAGTGTATCACCTCACACTTTTCAGGGTTAAATTCCATCTGTCACTTATCTGCCCATTTGGCCATCCCGTCTATATCTTCCTGTAGCCCAAGACACTCAACCTCACTGTTAACCACCCGGCCATTCTTTGTGTCATCTGCAAACTTACTAATCCTACCCCCCCCACATAGTCATCTATGTCGTTTATATAAATGACAAATAATAGGGGACCCAGCATAGATCCCTGTGGTATGCCACTGGACACTGACTTCCAGTCACTAAAGCATCCTCTGTCTCCTACAACTAAGCCAATTTTGAATCCACCTGATCAAATTACCCTGTATCCCATGTGCATTTGCCTTCTTTATAGGTTTCCCATGTGGGACCTTGTCAAAGGCTTTGCTGAAATCCATATAAACTACATCAACTACACTACCCTCATCTACACACCTGGTCACCTCCTCAAAAAATTCAATCAAATTTGTTAGGCATGACCTCCCTCTGACAAAGCCATGCTGACTATCCCCGATCAAACCTTGCCTCTCCAAGTGGAGATAGGTTCTCTCCTTCAAAATTTTCTCCAATAATTTCCCTACCACTGACGTGAGACTCACTGGTCTGTAGTTCCCTGGCTTATCTCTACAACCCTTCTTAAATAGCGGAACCACATTAGCTGTTCTCCAGTCCTCTGGCACCTCCCCCGTGGCCAGAGAAGAATTAAAAACCCTTTCTTAAAAATATATTTTTTGTTAAATGCTGACAATATGAAAGATCTATTTTGGTTTAATGGTGCACAGGCCTGAATTTAAAATAAAAACATGCACAGCTGAAATGGTACAAGTGTTGCTAATACACCGTGTTTACTACCATCAAGAAAAGATTTACCCTGAAATCAGTGATCCTTCTCAGATCAGCTTCAAACATGTTCTATCCATTCTCATCTTATCTTTTTTCTCTACTTCTCAGATCATTGCTTCTCTGACCCT
Organism: Cetorhinus maximus; assembly: GCF_964194155.1. Classification (NCBI taxonomy): domain Eukaryota; kingdom Metazoa; phylum Chordata; class Chondrichthyes; order Lamniformes; family Cetorhinidae; genus Cetorhinus; species Cetorhinus maximus. Next base: position 86,112,726 of record NC_135887.1, read on the forward strand.
TTTTCTGTTGCTCATCATAAGCTGTAAATACATTCTTCCACCTTCCTGCGCTGAAACCAGGATTCATCACGGAGTCCCCTATGTTGACTCACTTTTTCTCAAAATCTAAAACTCTTGAATTTCTTTTCTCCCAGTCTTCCTTTCCTGCTACAACTTTCAGTCTTATGAATCCAAAGCATGAAATTACCTAATCATCACTTTCTGTTCAAAGTTGTTTTCCCTTTACAACTTTGCTGGTGTTCTGCACTCTGCACCTGGAGGCACTGAGCACTAACCTAGAGTGATCCCTGTAAATTCTGTCATGCCAATAAAGGGAACATATGAAGTTACCCGAACTGGATGCAGCAATGGAGGTAGTAAGGACAATTGGCCTCAGCACACCTCTGAACAAAAAAACAGATTGGGGGGACAAAGTGCTTTCTAGGTACTTTCTCTGGAAAATATGTATGTACAGCAACTGGCTTAGGTGAGCAGCCTGCCTAAATAATGTGAATAATAGACATTTACCAGAAGTGATACACCAAAGGGCAGACAACAGTTGACCTTCAGCATGAGCAACACCTTCAGAAGCGATGAAGGGAACTGGAGAGAGAAAAAAAATGTTTGCATGAGGAGAAGATTTTAGGCATTTTCACTCGAAGCCCAACTGAGACGACGTCGTTTGTACAGAATGCTTTCAGTGAAATCTGATAGGATTCTGCACTCTGGACCAGAATAAACAATGATCAGGCCTGACAAGACAATTAGAAAAGAGATAAAATCATGGATATAGGAATGATCGTTATAGGACAGTATCAGTGATGGAGAAATAAGGCAAGTTAGATATAGGACAGAATCAATGACAGATCCAAGGGGGATGGATATACGATCTAGAGTCATAGAGGTCTACAGCACAGAAAAAGGCCCTTCGGCCCATCGAGTCTGTGCCAGTCAAACAAGTACCTAACTATTCTAATCTCATTTTCCAGCACTAGGCCCACAGCCATGTATGCCATGGCATCGTAAGTGCACATCCAAATACTAAATTATTATGAGGGTTTCTGCCTCTACCACCCTTTCTGGCAGTGAGTTCCAGATTCCCATCACCCTCTGGGTGAAAAAATTCTTCCTCACATCCCCTCTAAATCTCCTGCCCCTTACCTTAAATCCATGCCCCCGGTTATTGATCCCTCCACCAAGGGGAAAAGTTTCTTCCTGTCTACCCTATCCATGCCCCTCATAATTTTATACACCTCAATCATGTCCCCCCTCAATCTCCTCTGCTCCAGGGAAAATAACCCCAGTCCATCCAATCTCTCCTCATAACTAAAACTCTCCAGCCCAGGTAACATCCCTGGTAAATCTCCTCTGCACTCTCTCTAGTGCAATCACATCCTTCCTATAATGCAGATTCCAGAGCTGCACGCAATACTCTAGCTGTGGCCAAACCAGCGTTTTATACAGTTCCAGCATAACCTCCCTGCTCTTATATTCTATGCCTCAGCTAATAAAGGCAAGTATCTCATATGCCTTCTTAACCACCTTATTTACCTGTCCCGCTACCTTAAGGGACCGGTGGGCATGTGCACCAAAGTCCCTCTGATCCTCGGTACTTCCCAGGGTCTTACCATTCATCGTGTTTCCCGTGCCTTGTTTGTCCAGCCCAAGTGTATTACCTCACACTTATCCAGATTAAATTCCATTTGTCACTGATCACCCCATCTGGCCAGCCCGTATATATCCTCCTGTAATCTAAGGCTATCCCCCCCACTATTTACTACCCCACCAATTTTCGTGTCATCCGCGAACTTACTGATCAACCCTCCTACATTCAAGTCTAAATCATTTATATATACCACAAACGGCAAGGAACCCAACACTGATCCCTATGGAACCCCACTGGACACAGGTATCCAGTCGCAAAAACAGCCCTCAACCATCACCTTCTGCTTCCTGCCACTCAGCCAATTCTGGATCCAATTTGCCAAATTTCCTTGGATCCTATGGGCTCTTACCTTCGTTATCAGTTTCCCATGCGGGACCTTATCAAAAGCCTCGCTGAAGTCCAAGTAGACTATGTCAAATGCACTGCCCTCATCTACACACCTGGTCACCTCTTCAAAAAATTCAATCAAATTGGTCAGACATAACCTCCCCTTAACAAAACTATGCTGACTGTCCTTGATTAATCCCTGCCTCTCCAAGTGTAGATTAATTCTGTCCCTCAGAATTGCTTCCAATAGTTTCCCCACCACTGAGGTGAGACTGACTGGTCTGTAGTTCCCTGGTTTATCCCTTCCTCCCTTCTTGGATAACAGTGCCACATTGGCTGTCCTCCAGTCCTCTGGCACTTCTCCTGTGGCCAGAGAGGTATTGAAAATTATTGCCAGCGCCCCTGCTATTTCCTCCCCTGCCTCATTCAACAGCCTGGGATACATTTCATCCAGGCCTGGAGATTTATCTACTTTTAAGCCTGCCAGACTGCTTAGACCCCCCTCCCTTTCTATGCTAATTTCTTTAATTATATCACAGTCCTTCTGCCTGATTTCCATACCCACGTCGTCCCTCTCACTTGTGAACACTGACACAAAGTATTCATTTAGAACCCTACCTACGTCTTCCGGCTCCACACACAAATTACCACTATGGTCCTTAATGGGCCCTACTCTTTCCCTAGTTATCTTCTTACTCTTAATGTACTTGTAAAATAACTTTGGATTTTCCTTTATTTTACCTGCCAATGTTTTTCCATGCCCCCTTTTTGCTCTCCTAATTTCCTTTTTAAGTTCCCCCCTACACATTCTATACTCCTCTGGGGCTTCTGCTGTTTTGAGCCCTCGGTATCTGCCATAAGCCTCCATTTTTCTCTTTATCCAATCCTGTATATCCCTCGACATCCCGGGTTCCCTGGATTTGTTGGTCCCACCCTTTGTCTTTACTGGAATATGTTGGCCCTGTACTCGCCCTATTTCCTTCTTGAATGAGTCCCACTGCTCTGACGCAGACTTACCTAAAAGTAGCTGCTCCCAGTCCACTCTGGCCAAATCATATCTGATCTTATTAAAATCAGCCTTCCCCAATTTAGAACTCTGATTTCTGGCCAATCCTTGTCCTTTTCCATAACAACCTTGAATCTAATGGAGTTATGATCACGATCTGCAAAATGCTCCCCCACAGATACCTCTACCACTTGCCCGGCTTCATTCCCTAAAATTAAGTCCAGGACTTACTCTCTTGTCGGACCTTCTATGTACTGCCTTAAAAAGCTCTCCTGGATGCATTTTAAGAATTCCGCTCCCCCTAAATCTATCACACTATGGCTAGCCCAGTTAATGTTGGGGAAGTTGAAATCCCCCACTATCATTACCCTATTATTTTTACACTTCTCTGAAATTTGTCTAGATATCTGCTCTTCTATTTCTCTCTGACCGTTTGGGGGCCTATTGTACACTCCCAGCAATGTGATTGCTCCTTTTTTGTTTTTAAGTTCTATCCATATGGCTTCATTTGAGAAGCCTTCTAAGATGTCATCCCTCCTTACTATTGTAATTGATTCCTTGATCAATATTGCGATACCCCCTCTTTTATCTCCTTCCCTGTCTCGCCTGAAGACCCTATATCCTGGAATATTGAGCTGCCAATCCTGCCCCTCTCTCAACCATGTCTCTGTGACAGCAAATACATCATACTTCCATGTGTTAATTTGTGCCCTCAACTCATCTGCCTTATTCGTCAGACTCCTTACAATAAAATAAATACCATCCAACCTTGCCAAACTCCCTTGTGCCTTAACTGGCCTATAATTTCTATGCCTTCCAGACTCACTTGTTCTCTTTTCTAATCTTGGCTGTGCATCTCCCCCTGCTGAACCTCCTCTCAGGATCCCATCCCCCTGCCAAGTTATTTTAAACCCTCCTCAACAGCACTAGCAAACCTCCCCGCAAGGATGTTGGTCCCATTCCGGTTCAGGTGCAACCCATCTGCCTTATACAGGTCCCATTGCCCCCAGAAACGGTCTCAATATCGAGAAATCTAAAGCCCTCCCTCCTGCACCATCTCTCCAGCCACACATTCGTCTAGACTAACCTGCTATTTCTATACTCACTAGCGTGTGGCACCAGAAGTAATCCAGAGATTACTACCTTTGAGGTCCTGTTTTTTAATCTGCTTCCCAGCTCCCTAAATTCTGCTTGCAGGACCTCATCCCTCTTTCTACCCATGTCGTTGGTACCAATATGTACCTCGATCTCTGTCTGTTTGTCCTCCCCCTTTAGAATGCCCTGCAGATCTGCCGAGTAACTTGAGCATACAGCAAATGTAGTACAGATAAGAATATTACCCTCCTCCTTTCAGAACCTCAATACATCTTCAAACACTGTGAAATCCCCTCTGAGCTAAAGGATGCTTCATTACTCTAGGCAGCTATTTCAGCATAACAGGTCATTTTTTGGCAAAGATTATTTAATGCAATGGTAACACCATACAGTTGGACAAAAAGAAAATCACACTTTAACATACATGATACAATTCTTATGCACTACTCTAGTCCAGCAATAGCTAGATTTTAAAATTCTCATCTTTACTTTCAAATCCTTCATGGTCCCTCCCTATTTCTGTAACCTTCTCTCTCCAAGATCTATTTGGTCCTTCAATTCTGGTCTCTTGTGCATCACTGGTGGTTGTGCCTTCAAATTGCCAGGCCACAAGTCCTGGAATTCCTTCCCTACCTCTGTCTCCTCCATTAAGATGATCCTTAAGATTGTTACGATCTTCAGAGACCAATAACAAAAAAAAACTTCCAATTAATAGCTGAAAGGATGACGCAACAAGATTTCATGTTTTAAGATATTTACTGTGTCAAAAGATGAAAAGCACTATTGACTAAACACTATTTCTGTAGGCAACTTATAGTTAAAACTACAGAATGGAATACTCTCCTTTTTATTTTTACCACAGCCAGAAAGTACACCGTCCTTCAAGTAACATTCAATTCTCCCAGAATCAGAAAAAATTATTCTTAACTTCCAAGGGTTTACTTTTGCTCTTTTCCTTTCTCAGTCTGGTAGCTTCTAACCCCAGCAGCTGGTGCTGTAAAAAGGGACTGTGATTTCATCACTCCCTTCCAATAATCTTGCCCTGCACATTTCTCACCAAGTCCAGCACAGAGGATCAAGCGAGAAATGTGCAGCTCTCGACCAGGTTAAGTAAAAGGGAGCAAAATGGCAATCCGATGATGATTGCCACTCCACGGAAGTTCTGGGCCATAATAATCTTATAAACCTTATAACTGCAACAAGATTTACCTCTTTGACCAAGCTACTCGAGTACCTAGATTTGCTGGGCAGGCTGTGGGGCCAGCATATGATAAACTGGAGATTGTAAGCTAGGAACTAAGCCAAGGGATTTAAGACAAATGTGTCTCCATTGATAAAGAGGGCAATAAATGGATTGGAAAAGATCAGAAGGCATAAGCACATTTCTGCTCGGTCCATGTTTGTTATTCTGTTGTCACTTTTATGTATCTTTGCTCTAGCATATATGATTGGTCAATATATTTCATGCACACCACCAAAGGTAAAAATGGTATACAAGTATGAGTGAACAAGAATACGAGAAATAAGAGCAGGAGTAGACCATATGGCCCGTTGAACCTGCTCCGCCATTCATTACAATCATGGCTGATTCTTGGGTTTCAACTCCACTTTCCTGTCCACTCCCCAAATTCCTCAATTCCCTGATGCCAAAAATCTGTCCACCCCAGCCTTAAATGTATTCAATGATGGAACATCCACAACCCTCTGGGGTAAAGAATTCCAAAGATTTACCACCCTTTGATGAAGTAGCTTCTCCTCATCTCAGTCCTAAATGATCGGCCCTCATCCTGAAATTTGTGCCCCCATTTTAGACTCCCCAACCAGCGGAAACAATCTCTCAGCGTATATCCTATCAAGCCCCTTCAGAATTTCATATGTTTCAATGAAATCGCCTCGCATCCTTCTAAACTCCAGAAAATATAAGTCCAATTTACTCAGCCTCTTATCCCAGGGACCAATTTAGTGAACCTTCACTGTATCGCCTCCTATGCAAGTATATCCTTTCTTAAATGTGGAAACCAAAACGGCACACAGTATTCCAGTTCATCATATAGCAGTGCTCACAGAGGAATCATGAATACGGTGTCTCAATAAAGACTTGATCTAATATTGTTAGAACTGTAAGTGTGTTAACAACACTAATAAGAATCACAAGGACATAGAAAGTTAGTGACGATGTGAACAGGAAGATTTGAACGGCATAAAGAGAGTTGGTAAAAATGCTAGTAAGTGAACATTATAGTCTTTTGAGAGTTAATAAAAAGTAAAAGAATTATGAAAGAGGGGGTAGGACTGTTTAGGAATAAAGGAGGAAATCTATAGGTGGAGAATGAAGGTATGATGGAGACTTTTCTCTCTTTCTCAATCCAATCTTTCTTTCCCTCTCTAGCACCTGACTTGACACTAAAGTCACTATTTCAACTTCTTTTTTCAGACACTGTGCTGTTCATTTAATAAATCTTCAATCTAATTAGTTAAGGAGATATACAGTTGTTTGCCCTGTTCACATAGATCCAAGATGCCCTGAAGGGAGTACTGTGCTGATTTCATCTCCCACTTACAGCAAGATCTCATAGAAATTCAACTGGCAAGGGCATATTCACCAGTTAATTCTGACCCAATTCCTTGAGGGTGCAGGTAGGTGAAGCCATAAAAAATGCCAAACTTTATACATAGGCAGAGAAAATATAATAATAAAATACCCGTAGTAATGATAAATTTGGACAAATTGTCACTCGGGCCACAGTTAAACAGCTGTGTGCAATTTAGGGTGCCCCCCTTTTAGAAAGGAACTCAAGAGTAGATCCACCAAGATGATGTTAGGAATGGAAAACCATAGTTTTGAGCAAGCCTCAAGACGCAGCGACTATTTCTACTGAAACAGAGATAGCTAAGAAAACCTATGATAGGGGCTTTTAAAATGATGAAGGGCTTTGATAGAATAAATATGGAAAACCTATTTCCTCTGGTTGGGTAATCACTTACAATGCTGAGTTAAATTTACAGTTATCACTAACTGTATAAAGACCTCTCTCATTCTCTTAATGAGCATCAAACGTGAGTCAGTGAGTGTCAGTAGGCAATTCATACATGAATCTGTCCTCAAATATCAGCATCAGAAGCAGGATATCTGGGATATTTAGCCCTGCCCACAATTCCACCCCCCACCCCCACCCACCCCCCCACCTTTCCAGGGCACTGAGGACAACCATAACAGCAAACATGAAATTTAAAAATTCTAGTATCATATACTAGGTCAGATTTATCTTAGGCTAGTAACTATGTTCTCTCTGATATATAGAGCAATTAACACTCTAGTGATGCATAGTACAGTCATTTAGGAACAGGACATAGGAGGAGTAGGCGAATTGACCCCTCGAGCCTGGTCAGCCATTCGACTAGATCAAGGCTGATCTTCTACCTCAATGCCATTTTCTTGCACTATCCCCATATCCCTTGACGTCTTTAATATCTAGAAATCTATCGATCTTTGTCTTGAATATACTCAATAACTGAGACTCCAGATTCCTCTGGGGTAGAGAATTCCAAACATTCACCACCACCATTTATTCCTACTCTGTTTTCTGCCTGTTAACCAACTCTCAATCCATGCCAGTATATTATCCCCAATCCCATGTGCTCTAATTTTGCTCACTAACCTCCTGTGTGGGACCTTATCTAAAGCTTTCTGAAAATCCAAATACACCACATGCACTGGTTCCTCCTCATCTATTCTGCTAGTTACATCCTCAAAAAAAACTAAGATTTGTCAAACACTATTTCCCTTTCATAAATCCACGTTGACTCTGCCTATTCGGACCATTATTTTCTAACTATCCAGTTATCATATCCTTTCATATATTCTAGCATTTTCACTGCTACTGATGTCTGGCTAACAGGTCTCTAGTTCCCCATTTTTTCTCTCCCTCCTTTCTTAAATAGTAGGGTTACATTTGCTACCTTCCAATCTGCAGGAACCATTCCAGAATCTATAGAATTTTGGAAGATGACCACCAATGCATCCACTATCTCTACAGTCACCTCTCTCAACATTCCGGAATGTAGATCATCAGGTCCCAGGGATTTACCAACTTTCAGTTCCATTAATTTTTCCAGTATTACTTTTTACTCATGCCAATTTCTTTCAATTCCTCATTCTTGCCAGTCTCTTGGTTCTCTAGTATTCCTGGAAGGTTTCTTGTATCTTCCCTTATGAAGACAGTCACAATCTCTGCCATTTCCTTATTTCCCATTATAAATTCTCCCATCTCTGTCTGTAACGGGCCCACATTTGTCTTTGCTAATCTTTTCCATTTTACATACCTATAGAAACTTTTACATTCCATTTTTATGACTCTTGCTAGTTTACTTTCATATTTTATTTTCTCTTTCTTTATCAGTTTCTTGGTCCTCCTTTGCTGAATTCTAAAATGCTCCCTATCCTCAGGTTTGTACCTTTTTTGGGCAACTTTATAAGCCTCTTCCTTTGATCCAATACAATATGTTACTTCTCTTGTTGGCCACAGTTGGATCACCTATCCTGCTGTTTTTTTGTGCCCAAAAGGAATGTTACTTTGTTGTTTTAAACCATGTACTAATTCTTTAAATGCTAGTCATTGCCTGTCTACCATCATACATTTTAATGTCTTCTCCCAAGCTACCACAGCCCCTCATACCTTTGTAGTTTCCTTTGTTTAGGTTTAAGACCCTAGTTTCAAATTGAACTACATCACTTTCAAATTTAATGTAAAATTCCATCATATTAAGGTCACTCTTCCCTAGAGGCTCTATTACAACAAGATTATTAATTAGCCCTTTCTCATTGCACAATACTAGATTTAAGATAGTCCGTTATCTAGTTCGTTCCTCAACACATTGTTCTAGAAAGCCATCTTGGAAACATTCCGGGAACTTGTCCTCCACAGCATTTGTGCTAGTTACGCTTATTTAGTCTATATGTAAATTAATGTCCCTGTTTACTGTATTGCCCTTGTTACATGGACCTTTAATTTCTGATTTATACCATGCCCTACACTACTACTACTGTTTGGTAGCCTATAAACAACTACCCAATGTCTACTGCCCCTTGCTGTTTCTTAGCCCCACCCAAACTGATTCTGCATCTTGATCTTCCAATCTAAGATACTGTCTCACTAATGTTCTGATCTCATTCTTTATTAATAGCACTACCCACCTCCTCCTTTTCCTATCCTTCCTAAATATCAAATACCCTCGAACATTGACCCAGCCTTGTCACGCTGCAGCCACATCTCTGTAAGGTCAGTAAGGGACGCGCAAGGAGACAGGTGACTCTGCCAGTGTGAGACGGAGATCGACTGAGTAGTGAATTAGGCTCACGTGATAAGTGGTAAGGCTGAGTGTGCAACCTCAATGGAGTGAGAGAGTTTGGGGAAGAAGCTAGCTGTTTGGTGAGTATCTGGTAAGTGGTCAAGGTCTATTCTATTCCTAAAGTTTAAAATAGTACAGGAATTTGTGATAAGATTAATAAATATAAAAAAGAAAATAAATAATTGAATAAAACAATTAAGTAAATAATTAAAGCACATAAATATAGCAGGATAGGTGATGTGTCATGGCCACAGCATGTGGCAGCTCCTGGATACCAGTGTTATCCAGGGCAAGCATGTCTGCAATAAGTGTCTGCGGCTTGAGGATCTTCAGCTCAGAGTCACTGAGCGGAAATCTGAGCTGCGGACACAGTGACACATTAGGGAGGAGAACGCTGGATGCTTTGTACCAGGAGGCGGTCACACCAGTTAGGATAGGGTCTTCTGATTTGGAAAGTGGACAGGAACAGGAGGGTGTGACTGTAGCTGCAGCAGGTAAGGGTACCCAAAGGGCAGGAGTGTCAGTCTCTGCAATTGTCAAACAGGTCTGAGGTTCTTTCAGCTTGTTTGAATGAGAGTGGGGGCTGCAGGGTGGATGAGCTGACTGACCATGGCACTGTGGTACAGGAAGTCATTCAAGTGGGGGGAGCATAAAGGAATTGTAGTGGCAGTAGGGGACAGTACAGTAAGGGGGATTGACAATGTTCTCTGTAGCAAGGAGCGAGAATGCAGAAGCTATGTTGTCTGCCCGGTGCCAGGATTCAGGACATTTGCTCAGGGTTGGAAAGGAACTTGCAGTGGGAGTGAGAGGATCCAGTAGTCGTGGTCCATTTAAGTACCAAAGACATAGGCAGGATGAGAAAGGAGGTTCTGCATAGCCAGTATGAGGAGCTAGGCACCAAATTAAGAAGCAGAACCTCAAAGGTAATCATTTCTGGATTATTACCTGAGTCACGTGCAAATTGGCATAGGACAAATAAGATTAGAGGGATGAATGCATGGCTCAAAGACTGGTGTGGGGGAAGTGGGTTCCAGTTCACGTGACACTGGCACCAGTATTGGGGAAAGTGGGATCTGTACCGTTGGGATGGTCTACACCTGAACCGTGCTGGGGCTCTGGTGTCCTCATAAGCCACCTAACTTAGGAAGTAGAGAGGGTTTTAAACTGAATAGTGGGGGAAAGGGATCAAATTTGGGAAGATGTGGTAAACCAAAGAGTAGAGACAAGGCAAGAGAGGCAGGTATTAATATGGAAAATGATAAACAGACTGACAGGAAAGGACAGAGTACAAATCTAAGAGTAAATCAACAAATAAGGCTAGATGCTATAAAAATAATAAAAGGACAAAACTAAAGGCTCTGTATCTAAAGGCATGCAGCGTTCGAAACAAAACAGATGAACTGATAGCACAAATAGAAATAAATAAGTACGATCTGACAACCATTACAGAGACATGGCTACTGGATGACATAGATTGGGACCTGAATAGTGAAGGATACGTGACATTTAGGAAAGACAGGAAGTTAGGAAAAGGTGGAGGGGTGGCTCTGCTAATTAATGATGGTATTAGCACATTAGAGAGGGGTGACCTAAGTTCAGGATGTAGAAGCGGCTTGGGTCAGGATGAGAAGTGACAAAGGAAAGAAGTCACATGCGGAAGTGGTGTAGAGGCCCCCTAATTGTAACTACACGGTAGGACAGAGCATAAAAGAAGAGATAATGGGAACTTGTCAGAAAGTACAGCAATAATCATGGGGGATTTTAATCGACACATAGACTGGAAAAATCAGATGGGCAAAGGTAGCCTAGATGAGAAGTTCAAAGAATGTTTTTGGGATAGTTTCTTAGAATAGCATGTTCTGGAGCCAGCCAGAGAGCAAGCTGTACTATACCTGGTATTGTGCAACGAGATAGGATTGATTGTTAACCTGATAGTGAAGGTACCCTCAGTAGCAGCGATAATATGATTGAATTTTACATTCATTTTGAGGCAGTGCATTCAAGACTAGTATTTTAAACTTAAATAAGGACAACTATGAGGGCATGAAAGCAGAGCTAGCTAAAGTGAACTGGAAAATGAGGTTAAGGGATAGGTCAATAGGGATTCAGTGGCAGACATTTAAAGGGATATTTCAGAATGCACAGAATATATACATTCCAATGAAACAGAAAAATTTCAAGGGAGGGCCCACCATCCGTGGTGAACTAAAAAAGTTAAAGACAGTATCAAACATAAAGAAAAAGCATATAATTGGGCAATAATGGGTGGCAGGTCAGAAGATTGGAAAGAATATAAAGGACACCAAAGAATGACAAAAAGATTAATAAAGAAGGAAAAATTTGAGTGCAAGAGAAAGCTAACTAGTAATTTAAAGATGGATAGTAAGAGTTTCTAGAGATATACAAATAAGAAAAGAGTTAACAAAGGGAGCATTGGTCCTATACAAAGTGTGTCTGGGGAGTTGGTCATCAAAGTAGGGAGATGGTGGATGAATTAATTTTGCTTCGGTCTTCACTATACAGGACAAAAATAACATCCCAGAAATAGTTGTAAATCACGAAATGGGAGGGAGGAACTCGGGAAAATTACAATCATCAGGGAAGTGGTGTTGAGCAAATTGTTGGGGCTGCAGGCTGACAAATCCCTGGGTGCAGATGGACTTCACCGTAAGGTCTTGAAAGAAGTGGCTGGTGAGATAGTTGATGCATTAGTTTTAATTTTCCAAAATTCCTTAGATTCGGGGAAGGTTCCATTAGATTGGAAAACAGCAAATGTAACTCCTTTATTCAAAAAGGGAGGAAGACAGAAAACAGAAAATTGCAGGCCAGTTAGCCTAACATCTATCATAGGGAAAATGTCAGACACTATTACTAAAGATGTTATAGCAGGGCACTTAAGGTAATCAGGCAGTGTCAACATAGTTTTGTGAAAGGCAAGCCATGTTTAACCAATTTACTGGGGTTCTTTGCAGGAGTCACGTGCTGTGGATAAAGGTGGATGTACTGTACTTAGATTTCCAGGAGGCATTTGATAAAGTGCCATATCAAAGGTTATTGCAGTAAATAAAAGCTCAGTGTTGGGGGTAACATATTCTCATGGATAGAAGATTGGCTAGCTAACAGGAAGCAGAGAGTTGGCATAAATGGGTCTTTTTCTGGTTGGCAAGATGTAATGAGTGGTATGCCACAGGGATCAGTGCTGGGGCCTCAGCTTTTCACAATTTATACAAATCACTTGGATGAACGGACCAAAGGAATGGTTGCTAAATTTGCTGATGACACAAAGATAGGTAGGAAAATAAACTGTGAAGAGGACATAAGGAAGCTACAAGGGGACATAGATAGGTTAAGGGAGTGGGCAAAGATCTGACAAATGGAGTATAATGTGGGCAAATGTGAAATTGTCCATTTTGGCAGGAAAAATAAAAAAGCTTATTATCTAAATGGTGAGAGATTGCAGAGCTCTGGGGTTCAAAGGAATCTGTCCTAGTAATTAGGAAAGCTAATAGAATGTTATAATTTATTACGAGTTGAATTGGTTAGAAAAGTAGGGAGCTTATGCTTCAGTTGTACAAGGCCCTGGTGAGTCCACATCTGGAGTACTGTGTACAGTACTGTTCTCCTTATTTAAGGAAAGATGTAAATGCATTAAAAGTAGTTCAGAGAAGGGTTACTAGACTAATACCAGGAATGGGCGGGTTGTCTTATGTGGAAAAGTTGGACAGGTTAGGCTTGTATCCACTGGAGTTTAGAAGAGTAAGAGGCGACTTGATTGAAACCTTTGAGATCCTGAGGAGTCTTGACAGAGTGGATGAGGAGAGGATGTTTCCTCTTGTGGGAGAATCTAGAACTAGGGTCACTGTTTAAAAACAAGGAGTCATTCATTTAAGACACAGACGAAGAGAAACTTTTTCTCTCAGAAGGTCGTGAGTCTTTGGAATTCTCTTCCTCGAAGGGCGGTAGAAGCAGAGTCTTTAAATATTTTTAAGGCAGAGCTAGATAGATTCTTGATTAACAAGGGGGTGAAAGATTTTTGGGTGTAGGCAGGAATGTGGGGTTGAGGTTACAATCACATCAGCCATGATCTTATTGAACGGCAGAGCAGGTTTGAAGATCCAAGTGGCCTATTCCTGCTCCTAATTCGTCTGTTCATATGTTTACTTTCTTTTGTGCTGTCAATTCATCTACCTTGTTGTGAATGATGTGTGCATTCAGATAGAGTGCCTTTAATTCTGTTTTCTTATTATTTTCACAAGCTCTAGCCTTATCTGCTGGCACGCTCTTAAGTTTGTACACTCTGTCCCTTCCTGCCACGCACACACATTATCAATTCCCTTATTGCCCTCTTGCCTTATCCTCTCTCTTTAATTTATCACATCTTGCCTCACCTGATCCTGCGCCCCCACTATTTAGTTTAAAACCCTCTCTGCCAACACTGCTTCCAGCACGGTTCAGGTGAAGACTGTCCCAATGGTACAGCTCCCACTTTCGCCAGTACAGATGCCAGTGTCCCATGAATCGAAACCCATTTCTTCCAAACCAATATTTGAGCCATGCATTTAATTCTCTAATCTTATTTACCCTACTCCAATTTGCTCGTGGCTCAGGTAACAATCCAGAGATTATTCAGAAGACGACCTCCAGCAGCAAGGAGTTTAATTCAAACAAAATGACCAAGCGCTCAAAGATTGCACACAACACAAAACTTAGATGTCGATGTGACAATTTGTGGTCTCTGAAATGGGCTGGACTGTGATGCCTGGTATGGTTCAGCACGCTCACTGACAAGGTTAACACATGAAGAATGACCATCTGGGCGAGATATTGGAGAACAGCACATGCCAGTGGACCCTTACCCAAAGAGAAACGGAAGAACATTGGCAAAGAAAGAAAGGCACAGCTGCACTTGCAGTTTGCCAAGATCAATGCAGGGATGATCCTACGGAAAGAGTCCAAGTGAAAAGTGTGTGTGTTTCCAAATATTGCGAAGTCAAAATGTTTCCATTTTATAAAAAGGCTACAGAAGGAGTGTGCCTGATTCCTCAACAGTGCTCTAAGAATTCAGAGGCTGACCGCCATCACCTATTCAAGAAGGCTGCTTCCCAGTGTTATTTGGCTGTATACACCAAAGCGAAGCCTTTATCAAAAAAGAAAAAAAATTGTAGGAGGAAAAACTACAGCAGAGAGCAGGACAGCATAAGAACTAAAGCGTTCACTGAAAACAACTGTCACATATAAAGCAGAAATGAAAGAGGGGGAGAAAATTCAAAACTGGAGGTGAAGGAATAAAAAAGTCAAAGAAAGATGAAAAATTGAAGCTTTGTTAAAGAGAAAGGATAACAGAAACAAATTCACTGAAAGAGCAGCTGTGCCAGAACTGCTTGAAAAGCAGTGATGTTTTTATAAAATATAAATCCACCCTTTGTCCTCAAACACCAGACAGTTCCAACTTCCCACCAATCAGCTGCTGACCTATCGAAATTAACACTGATTCTAAAGATTGACTAGACCACTGTGCACAGGTCAGCCCAGGTTACTTTTTCAGCATTTCTGACTTTTATTTTGGCCCCCTCAACATCTTCCTGGACTTTGAATTCTCGTCTTAACTTATCAACTGCAAGGTGGCTTGATACTGTCCAAACTGATCCTCCAAGGTTTATCTCTTTGAAATCCCCAGTAAGTTCTCTTCTTGGAGATAAAACATAAGAAATAGAAGGAGTAGGCCATTTGGCCCTTCGAGCTTACTCCATCTTTCAACAAGATCATGACTGATCTTTTACCTCAACTCCACAGTCCCACTCTTTCCTATATCAACCTCTGTCTTGAATGTACTCAATGACTGGGTATCCACAGTTCTCTTGGGTAAAGAATTCCAAACATTCGTAATGCTCTGCTGAGTACAACAAATGGTTGCCACTCACACCTGCCTACTTTTCATTTCCATATCTTGCCTTGATCCTTTCCTGTCATCCCTTGCACCTTCTCCACCTCACCAACGCTCTCCCATCTCACCTTGGCCACCTGATACTTCACCACCTCCAAAATCCTCTCTCATCACTGCTGAAAACCCTCATTCCTCCCCGTCAGGGTAATGCTTCACCCAATTCCATTCATACTCATCAACACCACATAACCAAAGCACTCTTTTTCTACCTTCAAAGTGTCACCCCATTTTTCTCACAGCTGCTGTGACTCGAGTGTCATGTGTTATAATGATATAAAGGCATATAGGATTGTGCAAACACGTTGTGGGTTCATTTATTAATTCTAGGTACCTGTGAACATATATAACATGGGTAGAAAGCTTGAGGACATCAGCAGCAAAGCTATGTCTGCTGTGTTCTGCTCCAGGCCAAAGTGAAACTGATGATGGATCACATGACACACTTCCCTTAGTGATGGCCTGCTACTATCCCTTAAAGGCATATTATAACATCTAGTCAATGCTTTTATTCACTTCAAGGTTCAACCCGCCTAATGTTCTCCTGCTGGCTTCCTCTCTTCTACCTTCTTGAATTACGATTCATTCAGAATGCTCCTATCCACATCTTTAACCACTCAAAGCCCTACACTTCTATTAGCAGGCTACATTGTGTCCCAGTAGTCATCTATATCAATTTCCAAAATCTATTTCCTTGTCTTCAAACACCAGTATTCTCATTTCACTATGCCTGAGAGATGGACTTCAGATGAATATTTCTGAGAAGTTACTGCACCCATACCAAACAGGGAAGGTTTTCTGGGCTGTAGAGTAACTGAAGATGGTTCGAACAATAGACTTGACAAGCATTTTCAATGAATATCTGCAGCTACTTCAATAGGAAGAAACTGGCAAACACTGATGTTGAATACAAGTGTAGAAAAATAGTTGGATCTTCACCAATGTATCAGTTCATGAATAATATTTCACACAGGTTGAAGGACAACAGTGGCATTTATATTACAGGTCTACAACTAGGAGATAGAACTATGCAAGAGGTATAAGATATACAAATTGAATTGTCAAGATAAGTCAATATAAAACTTAGTACTCCAACTGTGGCCTGATTATGTATAATTTTAGACTCCAATCTACAGGAAAGATATTGAGACACCAGAGCGAGTACACCACAGATTCACTAAAATGCTGTCTGAACTGTGCAAATACAAATACCAAGGAAGTCTAGAAAAATTGAGACTGTTTTAATTACAAATTAAGAGATTACAGAACAATTTGATAAGGACCTTTAAAATTATGAAGGAATGGGATACAGTAGATAAAAACAAGACTTTTTCCAGCACTTGGGGAATCTTGAATGAGGAGGCAGATATGATTAAATGTATGCGATTAAGGGCAAAGAGCGGGTGCCTTTTTTTTAATATAAAGGCTGCAAACTCAGGAATGCGTTACCAGAGTTAATGACTGAAGTGTCACTAAATGTCAACATTTAAGAATAGATGGATGGAAGAAAAGGGAATGGGAACAAGATTAGGGCAATTATTTATGTGGAGAATAAACGCCAACATGGACTGGTTAAGCCGAATGGCCTAGTTCCCTGCTGTAATTTCTACCTAATTCTATACTTGTACCCTTCAGTCCTTTGGTACTGATCTCTTCTTTGTTTCTCATTAACTGCTCCTTCAGTTACCCAGCCCTCCAACATTCTCTATAAATCTTTTGCCTTACCATCTCCCTTCCTGCTTTTGAAAGTCACCTTTCAAGACTTTTCCCTCACTTTGTTTGGCCTAAACTGCTAACTCCAACTGCACAACTCTCCATCCCTGCTCAAGTTTGTCTTCTTTCTTTACACTTAATGGTTATCACATCTTTCTAAAATGTGGGACATTACATAAATGCAAGCTGTTGTTACTAGTGATGTTCCTACATGGATCCTATTATCCGTATCCACCTACAGTTCAAAAAATCTACAACAGCAGCTGCATTTCTACCTGATTCACTTGCCATAATTTTTGATTTTCTTTTGTGCTGATCAACATGAGGGATGCTGGTACTAGAAAATTGAACTCATTCCTTTCAGATATCCAGTATTAGTATCAAGCACCAACACAGTCAGCTCTAATCTACTATCATAACATGCCTCATCCCCAACTTCAAGAGTGCCTACACTACTGCAACAGTATGACATCCTTCCTATTATTTCCATTAACAATTAGTCTAAGTTCTGCACTGTGGGCTAATGCCTCCTAGAAACTCAGCCAAGGTGGTCCAAACTCATTTCACACAGGATTCTTAAAATCAGCAGAGAGAAGAGACTTTAATCTCATCATTCTGGGCTAGATTTGAGTCCAGGTTCCAGGGCTGAAAGGCCAGCATCCAAACCATAGCAACAACCAGTTTGACACTACCTCACTTAATTGTGAAGTCTCAATATTCAATACAACCACATGGTCCAAGATCTCAAAGCAATCTAATCTACAACTGTGGGTTTAACCATGTCATAGTGCTTACAAAAGATATATACGGTTGAAGTATAATTCTTGTTATGACAACTTTACACTTTCGCAACAGGTGTACAGAGAAAGTAGGATCAAATGCAGGAAACTCTATGTGCCACTGTTTCTCCTCCCCCCTTTCAGTGGTTATTCTATTACACTGCTGCACAGTTGAGAATAAAATTTCAGTAAAACACAATGACCTACATGATGTTTTTGTACTATGTATTAGATGTACACTCTATTCCAGGTATACAGGCGTACCATTAACTGTACATTACTGTGGTGTACAAGCGCATTTATCTGTATTTTTCCCATTATAAAATGATATTGTACAGTAATGTTCTATCCTGGGTATATATTGTATGTACACTCTTCTGAAGTGTATCAGCATACCCACAGGTGTATACTCTGTCCAGCATATTGTGCCATACCAGGAGTTAAACACTATCAGATATACTGGCACACTGCTCGATGCAACAAGAGAAAAAAGGATGACTTGCATCTTTCACAACCACAGAATGTCCCAGAAGTGCTTTACAACCATATCAGGTACTTCTCAAGCATAGTTGCTAATGTAGGAAATGTGGCAGCTAATTTGCACATTGCAAGGTCCTACAAAAAGTAATCATCAGATAATTTGCTTTAGTGATTTGCCTGAGGTATAAATTTTAGCTAGGGAGAACTGCTCTTATCAGTGTCACAGGATCTTTTACATCCATCTAAGAGGACAGATGGGGTCACTGTTTAACATCATCCAAAAGACAGCACTTCCAGTAATGCAGCACTCCTCGGTACTGCAATGGGATGTCAACCTAGATTTTGTGCTCAAGTAGCTGGTGTGGGACTTGGAACCCACAACCTTCCGACTCAGAGATGAGAGTGTTACCACTGATCCACTAACACTCTGGCTTGGGGAAAAGTGCCACACTATTAGATGTATACTCTATAATCTTACTTAGGCTTAGTTTTTCCGGTCCCATGCGGGACAGTGGGCAGTAAAACTCCGTCACCGGTCCATCTTTCGCTCCAGCCCAGGTGGTGTCCCGCTCTCGAAGGTCCTCCTTAAATGTATTTTGCCAGGTCTTCTTTGGCTGGTCCCATCTTCTCCTTCCATGCGGTAGCGTCCATTCTATAGCCACTCTGGTGGGGCAAACATCCAGGAGGGGAAACACATGTCCTGTCAGCCTCAGTCATCTTTCTGTCACGATGTCCTGCAGGCGCCTCTGACCAGTCCTTTGTAGTACTTCTTCTTTGGTGATGCTGTCGCTCCAATATCATGCCCAGGATCTTACATGGGTAGCACTGGAGAAAGATGTTCAACTTACATGACACCTTTGCTATTCTCTCACTGGCATAGAGTGCAGTTGGAACTACTATGGACATGTAGGATTGCAGCTTCATGGTTGTGTTAATGGTGTTGGGTGCCCAAACTGTGTGGAGCCACTGGAAAACTGATGCTGCTTTGCCGATTCTTGTGTACACATCGATCTCTAAATCACCCTCCCGGAGATATTAATTCCTAGGTAGGGGAGGTGGTCAACATAATCAACATTCTGTTGCCTGATGGTGTTGGGAGGGCCTTGTTATCATCCAGTCATCATTTTCTTGGTCTTCTTGCGGCTGATGCGTAGACCAACCTTTGCACTACTACTCAAGACCGGTGGTCACGTCTTGGAGTGCATGCACAATTCTTTGGCCAGCAAGGCGATGTTGTCTGCAAAATCCAGGTCCATCAACCGGTGGTGTCGCCATGGGATGCCAAAGTCTGCACCCTCACCTTCCTCGTGATGAAACCAATAGCCAAGAGTAAAAGAAATGGGGAGGGTACGCAGCCTAGCTGTACTCCTGTGATGATGTTGCAAGAGTCCATAGTGCTCATGCTGGTCTTGACACAACAGCTGGAATCATGTTATATGGCACTGAAGATGTTAATATATTGTGACGGAATGCCGTACTGTCTTGCGATGTACCAGAATGACTGCTGATGGATACTATTGAAAGTCTTCTTGAAATCAATGAAACTGATAAGTGGCTTCTCATACATCATAGGCTTTGCTCCATGATGTTCCTGACCATAAAGATTTGCTCACAGCATAATCTGCCACCCCAGAAACCTGCCTGTTCTTCACAAAGGGTACTGTCTACTTCTGCTTGAGAAGCACCATGTTGAAGACCTTATCAGGTACTGGCAGCAGTGTTGTGCCCCTCCAGTTGTTACAGTCGATAAGGTTCCCTTTCTTTGGCAGCTTGACGGTTTGCCCCCAGTCATCCAGGACGCCCTCCGCATAGCACACTATTTTATGTACATCCTACCCAAGGTATATTGGCATACAATTCTGGATAGACTGGAACGCTATTATATACACACTATATCCTAGGTATACTGGCACACTCTAAAATGTATATGCTATACTGGCATATTGTTATGTACGTTCTATTCCAGGCATAAGACACACAATATGCGACACACTATTGGGCACATTGTTAGTTGTGCACACTACCTCAGGCACATGATTAGATATAGTCTATTGCTAATATCCAGTCACAGTTTATGTAACACACTATTACATGCATACACCATTCCGGGTATACTGGTGAGCCTGCGTTCTACACAAGATCTATCATTTCCATACCCGTCCTTTCCTGTTCCCAGGTACCTGCTAACTCTTCCTTCTCTCAGGCTCCTGCTCCGGCTCAAAACTCGACTTCAACTTCTCTGACATCTACCAGCGACAGCACCTCCCGTGTCTCCGGACATCCCCCACCCCCCCCGGAACTACACACCCGCACAAGAGGCCCGCGGACAAAGGTTCCTAGCGGAGGAAGACAGCGGACGACACGTGACCGGCAGTGATGTGAAGACGCCGGGTCGGGGCAGTTTGAGCATCTGCAGAACTGGAGTTTCAGTTCTTCCTCTCAGAGCCCAGCGGCCGCCGGAAGCCTCATCTTCCCTTCCCGGACCAAACCCAGAGCCTAATCCCCCGACCGAACCTGGAGCCTCAAACCCGCCCTCCCCCAACCGGGAGCCTGATCTCTTCCCCACAGCCCCCAACCTCCCCAACACCCCACTCCCCCCCTCCCCGACCCCCCCCCCCCCCCACTGCCCCCCTCGCCGACACCACCGTCGCCGACCCCCCCCCACTCCCCCCCTCGCCGACACTACCGTCGCCGACCCCCCCCCACTCCCCCCCTCGCCGACACTACCGTCGCCGGCCCCCCCCCCCCCCACCCCACTTCCCCCCTCGCCGACCCCCCCCCCACACCCCCCAACCTCCCCCACACCCCACTCCCCCCCTCGCCGACCCCCCCCCACACCCTCCAACCTCCCCCACACCCCACTCCCCCCCTCGCCGACCCCCCCACTCACCCCTCGCCGACCCCCCCACTCACCCCTCGCCGACCCCCCCCACTCACCCCTCGCCGACCCCCCTCCTCCTCGACCCCGACCCCCCTCCTCCCCGACCCCCCTCCTCCCCGACCCTCCTCCTCCCCGACCCCCCCACTCCCCTACCCCCCCCATTCCCCCCATCCCCCTCCCCCCCTCCACTCACTCCCCTCCCCCCATACCCCCTCCCCCCCTCCACACCCCCTCCCCCCCTCCACTCACCCCCTCCACTCACTCACTCACTCACTCCCCCGACCCCCTTCTCCTCCCCCCCCGACCCCCTTCTCCTCCCCCCCCGACCCCCTTCTCCTCCCCCCCCGACCCCCTTCTCCTCCCCCCCCGACCCCCTTCTCCTCCCCCCCCCCGACCCCCTTCTCCTCCCCCCCCGACCCCCTTCTCCTCCCCCCCCCGACCCCCTTCTCCTCCCCCCCCCCGACCCCCTTCTCCTCCCCCCCCCGACCCCCTTCTCCTCCCCCCCCGACCCCCTTCTCCTCCCCCCCCGACCCCCTTCTCCTCCCCCCCCGACCCCCTTCTCCTCCCCCCCCCGACCCCCTTCTCCTCCCCCCCCGACCCCCTTCTCCTCCCCCCCCCGACCCCCTTCTCCTCCCCCCCCGACCCCCTTCTCCTCCCCCCCGACCCCCTTCTCCTCCCCCCCGACCCCCTTCTCCTTCCCCCCCGACCCCCTTCCCCGCCGACCCCCTTCTCCTTCCCCCCCCGACCCCCTTCTCCTTCCCCCCGACCCCCTTCTCCTTCCCCCGACCCCCTTCTCCTTCCCCCCCCTGACCCCCTTCTCCTTCCCCCCCTGACCCCCTTCTCCTTCCCCCCCCGACCCCCTTCCCCCCCCCGACCCCCTTCCCCCCCCGACCCCCTTCCCCTTCCCCCCCCCGACCCCCTTCCCCTTCCCCCCCCCGACCCCCTTCTCCTTCCCCCCCCGACCCCCTTCTCCTCCCCCCCCGACCCCCTTCTCCTCCCCCCCCCGACCCCCTTCTCCTCCCCCCCCCGACCCCCTTCTCCTCCCCCACCCGACCCCCTTCTCCTCCCCCCCCCGACCCCCTTCTCCTCCCCCCCCCGACCCCCTTCTCCTCCCCCCCCGACCCCATTCTCTCTCCCCCCACCCCCTTCTCTTTCCCCCCCCACCCCCTTCTCTTTCCCCCCCCACCCCCTTCTCTTTCCCCCCCCACCCCCTTCTCTTCCCCCCCCCACCCCCTTCTCTTTCCCCCCCCACCCCCTTCTCTTTCCCCCCCCCACCCCTTCTCTTTCCCCCCCCCACCCCCTTCTCTTTCCCCCCCCCACCCCCTTCTCTTTCCCCCCCCCACCCCCTTCTCTTTCCCCCCCCCACCCCCTTCTCTTCCCCCCCCCACCCCCTTCTCTTCCCCCCCCCACCCCCTTCTCTTTCCCCCCCCCACCCCCTTCTCTTTCCCCCCCCACCCCCTTCTCTTTCCCCCCCCACCCCCTTCTCTTTCCCCCCCCACCCCTTCTCTTTCCCCCCCCCACCCCCTTCTCTTTCCCCCCCCCACCCCCTTCTCTTTCCCCCCCCCACCCCCTTCTCTTTCCCCCCCCACCCCCTTCTCTTTCCCCCCCCCACCCCCTTCTCTTTCCCCCCCCACCCCCTTCTCTTTCCCCCCCCCACCCCCTTCTCTTTCCCCCCCCACCCCCTTCTCTTTCCCCCCCCCACCCCCTTCTCTTTCCCCCCCCCACCCCCTTCTCTTTCCCCCCCCCACCCCCTTCTCTTTCCCCCCCCCACCCCCTTCTCTTCCCCCCCCCACCCCCTTCTCTTCCCCCCCCCACCCCCTTCTCTTTCCCCCCCCACCCCCTTCTCTTTCCCCCCCCACCCCCTTCTCTTTCCCCCCCACCCCCTTCTCTTCCCCCCCCCACCCCCTTCTCTTTCCCCCCCCACCCCCTTCTCTTTCCCCCCCCACCCCCTTCTCTTTCCCCCCCCACCCCCTTCTCTTTCCCCCCCACCCCCTTCTCTTTCCCCCCCCACCCCCCTTCTCTTTCCCCCCCCACCCCCTTCTCTTTCCCCCCCCACCCCCTTCTCTTTCCCCCCCCACCCCCTTCTCTTTCCCCCCCCACCCCCTTCTCTTTCCCCCCCCAACCTCCCCGACCAACCACATCCCCCAACCAACCCCGTCCACCCCCGACCAACCCCCATTCCCCCAACCGACCCCTCTCCCGACTGCCAATTCACATGCAATTTAATCTGTGTTATCGAGAATTAGGCGAGAAGAAATGTATGTGTAGCACAAATATATCAATCCCCTCCAGAAAGCCATAATTGAAGGCTTTGATTATTTGTGCTGCAACACTAGGGGGAGTAGTTGCTGCAC
This sequence comes from Cetorhinus maximus, assembly GCF_964194155.1. NCBI lineage: Eukaryota > Metazoa > Chordata > Chondrichthyes > Lamniformes > Cetorhinidae > Cetorhinus > Cetorhinus maximus. The sequence goes on from NC_135887.1 coordinate 86,136,296, forward strand.
ATGCTCAATTTGTGTCAGTCGCAACTATCAGCATCAAAACAAACAAGATGGCCTGACACAGACTAACAAAAAAGTTCAATTTACCCATGTTTAGGTCTGTGCAGTCCTTAACCAGTTACAACTTCTTGTATCTAATCCACCTTGCATTTAGTAACTGTAAAAATGCTTCTGATAATTAAGTAAATGATGAAGATATATAATTTCAGTAAATGAAATTCTCAAATTCCAACATGGAGAATTAATTGTAATATTTAGTTTGAGGACACTATTTTAGTAAAGATCAATACAAAAAATGACTCATATCTAAGAAAAAAATTAATTACCCAATATGGGACTTGAAACGATGACCCTGGGATTTAGAGCCCCATTAAGTACCAATTGAACTACCCAGGCTGTATAGAACTTCCCTGCACAAAGCCATAACACAATGCATCATGCCTAAGGAGGGCTTTAACCTCCATATCAACATCCGTCTATGTTGATCAGTGGGATCCACAGCAAACATTTAAAGTGAATGATGAGCAAACTTTGACTACTTTAAACAAGATCCAAACTCCTGTCGCCAAACAAAAATGCATCAGGAGCAGTTTTACATGCGCCGACAACACCTTGATAGAAGTACAACTCCCCAACTCTGTGGCTAGAGTCTGGCTGGGTAACGTGAGATTTGTTGGAGCCAGCCTCCACTTTGCTGCCTTCGATTTGATCCAGCGGTATTAACTATTCATGGCCCTTTTTTTAATTCATTCATGGGATGTGGGCTTCGCTCGGTAGGCCAACATTTATTGTCTATTCCTAGCTGCCCTTGAGAAGGCGGAGGTGAGCTGCCTTCTTGAACCGCTGTAGTCCATGTGGTGTAGGTACACCCACTGCTGTTTGGAAGGGAGTTCCAGGATTTTGGCCAGTGACAGTGACAGAATGGTGGTGATATATTTCCAAGTCAGGATGTTGAGTGACTTGTTGGGGAACTTCCAGGTGGTGGAATTCCCATCTCACTGCTGCCCTTGTCCTTCTATATGGTCGTGGTTGTGGGTTTGGAAAATGCTGTCTAAGGAACCTTGGTGAATTCCTGCAGTGCATCTTGTAGATGATACACACTGCTGCTACTGTGCGTCGGTGGTGGAGGGAGTGAATGTTTGTGGTTGCGATGCCAGTCAAGCGGGCTGCTTTGTCCTGGATGGTGTCAAGCTTCTTGAGTGTTGTGGGAGCTGCATTCATCCAGGCAAATGGGGAGTATTCCATCGCACTCCTGACTTGTAGATGGTTAACAGGCTTTGCAGAGTCAGGAGGTGAGTTACTTGTCGCAGGATTCCAGTCTCTGACCTGCTCTTGTAGCCACAGTATTTATATGGATAGCCCAGTTAAGTTTCTAGTCAATGGTAACCCCCAGGATGTTGATAGTGAGGATTCAGTGATAGTAATGCCATTGAATATCAAGGACGATGGTTAGATTCTCTCTTTTTGGAGATGGTCATTGCCTGGCACTTGTGTGGCGTGAATGTTACTTGCCACTTGTCAGCCCAATTCTGGATATTGTCCAGGTCTTGCTGCATTTGGAATGGACTGCTTCAGTATCTGAGGAGTCGTAAATGGTGCTGAACATTGTGCAATCATCAGAGAACATCCCCACTTCTGACCTTATGATGGAAGGAAGGTCATTGATGAAGCAGTTGAAGATGGTTGTGTTGAGGACACTATCCTCAGCTCCAGGAACTCCTGCAGTGAGGTCCTGGAGCTGAGATGACTGACAACCACAACCATCTTCCTTTGTCCTAGGTATTACTCCAACCAATGGAGTGTTTTCCCCCTGATTCCCATTGACTCCAGTTTTGCTAGGGCTCCTTGATGCCACACTCAGTCAAATGCGGCCTTAATGTCAAGAACAGTCACTTTCACCTCACCTCAGGAGTTCAGCTCTTTTGTCCATGTTTGAACCAAGGCTGTAATGAGATCAGGAGCTGAGTAGCTTGGCGGAACCCTTACTGGCCATCAGTGATCAGGTTATTGCTTGATAGCACTGTTGATGACCCCTTACATTACTGATGATCAAGAATAGACTGATGGGCTGGTAATTGGGCAGGCAGGATTTATCCTGCTTTTTGTGTACATCATGTACCGGGGCAGTTTTCCACATAGCCGGGTAGATGCCAGTGTTGTAGCTATACTGGAACAGTTTGGCTAGGGGCGTGGCAAGTTCTGGTGCACAAGTCTTCAATGCTATTGCCAGAATATTGTCAGGCCCCATAGCCTTTGCACTATCCAGAGCGCCTTCAGCCGTTTCTTGATATCACTTGGAGTGAATCAAATTGGCTGAAGACTGGCATCTGTGATGCTGGGGACCTATGGAGTAGGCCGAGATGGATCATCCACTTGACACTTCTGGCTGAAGATTGTAACATCAGCTTTATCTTTAGCACTGATGTGCTGGGCTCCCCCATCACTGAGGATGGGGATATTTATGGAGCCTCCTCCAGAGAGTTGTTTAAATGTCCACCACCATTCATGACTGGATGTGGCAGGACTGCAGAGCTTAGATCTGATCTGTTGGTTGTGGGATCACTTAGCTCTGTCTATCACTTGCCGCTTATACTGTTTGGCACATGAGTAGTCCTGTGTTATAGCTTCACCAGGTTGACATCTCATTTTTAGGTATGCCTGGTGCTGCTCCTGGCATGCTCTCCTGCACTCTTCATTAAACCAGGTTGATCCTGTCTTGGTGGTAATTTGGGGGATATGCCGAGCCATGAGGTTACAGATTGTGTTCGAGTACAGTTCTGCTGCTGCTGGTGGCCCGCAGCACCTCATGGATGCCCAATCTTGAGTTGCTAGATCTGTTCGAAATCTATCCCATTTAGCATGGTGGTAGTGCCACACAACACAACAGAGGGTATCCTCAATGTGAAGGCGGGATTTCATCTCCACAATGACTGTGCGGTGGTCACTTCTATCGATACTGTCATGGACAGACGCATCTGCGGCAGGCAGGTTGGTGAGGATGAGGTCAAGTATGTTTTTCCATCTTGTTGCTTCCCTCACCACCTGCTGCAGACCCAGTCTAGCAGCTATGCCCTTTAGGACTCAGCCAGCTCGGTCGGGAGTGGTGCTACTGAGCCACTCTTGGTGATGGACATTGAAGTCCCCCACCCAGAGTACATTCTTGCCACCCTCAGTACTTCCTCCAAGTGATGTTCGACATGGAGGAGCACTGATTCATCAGCTGAGGGAGGGCTAAACTGTCAGGAGATAAACTGTCAACAACTAGGAAACCACACTGTTAAGGGTAGTTTGAACTTTTAATTTATCTTTTTAATTACCATACATTTTCCAAATGCTGTTTTGAAGCCTGACAGCATAGAAAATAATTTTTTGTTTAAGCAAATTAATAACTCAATAATGAGAATTGTGTTACCGTCAAGTTCTTTGATTTGTAATTTTCTTGACTTCATTTTATTTTAGGCTTTTTTCATAATAATGCAATCTAACTAGATAAGGTTGAGAGCGGCAAATGAGATGTTAAAAGTGTAACTCTGGAGCTGTGGGTTGATGAAGCCTGGCTTAGGCTGTAATCTTAAATTACTTAGGAAGTGACCTTTGGGACTCAGCCTCACATGCTGTTTTTGCTCCAATCTCTATGTGCTACTATCATTACTGTCCAATGCAAACAGCAATCAACAGGACATGTGACCTATTACACTGACCAGTCTAATTGCTGCAAAAAACATTTAGCTGAACCAAGATGATAGCTGGGAGATCAGAAAATATTAGTTTCTGGAGTAGTGACAGAGAAAGTGCTTCTGGGTCACCGCTTCTGTGCATTATGCTTATGGGTTGGTTATATCTACATCATAGATAGTTCAACTTTATGAATCCCATATGAACCTTTGCATAACCTCTAAATTCCACATAGTTTTCTGTGCATCTAAGTCACTGATAGTTTGGCTTTCTGTACTACAACTGAAATATAAATATCTACCCTAAGTGAAGATCTTCACAAAGATTTCTTTAAATTTTTATTTAACAAAATTTAATAACAATATCCAGTGAACAAGCTCTTCACATCACTAGTGATATAGGATGACACAGATGACAGTAAAATAAAATGCAATATTAAATGATAAAGTCCAAGGTAGGAAAAGGCATTTGATCAAAGGCCCATATATAATCATCACATTATGAACTTTCCCCTTTCTCATTACTTGTTGATCTTCCTTCATAATAATACACCAAATTCTTCTATAATCAAAGTTATTAATCTCTAATTGTCAATTACTGTTAAACAATCCAGCTCCTTTGATGTTACTGTTTGCTGTACGAATCTGTTCCAGACATCTTGAGAGACATTTTAAATCTCTTTGACTGAAATTTGTAAATAACAGGTTATGCTGATTCAGACAATCAAATAAAAACTCAACTCTGAATATTAGCCAAGATATAAAACCAATCCTCTTCATGCTAAACTGGTGATCAGAATACTCTGAGTCCTTCCCATGAGTTTCCCTGCCTTTATTGGCACAGTCAATTAAGCTGCCAGTACAACCTCGTTGCGCCTCATCTCCCTGTGGCTATCATCTGATGGAGATACAATCAACATCAACACCAACTCTGTATGGCAACATCGCAGACAAAGAGCATTTCTATGGTTCCCTAGGTGACATTCTGAGGAACATTCCAAATAGCGAAAGGCTATTAATCCTGGGTGATTCAATGCATATGTTGGGGGCAGACAGTGATTCATGGCCAATGTGCCTCGGTTGACATGGGGTGGGAAGGATCAATGATGATGGACAGTCTTCTTGAGTTTTGTGCCCTGGAGGAACTCTGCATCACCAACACCTTCTTCCAGTGCAGACATCACCACAAGATATCATAGCGACACTCAAGGTCTGGACATTGGCACCAACTAGGCCTGGTCACTATGAGGAGGTGTGATCTACCCAGTATTCTAGAAACATAGAAAATAGGAGCAGGAGTAGGCCATTCGGCCCTTCAAGCCTGCTTCATCATTCATTATGATCATGGCTAATCATCCAACTCAATAGCCTGCTCCCACTTTCTCCCCACATCCTTTGATCCCTTTCACCCCAAGAGCTATATCTAACTCCTTCTTGAAAACATACAATGTTTTGGCCTCAACTACTTTCTGTGGTAGCGAATTCCACAGGCTCACCACTCTCTGGGTGAAGAAATTTCTCCTCATCTCAGTCCTAAATGGTCTTCCCCGTATCTTCAAACTGTGGCCCCTGGTTCTGGACTCTGCACCATCAGGAACATCCTTCCTGCATCTACTCTGTCTAGTCTTGTTAGAATTTTATAGGTTTCTATGAGATCCCCCCTCATTCTTCTGAACTCCAGCGAATATAATCCTAAACGACTCAATCTCTCCTCATATGTCAGTCCCGCCATCCCAGGAATCAGTCTGGTAAACCTTCGCTGCACTCCCTCTATAGCAAGAACATCCTTCCTCAGATAAGGAGACTAAAACTGCACACAATATTCCAGGTGTGGTCTCACCAAGGCCCTGTATAATTGCAGCAAGACATCCCTGCTCCTGTACTCGAATCCTCTCGCTATGAAGGCCAACATACCACTTGCCTTCTTTATCGCCTGTTGCACCTGCATGCTTACCTTCAACGACTGGTGTACGAGGACACACAGGTCTCGTTGCACATTCCCCTCTCTCAATTTATAACCATTCAGATAATAATCTGCCTTCCTGTTTTTGCCACTAAAGTGGATAGCCTCACATTTATCCACATTATATTGCATCTGCCATGCAGTTGCCCACTCACTCAGCTTGTCCAAATCACACTGAAGCATCTCTGCATCCTTCTCACAGCTCACCCTCCCACCCAGCTTTGTGTCATCTACAAATCTGGAGATATTACGTTTAGCTTCCTCATCTAAATCATTAATATATATTGTGAATACCCGGGGTCCCAGCACCGATCCCTGCGGTACCCTACTAGTCACTGCCTGCCATTCGGAAAAAGACCTGTTTATTCCTACTCTTTGTTTCCTGTCTGCCAACCAGTTTTCTATCCATCTCAATACACTACCCCCAATCCCAGGCGCTTTAATTTTACATGCTAATCTCTTATATGGGACTTTGTCAAAAACCTTCTGAAAGTCCAAATAAACCACATCCACTGGCTCCCCCTTATTAACTCAACTAGTTACATTCTCAAAAAATTCCAGCAGATTTGTCAAGCATGATTTCCCTTTCATAAATCCATACTGACTCTGTCCGATTCTGCTACTGTTTTCCAAGTGCTCAGCTATTAAATCTTTCATAGTGGACTCTAGAATTTTTCCCACTACCAACGTCAGGCTGACTAGTCTATAATTCCCTGTTATCTCTCTACCTCGCTTTTTAAATAGTGGGGTTACATTATCTACCCTCCAATCTGTAGGAACTGTTCTAGAGTCTATAGAATCTCGGAAGATGACCACAATGCATCCACTATTTCTAGGGCCACTCCTTAAGGTCCACACTTGCACCTACCATAGCACAGAATGCAACACCAACCACTCTTTTCAGCAGCAGAATGAAGGTACACCCCAGAAATTTCACAGTTCCAAATGGGACATGCCTGCCACATACCGACATCCCTTGTACAAACAGTAGTGCCAAATACCAGCACTTTGCCCTGTTGCTAGAACGACTGCCAAAGGTTTACTGGGAAGCACCAGTGCTGGTATCTATGAAGTTTGGAAGTCACTAAGCTCAATCATCAATGAAGCAGCAGAAGCATCATTTAGTAAAGGCGGAATCACAACAAGGACTGGTTTGAGATCTACTTTGGCTGAGATGATATCTGTTATTGATGCAAAAAACGCATGAAACACAACATATGCCCAATAGCTAAAACACTACATGACCTGAAAGTAGCCAAGACAGCAGTTCAAAGACAGGAAGATACTGTGCAAACAAACACTGGATCAACTTATGTCAAGAAATCTACACTGCCTGTGACAATGGAAATTTATGGGCTATGTGTGAAGGGATCAAGAGGGCACTTAGCCCTTCCATCACCAAAGTTGTTCCCCTGAACTTGGCAGATGGTGAACTACTCATCCTCAAAAGTAAATGGATGTCCCGCTGGGCCGAACATCACTGCGAGCTGTACCCCTGTGAGTCAGACATCTGCTAGTCCGCGCTTAAATCTGTCCCACAGCTTCCAGTCATGGATGAGTTAGATGAAGAACCCTCATCACTTGAACTTAAGAAGGCTTGGACTGCCTTGTGAACAAAAGGACATCTTACTCCTTAGCATCACAGGGTAGGTCTTTGCTAGGGTCATACTTATAAGACTCCATCTACTTGCAGACAGAGTGTACCTGGAAGCACAGTGCAGTTTTTGTGCCAGCAGATCCACTGTGGACATGATCTTTTCCATAATGCCAGCTACAAGAGAAATGTACAGAACAGGGTATACCCTTATACCTTACTTTTGTAGATCTCACTAAAATATTCAACATCATCAGTAGACCAGGGCTCTACAAGATTTTGGGAAAATTTGGCTGTCCACTAAAGCTCCTCAGTCTCATCCGCTCCTTCTGTGACAACATGTGCCGCACTGTACAGTTTGAAGGCTCCACTTCCAACAGTTTCGGAGTGAAGATTGGAGTGAAACAGGCTGTGTCCTAGCCCCCTCTGTTTGGTATCTTCTTCTCTATGCTCCTGATCTTCACCTTCTCTGCAGACATGGAAGGAGCCTACTTGCACACTAGGTAGGTTAGCAAGCTCCACAATCTATTAAGACTGAAAGCGAACACAAAAGGCACAATGTTCAGGAAGCTCTTCTATGCTGATGGTGCTGCACTAGTCACCCACACGAAAACTCAGCTACAAAGGCTCATGACTGTCTCTCTCATGCCTGTAACTTGTTCTCCTTGACTATAGGCTTCAAGAAAACTGTGGTCATGGGTCAAAGTGTTGTATCTCTGCCCCTGATCACACTAAATAACACTCCATTGAAAGAGGTTTGCAAATTCTGCTACCTTGGTCCACAGTGACAGACAATCTGTCCCTTGATTCAGAGCTCGATACACTCATATGGAAAGCAGCTACCACCTTTGGTCAACTCATGAAATGTGCATGGGATAACACCAAGCTGACCCTTAGGACCAAGCCAATGGTTTATAAGAACTGTGTTCTCAGTGCCTGCTGTATGGCTGTAAAACATGGGCAACTTACAGCTGCCAGGGAACTAAGCTCAATAATTTCCATCTTTGCTGTCTGCAGCACATTATGGGTATATCCTGGCAGGGCAAAATCATGAATGCTACAATCCTCTCAAAGGTAGTGCTGCCAAATCTGTTGGTACTAATCAAACAGAGGCAGCTTCAGTGGATTGGGCATGTCCACAGGATGGAAGACAGTTGCATACCCTAGGAACTTCTGTATGGTGAGGTAGACGGAGCCAGACAACCAGTGGGGCTCCCAAGGCTCCACTTCAACAATGTTTGCAAGTGTAACATGAAGGTCCTAAACATCGACTATCACACATGGGAGTCATTAGCTGATGAAAGAGTGAAATGGTGACAACTCCTGTGGGCTGGCATGCACTACACGACAACCAGTGGCTCCAGCAGCTTGGCAACAGGTGCCAACGTTGAAAATACAATCCACAATATCACTTGGCAGCTTATGGCAGAACCTGCTACTCAAGGAGTTGCCTTCATAGCCATCAGCAAAGGTGCATCAAAAGAAGACACTCCACCTGCATGGATTGTTTGCTGCATTGCCATCATCTCTTATAGGTGGAAGGATGGCAACACAAAAAAGAGCTCTCTCCACCTTTAAAAACCTTCTCAAAACCCATCATTTTGACCAAGCCTTCCTTGTCAGAGAAGAAAATTTAATTCTACTCACAAGAGACAATTTTCACGGAATTCTAGCTATACCTGGGACACGAGTACCAATATGTAAACAAAAATTATGCCAACCAAATCATTGAGGAAGGAAACCTCCCCTTCTGGCTATCCCTTCCAGATCCTGCCCTGCCCAAACCACCACAGTGATGATGTGGCTTTTATTACTAAACCACATTCGTTTGATAAAAATAAAATACTGCAGATGCTGGAAATCTGAAATAAAAATTGAAAATGCTGGAAAAACTCAGCAGGCCTGGCAGCATCTGTGGATAGAGAAACAGTTAACATTTCGATTCCATATGACTTTCCTTCAGAGCTCTGAAGAAGAGTCATACAGACTCAGAATGTTAACTTTGTTTCTCTCTCCACAGATGCTGCCAGACCTGCTGAGTTTTTCCAGCATTTTCAGTTTTAATTTCACACTTTGGTCTGTCTCTCAACTCCTCCGGCACCTTCTCCTTCTTTGAGCATCTCATCTTGTTACATTCTTGCCTCTTACTTAAAATCCCTGTTCTCTACTGTTCACCAATGTGCCATGTTAACTTTCCCATGGAGATATCTGCACTGCTTCCCTCAATCGGCCTCTGCATCATGTGACTGGCTTCTCACCCTTGGTGATTTCAACCTCCATCTCAACTCACCATGCTTTCGCTCCTTTGAGCTCACTGCCCTCCTATATGTTTCGATGTGGTGATCGGAGTCTAGGTGGAGGTTTTGGGGATTGTCTATTCTCCCAAAGTATGCTGCTGGAGTTAGTTTTTCAAACAATTACTCTTTATTTACAGCAAGTATTTACACATTTGGACCTCTACATGAGGTTGGAGCTTCTCCTCCTTCCGGATCGCGCTTACTCCTCAGTCATGTGATCTGACATCATTATTAGATCAGCATCATGTATGCTTCTGATGTTAACCCTTTACATTGCACTCCTTTAATCTTCAATGTGACTCAAGTGTCAAATTTTGTGAACCTTCTTGAGACGTTTTACTACGTTAAGGGTTTACACTATATAAATGTAGGTAGTTGGAAGCAAGTGATGAATACGCATCAGGACAATTAGCTTGATACATTTCCAAGTGTATCTAAATAACATCTGGAAAACAGACTATGTCTATAAGACATTGCACAAAGTACCCACTTCCTTGCTCTTATATCTGGCACTCCTCTGCCTAGCACTTATGAATCTGTTGGAGGGTCAGGCAGATGGCAACACATGGTGAATCTTCTCCAAAGGCTGCAAAACCAGACCTTTCACCCACAATCCGACTGTGATCCTCACAATCAGTAATATAGGTAGCATATTTCCATGGGAGCTCGACGTGAACATGCAATAACGAATACAGCAAACGTTATCTGACATATTCAATTTCCTGTACAAGTATTTTCCGCAATGTATTTGTCAATGTACCGCACTGTACCACTTCCTCACAATGATGAAACCCCCTGCCCCCGCCCGCGTTGTCTCCACACTACGTGCCTGCAGACACGATCCTGTGCTGCCAATCATTTTCTGGCCTCATCACAGCGACTGCCCCGCCTTCTCCGCGCCTTCGTTGCGTAAAATGCAGATAAGTGCGTGACGCATTATGACGCAACGTATAAATATAGGTCTTGCGTTAAGCGGTTGTTACTGCAGAGGAGGAAGCTAATAGACTGGTATGTTGCATGGAGAAATATAGCAATCCATAGTCAAACCCTCATGGCTTAGTCGCTAAGCAGTTACATTTAATGTACTGCTACCTTTGCGAGATAATAGATCTTGCCTGTTAATATAAGACCTTTTGTATAAAATTGAGCTTATGAAATATAGCGTAACCTCGTTATAGTACCTATAAAGTACTGCATCACGCTGTCTTACATAAGGTTGGAATATAAATAGGTATTGTGTATGAAAAAAACTTTTATATATAAATTGTATTATATTCCAGTACTGATTGCACCATTCTTTTACCAGCACTCCAGTTTTATGCAATTATGTTCATGCAATAACAGTGCAGGTTTATATAAATTGAAATAATAAGTAGGTTGAATTGTGTAACGTCCAGTTCCGGGTGTGACGGCGCAGGACTTCTTCTTTCTGTATACGGTAATGGTGCTCTCTATGTACAATAATGTTGCTGGGAGTCGCCAAGGGTGTGAGGATTTAGAAATGAATTAAGCTGAGCCACCGCCGGCAACCTTGCTGCTGACCTTGGGTGGAACTGTAAGACGGCAATGGCTCGCGTATTTCTCCCTCCTCGGTTCCTGTCTATGAATGAATCATTTCTTCCCGGACCCAGCAACATCGGCAGAATGCATGCGCTACCCTGAGTGTAGTAGTTCGCACGTGCATGTTGTAGGGCACCTGTCCACTTCTAAATTGCAGTGCTGCTGTTGACGGGAAATAATGACGTTCAAAGAGTTTTTTTTCCCCTTAAAAATTAGATATTAATTCTAGGAAACAAAATAAAACAAGGAAAGGAGTTCAGCTCTGATGAAGTCATAGGGACTCTAAACGGTAACTCTGTTTCTCTCTCCACAGATGCTGCCAGACCTTCTGAGTTCTTCCAGCATTTTCTGTTTTTATTTCAGATTTGCAGCATCTGCCGTACTTTGCTTTCATCAAGGAGTTTGGGTACAGTTTTGACTATTTATGAGGGAGGTGATGAGTACTGGAGAAGTTTCACTAGATTGCACATGAGTGAATATGATGTCCATTTTCTTTTAAAAACAAAACTGGGCATCTACAGATAAAATAAATAGAATTGATTACTAGGTGTAAACTTGAAGGTAAGTTGCATGATATAGGCCAGAAGGCCCTGATGAGGCTTATCCTACTGGCTAGATAGACTTCTACAAAAATCTTTAGCAAAGTTATGTGTGAAAGGTTACTACTGTACTATTATTTTCATGATGAATTCAAGATAAAAAGTCATGGAACTGATGCTTCATTTGAGAAATTCTGTAGATATATATTTTTAATTTTTGAAGGAATTGGCCTTCGTGGTAATCGAGGTAACAATTAGCACAGGAATGGTAAATTTGGAATAATTCAGCATGAAGCAGGGCAGATTTAAATTACTGAATTCAAATTCAGGATCGATGAGAAGTTTTTCACTATGAACTGATCAATATAAGAAATGGGCTTTTGGGTCAGATACCTGAAATAAAATTTTGGAATTACGTAAGTTAACTAAGTGTTATGACCTCGGTGGATAGATACGCTGATGTCTTTCCTTCATCCATTTCTTAAATGCCCTGTGAATTACTAACTATTGAAAATTTAGTTATGTCAAATCTTGGGACATAAGACCATAAGACATAGGAGCAGAAATTAGGCCATTCGGCCCATCGAGTCTGCTCTGCCATTCAATCATGGCTGATAAGTTTCTCAACCCCATTCTCCCTCCTTCTCCCAATAACCTTTGATCCCCTTACCAATCAAGAACCTATCTATCTCGGTCTTAAATACACTCAATGACCTGGCCTCCACAGCCTTCTGTGGCAATGAATTGCATAGATTCACCACTCTCTGGCTAAAGAAGTTTCTCCTCATCTCTGTTCTAAAAGGTCTTCCCTTTACTCTGAGGCTGTACCCTTGGTCCTAGTCTCTCCTACTAATGGAAACATCTTCCCCACGTCCACTCTATCCAGGCCTTTCAGTATTCTGTAAGTTTCAATCAGATCCCCCCTCATCCTTCTAAACTCCATCGAGTATAGACCCAGAGTGCTCAAACGTTCCTCATATGTTAAGCTTTCATTCCTGGGATCATTCTCGTGAACCTCCTATGGACCCTCTCCAGGGCCAGCACATCCTTCCTGAGATAACGGGGCCCAAAATTGCTCACAATATTCTAAATGTGGTCTGACCAGAGCCTTATAAAGCCTCAGCAGCACATCCCTGCTTTTATATTGTAGTCCTCTCGAAATAAATGCCAACATTGCATTTGCCTTCCTAACTACCGACTCAAGCTGCAAGTTAACCTTAAGAGAATCCTGGACTAGGACTTCCAAGTCCCTTTGCATTCCAGATTTCTGAATTCTCTCCCCATTTAGAAAATAGTCTGTGCCTCTATTCTTCCTACCAAAGTGCATGACCTCACACTTGCCCACATTGTATTCCATCTGCCACTTCTTTGCCCATTCTCCTAACCTGTCCAAATCCTTCTGCAGCCTCCCCACCTCCTCAATACTACCTGTCCCTCCACCTATCTTTGTATCGTCTAACATGCTTCCCCTTTGCTGCTTGGTCCAGTTTTGAATGTATAAGTTGGAATCCCTTACATACAGTTACCTCATATACAAAACTTTAATACATAATTGTGCTAATCAGGTAGGACAAAAGTTAGTGATTTTTGAATGGACAAAAGTCAGCTTAGTAAAGGATCATTGGTTAGAGCTGCCCTGCCAGGCCACGATTCGAATGGAAATTTCTACAATCGCTTAAGTTACACATAGGTGGGGATCAGTTGGACTATCAAAGCCATTTACTGTAAACTCATTTCCTTGTTTTTTGCCCTGTATCCCTTTTTATTTTTGCTTTCTCTTCAAATATTTATACAATTTCATGTTAAATGTTATTAAAATGTATTTAAATGTTTATAGAGCAACTAGGAAACAAACATTAGTTCTAAACTAGACTTGTCTTTCTGTCTCATTCTTTTGTGTCACTGTATGGAAGCATTCCAACAGAAGCAGAGGAAACATCAAAATTTAAACATGATCAAACCCTTTCCTCTTCTACAACAACAGCCTGTTTTTATTTTTGTCAAGTCTGGTCTCTCACTTAAATAAAAGCAAAATACTATGGATGCTGAAATAAAACACTCAGCAAGCCTGGAAGCATCTGCAGAGAGAGAAACAGTTAACATCTTGAGTTGAATATGACTCTTTGGAACTCCTCTTGTCTCGCACTTGTTAGTTTAGTGAAGATGTTGAATGGAGTAGGATACAAAATTGCATTTTGTGCTGACTTCAGTTGCTAACATTGCTAACAAAAATTAAGGTTCTGGATTCTGTTGATGTGTAATTTGCCTTTTGTAAGGTAAAATTGGTGATATTATTACAAATTTCATTTCCATTGTGCAAATTGGCATTAGCAGAATTTTAGTGATTGCTTGAACTGTAACTATTAGCTTTACAGTAGCTCTGTTACTGTGCTGAACTTCATGCCTTCCTGTACTCGCCAGTTCATCAGAGGAGCAGAGTAAGCATGGCACACCAGACGCTTAAATTAAATCTTTGGCAACTTCAGCATTAACTTATCTGATGCCACCTCGTAGCTATTTGGAACTATTGGGAGTAGTAGGAAGGTCAATCCCTAATATAGGTAACATTGTTTGAATTTAATTTGCTTCTTATTTCAGAAGACTGTGGATGACACCTCAGCTGGTTTATCTGTTAACTAAATTGCTTTAAGGAACACATTTGAGTGTAATCTGGAAATGACCTTTGTGCAATGATGGCTGTGCTTTTATGCCTTGCGTAACTGTCTTCTGAAAGTTTCTTCCTCCTTCCTCACTGGGGTTGTGCCAATTGACAACTGAAAGGGTACTAAATTTAGATTTCATTACCATCTTCCTCTAGAAATAGATCTCTGTTAGATAGTATGCGAAAGAGCTAAATGTTCTTCCATGTTTCCCTCTTGTTTTATCCCACCACTCCCTCCCTCCCCCCACCCAATCCTCGATGGCTATTCTATTTTGATTGCAATATTGGGGCCTCAGAAGGTAAATCATGCGAATATGACTGATCAGGAACTGCACTTTGCATAATCAGTGCTTTCAAGCAGGACTGCCGGTATCATTCTTTTCCATTTATCCCATTAGCCAATCTTTTAGGCTGAAGGCAATAGAGGAGAGGTTTGTGAATGTTATTGTTCAGTAATGTTTGCAGTTTTTGTAATGTATGAGATTATTCGCAGCATTCAATGCAGATGGGCAATGAATACAGTGGCGCTTGTTGCTATTGCATGATCTTATAGAAATCTCTTTGGTTTCCACAATTTCTCAATGCCCACACCTGCCCATATGTAGTGCATTCTAATGTAATGAAGAGAGCTGGAGTTTGGGAGAAGTGTCAGTCAGTGACAAAAAGTGCACATGAAAAGTTAAGCTTTGAGGAGCCTTATGGAAGTGGGGGTAGATGTAGCAAAGTCTTTAGGAAGACAGTTCCAAAAAAGTGAACAGTCTGTCACTGAGTTTATGGACAGGGAGGGAAAGTGGAGGAGATTTCCACAAAGTCACGGCTGGAAGAAGAGGTGTGTACTTGGACAACGGTTGCTGGGAGGTTTCTTGGATGCCTAAGAAATGGACATGCATGGATATAAAGGCTATGATAAATACTTTGAAAACTATATGTTGAGGTCAAGAATCAGAATGGGTGATGGATAAGTGGTACTAAAGTGCTAATTTAGGTACAGTTTGCATAATTTGGATGTTAGAATTTGTCAATGGAACATTAGAGAAATGATCAATGGCATGATTGAGAGATTTTGAGTTAATAAGAAAGGAGATGGGAGGTGGAATTGGGCAAACTTGGTAATGGACCAATACTGAAGTTTGAAGCCCAACTTGGAGCAAAATACCATTTTGATTAAGCCTTGGCAAACAGCTGGGAAGAGGGACCTCAGTAAGATTGGGGGTGGGGGAGTGTTTTTTTTAATTCATTTACAGGATGTGGGCATCACTGGCTAAGCCAGCATTTATTGCCCATCCCTAGTTGGCCTTGAGAAGGTGGTGCTGAACTGCCTTGAAATGCTGCAGTCCATGTGGTGTAGGTACACCCACAATGCTGTTAGGGAGGAAGTTTCAGGATTTTGACCCAGCAACAGTGAAGGAACAGCAATATATTTCCAAGTCAGGATGGTGAGTGGCTTGGAGGAGAACTCCCAGGTGGTGGGTGTCCCATCTGCTGCCCTTGTTCTTCTAGATGGTAGTTAGTGGTTGTGGGTTTGTAAGGTGCTAAGGAGCCTTGATGAGTTTCTGCAGTGCACCTTGTAGATGATACACATTGCTGCCACTGTTTTTTGGTGGTGAATGTTTATGGAAGGGGTGCCAATCAAGCAGGCTGCTTTGTCCTGGATGGTGTCAAGCTTCTTGAGTGTTGTTGGAGCTGCGTTCATCCAGGCAAGCACAGAACATTCACACTCCTGATTTGTGCCTTGTAAATGGTGGACAGGCTTTGGGGAGTCAGGAGGTGAGTTATTGGCCATGGGATTCCTAGCCTCTGACCTGCTGTTGTAGCCACATTTATATGGCTAGTTCAGTTTCTGGTCAATGGTAACCAACAGGATGTTGATAGTGGGGCATTCAGTAATGGTAATACCATTGAACATCAAGGGGCAATGGATGGATTCTCTCTTGTTGGAGATGGTTATTGCCTGGCACCTCTGTGGCACAAATGTTACTTGCCACTTGTCAGCCCAAGCCCAGATATTGCTGAAACTTGGACATGGACTGCTTCAGTATCTGAGTCGTCGTGACTAGTGCTGAACATTGTGCAATCATCAGCGACCATCCCCACTTCTGACCTTATGATGGAAGGAAGGTCATTGATGAAGCAGCTGAAGATGGTTGGGCCTAGTGGAATGGGCAGGTGGTTAAAATGTGAAGTCTCTAGCTCTGATTATTGAGCTGGAGAAAGTTTTGGTTTATCCATGAATTGATATGGTACAGCATTACAAAAACACAACATACTGTGTGCTAGTAGAGGTACAGCTGGGTATTGGCTTGTGTATGGAACCTGACTCCCAATCTTGTGGATATTGCATGTAAAAGCAGCATATGGAGGAGAAACAGGACCGTTTTAATTGGACAAATTATTGTAGGGGCAACCAAGCTGTAGTTGTAGGTGGTGTGATGACTATATTGGATTTGGTAGGGTAGAACAATGAAGCGATAATGTCACAGTGGGTATGGGATACATCATTGAGGCTAAAGTGGTCTCCCAGGCAGTCTATTCCACATGAATAAAGTAACTATGTCTAAGTTGCACCTTCCCATTCTAATCATCAGCCCGTCTCCTCTGGTTTTGAGATGTGGCAATTGAACATATTATCATGGTCCAATTTATGTATTCCTTGAAGTAACTTGATTGATATTTTCCAAAATATGTGGAGAGATGCAAAAAGCTGGAATTGTTCACCATAGTGCAGAGAATTTTAAGAGGGGCATTTAACAGAGATATCAAAATAATGAGGGGTTTTGATTGAGTGAATGAGGAGAATCTATTTTTATTAGTGGAGGGTCAGTAACCAGAGCACACAGATTTAAGATAATTGGCAAAAGAACCAGAGCGGAGATGAAAGAAAAATTAGACAAGTTATTATAACCTGGAATGTGTTGCCTGGAGGATGGTGAAAGCTAATTCAGCAGTGACCTTCAAAGGGGAATTGAATAAATGGACACTCCACAGCAAAAAGACACCAGCAATAAAATGGACACTACTGACACTCCCAAATAAATTACATTATAATCGGTACAAACTGCCCTGTGAAACCACAGATGGCTGCAAATTGTGAATTATGAACAGTCTTCATTCACCAAATCAATTTACAACATAAAATACTGGGCGTGTAGGGTGGCTGCAAAGAACAGAAAAAACTTTGCACATAACAAGGATGCCTGGAGGTTTCAAAGAGTATGGAAGTGAGAAACCAAAAACAAAATGGATCTTAGATAGGTTAGGAAGATGGCTATTGATTGGCAACTGGTACTAAATATTTAGTGAAACAAGGGAAGTGAAATAAGTGGTACCAATAGAAACTACAGAACAACAATGTACACGGATCTGAGGGTACTTATGGATAGGTCACGAAAACCAGCTGTTCTGGGTGTGGCAGTAGCAAGGAAGTCCAGTGAGATTTTGGGATGTGTTACCAGCAGGACCAAAAACAAATTTCAGATGGTAAGTCTGTAGAAAGCACTTGTACTGCTGTAAAGATATGCTGTAAAGATATGCAAGCATTCAGTGCAGTGCAGAAAAAGGCAACCAAACAAATATCGGGTTTGTCGGAAAGTGGTGGCATAGTGGTATTGTTACTGGACTGGTATTCCAGAGACCCAGGGTTCAGGTTCGAATCCCACCACGGCAGATGGTGAAATATGAATTCAATAAAAGTCTGCTGATGACCATGAAACTATTGCTGATTGTTGTAAAAGCCCTTCCTTTAGCGAAGGAAATCTGCTGTCCTTAATTGGTCTGGCCTACATGTGACTCCAGACCGACAGCAATGTGGTTGACTCTTATGCTCTCTTAACAAGGGCAATTAGGGATGGGCAATAAATGCTGTTCTAGCCAGGCACACACTCATCCCATGAATGAATGAAAACAAAATCAGTATTTTAAGGTGTGGAAAGGCTGAGGATTATTTACTGTAGAGAAAGGGAGGCTCAGGGAAAATATTATTCCAGCAGTGATCCTGTAACTGACTCTCAAAAACCCTTTGGCACATTGGCATGGAACACAATCACCCTTTGCAAACTTTCAGTTAATTTTTTACCTTATAAACTTAATAATTTTGTGGCATAATTTTCAAAGCTTTGCTGAAAGCTCTTATGAGCAATGAGATATTGGGGAAAGTTGACTACAATTTGAGCTCGGTATTCTTTTAAAAGGAGGGGGAACCTCATTGAGGTATGTCTTAAAAAAAAAACGGAATAGATGAATCAATTGAGCTGAGATGTTGCATCAAACTTGTCTGGACAGTAAGACCAAAGGATGTACCTTTTAAATTGGTGAAGATCACAGCATGTTACAAAACATACTTTACTTTTTTAAAATTATCTAACCCATCAGCTAATATTACAGCAAAAGCACTTGTACACTTTGCAGTGATGGCTGGACTCCAATATTAATCAGTTTTCCTTGTTAATTTGTAATGGTGAGCTTCTGGGAATGTGTATAAAGAGACTGGTGAGCTAATATGAATTATTGTTTCCTTTAGCAGCAA
Source organism: Cetorhinus maximus (assembly GCF_964194155.1). NCBI lineage: Eukaryota > Metazoa > Chordata > Chondrichthyes > Lamniformes > Cetorhinidae > Cetorhinus > Cetorhinus maximus. The sequence goes on from NC_135887.1 coordinate 86,155,104, forward strand.
AAATGGCAACCCTCAAGGAGAAGCTGATTGGACATTTGCAGACATCACAGGACAGTTGCTCATACAACAAGATAACAATTGTTGGTGTGGGTGCGGTAGGAATGGCATGTGCCATCAGCGTCTTAATGAAGGTAAGATGGAGTTCAGGTGAAGTAGTAGAATCTACTGCGCTGCAAGTTAAGATTTATTTAAGACAGGCCTATAGTGACTGGATTTAAGAGGGGTGGTGGGTTTCTGTGTAGTTCTGGGACCCACCTAGGATAGATAATCCTGTGTGCCATGGGGTGAACACCACGGGACACACATGGTTGAATGGTGTTGACAAATTTGATTTTCTCAAATGCCATCTCTCCATGTTCTACCCTCGTCTCCTTAAGACATTAACTGTTGTAGGTGGAGTGCCCCCCTATCTTGCTCGTGTGGCTCTGCTGGAGTGTTTTGTCCGAATATGCAACTATTTGTGTTGTTGCCAAGAGTTATCAGGGACAGAATTTTCCCTGTTTCCAGAGATGCTCAGACACCTTGCTTACACTCCTTCCTTGACTAAAAGATTTGTATTTTTATAGCACCTTTCACATCTCATAATGTCCCAAAGTCCTTTACTGGCAACAAGTACTCTTGAAGCATAGTCACAGTTGTAATATAGGAAATTCAGTGGCCAATTTGAACACAGCAAGCTCCCACAGACATCAATGTGATAATGGCCAGGTAATTTGTTTTTGTGAGATTGATTGAAGGATAAATATTGGCCAGGACACCAGAGCTAACTCCCCTGCATTTCTTTTAAATACTGCCATGGGACCTTTTATGTCCACCTGAGAGCAGGCAGGACCTTGGTTTAATGCCTCATCTGTAACACAGCACCTCCAACAGTGCAGTACTCTGTAGTGGTACTTGAATCAAAGTCTTCCAACTTGGAGAGAGGGCTACTAACTGAGCCACAGCTGACTTTTGCTGGTGGGATGTCTCCCTAACCTTGCCCATGTGACCTAGTTAGCTAGGAAAACAGCATGGCAATCGAACCCCAAAACTACTGGACTGCACACTTTAGAGCATTGTGTCTTGAATGTAGTTATAACTATCATTGTTCCTTGTTTCAGAACCTGGCGGATGAGGTGGCTCTGGTGGATGTAATGGAGGACAAGTTGAAGGGCGAGATGATGGATTTGCAACATGGTAGCCTCTTCCTTCACACTCCCAAGATTGTGTCCGGCAAGGGTGAGTACAAGGTTGATGGGCAGAATAAAAGTACTGAATTAACCTGGGTTCATGCTGGAAATAGTATGTATGGGCATCTTGCGACCAGACTTTTAAGATTGGTGCATGGCTCTAAAATAAAGGTGACAATAAAGATCAGCCCGTGTGCAAAAGTTCCAGGGGAGGTGGAGGGAAGGGTTAGAAGAAGGAGGTCACTAATGTGAAGCATAAACACTGGCATAGACCAGTTGACTGGTCTGTTTCTGTTCTGCAGTTTGTATATAAGAGTATGTATGTTTTTCAGCCTCCTGTGGTGATGAGACAGGCTGTTTAGTTTATGGGCCTAGGCCTTGGGGGTTAGATCTAGAATGTTGATTCATAATGGGGAGGTAGAAATGGTGCAGTTGTTTCATACCAGTCATTGAGTTCGTAGGATGGCTGTGAGATGTATAATAGTGTCTATGCGGGAGTGGAATAACCCATCCTCACGTTAATGTAGCTGTGCTGTTGTTCATTTGACAGATTACAGTGTGACCGCTGGATCCAAGTTGGTTGTGGTCACAGCTGGTGCTCGGCAGCAGGAGGGAGAGAGCCGCTTGAATCTTGTTCAGCGTAATGTGAATATCCTCAAGCACATCATCCCTGACATCGTCAAGAACAGCCCTAACTGCATCATACTTGTTGTTTCCAACCCAGGTGAGCATTTCTCAACCTTGCAAAGGAGGGATCAGGAACTCAGGGTGGGGGGGGGGAAGAGATACTCTTGAGGGTGGGACTAGGAGTATGCACTCATGTGATTAAACACTTGTTTTAAAATAATGATGTATTCAGCCAAGGAGGCACACAATTGTAGGGGTGGAATCATGGTTTAATTTCTGTTTTGCTGTTAGTACAAATTCAGTTCTGAAGTAATGCCTCCAAATCCTAAGTAAGGCATGTGCCTGATAAATTGATTTTTTTTTCTGTAAATGCTGACTTTTTAGATTTAGTTTTTTTAAGATTAAAAACTAAAGGGCATTTCTTCACTAATGCAGCTGGAGCCTATCCTTGGTCCAATTATTCTCATTACACTAAAAAATCCGAGTACTCCACTTCTTTAGCATGCTGTTGCCAGCCAGCTCTATGCTTATTTTCTTATTGCTTTTAAAATCTTTCAATTTGACCTGCCCTGTTCACAGCATAGTGACTCTTCTGGTTTAAATCATTGTCATCCTTTGTGACAGTGGCACACTATCTTTGCTCATCCTCCTTGATAGCAGCATTTGTAATGTCAGATTGACCCCATTATCATCCTGTTTTCCCACAGTGCCTCTGTCACTGCTTTGCTTAGTTCCACTCCTTTATGTTTGTGTTATCAGTACATCTCTCGCAATGACTTTTCTTTGCATGATCACCTCAAAGCTCCATCCTTGGGATGGCTTCTTCTCCAACTTATGGTCTCACCCCACCCCAAAGGCTTGTTGGTGTGTTTCCCTCGGTGATGACATCTCTTCGTCATGAGGTCATTTTTCATGCCCTGGCTGATTATCACCCATCTCTCTACTGTCTGCCATCACTTTTTGTATGCTATGACTACCAGTTTGTTGTCTGATGAAAAAAGTCCTGGATTCTCCACAATTTGGCAACTTAATATTCACAAAGAAAGCCATCCTGCTTAGAATGCAGGTTTTTGATGAAGCTATCTTCTCTACCCTGGACATGTTGTCAGGCTGAATCTGATGGTAACCTTGATTTTCTTGGGTCCTGCCCTGAGTTTCAAACACTATTTTATATCTGGCCCTAATGCATTTAATTCAAGATCCATGTTCTTGTCTTCAGGTACTTTCTTGCTTGTGCAACTTCTTTAGAACTACTTACTACTAACACATCCTCTGCTCTTCCAGCTCAGGTCTTTTATTACTGCTTCCACTTTAGCTTCAGTGGCTGAGCCTTCAGTCTGCAATGGCTCAATATACATAGTACAGTGGCTGCAGGCCTATATTTGGTAGGGAGGAAGTAGAGGGCCTTTTGAGTATCGGGATGAAAAAACGTGCAGAAAGGGGGTAACTGCTAAAATAATATGAAAGAGGAGATTGGGTGAAAATGAGCTGATGAGGAAGGGGAGAGGAAGGAAAAATAATTTCCTTGGATGGATGATGGAATGTGCTGAGCAGGCTGTCGGAACTCGAGCAGAAGTCTCATCGAGACTGTTCAAGCAATTCACAGCAGAAAGTGCCATCGCCATGGAAACTGCATATTGCCCAGGGTACAGCAGCCTCTGCAACAAAAGCTACCCAGTGCTCTTGGGAGTTTATTGTTCAGCCATGTGTTAGAACAAGAGATTAGACAGAATTTAGTCTAACATGAAGGCAAATAAACCTCAGTAATCCCACTGAGTAGTTCTGCGCTGTTAACTGTTTAAGTGCTGGAATTAAAATGTGAAGGAATGACTGAGCAGTGAAAATGAAAAATGGGGGTAGGCCATTTGAGCCTGCTCCACCATTCAATGTGATCATAGCTCATAGTGGGGCTCCTTCAGACAACTTATCAGGTGAAGCAAAGGAGCTAGCTCCAGTTTATCCTGATGTCATCTATTAGCATCATTGTCCATTTGCCAAAATTCTGTTTAATAGAGAATTGCAGGCAATCTGTCCATTCAACTCGAGAGTGAGTTTCATGCTTTAGAGTTGGGATTATATAGTGGGGTAGGGTTGGGCTAATGATTTGATTTTGAGGGTTATTCTAATGTACATTTTTCTTTCTTTCCCATCAGTGGACATCCTGACCTACGTGGCGTGGAAGCTGAGTGGCCTTCCCGTGCACCGTATTATTGGCAGCGGCTGTAACCTGGACTCTGCTCGATTCCGATACCTAATGGGAGAGAGACTGGGAATCCACAGCTCCAGCTGTCATGCCTGGGTGGTTGGCGAGCATGGAGACTCGAGCGGTATGTCTGCAGGAGATGCTTCAATTTATGCTTCAGAGGGTTACAGCTGAAACTGAAGTAGGCCAAAAGTCATATTGTGGCCAGCTGGCATGGTAGCAAATGACACTATCACTGCTTTCCTGATTTGTTCTCAAAAGATGTCTGCAGCCTGATATTAGTCACTTTGAATAGTGCTAGCAGATATTCTTAGCAGCTTTTGCTGTAATGAGACATTGTGACTTGGGAGTTGTGAACTGCACCTACCCGGGACTGTAGCACTGTAATGGGTTACACTGAGCTAATGGGAAAAGGGGTTACTCTGTCCCTTCCCATAGAAATGTCTCGAGTTCAGCATAATTTTTTAAAAACCGCAACAGTTATTGAAAGGTTGAGATACTGTAATATAATCTAGCTGTTATATTTGGAACTTAAACTTGGATCTCACAGCTCGTGTACAAAATTAGCAATCCTGTATGAGATTACAGACCTGGTGGGGGGATGGAAATGACAGCATTTGTGGAGAGTGAGAAACAGAGTTAACATTTCAGGTTGATGAGCTTTCATCAGAACTCCACAGATGCTGCTAGCCATGTAATCTTCTTGGAGAGATTTAAAAAAAATTAAAATCCCTCGACCAATTCAAGGGGAAGAAAATTCAGGGAAATTCCTCTGACCTGTTGAAGGTCAACCAAACCAAAAACTTTAGGAGATGACAGTGACCATGAGATAATTTACCCGTCTGCCTTTTCTGTTCAGTAATATCTGTCCATATAGAGAAACTGCAATCTTGCATCAAATTAGTACATGGCAGTCTGTACTCTGGTCTGTTTAATTGTGAATATTTACCTTTCTTGGTAGAAAGGGCTGGGTCAAAATCCCTTATCTGTTGTTCAAAGACCATTTGAAATAAGTTGCCCAATGTGAACCAAATGACCTAGTGACAACACTTCAGTTTTCCATAAAATTTCCATGAAGTATAATGCCTGCTATGTGGCATTTTCATAGCATTTCTGAGCTATGAAAGAGTACCTGACAGTGCAGTTAGATTCTTTCCAAACTTCATTTGTACTTGCAGAGTGTGTTTGGAAATGTATAATAGGGTGATGAATGTTGAACCATCTTGGTACTGTTTTTTTTTATTAACCCTGCTGCAATTCTTTTCCTCCGTTTTATCACAGTGCCTGTGTGGAGTGGCATGAATGTTGCAGGAGTGAACCTGAAGGATATCCATCCTGAGATGGGAACTGACAAAGACAAAGAGAACTGGAAGAAGGTGCACAAAGAGGTGGTGGACAGGTGAGAACTGGAAGTGACTTGACACACTTGTAACCTCTAAACAGCCCCTGTGTATATGGCCTTACTCCATTGGCTTCCATGTTAGACTAAATTCTGTTTAATCTCTTGTTCTAACACATGGCTGAACAATAAACTCCCAAGGGCACTGGGTAGCTTTTTTTGCGGAGGCTGCTGTACCCTGGGCAATATGCATCTGTGGCGAAGGCACAGGAAATCCTGGTACTCACTAACAGCACAATGGGTGTATTTACACCAGTTGGATTGCAGCGCTTCAGGAAGGTGGCTCACCAAAACCACCTCAAGTGCAGTTAGGGATGGACAACAAATGCTGGTCTTGCCAGTGACCCTCGCATCCCGTTAAAGAATTTTTTTTTAAAATTAGGGTTGGGAGGGTGCAGTGACATTTGGAAAGTGAATTCGAGTGTTGGAATACGATTCTTCTTCAATGGAAAGTATTGCTGCACTTTTGCAGAGCTTTAACTAGATTGAGAAATTAGGGATTTTCCACTGTCTGAATCATTTAAGACAAATTGAGAAAATGTCATCTTAGTCAAAGCATCCAGTTCTAATATTAAATATAATTCCTGTTATTCTGTCATGCTGAGTTTTTTGTTATGGAGAGCAGTCCAATAACCCACTGTATTTGCTCATACATGAAGCATTAATTGGATAGTATGCTACCAGCACCAATGAGTATCAGGAGGAGGAGGAAAGAAAGTTAATGCTAGCGTTATGTCTTGTTTTCTTTGTGTTGCTGGTGGTGTAGGTCATGAATTACAAATTAGCACATATCAATTTTCAGCCAGCGATTCTGTTTGATAAAGAAAGTAATTACTGTTGTCTGTGGATTCAGTGCTATCCTTGTTGCTTTTCCCCACAGTGCTTACGATGTGATAAAACTGAAAGGCTACACCTCTTGGGCTATTGGGATGTCTGTGGCAGACCTGGCAGAGACTATTATGAAAAACCTGTGTAAGGTGCACCCTGTATCCACAATGGTTAAGGTAAGAGCAGCAGTGTTCGATGCTGAAGTACACCATGAATCTGGGGCTGGAAAAGAGTGGGACTAGTATGATCAGTTCTAAGCATTAACAGGACCATTTACAACTTCATACCTTCCCTTCCAAGAATAGGGAAGTTGGTTTAGTGAGGAGACGAGAGTTGAAATTACATTAATTAAGTGTCGTTCTTTCCATCTAGGGTTTCTATTGTATTAAAAATGACGTTTTCCTGAGCCTCCCTTGTGTTCTGGATAATCATGGAATTGCTAATGTTGTGAAGATGGTGCTGAAGCCAGAAGAAGAAAAGCAGCTGCAGAACAGTGCCACAACCTTGTGGGACATTCAGAAAGACCTGAAATTCTGAACCTCTCCTCTCTAGCTTTCCATTGCAGCAGTAACTTCAACGATCATACACTGGTGATCTTGCTGCATGTAGCCCCTTTTAGGAAATAGGCAGTGGATCTGCTGTCTTTTCTGTGATCACTAGCTATTGGTGACTTTTCTCTTGACCACGAATTGCTAAACATCTGCAAGTATTACTTGGAGGGAGCACGTCTGTATTTTGTGTAATGACAGTGTTTGCCAGTCATACTATTGTCTTCCTCACCTGCACCCCTCACTGCTGTTAATGTCTTATTTATGTAGAGCAAACAGCTATGTATTTGAGGAAAACCATCTGGTTTTAAAAAAATAAAGTTTGATCAACTATCTTTTGTTTTCTGAAGCTGTCTTTCATATAAAATCATTATAATAAAAAGTTTGCAGCACTTTCAAATCCCAAGAAATCCTCTCATAGCCTGCAACTATTAAAGTCCAGGAGAACATATCATTAGTGTGCTCAAGCTGTAGTCTGTCCCTCTGCTGTGGGAACTCTACTTCTAGTTAAGAAACCCAAGGAAAGGCCAAAGCTCTTTGTGCAGGATATTGCCAACTGAGTAGGACAGATGCTTGTAAAGCAAAAAGATTGCAGGAATAACAGGTGAAGGATGAAAAAACAGTGCCTCAGTTTTTACGGTCTTGGCAAAAAAATGAGAAGGATTTCTGCCGATTTTTTTTAGAAATGTGTATGGGGATGCTCCATTCATTGTGTCAGATTTCCTGGAGATCTGCTGTTTTATTATGGTCAAGGTGATCTAAAGGTGTAGTGCACTTGGAGTCTGTGCAGTGTACCATGGCAACACAGTCCAGAGAAACTCTAATATTTTCTCCAAATTTCCCAAATAAACTTAAGGACCTGCAGGGGTAAATTTCTCATGTCTTGACAAACTCAGCATTTGTCAAATGTTTGTGCAGCCTGTGGGATATTCAAGGTGTTGCAGCCTACAATGATCTCTTGCTGCTGGGACTGCAAAAACTCAGTATTACAAAAGGACTTTTAACAACTATGACCTATGATGTTGTGGACACAAGTTGGGCATTACTTTTCATCTCCACTTCAAAAATCTTTAATCTGTGTTTGCATTAGTATCTGGTTGGAGCTCAGCACACATAACTGAGGAATAAACATCAAAAGGTTGTTAGAGAATTGTGGTTGAATTAAACAATTTTTTTCATGCTCAGTGATCATAATTCATGCTGCACACTTGTCTGTTACACAATATATCACTGAAATTAATAATTTTGGTATACCACAAATAGGAAATACTTGGCAGGTCTGGCAGCATCTATGGAGATGAACTGTGTTAACATTTCAGGTCTATGACTATTGTCAGAACTCATTCCTCCTCTTATCCTGTTTTGGACAGCTTTTCCCAGTTTGCACATTCCATTCCATGGCCTCCATGTTTCTGTTCATTACTGTAACATTCAGAATGCAAGTTTATCTTTCAGCCACTGCATCCCTATCCAATGGAATTCCATTTTGAAATCACTTTCTTCTCTTACCCTCTCAAACTTCTTCTATTGTCCCATCAGTTCAACCATATCCTCTCTTATTTCTTCAGCTGAGTTTAACCTCTCCGTTAGGAAGTGCTTTGAAACAATGAATGCAATATTAATGTAAGTTGTTATTGGTTGGACAGTAACTGGATGCTATCCTTGCCACCTGCATGAAGTGGTATATGGCTAACTGACTGGAAATAGACCTGAGAATTAAGTATCAACTGGTCATCTGCCAGCAACCTTCCAGCAGTAAAAGGAACACTGTTCAATATATGGAGATTGCAGTATTCAAATTTACAATGTGACTTCAATTACTGGCTTTTTACCAATCCCTGTTGCTAATGTTACAAAACAGGTTCACCTCCATGTCGATGAGTATAAACTAACAAATAAATCTCCATTCAAGTACTGTGCATAATAAGTGTCAATCTTATGGTGTGGACTCCTAAATGTCACTGTTTGTGTATTTAGATTTAATCCTATTCCCATGGATGGCAGTAAGAGAAGACAATGATCCAAGTTTTAATTTGGAATGATATTGATTTTGCATGTGATATGTTGCTGTTACAGTTGTTGGATCAGTGATTTAGAGGGAAAAAACAGCTACGAAGTTACTTTAGAGACCAAATATATTTAGAGAGACAAAGGTGAAAGATTTAGAATGAGAGTTCTCCAGTGAATAGAGCTGAAGCAATGCTGGTTTTAGTCTATGGTGGGTGAAAGCTGTGGAGGAGCAGATTTACAGGCCCAAATGAAAAAAAAGATCAACGGGCAGAGGTGGGAGCATTCAAGATTGGAGTATTAGGGTCAAGTGAGCCAAGGTACCTGACGAGAACACGGAGGATTATAAAATTCAAAGCAACAGGCACAAAGTCAGTAGGAACAAAGCAAAATAAGAAAGTGAAACTTGTGGCACATAATGTAGGCAATAAGAATTTTGGGCAAGTTGGGGTTTATGGAAGGAATTGCAGAAATCGAGGCGAGATGAGAAGTATTGATAAGAGTTTGGGCAGTGGTTAGGCAGAGGTGAACCATGTTGCAGTGCTTGAAGTTCAGATTATGTTCAAAGAGAATACAAGGTTTTGCACAGCTCAAGATTAGTTTGGGTGAGTAGCCAGGGAGGGGGCGGCTGGTGTAAGTGGCAAGGGAGTACGATTATGGTGGACAGGGGCTTTTCTCAACAATTCAATATAATTGGCAAAAGGAATAAAAGTGATGTATGGAAATCGTTTTTCACCCAAAGGGTGGGTGAAGTCTGGAACGAACTTCCTGAGAGGACAGTGGAGGCAGGTTCGATTGAGCTATTCAGAAAGAAACTGGATGGCTATCTGAAAAGAAAGAATGTGCAAAGTTACAGGGATAAGGCAGGGGAGTGGGAGCGGGTAGAATGCCCTTTCAGAGAAAGTGCAGACTTGATGGGCCAAATGGCCTCCTTCTGCACTGTAAAGATTGAGATTCTGGAAGACATTTCAGCTCACCCTCAACAATGGGCAGGCAGTCCGACATTACAGAAGCTGTCTTTGTGCCTGCAGTTAATGTAGATGAAAGAGTGGTGACGAAGGATAATTTTTTCAGAAATCTAGAGGGAACTGTGCAGCCAAAACTTTGGACTGACACAGGGAAGTCCCACAGAGCCTGACAAAAAAGAAGTGATGGAGGATCATATGCTTCAGATCACCTGGTGTAGCAACATAAAACTTGCCACTTCCGTCTATTTAAAATGATAAGGGTCAAGCATGTACATTGATACAGCCCTAGGACATTAGATTCCAAACAATTCTTTCTCAAGTTTTTAAATCTAACTGCCCCCCCCCCCACCACCTCTTACTGGGTAATGAGCTGTCTGTCCTATTCCTTCCATTTCTGCAGGTGATGAGGGGCACTTTAATGCCATGGCAACTGCCTTGGATAAGACATCAGCTGCTTCAACAAAGGCCATAATCAATGATTTTTTTTTAAAAAAACTGCCACAGTTAAAAAGAATAACTTAGATAAAATTCCCCAACGCAATGTCAGTAAGCTCGAAATTTAAAGAATCTTTATTCCAATTGCTAAGTTGCTTCTCTAGGAGGCTACAAGTAAATACAAAGTCCCCCAACAAAAAAACTATTTTAAAGAGAAGAAAACACAATCAGAAAGTCAACATAATTTACAGTAGGAATATGCAATAACTTATCCTTTTTTCTTTGAAACTGGTTAATTGCAGACAAGACAAATGAGAGAGAAAATAAGTCAGACCTGACTTGAGCCACACAAAGAATTGCTCAGTACAAGTCACTAAGACCAGCTGTTTTTCTTGCTTTCTGCATCAATGCTCGAAGCTGGAACTGTTTACGAGACAAGAGACGCACATGCTGTGGAGAGGAGAAAAAAATTTAGTAACTTCTGTAGTGGTAACAAACTAGAAAATCTAAGTTGCAAACTTACAGTACTGTGGTTCAAAAAGCAGGTGCTCTGTTTTGTATTTGGTTAGAGGTGTAGGTTGTTTTTTTGAATTCCCAGAATGGTAACTGAGTTCACATGCTACTTGTGTTTGAGATGAAAATTTCTCACAGGGATTCTCTGTATCTCCAGTAAGTTTTCCTAGTTACTGTGAGGGATCTCGTTCTTGAGCAATAAGGCAGCTAGGTATAGAATAAAATGTTTATTTTCCCAATATGTATATTATAATAATGAGACCAAGGATTAATAAAAACCCTTTTGCCTTACTGGTTTTTATCATACTTTCATGTGACCTTTAATTTTGGAGTTGTTAGATTGTAATTTAGGCAATAAACCACCAGATATCTTAAATAGTAAAATAGCATTGACACATTGTAAATACGCAGTAATTAACATAACTGCTCCTGATACCCTCAGAAGATAGTAATATACAAAAATGCATCGGTTGTGATAATATGAACTGACTGGATACAAGGTTCCTGAATTTTATGTGGCAGTTTGATGCTGACTATTCATGGAGTCCCTCAAGCTTATAGTCCCAATTGCTTATGACAGATTTCTCAATTTATTTTGTGCTTCTTAAACTGAAATAGCTGCCAATCAAACATGAATAAATAAAATCGACAAGATACTTATATTTGAATTGACTGGCTTGCTACCTCCCTTGGGCATTACCCAGATACCATGGGAGTGAATCTGTTTTCCATAGTCCTATGGAAGTCTAGCATACTTTACTTGGGGCACGCTGCGCCTCCAGTTACTTCCGGCACAGCAAGCCTTCATGAGAAGGGTGCTTTCAGGAGCATTCCACGTGTGCACCAGAAACAAATGTTTTGGCACAAATCTGAAGCCCTGCCAGCCGATGTGACAGTGGATTTCCTCATTTAGACCACATAGGGCCATTAAACTAATGTGCACATCATTCTGCAAAGATTGAAAGCTGAGCTGCAAGATGGACTCTGCACCATGATATTTAACAGGCCAAGACACCAATGTGCAGGTAGATTGATTTTGAAAAAAACTTCTGCTATTGCAAATTGCCTGGAAGTAAGCAGGAGTGTTTTTGGAAGTGCGGTGAATTGCTGCATTTGGCAGGAAGTGTTGCTGCATCTTCCCTGGGAGGCAGAATATTAAGTGTTCTGTCCACACAAAGGCTGCAACAGTTATGGGGTCAGCAGTGGCAGTGCCCAAGTCTGTAACATGAGACGGAGCAGAAAGGGGTAGCTGTGTGCGATGTCCTCTACCAAGTTTGTCAGACTTCTCCATGCTCCATGACAGTGACAGGAAGCTGTCTGGCAGATTTGTCAATGAACCCAGCATCTGTGTACATGCTTTCAAGGGCTCGCCTGTATGCTGTCCCATTGAGGTCTTCATCCAAGTCCCCTGTGGCAGAACCTGCTTGCGACCATGCTATCTGGTGAACTGGGAAACTGTCCTTTAACTCCTGGCGAGACTGCAGCCCACACGTGCCTGGTGACTCACCACGTGCAAATCTCAACTCCATAGGAGCCTCTAAATGCCTATCTCAGCTGGTGATCTCGAGTGTCAGGTCAAGTGACGGGGCCTCTTCATCAGTGCTGTGTTGTTCTTCTCCTCCTCCTCGAGCTGCTTGTGCCTAGACAGGAGAAGGTTCTTGCGTGTCTGAAAGCAGAAAATCAGAATGGCGGTGGTTGGAAAGAAGAGGTCCATGTTCAGACCAGTTTGCTCATCACGCCAGGTCTCAAGATGAGAGCTAGCTAGGAAAGTGGCGTCAGGCAGGAACACACAGCCCCACAATGTTCTTAGTAACACCAGAAGAAAAAGATTCTGGTGCATGATGCCAAGAGTGTCTCAATAGCAGTCAGGAGATGCAGGTGCTCTCATACTCTGCCACTTCTACTCTGCTCTGATCTATTGTGTGCCATCTTGTCCTTCAAGAGGGGGCAGAAGCTCAGTGATTTTGCATCACTGTTTTTGGTTGTGCTGCCATAGCTGAAGAAAGCGAGAGATGGGTGATATGCTGGCAGCATTGGCTGGTATGTGAGGGTGCAGTGGAGTATCTGGATGTTAGACCTGAGTCTGATGGGTCTCCCAGGGAGTGCTGATGGGTGAGTGATAAGGGTGCAGTGGTGCACTGAAAAGTGCAAGAGGCAGTACTCCAGGTGTGGTCTCACCAATGTTCTGTACAGTTGTAGCAAAACTTTCCTACTTTTATACTCTATCCCCCTTGCAATAAAGGCCAACAGGTTTTTAAACAAGTCAGAACAGGGTGAATTGGGGGACAGCAAAAGGAAGGTCGGTGACAGGGGAGAAGGCAGGAAGATTAAAAACGGGTGATAATGCCATACAAGAGGAGGTAGTAATGGAACAAGTGAAGAAACAAAAGATGGGTCTGGAGGAGGTGCGAATGAGAAAAGCAGAGTCATCACCAACAGCTTCCATTGAAAGAAAATGGGGGAAGGCACTATGATCTGCAACAGTTGAACTCAATGTTGAGTCTGGAAAGTTGTAAAGTGCCAAACTGAAAGATTAGGTGCTGTTTCTCAAGCTTAAATTGAGCTTCATTAGAACAATGTAGGAGGTCAAAGAAAAAAAGGTCAGAGTGGGAGGGGTGCAGAGAATTAAAATAACAGGCAACGGGAAGCTTGGAGTCATGCGTGCACACTGACCAGAGGCGTTTTACAAAGCAATCACCCAATCTGGGTTGTGGTTTCTTCAATGTCTCTCCCTCTGTACTTGCTTAAATCTGTTACATCTCTAACTTTTCCCAACAAAAGGTCATCAACCTGACACTTTAACTCTTGTCTCTTTCTCCACAGATGCTGCCTGACCTGCTGAGTTTTTCCAGCATTTTCTGTTTTTATTTCAGATTTCAGCTTCTGCAGTATTTTGCTTCTGCATCGAATTATTTTGGTCACACATAAGTGGAGAGTGCAGGCTCTGACCTGGATCACCAGAGTTCTGTCATATCAGGAGTACGACATTAAAGCGAGTTAATTATTCTGTAGAGATGCCTTGCAAATAGTGTCTAGGGAAACCCCTGTACATTGACCAATGATGTAATCTATGTCCAAAAAAAAGACTGTTTGCTTTGTTCAGTGGATGTGCTTACCTAACTGAAGCTTATCTAATGTTTTGATACAGAAGGCAAAACATTGCAAATATCAAAGTAATTCTGTCCAACAAAACACATGGAAGCAAGTAAAAGGTTTGCACTGTCATTTTCTCAGCTAAATAAAACTCAACTTAGCATAAATATGAGCATTTCTTTTGGTTGGTAGAAGGGGAGGGATTTTAATACTGCTGTCTTAATAATGGATCTCCCAACAGACCATGACGATTAATACAAACCTTAATAGCAATATTTTCCAACTGCCTAGAACCAGTTAATTGCCAAACATTAAAGTGAATCCAATGAAGTATGAGGAGCAATCTTCCTAAACAATCTGCCACCCCAAAACATTCAACTCTCCACTGGTAACTCCGAGGGCACTAGGGCAGGTAATGATCATACTGGGGACAATTTTCAAATTCTAGTGCTTCTTAAAATTCTTCTATATCACCTCCACCTCGGTATTGTAAGCAGCCCAACTGCGTGCATAATCCCTCCCGAATCGGTACTGTATGAGCAGCCCCAATCTATACACAACCCCTCCCCAAACTATACTGTACAAGCAGCCCCATTGTGTACACAACCCCTTCCCAATCTCTACTGTATGAGCAGCCCCACTGACTCTCTTATCAATACTGTGACAGCAGCTCAATTCTGTACACATACTGTATCCGATCTGTAACGTATGAACTGCTCCACTACGTGTACATCTTCTCCCATCAGTACTGAGAGCAACTGGACTATATAGACACACCTTTCCAATCAGTACTGTGTCATAGCTAGACTACAGACACTCCCTTCTGATCAATACTGACTGAGAAGTTGGACTGTAATGACATTCCCTTCTGATCAGTACTGAGAGCAGCTGGACTGTAATAAACTCCCTTCCAATCAGTACTGTGAGAACAACTGGACTGTATAGACACTCCCTTCTTATCAGTACAGTCCAGAACAGCTGGACTGTAATGATACTTCCTTCAGAGCAGTACTGTGTGAGGAACTGGGCTGTTTGGACAGTCCCTTCTAATCAGTACTGTGTGAGCAGCTGGATGGAATGGACACTCCCTTCATATCAGTACTGAGAGAATAGCTGGACTGTAATGACACAAAAACAAAAATTGCTGGAAAAACTCAGCAGGTCTGACAGCATCTGTGGAGAGAAAGACAGAATTAACGTTTCGAGTCCGTATGACTCTTCTTCAGAGTGAAGAAGAGTCATACGGACTCGAAACGTTAACTCTGTCTTTCTCTCCACAGATGCTGTCAGACCTGCTGAGTTTTTCCAGCAACTTTTGTTTTTGTTTCAGATTTCCAGCATCCGCAGTATTTTGCGTTTATGGACTGTAATGACACTTCTTTCCGATCAGCACTGAGAGAGAAGTTGGACCATAATGACGCTTCCTTCAGATCAGTGCTGTATGAGGAGCTGGACTGGGACTGTATAGACAGTCCCTTTAGATCATACTGAGAGCAGCTGGACTGTATTCCTTATCAGTACTTAGAGAACAGCTGGACTGCAATGACACTTTCTTCAGATCAGTACTGAGAGCGCAGCTGGAATGTAATGACACTCTTTCCCCATCAGTTCCTTGTGAGCAGCTGGACTGTAATGACACTGTCTTCCAATCAGTACTGTGTGCGCAGCTGGAGTGGAATGACACTCCCTTCCGTTCAGTATTGTGAACTCTACTGTGTACACAGCTTCTCCCCCATCAGGAATGTGCAATCAGCTAGACTATACATTCCCTTCCTATCAGTACTGTGACAGCAGCTGGATTATACACTCCCTTCCTATCAGTACTGTGTGAACAGCTAGGAACACAGGAACATAGGGCAGCAGTAGGCCACTCGGCCCCTAAAGCCTGCTCCGCCATCTAACTGGATCATGGTGATCTTCTACCTCAACGCCATCTTCCTGCATTATCCCCATTTCCCTTAGTGTCACTGGTATCTAGAAATCAATCGTCCTCTGCTTTGAACATACTCAATGACTGAGCCTTCACTCAGGGTACAGAATTCTAAAGATTCATCACCCTCTGACTGAAGAAGTCCTAAATGGTCTACCTCTTATTCTGAGATAGTGTACCCTGGTCCTTGACCCTCCAAGCCAGGGGGACATTATTTCTGCATTTACCCTGTCGAGCCCTGTAAGAGTTTTGTACACTTCAATAAGATCACCTCTCATTCTTCAAAATTCTAGAGGATACAAGCATAGTTTCCTTAATCTTTCCTCATAAGACAATGCCCCCATCCCAGGGATTAGTCTGGTGAACCTTCATTCCAACTTCTCTATAGCCAATATATTCTTCCTTAGGTAAGGAGGCCAAAACTGCACACAATGCTCCAGGTGTGGTCTCACCAAGACTCTATATAATTACAGCAAGATTTCCTTACTCCTGTACTTAAATCCTTTTGCAATAAAGGCTAACGTGCCATTTGCCTTCCTAATTGCTTGCTGCACCTACATGTTAGCTTTCAGTTACTTATGAACTAGAATACCCAGGTATATTTGAACATCAACAGCTGGACTATACACTCCCTTCTAGTTAGTACTCTGTGAGCAGCTCCAATGTGTACACAACCTTTCTCCAATCAGTACTGTGTCAGCAGCTGAACTGTGTACATAATCTCTCCCTGATCTGTAATGACACTCTGTAATAACAGAGTAATCTTGTATAAACTCCTTCGCCGGATGCTCCAAAAGCCCTTATTTTCCCAAATAGGATTCCCTAACCATTTCATTTGCAGGTCTAAAATTCTTAACATACTTGTGATTGTGAAACTGAATGGCTGAGGTATAAACGTGCCCCTAGATTGAGGGCATCAGTTTCAAACTGTTACAAAGTTTCTACAAATGGAAGCTGTGCATGTTCTCTTTAGGGTAGTGGTTAATGGAAATTTAAGAGGGGCATTCAAAATCATGTAGGGCTTTAATAGAGCAAAATAATTAAATTCATTTCCAGTGGCAGAAGGGTTGGTAACCAGAGAATGCAGATTTAATGTAACTGGCAAAACAAACCAGAGGAAAGGTGAAGATAAAAACTTTTACCCTGTGATTTCTGATTTGGATTGCAATGCCTGAAAAAGTGGTGGAAGCAGATCCAATAGTAACTTTCAAAAGGTAAATACGATAAATGCAGAAAATTGCAGGGCTATGGAGAAAGAGGAGGGAGTGGGACAATTACGAATAGCTTTACTAAATGGTCAGCATAGACATAATGGGCCAAATGGCCTACTTCTGTGATAAGGAGATTCAGCCAATATCATAGGCATTTCCATTTGCTTTTGAACAAATAAAACCAAGGGATCTTGATAACAACTTCAACAAAATCTTACATCTATATAGTGCTTTAATGTAGTAAAAATGAACCAAGGAACTTCACAGGAGTAGTATAAAACAAAATTTAGCATCGAACCACATAAGGAGATATTAGGACAGATGAGCAAAAGTTTGGTCAAAGAGATAGATATTAGGGAGTGTCTTAAAAGGAGAGAGAGAGTAGAGAGGCAGGGGGGGGGGGGCAGTTTAGGGGTGGAATTTCAGAGCTTAGGCCTTGGCAGCTGAAGGCACTGCCACTAATGGTGGCCTAATGGATGCCCAAAGGGCCAGAATTAGAGGTGTCCAGATGTTTCGGAGGGTTCTGGGACTGGAGGAGATTACAACAATAGGGAGAGGCCAGGTCATGATGTGATTTGGAAACAAGGATGCATATTTTAAAATCACGGCATTGCTTAACCAGGAGCCAATGTAGGTCATGGAGCACAAGAGTGATGGTTGAATTAGTATACGGGCAGCAAAGTTTTGGATGGCCTCAAGTTTACGAAGGGTAGAAAGTGGGAGGCCAGCCTGCAGTGTGTTGGAATAGTTAAATCCAAAGTTGACAAAGACATGGATGAGGGTTTCAGCAGCTAATGAGCTCAGGCAAGTGCAGATTTGAGCAATGTTATGGAGGCAGTTTTACTGATGCTGCAGATATGTGGGTGGAAACTCATCTCAGAGTCAAATAATGACACTAAGGTTTAGCCTCAAGATAGTTGCCAGGGAGTCGGTGTTTGTGATAGGGACTAAAGACAAAGGTTTCAACCTTCCTAATGATTAGTTGGATACTATTTCTGCTCATCCAGTACTAGATGTAGGACAAGCAGTCTGATAATTTAGTGAGTGGAGGGGTCAAGAGAGATGGTGGTGAGGTATAGCTGGGTTTCATCAATATATATGCAGAAACTGACATGGCATTTTCAGATGATGTCGTTGAGGCAGTGTGTAGAATGAAATAGGACGGGGATACCAGAGCTGGAGAAGCCACTGAAGGTGATTCTCTGGCTATGTTAAAGAGGTAAGAACGGAACCAGGCGAATGCAGTCCCATTTAGCTGGATGATGGTGGTAAGGAGTTGGAGGAGGATTTTTTTTTTATTATTCATTCACGGGATGTAGGCTTCGCTGGCTGGGCCAGCATTTATTGCCCATCCCTATTGCCCTTGAGGTGGTGGTGAGCTGCCTTCTTGAACCGCTTCAGTCCATGTGGTGTAGGCACACCCACAGTGCTGTTAAGAATGAAGTTCCAGGGTTTCGACCCAGCGACAGTGAAGGAATGGTGATATATTTCCAAGTCAGGATGGTGAGTGGCATGGAGGGGAACTTCCAGATGTGGTATTCCCATCCAACTGCTGTGCTTGTCCTTCTAGATGGTAGTGGTCGTGGGTTTGGAAGGTACTGTCTAAGGAGGCTTGATGAATTCCTGCAGTGCGTCTTATAGATGGTATACACTGCTGCTACTGTGCATTAGTGATAGAGGGAGTGAACGTTTGCGGATGTGGTGCCAATCAAATGGGCTGCTTTGTCCTGGATAGTGTCAAGCTTCTTGAGTGTTGTTGGAGCTGTACTCGTCCAGGCAAGTGGGGAGTATTCCATCACACTCTTGGCTTTTGACAGGCTTTGGGGAGTCTGGAGGTGAGTTACTTGTCGCAGGATTCCTAGCCTCTGACATGCTCTTGTAGCCACAGTATTTATGTGGCTAGTCCAGTTCAGTTTCTGGTCAATGGTAACCCCCAGGATGTTGATGGTGGGGGGATTCAGTGATGGTAATGCCATTGAGCATCAAGATGCGATGATTGGGCACAGTAACTGAGAACAGAACACCATTAACAATATCAGTTAACATGGGAGCCAATCAAGGAAGTTGGGTGGTCAGCAATTTAATGGGAAAAGGGTTGAGGGAGCAGGAAGTGGGCCTCATGGACAAGATGAGCTCAGAGTGCACAAGGGAGGAAAAAAGAAACTGGAGAATACTAGACAAGTCCTCATCTGGAGTGTATCTTGTGAAAACATCTCCCCCCACCCCCAAATGATTTTTAAAAAATATTTTAATAGCACATAGTTGCTTGGCCACAAACAGAATACAGTAACAATGGAGACGTTAAGACAATACGCACTAATGTTGATTTGATAACACATTTAGAAGAAAGGAAAATTACTCCAGGAAAACTGGTTTAGTTTTAATAAATCTCATCATAATCTCATAAATCTATTTAAACCTCAACTGTTAATTTTGGGACACAAGTTTCTAACAAACCAATAATTCAAGATATAAATTTTAGATCAAAGCATGCTAATAGTTACTGAGCTCAGAAATGGTCAAGAGATCACAGTCCTCAGAGCACACATGGCAGACACATTACATATTACAGTATTTAATTGCATTAATATGTTGTGGAGAATATGGTCTCTCATCTCTCCCTGAAAATGAAAGGGTAAGGGAGAACTACAGATCGCGGATGTATATTTCTCAAACATCCATTTTAAACATACAACACGCTCTCTGGCAAACATCTGCTCACACAGTTTTCTCGATTAAGGAAGTAGACAAACATCAGGATGCTCACACAGTACTGTTCCAGAAGAGCTCATGTTTAGATCTTGGCACTGCTCGTGATGTTGGACTGGGGGATAGTAGACCTCATTACAACAGATACAGTCCTCTCACTCAAACACAGTGCCAGCAAGTTTGCAACTCAGTAATAAATCCTGCAGTAATTTCAGTCCGTGGGACGCAGGGATGTCTCAGTGACTGAGTTTATTCTGAGGTGGTGTTTACTTCCAGTAAGACAACAGTGCTGCAATGTGACTGTTTCAACTTGTTTTGTAATTTCAGATTCAAGTCAAATTTATTGGTCAGGAATAAATTGGATCATGTGGTTTCAGCAAGCATTGTCTGCTCTCCATTTTTCTTATAACGTGACCACATTAGACACTCTAATGCTCGATGTACTGAGACCCTGTAAGAGTGGTCAGGGGAAAAAAGAGCTGCCACATCATTTCAGACTTTAATTACCTTCAAAAAGACTTCCAGGTCAATGACATCACGTCTCAGGGCTTCACCCAGGTAGAAAATGGTGTCCTCAATGGCATTCTCCTCTGCATAAAGATTAAGAATCTGTTTGTAGAGAGGTGCTGTCGGCACAACCACCTCATCAATGTCATTATTTTCAGACTGGCTTTCCATTTTCTCCAGGGCAATACTCAGCTCGTCGTCCTTTTTCCTCAGTATTTCAATATTCTTGTCTACCTCAGACTAAGAAAATGACAGATTTTGAGTCAATGAAATCTCAAACAATACAACAGCTAGAGCAATCAGATTTGTATAAAATGATATGGTATTTAACAGGAATTTAACTTATAAACCACACAGATGGACATTGATGCAACAAATTTCAAAAATGTCTGAGTGTCAGTCACAACTGTACTTTTACAGTGCTATCCTAAGTCATGCCCACATTAATCCATTAACTCTCCAAGGAAACCTTTTCAATATATGGCATGTACAATGAAGAAGAGGTTAGCAATCTAAAAGAGCAGTCATGAGGCTGGATCCCAAGATGTGAAGCAATCTGGAAAAGCAAGGGGGAAAGCGAAGGAAATGTGCTTTAGTCTGTAGCCAGGGTATTTTACTGGTGCCAGCAGTAACAAACACATCAGTAAATTGGCTAAAAGTTGAATAATGTATACATGTCCCCAGCATCACAGAAACCAGTCTTCAGCCAATTCAAGTCACTCCACATGACATCAAGAAACGGCTGAAGGCATGGATACTGCAAAGGCTATGGGCCCTGATAATATTCCAGCAATAATACAGAAGACCTGTGCTACCTTAGCCAAGCTGTTCCAGTACAGCTACAACACTGGCATCTACCCGGCTATGTGGAAAATTGCCCAGGTATATCCTGTACACAAAGCACAGGACAAATCCAACCCGGCCAATTACTGCCCCATCAGTCTACTCTCCATCATCAGTAAAGTGATGGAACGGGTCATCAACAATGCTATCAAGTGGCACTTGCTTAACAATAACCTGCTCACAGACACCCAGTTTGGGTTCTGCCAGGGCCACTCAGCTCCTGACCTCATTACAGCCTTGGTTCAAACATGGACAAAAGAGCTGAATTCCCGAGGTGAGGTGAGAGTGACTGCCCTTGACATCAAGGAGCCCTAGCAAAACTGGAGTCAATGGGAATCAGGGGGAAAACTCTCCACTGGTTGGAGTCATATCTAGCACAAAGGAAGATGGTTGTGGTCATTGGAGGTCAGTCATCTCAGCTCCAGGACATCACTGCAGGAGTTCCTCAGGCCCAACCATCTTCAGCTGCTTCATCAATGACCTTCCTTCCATCATAAAGTCAGAAATGGGGATGTTTGCTGATGATTGCAAAATCAGCACCATTTGCAATTGCTCAGATACTGAAGCAGTCCATGTCCAAATACAGCAAGATCTGGACAATATTCAGGCTTGGGCTGACAAGTGGCAAGCAACATGAGCGCACCATAAGTGGCAAGCAATGACCAGCTCCAACAGAGAGTCCAACCATCACCCCTTGATGTTCAATGGCATTACCATCACTGAATCCCCCACTACCAATATCCTGGGGTTATCGTCGACCAGAAACTGAACTGGACTAGCCATATAAATATTGTGGCTACAAGCACAGGTCAAAGGCTAGGTATCCAACAGCAAGTAACTCACCTCCTGCTCCCCAAAGCCTGTCCACCATCTACAAGGCACAAGTCAGGAGTGTGATAAAATACTCTCCACTTGCCTGGATGAGCACAGCTTCCACAACACTCAAGAAGCTTGACACCGCCCAGGACAAAGCAGTCCATTTGATTGGCACCACATCCACAAACATTCACTCCCTCCACCACCAACACACAGTAGCAGCAGTGTGTACCATCTACAAGGTGCACTGCAGGAATTCACCAAGGCTCCTGAGACAGCATCTTCCAAACCCACAACCACTACCATCTAGAAGGACAAGGGCAGCAGATAGATGGGAACACCGCCATCTGGAAGTTCCCCTCCATATCACTCATCATTCTGGCTTGGAAATATATCGCCGTGCCTTCACTGTCGCTGGGTCAAAATCCTGGAACTCCCTTCCTAACAGCACTGTGGGTGTACCTACACCACATGGACTGCAGCAGTTCAAGAAGGCAGCTCACCACCACCTTCTCAAGGGCAACTAGGGATGGGCAATAAATGCTCGCATAACCACCGAAGCCCACTTCCCGTGAATGAATAATAAAAAAGTGTTCCAAGTTATAGGTCATACTTCAGACATTAATTATTATACACACTAAATCCTAGGTTTAGATCTCTGTACAAAGGAGAAGGCTGTTCTCTCATCATTCTCTGATCAGGTACACATGCGCAGAAATAATTTCAATGACTATGATGGTCTTTCTGGTCTATGTCTTGTGGGGTTGGTGATGAGACCTGTTAAGATTACTGGTTTTGAAAAGCATAGCAATCCTCCTCTATGGCTCAGTCTTACCATTTCTTGGTCCAAGTGATTGACCATGATCTCCAGCTTTTGGTTGCCTTTTTTCAAGTCTTCTTCTGTTCGTTTGAGGGCATCAAGTTCAGCCTGAGCACGATCCATTTCTTCTTTCATCCGCCAGCGCAGCTTATCACTAACTGCAGAGATCAAAGAAGCACGAATCATGTCCTCACTGATGGTGCCATCTCTGGCAGGACCTGTAACATAAACTGCATGTTGGTCCAAATACCATGGGATCAACGGATTGCTCAAGGACCTGTCCATAAGAGAAATAGACGTTGCTGCAAACCTCAATCTACTGTCCTTGAGATTTAGAGCAGATTGCAAAATGATCATTTTGACCCATCTTTCATGGTCATTTCAAGATTCAAGACAGATTCACAGATAAAGCCCGTTATTTCTTCATATCGAATTTATCCTCAATAAACTCTTCAGAGAAGTAAATGAAGATTCATAAGTTTTAAGGCCGTGCTTCTATGAAAGGCAATGGAATGACAACCTGCTGTTAAAAGAAGCATGTTGCAGGAAATGAAAAAAATTGAAAACCATGCGATGGGCACAAACTGGAGGCCTTTTAGCTTCTAAGCTGTGCAATGGTCAATATATAGAAAAAATACTGTTTAATAATACCATTGACCAGGTCAAAGACATAAGTTAGAATTAAATCAAACAATGAAAATTAAAAGCATGTACATAAATTATTTCTACTTTTGTCAGTAAATTCCCAGTCCTGACTAGAAAAACAACACTTGTAAGAACATAAGAAATAGCAGGAATAGGCCACACAGCTGCTTGATCCTGATCCACCCATTCAATAAGATCATGGCTGACTTGATCTTGTCCTCAACCCAAGTTTCCTACCTGTTCCCCATAACTCTTGATTCCCCTAACCTTCAAAAATCTGTCCATGTCAGCCTCGAGTATCCTCAACTGTCTACAGTAGAGAATTACAAAGATTCACAATCCTCTGAGTGAAGAATTTTCTCCTCTAGTTGAGCTCTTATTCTGAAACTATGCTTCCTAGTTCAAGATTCCCTCATAAGGGAAAAGATCCTCTCAGCATTTATCCTGTCAAGCCCCTCAGGATCTTACATGGTTCAATAAGATCACCTCTCATTCTTCTAAACTCCAATGCGTATAGGCCCAACCTGCTCATCCTTCCTCACAAGACTGTGTATGTGGATACCTACACAATGATAGGTGGAATTGGGAGTTGAGGAGTAGTGGAAAGAAGGGTAGAAATAATAGCATAATTTTTAAATGAGTACAAAACACATGGAATGATCCTCTATGATTTTCCATTAAAACAAATAGCTCATACTAATAAATATACAAAATCAAGTTATTTAGAACTGTTGGTTTTACACCTTGGGCAATCTCATTCAGGATTTCTGTACATTGTACAGTGCTTGGTATAAGAATAAGAGACAAGTTTTCCAGTGCAGAATTGTGCTGGCGTCTGGCTGAACAGAAGTGTCTCAAGTTTATTAGAGTCAGCAAATGTAGAAGATTCCTTTCTGTTAACCTTAATAAGGCTTCCGATGCATGGTGTGTTGGAAGCCAGAGGTCAGTTAAGGTTTCTGTTCCTGATATAGCACAGTGACATTAAGAAGCTCTCTCAATGATCTTATGGTTAAATGCTGCACCATTTAAATCAGAAGGTCATGGATTTGATCCCTAGCCTGTGCTGAGTTAGCTTGGTCTCAGTCAGGGTACATTACAATATTACAATAGGACTTGGGGCTCCTAGACTCAGGAGGGGGAGACGAGATAAAATCAGACAGGGTTTTTGCTCTCACATTGCTAATCAATGTAATGATTTCTGCTGGAAAATAAATGTGTGGTCATCAAGTTTTGTACATGAACATGTTTTGCTGTGGTGCCCTACATGATCAAGTAGTCAGTCAACACTCATGAGTGATAAATGTCCACTTGCCAAGATACTGGAGAGATATTGCACCAATGGAACCCCAAAACGTACTTTCGGGTGAGAAAATTGCTGGAAAAACTTTGACAACTGTCATTGGTTGAGATCAGTTCTAGCAATTGCCAAGACTGAATGTAGCTGCAAAATATTTCCCCTCCACCATGACCAACAAACAAGAACTAAGCAACTCGAGCATGTGTACTTTTTTACAAAAAACAAATCATGATCCAAAACTGATTAAAATTTAATTACATTTCTACTAAGTTATTACAACAATATTATTTCCAGGCATTTAACCTATAAAATGAAGGGTTCCTCATCTCTTACCAACACCTGCAGCAGGAGACTGGCTGGGATATGGAGGATGCTGTGCAGTGCCTGTGGTTGGTGGATATGAGGCTGAATGGGGATATGGATATCCAGGAAACCCACTAGAAACAGGAAAGAGAAAAGGAAGCAATGAAACTACTGTTGCACCATTAAAAACATGACAAAAAAAACCAGTGAAGTACTACTGAGTACAAGTGCGATGCATGAGCAGCAGGCTGACACTGGCTGTCAGAGAAACATCTTGAAAGATTCAGGCAAATACAAGGTCCTATCAGCTACATAATATTTGGCTGCATAATGAACATGGACTGTTTTTATTGCAGCTTCTAACTGTATAATTAAAGCACACGAGCGTGCAGTAACTGGAAAATAACAGAGGCACAGGTTTCACCTTTTAACAAGTAACTCATTCAATAAGCTGGCTATCACCACAGATAACATCTGCATTTCCAAATGTTAAACTTACTGTAGCCAAGAGTATCATGCCAGGCAGGTGCTGGATCAGCTACAGAACTTACCTGTAAGTAGCATCTACATACCTACACCTAAAATTAAAATGCATCAATGCAAGCAGGTGGTGTGATTAAGTCAGAAACTGTGAACCTGCCTTCCTTTCATCTCTCTTAACTGTGGGCATAATACTGATATCTTGGTTAAGATTAGGGGTTTCCCATGTGAGTGGCTATCATGGGGCAACTCCATGCTCAAACACAAGAAACAATGGTCTTATCAACAATAGGTACCACACATTGCAATTCATTATATCTTAATACATCTTTCAAAAACCATTCAATTAAACTTCTGCACTTCAAGGAATTGTGTGGCACTAGTGAAGAAATGTATTGACTAAGTCAAATGCACTACCTCAGGAGGATGGGCCGAGTGGCAGATTCTCATGCTCCTCAATTATGTAGTTTCAATTAGACACTTTACAGCCTTCTGAATTCAACACGGCGTTCAACAACTTTAGATCATAGCCACCACTCCTATTCTTTCAAACAACTGTTGGCAATGATTCTGTTATTTCCCATTACCCCGCTCTTTCTTTACTTGTCCGATTACTAACCCCTTTTGCTCCTACCATCATCCCTTAGAATCATTTAATCTCTCCCTTCACCCTATAAGACCTTTTTTGTTCTTTTCTCCTTTCCCCTTTTCCCTGTCTCTGTGAGTGCTTAAAATCAGTTACATCTTTATCTTACCAGTTCTGATGAAGGGTCGCTGACCTGAAATGTAAAGTCTATTTTTCTCTCTCTCGCCACAGTTGCTGCATGAGTTTGAGTAGTCCCAGCACTTTTTGTTTTATTTGAACCTGATGCTAAGCCCAAATACTTAAGTTGTAGTCGTAGTTTTCCCAGAATCTGATTTACATAGTTTGCAGAGTTACCAAACACGGCTGTTCTATCAAACAATCGGCCTTCTAACACTTGAAATTGCAGTAGTTTACAGCATTTAAGACAGATACAAGCGTTAAACAACAACCATTTCCAAGAGAGAGCATAAGTGACATTACCATCGCCAAATCCCACCAACATCTGGGAGCTCACCACTGATTATAAACTCAACCAGACATGCCATATAAATGGCCCAGCTACAACTACAAGTCTGAGGCTCTACAGCTCACCTCTGACTCTCTAATGCCTCATTACCACCTACAAGAGACACCAAAGGTCCAACAAAATATTGTTCACTTGCCTGGTTAGGTATAACTCCAAATATACTCAAGAAGCTCAATACGATTCAGGACAATACAGTCCACTTGATTGACATTTCATCCACCAGCTTAAATATCCACACCCTCCATCATCAATGTACCTTGGCTTCAGTGTGTACCATCTCCAAGATGCACTGTAGCAACTGCCAAAACTTCTTCGACAACACTCCCCAGATCCACTACCTCCGTCAAAGGGCAAGAGCAACAGCAGGTGATTGGGAGCCCCGTGACTTCCAAGTTCCCCAATGCACACACCATCCTGACTCAGGCATATAGCCGTTCATTCATTGTCACTGGGTCAAAATCCTGGAACTCACAACCTTACAGTATTGTTGGAGCACCTTCACCACACGGCTCACCACCACCTTCTTAAGAACAATTAGGGATGGGGAATAAATGTTGGCCTTACCAGTGGTGAGCACATCCCAAGAACGAATATTTAAAAACACAGACAATATTGACATTTCAAAGGGCATGTATGGTGCCGATAACACACCTATTCAAATAAAGAATCAGAGTTCATAGAGCAGAAATGAATGCTTCTATTTGAATACTGGTTACTGAGAGTAGATACCACTTTCATAGCAGAAAATCCAGGCTTATGATGTATCAAGAAAATATCATCTTAGTAGTAACTATGCACCTCATTCCTGGTCTCCGACTCTGAGGACATAAGGTTTTGGATTTGTTTTCACTGAGACCAGTTCTAAAATACTATCTGCTGTTAAAATTATCCTACAGGAGCAGGCTGAATTATTTTAGAGGCGGAGATTGCCAGTGATTTACACCAGTTTATTAATTATCTTGCTCAAAACATGGGGAGCCTAGCCTTCATTGGAGGATTTGTTACTATAATGTTTAATCTTGTTCAAACAGTACCATGTATCTTTTATATCCACCCAAACAGGTAGAAGGGACTTTAGTTTAACAACTAACAATGTAGTACTCCATCAGTATTATGCTTAAGAGTATCAGCCTGGATTATGTGTCCAAATATAACACACAAATAAATACATAAATAGCTTTAAAATACAAATGTGTGTTACATCTCTGGTAAATATAAATCATACCCAGCATTCGTGTGGCCAGATGGATATGGTGCAACTCCAGCTGGCATTCCAGGCATGTAGGAAGCTGAAAAAAAAAAGGAAAAACACAACAGAACACATTAATGCTATACTAAAACAACACATACAACAGTTTGCATATCTAACATCAGCACAATAAGTCTTTCAATGGTTACTTCATCAAAAATGTGATGTGCTGAACATTTGACATTAATACAATGTGCATGGTTCAGGACATTAGATGACGTCAGTTTTTAGCCTAATATGTAATTTATCACAAGCAAATACTACCATGGAATGGTTACAGTGCAAGAGGCCATTCAGTTCATATGCTGGCTCTCTGCAAGAGTAACTCAGCTAATCCCACTTCCCTGTCTTTTCCCCATAGCCCTGGAACCAAACTGATGAGGAATTATTTGGCAATAATTTGTTTATTTTTGTCTCGCATGAAATTCTTTTTGGAGGTATTTTCTTTCTGATTCCCTTTTGCAGATTCCCATCACAGGTTTCCATCAGAAGACACACAACAATGCCTGAGACACTTCTTTGATTTTTACTTGCCTATGGGAAAGT
This sequence comes from Cetorhinus maximus, assembly GCF_964194155.1. NCBI lineage: Eukaryota > Metazoa > Chordata > Chondrichthyes > Lamniformes > Cetorhinidae > Cetorhinus > Cetorhinus maximus. The sequence continues at coordinate 86,183,362 of NC_135887.1, forward strand.
GTTTAGTCTCTGCAAATTGTCCCATGTGTGAAGGTTGCAGCCATAAACATGCATCTTATTTCTCTACAGCGCACAGCCATCAGACACTGTCCTGGGCCACCAGAAGTACAAGTTCCACATTGACTCATCAGCAACCATGGCAACTTAAGTGCCTCTAAGCATTTGTGAACACTATTAAAGAACGAAAAACTTCTCACTAGAAAGACAACAAAAAAAGCAAGGCAATTGACTATTTTACCCATGGTTTGGTGTTCTGTATTTCTTTGTAGCATTTAATTTTAAAAGGCCTCCTAAAAATACTGAACTTAAAGTGGAAACTTTGCATAGATTAAGCAAGCATATTGTTTAGACTGCAAATTACTATAGAAACTGACAAACTGAAGTACGGATAATATTGTGATTGCAGCAACCAAGAACAAACTGCATCCACTTAAACCAATGAGGATAAACATTTGCTTCAATGGAATTTCGATGGAGTTTGTTACTACAACCTTAAAACTTAAAGGTTGTTCATATTGCTGGAAAAGATAATGAAATTGCTGATACATTATCCAGAATTTAATTTTTGTTAGTATAATATAGAAATCAAAAGATCAGGCCCTATACAGAGATTCTGTGTAAGAAGTGAGTGAAAATGAGAGAGTGTGTGTTTAAAATTTTTATATATATGTTGTATATGTTTTTTGTAATGAAAAGCATTTGAAAATAGCGTTTCATTCCTTACAGATGGGGGCATGTGAGGAACCAATTTCTGGAAAATTTGAAGGACAATGAATTTTGGACATTCTTCCTCCAGAGTTATTTTTAAAAGTTTGCAATACTAATTCTGGGTTGTGATTATGCCATTCTTTAAGAAACTATGGGTCAAGATAGATGCAGGGAACACCTGCTGAGGGATGAGGTACTTTGTATATCTAAGTTAACAAAGAACTACTGTGCCAGGCTAAAGACCATTGCAGATTTGTTAAACACACCTGACCTGAGAGAAGTATTCTTTGAGCCTTTGAGCCTATTCTTTCAGTCTTTGCAAACTCTAAGTCAGTGTGTGTGGGTATGCGTGCCTTAGAAGGAAGGCAAGGAAAATACTCTTTCTTTTCCTCTCTCTGCCCCACCTTTATGTTACATGCAGACTAGGTGAGTTAAACTTCCCTCAGAAATGCCTCATCAGAATAAATCATCTGTTTTTTTTAAAGTCTACAAAGTTGTGATAAGTAAGAGTCATCAAGGACAGTTTTACCAGAAAATCCGTCTGAAAGAACTTCCAGATCTATTGTGACCAGGATTCTGTTACATCAACAGTGCTGAGATCTTACCAAGTTTTTATCCTTTTAAAAGAAACTTTCCCATACTCAGCCTCTGCGAAGGACTGTATTTGTTTTATCCTGTTTTGACTTGATGTATGGGGGTTCAAATATCTGTTTTTTTAAAAAGGGGAAAATCATTACACTTCTAGACTGCAACTGGTATGTTAACCAGTTTATTAACCTGTTTCTGGAAAGAAGTTTGTTTTATAATAAATCAATATTTTTTGCGTTTACTGAAAGAAGCTTGGTTACAGTCTTTTTATGCTGGGAATAATAGTATAACAATAACAAAGGTAACAATTAGCCAGTTTTGTGGGTGAATTAAACATTTAAACTATTGTTATGACCAGTGGAGAAGTGGGGCTAGAATTAACTGTGCACTCCTTCCATCACGGTCCATAACAATTACATAGGTCTGGAAGGATTTTTTAAAATCCATTTATGGGATGTGAGCATCACTGGCAAGGCCAGCATTTATTGCCCATCCAATTGCCCTCGAAAAGTTGGTGGTGAGCTGCCTTCTTGAACTGCTGCAGTCTATGTACTATAGGTACACCCATAATGCCGTTAGGTAGGGAGTTCCAGGAATTTGACTCCGTGGCGATGAAGGAACGGCAATATATTTTCAAATCAGGATCATGTATGACTTGGGAGAGAAACATAAGAACGTAAGAAATAGGAATAGCTCTGCCATTTAATATAGTCATGGATGATTTCCTGCCTCAATTCCATTTTCCCACCGCATCAGAAATATATCTATCCCAGCCTTAAATATACATAACAATGGAGTATTCACAACCCTCTAGGGTAGAGAATTCCAAAGATTCACGACCCTCTGAGTAAATAAATTTCTCATCTCAGTCCTAAATAATTGATCCCTTCTAGATTCCCCAGCACCAGAGGTAACGACCCATCAGTGTATGTTTCTTGTATGTTTCAATGAAATCACCTCTCATTCTTCTAAATTCCAGAGAGTACAGGCCCAATTTACTAAGCCTCTCATTATATGACAATCCTCTCATTTCAGGGACCAATCTAGTGAACCTTCGCTGTACTGCCTCCAATGTAAGTGTATCCTTCCCTAAATATGGAGACCAAAACTGCACACGGTATTCCATCTCACCAAAGGCCTGTACAATTGCAGCAAGGTTTTCTTATTCTTGTACTCCAGTCCCCTTGCAATAAAGGCCAACATGCAATTTGCCACCCTAGTTGCTTGCTGGACCTACATGCTAACTTGTGGTCCTTGTATGAACATATCATCTTTGAACATTTAAAAGTTACACAGCTTGTCACAATGATGGGGAATTGTGACTGAGCGATATCTACCCGTAACTCCACAAAAAAACACTGACCATAGATGGTTGTCACAAGTCACATGATGTCTGGAAATGTAAGTTGACCACTAATCTACTATATGGTTTGCAGTGCAGACATGCCCTGACATGATTGTTCATGGAATTTCACACCTGGGGGCTGTCAAGGTCCGTTATTCAAAGTAATGGAAATGTTATTTGTATTTTTATGAGCTTACCTCTCCAGCAGAGACGAAGAGTCCATCATGACAATGGAGAACTGCTAGCCAGCCAGGATATATAATCAACAGGCACTCAAACCCCCTATGGAGGATGAAAGAACCCCATCTCCTGTTGGTTTCTACTATCTTGAAACGTGTCAAAAGTTTCTGAGTTGAAACATCAAAATGCGATTACTTGTTCTAAAATGACTACAGCAGACTTGGTAATCGACTTCCTTTGGAATAAACAGCAAGCAGGACTTTAAGAACGGGGTTTGCCAAGCAGAAATACAGAGGAATATGGAAATAATTGCTAATAGAACAGTAAGGAATCTCTTCTCTCTCTTAAATAAAGATTAATATATTACATTCAACTCTATTAGCAATTATCTTGTGTATTGACCTTTTGCGTTGCACCATATCGAATGCCTTTTGGAAATCCAAGTGCATCACACCTACCAACTTCTCTTTATCTATACTAATAGTTACATACTCAAAATCCGCTAACAAATTTATAAAACATGATTTCTCTTTCACAAAAACAATGCTGACTCTGTCTGGTCATACTAAGGTTCTCTAAGTGTGTTATTAAGGCTTCCTTGATGGTAAATTCCAGCATTTTCCTGGTTTGTAGATCCCTGTTTTTTCTCCCTCCTTTCTTAGGTAGCAGTATTATATTTGCTAAAATAGAATCTGTTGGGGCTGTTACAGAATCTAAGGAGTTTTGGAAAATCATAACCAGTAGATCTACTATCTCTGCAGCTACCTCTTTTAGAACCCGAGGATATAGGCCATCAGGTCTCGGGGGCTTGTCAGCTTTTAGTCCCTTAACTTTCTCTAATACTTTTTCTCTGTTGATATTAATTATTTTAAATACCTTACTCTTTTTAGCCCCATAGTTACCCTCTATATCTGGTATGTAATGTATCTTCTACTGTGATGACAGACACAAAATATTTGTTCAACATTTCTATCACTTCCTCATTCTCGATGATAATTCCTCATGTCACTGCCTCTAAGGGACCAACATTTGCTTAAGCTACTTTCCTTTTCACATATTTGTTAAAGTTCTATTACGATCCTGACAGGGGCTATTAGCATTTAAAGAAGAAATTGGAACACCCATCTATTAACCAACATAACTACGCCACAAAATTTCACTTTTTTCAACAAAAATAAACTTTATTGTATATCAAAAAGAATTAAACAAAGTAAGCATTGTTAACCTAAAACTATAGTTTACAACTACGTATATTATGCACTCAGCTTTACTTTTTACTTCTCCCAAGAGTTCCCTTATCTTAAGAATTTTTTACGGTGCATTGATTTCTCCTGCAACCAACCCAAAAGGTATGCCTCAGTCCTCTGGAATTTACTTTACTTCTTCCTTAGTATTCCAGCTATTCCTCGAGGTACAAATTCTATGGAAGTTTTTCCAATAGCTGTTTGGCTTCATGACCCTCCACCTTTTCTTTACAACCTTCACGACTGCGGATGCCTCAGCTCCTTGTTTGGGTTGCTGGCAGGTATCCAACTACTTTCCCACAGCTTACCAAGCTAACTCTGCTGACTATTTTCTGCCATAAGGCTCTGTGAGGACCACTACAGAAATCTTATATTAGATACAAGCTAGAGCAAATCGGCCAACTGCTTTTCTCTCACAAAATTCAAGCTGAGATAGAGCCCCCATCTGCATTCCATGTGGTGAATCATGAAGTTAGTATTTTCTTTGCTCGAAATGCAGGCCCAACTGACTATTACCTCCTGTTGGCTCTCTCAATCTGGTGAGGTGCAGTCTTCACCAAAGCAAAATGACAACTGCCTCTGTCTGTTTCCAAACTAAGCTGCTCACTTCTGTCAGTGAACACACACACAGATAAACCAAAAAGCCTTCTAACCCCACATCCCTTCTCCATGATTGTGGCATGCTCTGGGATAATTCAGAAATGCAAACAAATTTTTTTACCTTCAACATAACTCTGATTCTGGAACATATATGAATAATTTCAATCTCTAATGGAGTTTTACAACCCTCTTTCTCAGAATTTCTAGCTTTTAGCTTATTTTATGGAAATAACAATAGACACCCTGGCTTTATCAAGAGGTCCAAAAATGGATCCTCTATTGTTCAATGTTTACACTTCTCACTCTGAGCTCGAAGATAAACAGATTAACTTTTAATTGTAATTAACTCCAAGCTTGCTGGAATTGCATTTCCTTCACAGTTGCTCATCAGTTTCTCAATCTGGCACCTCCGTTTTCTACAGTTACAATTTTAATTTCTAAAATTAAAAGTTATATTCTAAAGCATATGAATTATGAACTAAATATTCTCAATAGTTCTTATGATCTGTTTTGAAAATTCTTGGCTAGTTTCCTCTCATATTCTATTTTTCCCTATTTCAATCAACTTTTTGCAAGTATCAGGTGGAGGTGTTCCCAGGCACCTGCTTCCCTCATCTTGTTAGTTTGTAGAAGTTGCAGGTCTGGAGATGCTGCCAATGAAGCCTTTGTGAGCTGAAGTTTTTTTTTATTCGTTCATGAGATGTGGGCATCCCTGGCTAGGCCAACATTTATTGCCCGCCCCTAATTGCTCTTGAGAAGGTGGTGGTGAGCTGCCTTCTTGAACCACTGCAGTCTATGTGATGTAGGTACACCCACAGAGCTGTTAGGGAGGAAGTTCCAGGATTTTGACCCAGCGACAAGTGAAGGAGCTGTTCCAAGTCAGGGTGGTGAGTGGCTTGGAGGGGAACTTCCAGGTGGTGGTGTTCCCATATGTCTGCTGCCCTCATCCTTCTAGATGGTAGTGGTTGTGGGTTTGGAAGATGCTGTCTAAGGAGGCTTGGTGAGTTCCTGCACTGCATCTTGTAGATGTTATACACTAGTCATGTTGTATCAGTGGCGGATGGAGTGAATGTTTAAGGCTGTGGGTGGAGTACCAGTCAGGCAGGCTACTTTGTCCAGGATGGTGCCGTGTTTCTCTAGTGTTGTTGCAGCTGCATTCATTCAGGCAAATGGACAGTGTTCCATCACGCTCCTCTCTTGTGCCTTGTCGATGGTTCTTAAGATGTGGGCATCATTGGCACGGTCAGCATTTAATGCCCATCCCTAATTGCCCTTGATGGTGAGCTACCATTTTGAACCACTACAGTCTATCTGATGCAGGTACACTCTGTGCTATTAGGGAGGGATTTCGAGGATGTTGACCAAGAGGCAGTGAAAGAATGGTGGCATAGTTTTTAATTAACAATGGTGAGTGACTTGGAGGGGAACTTGCAACTGATGGCATTCCCGTGCACCTGCTGTTCTTGTCCTTCTATATGGTAGAGGTTGTGGGTTTGGATGAGCCCTGGAAAGGTGCTGCAGTGCATCTTGTAGATGGTACACATTGCTGTCACAGTGTGCCAGTTGTGGAGGAAGTAAATGTTGAAGGTGGTGGAGGGGTTGCCTATCAAGCGGTCTGCTTTGTCTTGGATGATGTCAAGCTTGTTGAGCATTGTTGGGGGTGCACTAATCCAGGCAAGTGGAGAGTATTCCGTTACACTCCTGGCTTGCAGGTGGTGGACAGGCTTTGGGGAGTCAGGAGGTGAATAACTTTCCACAGAATTCCCAGCCTCTGACATGATCTTGTAGCCACAGAATTTATATGGTTGGTCCAGTTAAGTTTCTGGTTACTGGTAATACAGAGGATGTTGATGGTGGGGAGTTCAGTGACGGTAATGTCATTGAGTGTCAAGGGGAGATGGTGAGATTCTCTCTTGTTCGAAATGCTATGTCACTGACGTGGCACAACTCTCATTTGCCACTTATCAGCCCAAGCCTGAATGTTGTCCAGGTCTTGTTGCATGTGGGTATGGACTGGTTTCAGTATCTGAGGAGTTTTGAATGGTACTGAACAATGTGCAACCATCAGCAACATCCCCACTTCTGACCCTATGTTGGAGGTCACTAATAAAGCAGCTGGTGGTTGGGCCTAGCACACTACCCAGAGCCTGCAGCGATGTCCTGAGGCAGAGATGACTGGCCTCCAAAATCACAACCATCTTACTTTGTGCTAGGTATGACTACAACCAATGGAGTGCTTTCCTTCTGATTGCCTGCTTTAATTTTGCTAGAGCTCCGTGATGCCACGTTCAGTAAAATGCTATCTTGATGTCAAGAGAAATTACTCTCACCTCATCTCTGGAATTCAGCTCTTTTGTCCATGTTTGGGTCAAGACTGTAATGAGGTCTGGAGCTGAGTGGCCCTGGCAGAATCCAAACCGAACATCAGTTAGCAGGATGCTGCTGAGTAAGTGACATTTGATGGCACTGTCAATGACACCTTCCATCATTTTGTTGATGACTGAGAGTAGGTTGGTGGAACAGTAATTACTTAGATTGGATTTGTCCCGCTTTTTGTGGACAGGACATATGCTGGGCAATTTTGCCCATTGTTGGATGAATGCCTGTGTTGTAGTTGTACTGGAACAGCTTGGGTAGAGGCACAGTTAGTTCTGGAGCACAAGTCTTCAGTAGTACAGCTAGTATATTGCCAGGACCAATAGCATTTGGTCTTCCAAGTGTCTTGAGCTGTTTTGTTATCACGTGAAGTAAAATGAATTGTCTGAAGACTGGCATCCATGATGGTGGGGTACTCAGGAGAAGGCCGAGATGGGCCATCCACTCAGCACTTCTGGCTGGTTGCAAATGCTTCAGCTTTGTCTTAAGCACTCATGAGGGCAGGGGTGTTTTTGGTGCCTCCTCCAGTTCATTATTTAATTGTCTACCATCATTAATGACTGGATGTGAAAGGATTGCAGAGCTTTGATTACTGGAGAATATGCAGTCAAGGACCTGCTCTTGCAGCCGCAGTATTTATGTGGCTGGTTCAGTTAGGTTTCTGGTCGATGCCAACTCCCAGGATGTTGATGGTGGAGGATTTGGCAACGGTAAGGTAATGTCATTGGATCTCGAGGAGTGGTGATTAGATTGTGCTTCTGTGAAGTGAAGATGCTGTCTTTCAATATTCAACCTACTTTTTGTAAAATGTAATTACTGCATGGTATTTAGTTTATCTTTCTTCTTTTGTGTGTAAAGTTTTACTTGCAAATAAAACTCAACCATAGTTTTAGAGTATTTATACGCAATTGCCTAGAGAGATGCCATTTCCTGCCTTTTGAGGGAATGAGGAAACATGATGAATGGCCCACGCAACACCAATAAGGAATTTACACGGTTAATTAGTAGACCTGACCAACGCAATCCATACCCAGCAGAGAACAGGGAAAGATGCAAGTTTCAGTCAATAAAGATTCAACCTAGTTACAGAACTGAATAGATGGTTATCTCCAACCATCACTGGCCCTCTATCCAGCTCTACTTGCCTCACCTCCCCCCCTCAAACCAGCTTATATTTCACCTCTCTTCTATTTTTACTTAGTTCTGTTGAAGGGTCATTCGGACTCGAAACGTTAACTGTGTTCCTTTCCATAGATGCTGCCAGACCTGCTGAGTTTTTTCAGGTATTTTTGTTTTTGTTACAGAACTGTAGTATAGCCATAATCCTAAGAAAGATACTTCGGAAGACAGGTCAATAAAACAAATAGGCAATCAAGGTATCAGCAGTAATCTATGCAATAAACCTAACATATTCTCACCAATAAGCATTATCTATTGCATAAGAATGCAGAGGAGCAATGTTCAAACAGATTACAATTTATTGTTTATGATCAGAGTTAAAGAAGTGAGCGACCTTTGCTCATCCTTGGTTTTGCTTATCTTATTCCTGTCCTGTTGTAAAATGAATCTCATTCTATAAATACATTCCTCTTTATTAAAAAAATACATAAAAGGAGCCTACTTAGACTTGCGGTGTGATCTGGGACACAACAGGTTGACTCGACTCCACCATCCTACAAGAAGTTGCAAACAAAAAAGTAGCAGCATTCTACCTTACCCTGCAAATTCAGGACCAGAGCTTTTATTAAATTTATTCTTTCATGGGATTTGGGCATCACTGGCAAGGCCAGGATTTGTTGCTCATCTCTACCTGCCCTTAAACTGAGTGACTTGCTAGGCATTTCAGAAAATAGTTAAGAGTTAACCACATTGCTGTGGGTCTGGAGTCACATGTAGGCCAGACCAGGTAAGGATGGCAGATTTCCTTTTCTAAGGGAGATTAGTGAACCAAGTGGGAAACAAGGAGCCCCAGAACAACAGGGACTTCAGAAATCAGATTTACCAGAACCAGTAGGGGGCAACACAATGCACAGCAAACCAAGAAGTTGACAACTAAATAGGAATGCAGGACCACCTCATCTGACTGCTACTACAGCTGGAAGAAATCAGGCATGGGTCCACAAGACCTACTCTCCCTCCATCTGAGCATTCCACCCAGCACGTGGAACAGTAATTACTTAGATTGGATTTATCCCGCTTTTTAAACACAATGCCCAAACTCATTGTGGGTCTACATAGCAATGTTTGGCAAGACCATATAATTTACAGCAGTCATGGCTGACTGCTATATAAACAGAAATGGCAAACTGAGAAGCGGATTAAAACAACAAATTGTTCCTAGGTTACCTATGGAAGGGATAGATTTTATTCCGGGTAATGATTTGGTTTCAAATTCTTAGCATCTTAAGAGTTTTGAGAAAGCCAGATGAGGTGAGAAAAAGAGGGGCATGGTTTCAGAATAAGGGGTCTCCCATTTAAGATGGGGATAAGGAGGAATTTCTTTCCTTAAGAGCTTAGGGAATCTTCAAAATTCTCTACCCCAGAGGGCTGTGGAAGTTGATTCATTTAATATATTGTAGGCTGAGATGGACAGATTTTTGAATATAACGAAGTCAAGAGTTTTACGGAACAGGAAAGAATGTGCAGTAAGGAATGTGCAGTAAAGAACAAGATCAGATCAGCCATGATTTTGTTGAATGGCTCTAGGGACCAGATGACCTACTCTGCTGCTATTTTTGATGTTATGTTCACTGGCCAGAACACTAAGAAAAAAGCAGATATAAAATGCCTTCAGAACGCACACGCATTCGTGGGAGAAGCCCAAACATAACAGATTTTGACAGGAAACAGCAACTGATATTGCATCATAGCAGGAGGCTGTGCAGAAGTGAAGATAGAGGGCAGGATTTTTCATCCCGCAGGTGGCCATGCACCCAACACAAACGGGAGTCAAATAGTGCTTGACGACATCGGGCGAGCGTCCCGGCGTCATCGCACACTCGCAATCTTTTGGTCGGCAGCACGCCCGCTGACAATTAAGAGGTCTATTAAGGTCCTTAAACAAGTAATTAAATTGTATTTATTGCCGCCTGTTCAACTGTTCAGTTGGCGGGCGGGCGAATATGGAAAGGTAGCCTTCACATTTTTTATGAAACATCATCCAAGGGCAGGATGAGGTTTCCAATGGTAACTAAAAAAAAAAATTTTTTTTAACATATCCCTCTTCATGTGACTGAGTCACATGTGGGGACATGTTTATATCATTTGTAAAATGTTTATTTTTCATTTTAAAATTCTTCAGCTCCCTAAGGCAGCTCTGTGCCTTCAGGGGGCTTTCAGCATGCACTCCCCTGCGCATGCGCAGACTTCAAGCTCGCACTCCTCCCACCCCTGCCCCTGCAGCACTGAGACTCTCAGCGTGTATTTCACGCTGGCTAACTGTTAATTGGCCAGCCAGCATGAAATCACGGTTGGAGCCTGATTGTGGGCAGCGGTCCATCTCACAGCCGTTCCCAGGCCTGCCCGCTGCGCCCGTCCGACAAGGGGAAAATCCTGCCCATAATCACTAGCAATTTTCGCGGAGGTTATCCTCCGGAAAGCCTGCAGAATCAGTGTAAATGGGAGACTGAAGGACTCTCGTGAAATTTTACTTATGTTTTTTTTAATGCACAGACTTTTCCACGACACACTCTTCTCTGGGATGTCTCCATTTATTTACTTAATAATATAAGGTACAGTGTGAACCAGAACTAAAAACTATCAGCAGTTTGCAGCTCTGTAATAAAACAGAGAAGTTCTCAAAGGGTGACATGTGCAATCTGAGATATGGAAAGACAACTTGTAATTGAACCATAGAGATTAAAAAGGCACAGGTTTAATATATTGATAATAAGTCAGCCAAAGCCAAGTTTGAATCCCTCCAATCAAATTTTTGTTCCTGTCACAGTACTGAACCGGTTCTTATCAAAGTCATGAATGACATGCTGTGTGACTGTGACAAATGTAAACTATCCCTCCTCATCCTTCTTGATCTGTCTGCAGCCTTTGACAGGGTTGGCCATTGTTCTTCTCCAACACCGTTCCACTGCCAGCTGAGTGGGGCTGCTCTCACACGGTTCCATTCTTACCTAATTGTAACCAGAGTGTCACATTCAATGGTTTATCTTCCCATTCCTGCACAGCTAACTGTTGTGTTTCCTATACTTGGTCCCCTTCTATATCTCATTTATATGCTGTCCTCAGTGACATTACCTGAAAACACAGCATCACTTTTCCCACATACGCTGAAGACACCCAGCTCTACCTCATCAGCATCTCTCTCGTCTCCTCCACTGTTGCTAAGTTATCAGACTGGATGAGCAGAAATTTCCTCCAACTAAACATTGGGAATATCAAAGCCATCACGACAAACTCTGTCCCTGAGCCACTGACTCCATCCCTTTCCCAGACAACTGTCTGAAGCCGGAACAGACTGTTTGCAACCTTGATGTCATATATCTCCCTGAGATGAGCTTCCGATCATACGTGTGTTCTTACAGGTTGCTTATTTCCATCTCAGTAACATGACCTGACTCCACCTCTGCCTCAGCTCATCTGCTGATAAAACCCTTATTCATGCCTTTGCTACAGACTTGACTGCAGATATTCACCCGTTTAAAGCACATTCTAATGGCACATTGTAGCATGATTGGTGATTAAGGACGTTCCCAATAGCGATACCGCCATTTTCGTTTTGGCGTGGTTATTGAGCATGCTCAGAGTTTTAAAAAACAAGCTGCCATTTTGCCACTTCCCTGATCTTCCTGACTCACCGCTTCATTTCCCAACCTTCCTGCTGGCCACTTTCTTCCTGACTCTCCCACTTGCTGATCCTCTTGCTCCCTCCCTCTCGCACCTCCACTCATTCCCTCCCTCTCGCCAACCCCCCCCACACCCTTGCGAGGGTTCAGGAGAGGGAAGCAGTGAGCAAGAACGAGCAGTGAGCAGGAGAGTTGGCAAGCCGGGAGGGTCGGGAAGGCAGCAAGTTTGGAGATGTGATGAGTTGGAAGAAGCATAGGATCGAGAAGAGAAGTGGTGAGTCAGGAGAAACGGTGAATTAGAAGAGGTGGCGAGTCGGGATGGTCAGGGAGGGAAGTGGCATGTGGGAGAGGTAGTGAGCAGGGGGCTCAATGAGCAGGAGGCTAGGGGAGGGAAGCAGCGAATCGGAGAGTCTATAGATCTGGTGAGCTGGGTGTGGGAAGCAGCAAGCAGGAGAAAAGTTGAAAGACTTAGTACTGTAAGTTATTAGGAGCTAGTAAAAAGATCTTTGTGGCAGTTAGATTCAAAGCAACTAAAAGTTTTTAAATGTAAAAATTACGGGTCAGGAATATAAAACACCCTTATTACATGTTTTCTTATGGGAAAGTGATTTTCTTTTAGCACCTTATCATTTAAACTTTTTTTTAGGAACACATTAGGAATGCTAGATGAGGGATAGCTGTATTCCAATGTACACTTGGCCAATTTCCACATTCTACCCTCCGGAAACTTGAGGTCATTCAAAACTCTGCTACCTGTGTCCTTACTCACATCAAGTCCTATTCACCCATCACCCCTGTGTTCACTGACCTACACTGACTCCGGGTTAAGCAATATCTTGATTTTAAAATTTTCACCTTGGTTTCAGATCCTCCCATAGCCTTGCTCTCTTTGGATCGCTATAATCTTCCCAATCCCACAACCCTCTAAGGTATATGTACTCCTCTAATTCTGGCCTCTTGGGAATCCCCGATTTTAATTGTGCAACCTTTGATGGCCATGCCTTCAGCTGCCTAGGCTCCAAGCTCTGAAATTTCCTTTCTAAACATCTCCATCTCTCTTTCCTCCTTTAAGACATTTTTAGTCATCTGCCCTAATATCTCCTTTGGTGGCTTGACTTCCAAATTTTATTTTTTAATGCTCCTGTAAACTGCCTTGGCTTAAAGGTGCTATATAAATTTTTGTTCTTTTTGTTCATGTGCACCAAGTGCCATTACTGGTTTCAGTGTTCATGAGTTAGAGAGGAGACAATTACCCAAGTTTTCTGTTGCGGATAGTTTCCCACTGGCCCCGATTGCAAGGGGGATGTTGAGGTAATGGCTAAAGGTGGATTAGCTTTAGTTGCCCCTGTTGTCAAATAACCTAATACTTACTGTCTATAAGTCAAGAATTTTGGCACCATTTTAGAGTGTAACTCTGGAACTGCACCTTGATGCAACAGATTGGGAAAAAAATATGAAGCTATCAAGAGACAGTCTTAAGTGTTCATGGTTTCAGCAGGACAAAAATTAATCCCCCTGGTTTTAATCGCATTGTCTTTCTCAGAAAACTACTTACTGGTCGGAGGTCCTGTGGCTTGGTACGGTGGGTACTGTGGAGGTGCAGCTGGTCTCGAAAACACTGGAGGCTCCTCCCCAAACATGACTACCATCACTTGAATCAGCCCATACAGGTCAGAATGTGGCTGAAGGAGGAAAGAAAATGAACAGAAATACCTTCATTAAAAATGTCTGTTTAAACACTTACATTTTCACAATGAGTGCAGTCTGAGCCGTATTTCCATATGGAAATAGGGACAGAGGATTTCACCATGATTGGATCATTTATACAAATGTGACAATTGAAAGGAACTGCTCATCAATAAAGTGAAAAATAGTATAAAAGGAATGGAATACAATTAGTAACGCAGAAAGGAGTTGAAAATAATCATATTCAATGTCTTATGTGTTTTATAACCAGAACAGAGAATAGAAGTTAACTGAGGTTATCCTGAGACCACAATAAAGACTGCCATCTTGTAGAATGAAGACCAGAACTATACCCTTTAACTGAAACACAAGAACAAAATAAATGGCAGTAATGGTGAGACAAGCATAGGTCCCATAAGGGGCCTTAAGCAAGCCACAAGGTAGCCAATAAAAAATACCAATTGGTTCCTCAATTGAGGAGCAGGCAAAAATTCTGAGACCTTTTCTCCTTGGTCCTTTGGAGCCGTGAGTCCCCAGTTGAAGTGGCAGAGTACAGGACCACATAATTGCTACAGCGCAGGAGGAGGCCATTCAGCCCATCGTGTCTGGACTGGCTCTCCGAATGAGCAATTAATTCTAGTGTCATTTCCCCATTTCTCCCTGTAACCCTGAATATTTTTTCTTTTCAGTTAACAGTCTAATTCCCTTTTAAATGCTTTGATTGAACTTGCCTCCACCACAGCTTCGAGAGGTGTTGGCTAGCTACTTCTGCTATGTAAATTACCCTACCCTCAGAGGGCAAGAGCCTGAAGTTCAGACTCTCATCACCTCTGAGTTTCCAGAAATTTTGGCTCCATACACTTTGGAAGCATTCACATGCAGCTGGGCAATGGCAGAGTTGGAACAGTACAGAGACATGCTTTAATGGGTCAGAAGTGGGTCAAGAGGTTTTGTCATTTACTTTCTCACTCCATATGAAGAAAATTGCCCAGCCTGTCACTATCCACTAGCCTTTCCCTGGTAGTGCCCAGTCTGCCATTACCCAACTCTCCCCTTCCACCCCACCCCAAAGATCAGGCATGATCTTATTAAATGGCAGAGCAGGCTCAAGGGGTTGAATGGCCTACTCTTGCTCCTTGTTCGTATGTTCCAAGAACATAGGCTGTCAGTATCTGTCCCTCCCTGGGGACACTGGCTGCCAAATATCCACCTCTTCCTAAATATACAGGTGCCAGTAATTGCCTGGGAAATGGAGGTACATAGAGCTGCCGCATTTAAAACAACATGCGATACTCACATGTTTCCATTCATGCAGGTAGGGGAGGTAGATCTTCCCATTGGCATCAACATGTTTTCCTGTTTTAATCATCATGGTGCTGGTGGGTTTTACAAAGCAGATGGGAGGGTTGTAAGGATAAGTGTCCAGTAACCAAAGGCACACAGGGATATTGTACGTATTTCCTGCAAAGAAAGGGAAGAAAAAAAATTGAGACAAAAACCTCACAGCTTGCAAAAAAAAAATGACAGTTCATTCAAGAAAAAACAAATCTGGGTGGTGGGGGTACTGTTAGTTCCAACTACTCCGGCATTTTGTAGTTAAAAAAAATTAACTAAGGCAAGAATTAAATTTCTTACCACTTCCAAGAACTGGCATACTAATGGGCCAGACAGGCAATGTCACCAATGCTCAGTGAAGGCTGGGATTCTGAGTGTATCTATTTCCCTTATACACCACCACCCCAACCTTTGGGATGCATGCAGCATTCCCCTTCAGTAATATAACTGGAGAAGCTTACTAAGGGTGTTTTGGTGCCGTCAAATTATATTTTAAAAGGAACATTCATTTAATATAAAATCAATTACTCCCCCAAATACTTCACTTCTTATTTAATTGTAATGTATATACTCCTGCTTTAGCAATAATGGCAAAAAATATTGAGAGAGAAGATTGTGTATTTTATTCATACTTAATGGCTATGATCAGAAAATGGTCAACAGTAGAAACATTCATGAGGCCATTTCTCATGCAGAACTGCAAACTTCTTGGAAGTCAGACGGCGGAGAGTTTAACTATAAAAACATGGACTTTCTAAAGTTGCACTTCTCTTCTTTAAATTACTGGATATGCTGCACACCCTGATCCAGTCTCCTGGCTGCTTTGAAATATTTTCAAAGCCTCCCTGAATAACAGCTCTTACACAAAGCTTGCCCCACTTATCACACATGCATCATCCGCACCCACCCAACCCATCACTCCACACAGCCTGTTTGCATGGTGCCAACCCCAACAACCTATCCCAAAAGGGCTCTTATATTTCAGTGGCCCTGCAAATTGCTCCTTACACTCAATTTGAGACTTTTTCATCATTCAATCCTTACCTCTGTAACTGACTGGGATAGTACCAGTGAGACTCATCAGCTCCTGAGATGAACCATTGTTAAATACTGAAATCAGGTAGGAAAAAAAATCAAGTCACACACAATCATAAAGATCAATGGAAAACCATGCAGATTTATGAACAAGAGTTTAGCTTCACCAATACCTAGTAGGTTAAACACGCCACCTGGTGCAGCACCTTGGAATATCAGCACAGGGAGCAATGAAAATTCAGCAAATGGTTCAGGACTCCTGAACTGATGTGGGAATATGATGTTGGAGGAGATAGTGGTTATATAAGAAAGCTGAAAAAATTTTCACTCATGATTTCTACCCAATGAGCCCTGCTTGAATTGACACATCAAGGACCATTGATATCTGTGCTGTAAAAAACAGCTCACTGATGCTCAATGCCTGGGTTCACAAACATCAATGGCCATTTTGGGAGAGGTATTGGATAGCTGGCAGCAATATGGCTCCATAGCCCAGTGATAATCTGCACCTTTAGGGGTGGTAGGAGGGAATTGCATTAGATTTACTGGAAATGAAAAGATATTCCACCAGAAAACAAAACGTTGTGAACTTAAAGTCTCAGTAGGCACAATATAATAGACAGTACTACATTAACAGAATTTATATGTAGGTTAGAGGTATTGGCTTTTAATACATCCAATATCCAAACAACAATAAATTTTATATTTAAGTGACTTAGATAAATTTAAGTCACAGGTAGAAAAACCAATCAAAACAACCAAAAGGGAAACAGAACTCTGTAGGGCAATCCAATGAAATGCAAAAGATGATGTCTCCTGAATAATAACAGCATATTGTAACCATAAATGGTCAGTACGTAGCAATTGATTTTAAACTGGTCCTTGGCTCCTGGATTATGCAGCCCAGGGTCTCCCATAACTGGTGGTTAGATGTAATTAAACTGCTGGATTTAGTTAGATTGGTGCCCAGGAACCCCAGTTTTCCCCTTGGTCAGTGTTATTCTGACCAGTTAAGGAGCTACACAGGCAGTAGAGTGATTTTCAGAAGGCCTGGATGATGCAATGACACACACAGCATGCGAATTGGCCAATATACCATGGTTGGCACTTGCATCAAAACACATTTTAGTGCTGGCTCAGAGGGAAACCAGCAGCATAACAGATTGAGCAAGTGGCACCTCCCTTTGGACCAAGCATGTAATACAACAGAGGCCTTTTTAAATGGTTTACAGGATGGGGGGTGTCACTGGCAAGGCGACTTTTTATTGCTCATCCCTAATTGTCCTTAACTGATTGACTTGCTAGGCCATTTCAGAGGGTAGTTAAGAGTCAACCATATTGCTGTCGGCTGCAGTCATTTACAGGACTGACTGGATAAAGGTGGCAAATTTCCTTTCATAAAGACATTAGTGAACCAGATGGGCTTTTATGACAATCTAGTAGTTACACCCCGGCCGCCATGGTACAATTTAAACTCACTTCTCTAGATTGGTAGTTCAGGCCTCTGGATTGCTAGTTCAGTAACAAAACCTCTACACTACCATTCCTGAAACATAGGAGTAACATCGATACATGAGCACTGAACAACACAGTACACTGACAGAGTGTGAACACCAGTGCAGCGCTAACACTGACAGGCAGTGAACACCAGTACAGCATTAAAACTGACAAGCAGTGAACATCAATATAGCATTAATACTGACAGGAAGTGAACACCAGTACAGTGCTAACATTGGCGGGGAGTGTGCACCATCACAGTGTTAATGCTAACATGGTGTGAACACCAGTACAATGTTAACACTGACAGGGTATGAAAACCAGCAGTGTTAACACCAGTATAGTGTTAATACTGACAAGAAGTGAACACCAGTACAGTGTTAATACTGACAGGGTGCAAACGCCAGTACAGTGTTAACACTAACAGGGTATGAACACCAGTACTGTGTTGTGAGGAACATGTCTTTTTATTTCTGTTGGACTGTTGTAAAGGACGTATCTTTTTATTTTCTGTTGGACTGTGGATTAGAATTACAATGGCTGCAGGATGAAAGACATGTCCACTGGAACAGGATGAGAGATATATACAATGTTGCAGGTCTGGAACAGAGCGTGCCATGAAAGACAGAATGGTGCCAGAAAGGAGTCCTGGACCAAATGAGCTGCCTGACAACAGCATTTTAATTGGCTCCTGACCAAGTGAACAGGGTTTTGTGTGAGCACAGTGCAGCTGAATAGCTCCTAGCCTGAAAGGAACAAGGCCTAAAAACCTCCTTCTCCAGTGTGTAGAATATTCCAGTGATTCCACAACAATAGCTAACCTGCTCTCTCTCTGAAAACCCCTGTCAAGAGGCAAAGGGGAAAATCACTGTTAGAGACATTGAAAAGCAAGTTCTCAACCAGTGAACTAAATACTTTTTTTTATTCATTCACGAGATGTGGGCTTCGCTGGCTGGGCCAGCACTTATTGCCCATCCCTAGTTGTCCTTGAGAAGGTGGTGGTGAGCTGCCTTCTTGAACCGCTTCAGTCTATGTGGTGTAGGTACATCCACAATGCCGTTAGGAAGGGAGTTCCAGGATTTTGAACCAGCAACAGTGAAGGAACAGCAATACATTTCCAAGTCAGGGCGGTGAGTGACTTGGAGGGGAACTTCTGGATGGTGGTGTTCTCATCTATCTGCTGCCCTTATCCTTCTAGGTGATAGCGGTCGTGGGTTTGGAAGGTGCTGTCTAAGGAGCCTTGGTGAACTCCTGCAGTGCATCTTATAGATGGTACACACTGCTGCTACTGTGCGTCTGTGGTGGAGGGAGTGAATGTTTGTGGATATGGTGCCAATCAAGTGGAATGCTTTGTCCTGGACAGTGTCCAGCTTCTTCAGTGTTGTAGGAGCTGCACTCATCCAGGCAAGTGGGGAGTATTCCATCACATTCCTGACTTGTGCCTTGTAGATGGTGGACAGGCGTTGGGGAGTCAGGAGGCGAGTTACTCATCCCATGATTCCTAGTCTCTGACCTGCTCTTGTAGCCACAGTATTAATATGGCTAGTCCAGTTCAGTTTCTGGTCAATGATAACCCCCAGGATGTTGATTCAGTGATGGTAAGGGGCGATGCTTCGATTCTCTCTTGTTGGAGATGGTCATTGCCTGACACTTGTGTGGCGCGAATGTTACTTGCCACTTATCAGCCTAAGCCTGGATATTGTCCAGGTCTTGCTGCATTTGGACATGGACTGCTTCAGTATCTGAGGAGTCGTGAATGGTGCTGAACATTGTGCAATCATCAGCGAACATCCCCACTTCTGACCTTATGATGGAAGGAAGGTCATTGATGAAGCAGCTGAAGATGGTTGGGCCTAGGACACTACCCTGAGGAACTCCTGCAGTGATGTCCTGGAGCTGAGGTGACTGACCTCCAATAACCACAATCACCTTCCTTTGTACTAGGTATGACTCCAACCTGCGGAGAGTTTCCCCCCGATTCCTATTGACTCCAATTTTGCTAGGGCTCCTTGATGCTACACTCGGTCAAATGCTGCCTTGATGTCAAGGGCAGTCACTCTCACCTTACCTCGGGAGTTCAGCTCTTTCGTCCATGTTTGAACTAAGGCTGTAACGAGGTCAAGAACTGAGTGGCCCTGGCGGAACCCAAACTGGGCATCAGTGAGGTTATTGCTAAGCAAGTGCCGCTTGATAGCACTGTTCATGACCCCTTCCTTTACTTTACTGATGATCGAGAGTAGATTGATGGGGCGGTAATTGGCCGAGTTGGATTTGTCCTGCTTTTTGTGTACAGGACATACCTGGGCAATTTTCCACATAGTCGGGTAGATGCCAGTGTCGTACTGGAACAGCTTAGCTAGAGGCGCGGCAAGTTCTGGAGCACAAGTCTTCAGTACTATTGCCGGAATGTTGTCAAGGCCCATAGCCTTCGCAGTATCCAGTGCCTTCAGACGTTTCTTGATATCACATGGAGTGAATCGAATTGGCTGAAGACTGGCATCTGTGACGCTGGGGACCTCTGGTGGAGGCCGAGATGGATCATCCACTCGGCACTTCTGGCTGAAGATTGTTGCGAATGCTTCAGCCTTACCTTTTGCACTGCTGTGCTGAGCTCCGTCATCATTGAGGATGGGGATATTTGTGGAGCCACCTCCTCCAGCGAGTTGTTTAATTGTCCACCACCATTCACAACTGGATGTGGCAGGACTGCAGAGCTTAGATCTGATCCGTTAGTTGTGGGATCACTTAGCTCTGTCTATCACTTGCTGCTTATGCTGTTTGGCACGCAAGTAGTCCTGTTTTATAGCTTCACCAGGTTGACATCTCATTTTTAGGTATGCCTGGTGCTGCTCCTGGCATGTCCTCCTAAACTCTTCATTGCACCAGGGTTGATCCTCTGGCTTGATGGTAATGGTAGAGTGGGGGATATGTCGGGCTATGAGATTACAGATTGTGTTCAAGTACAATTCTGCTGCTGCTGATGGCCCTCAGTGCCTCATGGATGCCTAGTCTTGAGTTGCTAGATCTGTTCGAAATCTATCCCATTTAGCACGGTGGTCGTGCCACACAACACAATGGAGGGTATCCTCAATGTGATGGTGGGACTTCGTCTCCACAATCACTGTGCGGTGGTCACTCCTACCGATACTGTCACGGACAGATGCATCTGCGGCAGGCAGGTTGGTGAAGATGATGCCAAGTATGTTTTTCCTTCTTGTTGGTTCCCTCACCACCTGCTGCAGACCCAGTCTAGCAGCTATTTAGAACTTAGCCAGCTCGGTCAGTAGTGGTGCTATCGAGCCACTCTTGGTGATGGACATTGAAGTCCCCCACCTAGAGAACATTGTGCGCCCTTGCCACTCTCTGTGCTTCCTCCAAGTGATGTTCAACATGGAGGAGTACTGATTCATCAGCTGAGGGAGGGCAGTACATGGTAATCAGCAGGGGGCTTCCTTGCCCATGTTTGACCTGATGCCATGAGACTTCATGGGGTCCGGAGTCGATGTTGAGGACTCCCAGGGTAACTCCCTCCTGACTGTATACCACTGTGCCGCCACCTCTGCTGGGTCTGTCCTACCGTTGGGACAGGACATACCCAGGGATGGTGATGGAGGAGTCTGGGACATTAATAGGTGAAAACATTAATACTGAAAGTGCTGGAAGACCGCCTCATGTCATCAACAAGAACTGAAAGGAATTTGAAAGACATCGATCAAAATCAACCCAGCGAATCCTGTACTCTGGAATTGGTGCTATTGAACGGTTTTATCCCACCCTTAGAATCCATGTTTTCTGTGTGTCTTATGTGTCTTGTATGCGTGTATATAGGGATTTAAGAAGGGGTGGCGTTTAGATTATAGAGTTAGAAATTAGCAGTTCATATTGCTTTCTTTTGCCACTGGTTAATGACAGTTTGTTCAATAAACAGTTATTTATTTATTAAGTTTACAAGCCTGGTGCTTGTATTCTGCTAACCTAAATTAAACAATTAGGTAGAATTAGGGCAATCTGGTGGTTTGGTCAATCTTTACACGTTTGTCGTGGCTTGGAGAACAGTGGGGCTTGATATTACAGCGCACTATCCCCAGTGAGTCGTGATGTTGTTAACACTGACAGGATGTGATCACCACTACGGTGTTAACACTGACAGGGTGTGACACCGCTACGGTGTTAACACTGACAGGGTGTGACACCGCTACGGTGTTAACACTGACAGGGTGAACAGTCAGCATGGAACCTCACGCACAGCAGGCTGTGTATCAGAAAGCTACCACTTAGCTTCTACTTCTGTTTCATTAACCTGTGACATTGGGCTGGAAGAGGTTACTGACTTAGGTTCTTTGATGAAGTAACAGAGGATTAATGAGGGAAGTGCAGTTGATGTTTTATATGTGATTATATATATATAATATATATATATATATACTAACTAACAGGCTTGATAGCAAAATAGAAGTCCAGGGATTAAACGGACAATGGCTGCAGGGATACAAAGCGACTGAAAGCCGACAGTAGTGGTGAACAGCAGTGGGAAAAAGTGTGCAGTGGTGCTCCCCCAGGGTTGGTATTGGGACCGTTGTTCTTTTTGATATTTATTAATGACCTGGGCTTGGGCATACAGGGCACAATTTCAAAATTTTGCACATAACACAAAACCCGATTATGTAGTGAACAAGGGAGGTTAATGATATAGGCAGACACGTGGCAGATGAAATTTATCGTGAAGTGATTCATTTTGATAGGAAGAATCAGAGGCAAAGAAACTAAATGGTAACATTTTAATGGAGGTGCAACAACAGAGAGACCTGGGAGTATACATACACAAGTCTTTGAAAGCGACTGGTCAAATTGACAAGGTTTTGAAAATCACATGAGGAATTCATGGCTTTATAAACAGGCGCAGAGCACAGAAACAAAGAAATAGTGCTAAACCTCATAAAACACTAGTTGGGAAGCAGCTGGAATATTTTGGGTGATTCTGTCACCACTGTTTAAGAAGGGTGTCAAGGCCTTAAAAAGGGTGCAAATAAGATTTATTAGAATGGTACAAGAGATTAATGACTTCAGTTTTTTGTGAAGACTAGAGAAACTGAGGTTGTACTCCTTTCAGCAGAAAAGGTTAAGGGAGATTTGACAGAGGTGTTTAAAATTTTGAAGGCCTTTGATAGAGTTAGTAAGGAGAAACTGTTTCCCTTAGTAAAAGGGTCAGTAATCAGAGAACACACATTTGAAGGCAATTGGACAAAAGAACCAGAGGCAGCCGGAAGGAAAAATAAATTATGCAGCGAGTTATGATGATCTGGAATGCATCTGTTTGAAAGCTGAAAGCAGATTCAATAAAACTTTCAAAGAGGATTGGATAAACTGGAAAAGGAAAAAAAAATGCTATGCACAGTGAAAGAATAGGGGAATGGGATTAATTGAATCTCTTTTTCAAAAAGCTGGCAGAGGCACAATGGGCCCAATAGCTTCCTTCTGTGCTGTATCATTCTATGATTCAATGACTGATTTTGAGGTTGTGGAGAAAACAATGTTGCAAGCTGAAAGGACAATGTTCATGACATTGATAGAGTCACAGAATGGTTACTGCACAGGAGGCCATGCCAGCTCTACGCAAGAGCAGGTCTGCTAGTGCAAGATGCATTTTCCATGTAGTCATGCAATTTATTTCTCTTCATATAATTATCCAATTCCCTTTTGAAATCCAGAATTGAATCTGTCTCCATCACACACTCAGACAGTATATTTCAGATCCTGACCACTTGCTGCTTAAAACAGTTTTTCCTCACGTCGCCATTCACCTGAAAGCTTGTAGGTTAATCTGGTTATGTGGTTTGAATTCCCTTGTACTGTGACTCCAATTTACATAACACAGTTCCCCAACTGGATAAAAATCAGCACACGTACTTTCAGCAAAATAATTTTTAAGGAAAATTTTTTTGATTAGTTTTTTTTTAAGGAATGAAGCAGGTTTAGAATGGAGTCAATGGGATGTTCACTTTTGGTGAGGGGTGGGGTACTGAATAAATCCTCTCCAATTGAATTAGATACAAAGGACCGCTTTCTTTAGGAACAGATCATACTGCCTCTGACTTACTGTCCTAAGCTCAGGCATTCTTTGACAAGAAATAACTATGTTAAAATCTCCTCCTCCTCCACTATTTAGGTCACTTTTCACTTTCTTTAAGGCTATATTCTCAACCATTGCCTTGGTGAAAGGAACCCTCTTAAGAATCCTGGAACTCATTGCACCAAGGAGATAGGACACAGGTCTGCTCCTGTGGGCTCAATTTCCATTCATATTATTGTTAGCTGTTGCCCAGTGGAGGCTCACATGAGGAGAAAAATATACACAACCAAGGTGGCTATTTTAATCGAGGCCTTTGTCTTGCCATGGAACCTTAGATAACTGCCGCTTAATAACATTCCCGTACCCTCATCTCCCATTTCATCAGCATCCCTGGTTATTGTCTACTGCTGAACCAGATTGTTCACAATCTCAGTGATCTATTTACTTTTCAGCTGAGCTTCCTATATATTCCATATGACAAAGACTGCTTACTTCCATCTCTGTAACATCGCTTGACACTATCCTCTCCTCATCACATCTGCTGCTGAAACCTTTATTCATGCCTTTTGACACCTCAAAATTTGACTATTGCAATGCTTTACTACCCAGCCTCCCATCTTGTGACCAATCAAAACTCTGCTGCCCATATCTTATTGCACACATCCAACAGCCCTCTCATCACTGACCTCCTCAAATTCCCAGTCACCCAATATCTCAAATGTAACATTCTCAAGCCTGTACTTAAATCCCTATCTCTGTAACTGCATCCAGCACTACAAGTACAACCCCTCAAAATTGCTCACCGCCCCCCACCACCCCATCCCATCCCCTACCGTCTCCTCTCATGACTCCAGTCTATTATGTATTCCCCTCCTTTCACCCCATCAATGGTAGCTGTGAATTCAGCCGTTTGGACTCTACGATATGGAATTCCTTCTCTGAACCACTCCCTCCTTCTAAAAATCTCTTTAATCAAGATTGTGGTCACCTTTCTTAATATCTACTTTGTCTTGACATTGTTTTTGTTTCCTGATTACACCTCTGCAAACCACCTTGGGGTGTTTTCCTGTTTAAAGAGTATAAGATAAATGCAGTTGTTGATGTTGTAGTAGCTATCCTTTACCACAACAGTGACTACACTTCAAATGTACTTCACTGGCTGTAAAGAGCTTGAGTCATCCCAAGGTCATTAAAGACGATATATAAATGTAATCTTTCTTTTTACTGGGGAGCTTGAGGCAACAAAACTGAATTCCAACTGGAGAAGCGGAAGAAATTGGTGCCAGAGAGATGCAGTATAAGTCTGTCAAGGTAACAGATGGAGGATTACCAATGACCCAAGGGATTGTAATGAGTGCCTTTGAAGGTGCAGTAAACTGAATGTATGCCAGCAGTTAACTGGGTTGGTGAAGATGAGCATTGCTACTTTATATGGTGACCAAACTTTATCAATTTCCACCTTTCCTTGCCGGACTACAGCTCCACAGGCTCTAGTTGCCTTCTGGTAGCTTACCTAAATGTCAACCAATATGGACTATTTGACAAGAGGGGTATCAGTGCCAAACATAATCCTGCCTAAATATACTGGGTGGCATTCAGGAGCAAGGTTCCCCATTTTCTTTGTTAATCCAAGAGAGTAGATTCCAACTGTCCTGCACTACAGCACGGATGCCAAAATTAACAATATGACCAAACATGGCTTCTTCCTTGTACCTATGTGCAGCTGCTCACTGTTATAATCAACCAAGTCATCAGAGGAGACCAAATGCCCTTCAGTGAAATGATAAAATCTATTTACATGAATTTTCATGTGACTCACCAAATGCATCAATCACAGGCTTGAGGTCTTTATAGGTAGAGGAAACATTCAGGATTTCGTGCACTGTCAGATCCCTGTATTTATACTTCAAAAGAATAAAGCAGTTTAATCCAGAGCAGTTTCCTAGAAGTTCCTCTCTCATGTCAGTCCCCTCTCTTACTGCTTGCTAAACTCTGACTTTATCCAATCACTCACCCTTGCCCTCCTACTACACTCTGCCCCTCTCTCCCTCCCTGCTAGTCTCCGACCTAACCCATCCTCCCTGCCCCATGCACTCACTGTGCCACTTTTTCACCCCTCCACTCCCTCACACACACACACCTGTGCCACACCTTCACTTTCTCGCTCTCCATGTGCCAGACTCCCTCTCTCCCTCTCCATGTGGCAGGCTCCCTCCCTCTCTCTCTCTCCATGTGCCAGACTCCACCCCTCTCTCCCGCTCCCTGTGCCAGACTCCCTCTCTCTCTCCCTGTGGCAGACACCCTCCCTCTCTCCCTCTCCATGTGCCAGACGCCATCCCTCTCTCCCGCTCCCTGTGCCAGACTCCCTCCCTCTCTCCCGCTCCCTGTGCCAGACTCCCCCTCTCTCTCCTTGTGCCAGACTCCCTCTCTCTCTCCCTGTGCCGGACTCCCTCTCTCTCTCCCTGTGCCAGAATCCCTCTCTCTCTCCCTGTGCCAGACTCCCTCTTTCTCTCCCTGTGCCAGACTCCCTCTTTCTCTCCCTGTGCCAGACTCCCTCTCTCTTTCCCAGTCTCCCTCTCCATGCCAGTCTTGCACTCCCTCTCCCTGTCAGTCTCGCTCTTCCTCTTCCTGCAACAGTCTCACTCCCCCTCTCCCCGTGTCAGTCTCTCCCTCCCTCTCCCTGTGCCAGACTTCCTCACTCTCTCCCTGTGCCAGACTCCCTCTCTCTCTCCCTGTGCCAGACTCCCTCTCTCTCTCCCTGTGCCAGACTCTCTCTCTCTCTCCCTGTGCCAGTCTCCCTGTGGTACACTCCCTCTCTCTCTCCCTGTGCCGGACTCCCTCTCTCTCTCTCACTGTGCCGGACTCCCTCTCTCTCTCCCTGTGCCGGACTCCCTCTCTCTCTCCCTGGGCCGGACTCCCTCTCTCTCTCCCTGTGCCGGACTCCCTCTCTCTCTCCCTGTGCCGGACTCCCTCTCTCTCTCCCTGTGCCGGACTCCCTCTCTCTCTCCCTGTGCCGGACTCCCTCTCTCTCTCCCTGTGCCGGACTCCCTCTCTCTCTCCCTGGGCCGGACTCCCTCTCTCTCTCCCTGGGCCGGACTCCCTCTCTCTCTCCCTGTGCCGGACTCCCTCTCTCTCTCCCTGTGCCGGACTCCCTCTCTCTCTCCCTGTGCCGGACTCCCTCTCTCTCTCCCTGTGCCGGACTCCCTCTCTCTCTCCCTGTGCCGGACTCCCTCTCTCTCTCCCTGTGCCGGACTCCCTCTCTCTCTCCCTGTGCCGGACTCCCTCTCTCTCTCCCTGTGCCGGACTCCCTCTCTCTCTCCCAGTCTCCCTCTCCATGCCAGTCTTGCACTCCCTCTCCCTGTCAGTCTTACTCTTCCTCTTGCTGTGACAGTCTCGCTCCCCCTCTCCCCGTGCCAGTCTCTCTCTCTCCCTGTTCCAGTCGCTCTCTCTCTCCCGCTCCCTGTGCCAGACTCCCTCTCTCTCTCTATCTCTCAATGCCGGAATCCCTCCCTCTCTCTCTCCCTGTGCCAGACCCCCTCTCACTCTCTATCTCTCTGTGCCGGAATCCCTCCCTCTCTCTCTCCCTGTGCCAGACCCCCTCTCACTCTCCCCGGGCCAGTCCCTCTCTCTCCCTGTACTATTCCCTCTCTCTCTACCTCTCCATGTGCCAGTTTCTCTCTCTCCCTCCCTCTTCCTATCACAGTCTCTCTCTCCCTCCCTCTCCCTGTGCCACTCTCAATCTTTCCTCTCTCCCTCTCCCTGTCTCACACTCTCTCTCCCTCCCTCTCCCTGTGCCAGTCTCTCACTCTCCCGCTCTCCCTGTGCCAGTCTCGCTCCCCCTCTCCCTGTGCTAGTCTCGCCCCCCCCTCCCTGTGCCAGTCTCGCTCCCCCTCTCCCTGTGCCAGTCTCGCTCCCCCTCCCTGTGCCAGTCTCGCTCCCCCCTCCCTGTGCCAGTCTCGCTCCCCCTCCCTGTGCCAGTCTCGCTCCCCCTCTCCCTGTGCCAGTCTCGCCCCCCCTCTCCCTGTGCCAGTTTCGCTCCCCCTGTCCCTCTGTCAGGCCCGCACCCCCTCTCCCTGTGCCAGGCCCGCACCCCCTCTCCCTCTCCCTGTGCCAGTCTCGCTCCCCCTCTCCCTGTGCCAGTCTCGCTCCCCCTCTCCCTGTGCCAGTCCCTCTCTCTCCATGCCAGTCTCTCTCTCTCCCTCTCCCCATGCCAGTCTCTCTCTCCCTCTCCCTGTGCCAGTCTCTCTCCCTGCGCCAGTCTCTTTCTCCCCCTCTCCCCATGCCAGCCTCTCTCTGTCAGTCTCTCTCCATCGCCCCGTGCCAGTCCCTCTCTCTCTCCCTCTTCCCGCGCCAGTCTCCCCTCTCCCTATGCCATTTTCTCTCTCTCTCTCCCAGTCTTTCTGCCCTCCCTATGCCAGTCACTCTCTCTGCCCTCCCTGTGCCAGTCTCTGCCCTGTGACAGTCTCTCTCTGTCCCATGCCACTCTCCCTTTCCCATCCCCATCAGTCTCTCTCTCCTCCTCCCCTGTACCAATCTCTCTCCTCCCCCCTGCCAGTCCCTCCCTCCTCCTCCCCTGCCACTCTCCACGTGCTACTCCCCGTGCCAGTCTGTCCCCTATGCCAGTCTCTCTCTCTCCCCTTTCCTGTGCCAGCCTCTCTCCTGTGCCAGTCTCTCTCTCCATCTCCCGGTGCCCCATTTATCTCCTTCTCCGTGCCAGTCCCTCCCTTCCCTAGGGCCAGTCTCTCTCTCCCCTTTCCTGTACCAGTCCCTCTCTCTCTCCCTGTGCCAGTTTCTCTCTCCCTCTGGATCCCTCCCCCCGGGCCAGTCTCCCTCTCCCCTTTCCTGTGCCAGTCTCCCGTTTCCTGTGCCAGTCTCCCTCTCCCCTTTCCTGTGCCAGTCTCCCCTTTCCTGTGCCAGTCTCCCTCTCCCTGTGCCAGTCTCCCTCTCCCTGTGCCAGTCTCCCTCTCCCTGTGCCAGACTCCCTCTCCCCTTTCCTGTGCCAGTCTCCCTCTCCCCTTTCCTGTGCCAGTCTCCCTCTCCCCTTTCCTGTGCCAGTGTCCCTCTCCCCTTTCCTGTGCCAGTCTCCCTCTCCCTGTGCCAGTCTCCCTCTCCCCTTTCCTGTGCCAGTCTCCCTCTCCCTGTGCCAGTCTCCCCTTTCCTGTGCCAGTCTCCCTCTCCCTGTGCCAGTCTCCCCTTTCCTGTGCCAGTCTCCCTCCCCTTTCCTGTGCCAGTCTCCCTCCCCTTTCCTGTGCCAGTCTCCCTCCCCTTTCCTGTGCCAGTCTCCCTCTCCCTGTGCCAGTCTCCCTCTCCCTGTGCCAGTCTCCCGCCCCTCCCTGTTCCAATCCCTCCCCTTCCTCTGTTCATACCTTTGATACCATTTTTTTCAGTATTCCCTCGTTTACGGCCATTGTTTCAGTTTCCACCCACTCTGTTTACTGTTTTCTGCTTCTGATGCACTTCAGCTTCCCTTTCCGCCCGGCCTAGGCCAGACCGGAAATCATCAAAATCACATCCACAGCGGCAAGAACATGCGCATTCCACCCGTCCTGGATTCGGCAGCGACGTCACTGTGGGTGTGGGGCTTCTTCAATGGGCGGGGCTGTGACGGTGGGCGGGGCCGTTCCCTTCTTCTTGGTGCCCGGATGTTGTTCCCGGTGCCTTGTCGGCCGTTTCTTCCTCCGCGGCCGGTGGATGACGGTTCGAAGTCGGGCCTGCTGGCAGCTGTGTTGGTCCAAATCATGTGTTGTTTGCCTTCTTTTCGCCAGGCTGCACCGCTGAGCAGAATTTACAGCTCAAGCTGGCCAGTGGACCACTGTTTGCCGGTGCATCCAATGCTGATCCCATCGCCATAAATCTGTAGCTTCCTCTACTTCAAACATTTATTAAGTTGTTCCTAAAATGAAGGTCTGGTGTGTTTGCCTCGGCCAATCTGCCTAACAAAGCTTTTCCTCCTCCAACAACTTTCTGAATACATCAGCCCACAGTTAGAGTGAGCTAAAACACAACTGTTTCAAGCTGAAGGGGAAAGGTCTAAAAACACTCCAGCAAGATTCTACTGCATCCACTGCTTCCAATGAGGTTTCCTCTACATTGGAGAGACCAAACGCAGACTGGGTGACCGCTTTTCGGAACACCTTCAGTCTGTCCGAAAACATGACCCAGACCTCCCTGTCGCTTGCCATTTTAACACTCCACCCTGCTCTCTTGCCCACATGTCTGTCCTTGGCTTGCTGCATTGTTCCAGTGAAGCCCAACGCAAACTGGAGGAACAGCACCTCATCTTCCGACTAGGCACTTTACAGCCTTCTGAACTCAACATAGAGTTCAACAACTTCAGACCGTGAACTCTCTCCTCCATCCTCACCCTCATTTTTCTACATTCATTTTTATTTTTTATCCACTTATTTTTGTTCATTTGGTTGTGGTTTTATCCCCTTTCATCCCATTTTCTATCCTTTTCTTCCCCACCACTGCCCCCTTCCCCCACCCCATCCCTTGCAGGGCCATCTATTACTTATTCCATGTTGTTCTTTCACACAATGTTACTCTTGTTCATCTATAATCACATTCTGCTTTCTTACCTTTATGCCACTATTAGCACCTTTTTTTAGCACTAACCACCACCATCAACACTCCCTTTGTCCTTTAGTTCATGACATCTTTGTTAATCCCTTTGTCCTCACCTATCACTGGCCTTCTATCCAGTTCCACCTGCCCCACCCCCCCTTAAACAGTATAAATTTAATCACATTTCCACTTCTCTTCAGCTCTGAAGGAGGATCATACGGACTCGAAACTTTAACTCCTGTTTCTCTCTCCACAGCTGCTGCTAGACATGCTGAGTTTTTCCAGCATTTTCTGTTTTTGTTTCAGATTTCCCGCATCTGCATTATTTTGCTTTTATCGGTCCATTGTGTTTCTGGCCTCAAGTCTTGGTGCTTGCCCCATGCTGCAAAAGTTCACTTGTCCTCTGCTAAAGGTCCTTTAATTTGCAACATTATCTGTTATGTATTATCCCCTCAGTGTGTGCACAGAAGATATCTTTATTGGATTATAGTGACAGATGCAGAACTAAAGTAGTTATATTTCTGGGATGAAAGCAAAATACTGCGGATATTGAAAATCTGAAATTAAAAAATGCTGGAAAAACTCCAGCTAAAGCTCTGAAGAATCATTATATGGACTCGAAACATTTACTCTGTTTCGCTCTCCCAGATGCTGCCAGACCTGCTGAGTTTTTCCAGCATTTTTTTGTTTTATTATGGTTATATCACTGAACTAGTTATCCAAAGATGTAGGTTCATAGTTCCACCAAGGCAGCTGGAGAAATTTAAATTCAGTTAATCAAATAAAACTGGAATAAAAAAAACTTGTATCAGTAATAGTGACCTTGAAATCACTGGATTATCATAAAAATCCATTTGGTTCACTAATGTTAGAGAAAGAAACATTTTTTTTTGTAAAAATATACTTTATTCATAAAATATCTTCAATCACATTCCAAACCATTTCAAAAACAACATTACAAGGGTACAATCCAGGTTAAACTTTTACAAAATGTATCACCAGGTGCATCAGTACAAACAATATTACAATCATTTACAGCCTTTCATTTTGATCTGTACAGCCCGAGGGGCTCTAAACAGTTCCCAGTCTCTCGGTGCGCTGTGGTAGAAAGGTCTTAGACAGCGACCCTTCCCCATTGCGCCTTTGTGGCAGCTGCCCCAAGCTTTAGTGCGTCCCTCAGCACGTAGTCCTGGACTTTGGATTGTGCCAGTCCGCAACAATCGGTCGGGGACAACTCTTTGTGCTGGAAGACCAACAAGTTTCGGGCAGACCAAAGCGCCTCTTTCACCGAGTTGATGATCCTCCAGCTGCAGTTGATGTTTGTCTCGGTGTGTGTCCCTGGGAACAGCCCGTAGAGCACAGAGTCCTGTGTCACAGAACTGCTCGGGATGAACCTCGACAGCAACCACTGCATCTCTCTCCAGACTTTCTTTGCAAAGGCACAATCCACAAGGAGGTGAACAACGGTCTCTTCCCCACCGCAGCCACCTCGAGGGCAACGTGCAGAGGGGGTGAGCCTCCTGGCGTGTAGGAAGGATCTGACGGGGAGGGCCTTTCTCACCACCAGCCAAGCTACGTCTTGGTGCTTGTTGGAAAGTTCTGGCGATGAGGCATTCTGCCAAATGACTTTGACAGTCTGCTCGGGGAACCATCCCACAGGGTCCACCCTCTCCTTTTCCCTCAGGGCCTCTAGGACGTTACGTGCTGACCACTGCCTGATGGACTTGTGGTCAAAGGTGTTTTTCTGCATAAATCTTTCCACCAGGGACAGGTGGTACGGCACGGTCCAACTACTTGGAGCGTTCCGCGGCAGCGTGGCCAGACCCATCCTTCGCAACACCGGGGACAGGTAGAACCTCAGCACGTAGTGACACTTGGTGTTTGCGTACTGAGGGTCTACGCACCGCTTGATGCAGCCACACACAAAGGTGGCCATCAGTATGAGGGCGACGTTGGGCACGTTTTTTCCCCCTTTATCTAGAGGCTTGTACATCGCGTCCCTGCGGACACGATCCATTTTCGACCTCCAGATAAAGCGGAAGATGGCTCGAGTGATCGCCATCGCGCAGGAGTCTGGAATGGGCCAGACCTGCGCCACGTACAGCAACAGCGAGAGTACCTCACACCTGATGACCAGGTTCTTACCCGCAATGGAGAGGGAGCGTCGCTCCCACATGCCCAGTTTCCTTTTCACCATAGCCACTCGCTCCTTCCAGTTTCTAACGCATGCCCCGGTCCCTCCGAACCATATCCCCAGCACCTTCAGGCCGTCAGCCCTGACAGTGAAGGGGACAAAGGATCGGTCAGCCCAGTTCCCAAAGAACATGGCCTCGCTCTTCCCACGATTTACCTTGGCTCCCGAGGCCAGTTCGAACTGGTCGCAGATGTGCATCAGTCTGCGCACCGACAGTGGATCCGAGCAAAAGACGGCGACGTCGTCCATGTACAGGGAGGCTTTTACCTGAGTGCCTCCACTGCCTGGGATCGTCACTCCTCTTATGCCCGGATCCTTCCTGATGGACTCGGCAAAGGGTTCTATGCAACACACGAAAAGGACAGGCGAGAGAGGACAGCCCTGCCTGACTCCAGATTTAATCGGAAAGCTATCTGTTTCCCACCCATTGATTGAGACTGCGCTACTGATGTTAGTGTAGAGCAGTTGGATCCAATTTCGAATTCCCTCCCCAAACCCCATTTTGGAGAGCACATCCTCCATGTAGGTGTGCGATATTCTGTCAAAGGCCTTCTCCTGATCCAAGCTGATGAGGCAGGTATCCACACCCCTGTCCTGTACATAGGCAATCGTATCCCTGAGCAGCGCGAGGCTGTCAGAGATCTTCCTGCCTGGCACAGAGCAGGTCTGGTCAGGGTGAATCACCAATTCCAGAGCGGATTTGACCCGATTGGCGATGACCTTGGACAGAATCTTATAGTCCACATTCAACAGTGAAATGGGTCGCCAATTTCTAATTTCCTCCCTTTCCCCCTTGTGCTTGTAGATGAGGGTGATGATGCCTTTCCTCATGGATTCTGACATACTACCGGCCAGGAGCATACTCTCGTACACTCCTAGCAGGTCTGGGCCGATCAAGTCCCACAGAGCCGAATACAACTCCGCCGGCAAGCCGTCGCTTCCGGGAGTTTTACTCTTCTCGAAGGACTCAAGGGCCTTAGTCAGTTCATCAGGAGTTAGCGGTTTGTCCAGGCTCTCCCGTGTACTGTCGTCTAAGACCTCCGTGATAGAGGACAGGAAGGACTGGGAGGCCGTGCTGTCCGTGGGCTTCACGTCATACAATCCGGCATAAAAGGATTTGCTGATCCTCAGAATGTCGGACCGTGATGACTTTACTGAGCCGTCTTCTTCCTTCAGGCTGCTGATCACAGAGCTCTCTCTGTGTACCTTTTGGAAGAAGAAACGTGAGCACGTCTCATCCTGCTCCACGGAGCGGACTCTGGAACGGAAGATGATCTTGGAGGCCTCCGAGGCAAAGTGCGAGGCTTGCTGGCCCTTCACCTCTTGGAGCTCCTCCTTGACATCGACCCCCATCGACTGCAGCCGGAGCAGATTCTGCATCTTTTTCTGGAGTCGGGACATTTCCCTCTGTTCCTTTCTAGCTTTCTGGGTGCCTTTGAGGATGAAAAACCTCTTGATGCTTCCCTTGATCGCTTCCCACCAGTGTGTCAGGGACTCAAAGAGGGGTTTCACGGTTCTCCAACCTTTGTAATCCCTCTTGAGCTCCTCAATGTTCTCTGGGGTCAGCAGTTGCACATTTAGCTTCCTTAGAGAAAGAAACATACTGTTTTTACCCGTGACTCTAGTCGCCTTTCTCTGTGACTCCAGACTCACAATGAGATTGACTCCAACTCCAACTACCAAACCACTTAGTTGCACCAAAAAAAAACTTTTGAGAAACTATAATCCACAAAGTCTGCAGTAGTTCCAGGCAGCAATACAGTGCCATCTCAAGGGAAAATAAAGATGGGCAATAAATGGCAGCAACACCCACATCCTGTGGATGAATACAGAAAATAAAATTATGGGAGCATTTTTCATTGGTCACCTGCATGAATGGGGTTTGAAAATGTTTATATGTATGTTTCATACCTTGGTTTGTATTATACAGTTATTTATTGTTTATCACATTGTGGTGCCCTCAGACACTTTCTGTCTGGTGACATTAGAAAAACCAGTTCAACGGTTCATTTACTTACACCTTCCACCTTGAACTTCAGCCACTGCTAGTTAGGTAATCATTGCTGTTCAACCGGTTTCTGACCTGAAAGGATTTTATGGCATTTATACTGTCTGTCCATCCTCTGCCAAGGCCAGGCTCAGACTGTAGGTAGGATAAACAATTGGGATTTCTAGTTATGCTGGATTCAACTTCTTCCCCATTCACTTTCAGAACCCTTCATGATTTTGAAAACCGCAAAGAATCTCTTGGTCTTCTTTGCTCCAGGGGAAACATTCCCAATATCTCAACCTTTTCCTTGTAACTAATATTTTATTTCTATAGCAAATCTACACTGTATGCTCTTAATGATACCATGTACTTTCGATAAGAGGGCAATCAAAACCACACATAATACTTTGTGACCTAACAAAAATTTGTACGAGTTCATTCTGACTTTACTCTAGTTATAAAACCCAAAATGCTGCTGACCTTAATACTTTTACTAATTGCACTTTCACTTTTTTGAAATACTTTACATGTATATTCCCATCCCTTGATTTTTTCTCCTAAAATATAACTTCACATTTCTCCAACTGAAATTGCACCTATCCCATTCACTCATACATCTAATTGCTTGGCATCCTCCTGAAGTCTTTTCTATTTGATTATTTAAGACTGCGATGAGGAGAAATTTTTTCATTCAAAAGGATTGTGAATCTTTGGAATTTTCTACCCCAGAGGGTTGTGGATGCTCCATCATTGAATAGATTTAAGGCTGAGATAGTCAGACTTTTGGTTTCTCAAGCAATCAAGGGATATGAGGAGCAGGTGGAAAAGTGCAGTTAAGACCGATGATTAGCCATAATTGTATTGAATGGCGGGGCAGGTTTGAGAGGTCATATGATCTACACCTCTTTCTCAAGTTCTTATATCCCTACTTACTCTTTGCTAAATTTGCTTTTAGATTGCCAGCAAATGCCAAGGTTGTGCTCCACATGCCCAAGTCCAGGTGCATATAAAAAAACCCCACCCTTAATAAAAAAAGGACCCAGCACTGAACTTGGGGTTTCACTAATTCCAACCTTTCTCCAATTCAAACAGTCATTTACCCTAAACTTCTGTTTCCTGTCCATCAACATCACCCCAGTTCCCATTCCCCGGTTTACCCATTGTCTCTATGTTGAGCAGATAAAATAATTTGCTACCTTATAGTTATCCTCCTGTGGAACACGAGAGATAGAATTATACCAGCAGAGGGGAGAGAGGGTACTGAATTGGAGATGAGAGATTTGGAGAGTGAAACCTTTTCAGAGTTTTTAGTTTTATCACCACCTCCCCACTTGGAGTTTTGGAAAAATGGAGTGAAGGAGTAAAGCAGAATGATTTTAAAAAGCTGAAGCCCAATAACAGCGAGTGACTCCAATTGGTGGAGTGGGGCAACAGGAATCAAAGAGTAATCCAGAATTTGATGAGTTGATGGTGCATTTTGGAAGTTATTGTTGGAGAAAACTGCTCAGGGTGAGAGCATTGAGAATACTGAAATCAAGCACTTTGAAGTCAAAGCATCATTATGTTTGTATTTTACTTTCAAATGCAAAAATTACATTATTTTATTTGTATGAAGTACAGACACAATATGAAACCTAATACTTATTTTGTAATTGACACTAAAATAAGCCATCAGCTTCTACTTAAATAAAAACAGAGAATGCTAGAAATACTCAGGTCAGATAGCAACTGCATTGAAATAAAAGGCAGAAGGTAGCTACTGCTGCCTTTTTGGTTATGGGGAGAAGACAATTTGCAGATGGATGGGGTATCTATTTTGGCCTCTTGTATTGGTGGGAGGGGTTGGGGGTAGGCAGGGGGCACAGAGATTAAATAGGTGTGGAAGACCTAGAGTCAAATTATTTAAATCTGTTGCAGTGACTGGAGACTACAGAGACAACATAGTCATCTTCACTGTAACATTTCTGTAGCAACTCTTACTTCCTGATTAGTTTTAGCCAGATTTCCAACCCTCTCCTGTAAGTCCTGGCCAGCAGCAGGGACAGTGGATTGCAGACCTACGCCAATGGTACTGTGTTGCTGGTGTGCAGGCCACCTGTGAATGATGCTGAAGCAATGGCAGCAGCAGAGAAATGGCAGCCAGTTACAGAGGAAGAATATAAAGATTTAAGTGGAAATGTAGTTAACAAAACCTACAATAAATATAAAACAATGATGGCTGCTTTGCTCCAAAAATATTGCCCTTCCTGCCAGACTTCTGTTTCAGATTTGCAATGATAGCTATCATTCAAGATACTTTATCTGCAATGCCATCAGTTCCGTGTATTACCACTAGCTATTGAGCTGGACAAGTATACACAGGTTACACACGGCTAGCAGTGATATAATGGCACATTGCTGTAGATATATTTCACAGTGGTTCTCAAACTTTATCTGCGCGGACCGCTTAGGTGAGGCAAAAGAACCTGCGGACCACCTAACAGTCCTAACCCATCCACTTTCACTTGTCATTATGAAAACAAAATCTCAGCAGAATTAATGGAAAGAATGGCACTACTTTTGAAGAGACACCAATGGGATGGTTTCTGGCTCCAAACTGAGGACCTCAGTCTCACCTTGGGCTCCATGTCCAGCAGGTTCCTCTTCGTCTTCAGCCCCACATGGGTTGAAAATCCAACCTCACAGTCATATGCTATGGCAGCAAGTGCTTTGAGCTGTGTCAGTTAAGTCCAGGATTTTCATATGTGGAGCCAAAAATCCAAATTTTTCTCATGGAACACCAGCTTTTGTAACCCGTCCGATGCAATCTCCACAAGATTGTCCACTTCTTTGACTTCTTAAACATGGTCCATGTTTGCAAATGGATTTCTGATCAACTAAATTTTTTTTGGTTCTAGGAAATGCTTCCCATTTGCTCATGAGGCATGATGTGCGCTTTGAAGATTACTTCCTCGCTAGTGATATCACACAGCCCAACCAACTATAACGTATATTCTTATAGAATCTATAAACTTTTCTTTGCTTTTCACAACTAAACGTAATAAATTTATGTGCATTTTTTATTAAATATAAGTAAATTAATTCATGCCAGAATCAAAAGTATAAACATTTTCATGAGATAAATATTAATACTACAGCATATTTATTTGAAACATTGTGTTATAAAATCACAATACTACATCTATATTAATTAAACACAATCAACAATAACATAAATCTTGCTTATAAAACTAAATTGTTGTTGCTCACATTTATGATGACTCATACCACGCACATGAGAGTTGGTCAGATTGTGTGATGTCATGCAGGTGGTGGGGATGAGGGGTCAGCCTGTTCTCTTGGAATGCCATGGCTGAGGCTGTACATGTCGTGACTTTCATTTTGAACCAGCTTGAGGTTCACCTAGAGAACTTGGTCACACTTTGAGAACCAGTGATCTACAGGGCACATGGCTGTGGGGTGGTAAAACAACCTGCATTTCACTTTACCTTCATTGTGATATTAGCAAATGGCCTTGGTAATTCTTAATTGCATGTGTGACAGCCATTTTAGATTTCTGAAGATTCCACAAAGGTAAATTTACTAATTAATTAGTGTTATTTGATAGTATTGAAGAGATGAATGTTGACCAGGAGGCTAGGAGAAGTTCCACCTCGAGGAAACTAGATCTACAGGATCTTATAACATGAAGCTGAACAGAAAGTGTTACTAACTGAGCCAAGCTAACACCCTTATGTTGAGCTAAGTAATGGACAGCAGGGATTATATGGACTGTACATGGTTACATGTATATCAAGGGCATGCAGCTGCCAGTCACAGGGTTTGGGCTTTCTGGACAAGACCAGGGCACTGTTAAACATTGAAATTGATGCAGGTTCCTCAGCTTTGCAATCTATCACTTACACTTGTTCCAATCAGCAGCTTAAAGCTTTAGCTGCTGAAGAAAGTTTTGGAGGGATGCTGCACTGCTCCGTAGCTTTGTTTCCTCATCCTCAGATAGCTTTGGTGTGGTTACACTCACCACTCCAGTCATAGTCAGCATGCATGGCAGGCTGAGGAATACCTCGCCACTAATTCCGTACCAGCCCTGTGGGGAGAACATAACTTGGGTTAATTCTCATAAAATGAAGGACAAAGCCAGTACCAGAGCATGGCCAGACTAAACAATGATACCGAGTTTCTACCTCTCAGTGCTCACATACACTTTCGTCCAAGACTCCCAGGCTCTGCAAATAAATCAGCCTGAAACCGTTTACCAGTCAAGAGGAATTGCTCGTTTCAAACAACTCCAATTTCAGAACCAGAATACAGTCCAGTTTCCTGTTGCGCCACTGACCTGTTTATTCTGCAGAATAAACCAGTTTAACATTGAACATGAGAATAGGGAAGAATGAGAGAAGGTCATTCAGTCAACTGGTGCTCTCATACTCTGGCCCAGCATCTGACTGCATTTTTAATGTCCTTAAATTTTTTTGACTTTACCTTACGTGCTGCATCATTCCAAATATTTATCACTGAGTAAAGTTCTTCAGTGATGGAATATAGGAAGAGGCCATTCAACCCCTTCAGCCGATTGGTTCCTTGGTTCCATTACCCTTAATACCCTTGTATAACATAGATCTCGATCCCAGTTTTGAATTTTTTATTGATCTAGTCTTAAGGGCCTTTTTTTTGGAGGGTTGGCTGCATGGGGGGAGGGGGGGGGGGGGCGTGGGGAGAAATGGTGAAGGGAGGTGGTAAAGAATTCCAGATTTCCACTCCCCTGTGAAATATTGCTTCCTGACACTAACCCTCAATGGCCAAACTTTAAATTTTACAATTACAATGTCTTGTTCTGGATTCCCCACACCTGAGGAAATAGATCCAGCAGCTCCTTTAATCACCTTACCACAATCGGATCGCCCTGTTATCTTCTATACTCAAGGGGATGCAATCTAAGTCCATGTAACCTGTCCTCATAATCCAACTCTTTTAGCCCTTTTATTCTGATGAACCTGTACTACATCCCCTCTGATGCTAATATATCCTTGCAGGGGAGGGGGTTTATGTCCTCTAGCCCAAAAGATCTGGCTTGAACCACCATTCTCCGTTGACCTTCTTCATTTTAAATAATGTTTCACGTATCTTGTTGCAATCCTCCTCAATCAACGTCTTTTGAGATCATACAGCTTGAGAAGCTCTAATCATTGCTTAGTTCTTTCCTTGAATGCTTGGAATCATTCTTGCTCTTTTCCTTCATAACCTTTCCAACACATCTATGTCCCCTTTTAAATATGGTGATCAAAGTTGCTCACAGTGTTTCACGTGATCTGATGAGCAACATGAAGCCTCAGTATTGTATTACTGTACTGTTCTTGCTATGAATCTCCACATTCTATTTGTTTTAACTATTTCTCCACACTGTCTACTTATTGAAAACAATGAAACATTATTACTTCAAGTCCCTTTTCATATGTTTATACCCGTTCTGGGTATTTTTTTCACCTGGCATGTAATACGTTACATTTCTAAACATTATAAGCAAGCCAGGTAGGTACTGCTATGGCCCCAGGTTAAGATTGGGCTTCACTGTGATGCTCTACCTGCCAACACTCATAAGTTAGACTCATTCATGAAGAATACACTTGAGTGAAATACCATGGAGCTGCTGGATACATTGGAACCATACCCTATACCATATAATCCTTCAGGACCATTTGAATTGGACACTGGGACCCCAAGAATCAGACCCCTCAATCTGAGGAGGGCACCATTACAAAATACTCATACAACTGGTCCAATCAAACTAAAAAGGTAAAATAAAACTCAATCATTTTCATAATCGAACATGCAGTCCATGTCCTGTAGGGTCTATCAATTGCAAAAGGCCTCAAGCATTACTAACATTACATGGTCCCTCTCCAAGGCCACCTGGGTATGCATATAAACCATGGCTGGCAGTCAGTCAGAGCAATTCCTGCCATTCTTCATGTCTGAGGGAATTCTGCATTCTTCCAGACACCTTGGCATTCTGCTGTGGGCCTGGAAACTGACAGAAACTCACCTTCACCTGAGTGGAAACAGAATGTGAACGTCCCAGATTTCTCAGGATAGTCTCAGTTAAATCAGCCACAGACAGACCAACCGACCATGACCTCTGACCTTTCTCCTTTAACCCTTTAAAAACCCTGAAACATAAACAACAATGGGTTGAATCTGCAATCACTGGAAAATTGTTTATGACAGACTTTTTCCAAAATGTTAAAAGGATACTTTCCAGACTAGACTGCTATTAAACCTCAGCAG
The DNA here is from genome assembly GCF_964194155.1 of Cetorhinus maximus. NCBI lineage: Eukaryota > Metazoa > Chordata > Chondrichthyes > Lamniformes > Cetorhinidae > Cetorhinus > Cetorhinus maximus. Next base: position 86,223,861 of record NC_135887.1, read on the forward strand.
GAAGTTTCAGTTGGCAAAACCGAACTGGACAAACCAGAAGGTTCAAGGTTTAGTGGCTTGTTTGTGCTGAGCTAGTTGATTTCAACCAGGGCTACAGTGAAACACTAAAATCGGCCTCAGTTTTCTACAGTACAACTGTGATTACACTTCAAATGTACAGCATTGGCTGTAAAACGCTTTGAGATGCTCTGAAGGCATGAGAGACACTATATTAAAGGAAAGTTTACCTTTTTCCCCATAGCCAACAGAGGAAAAAGGCTAAAAGCAAAATACCGCAGATGCTGGAAATCTGAAATAAAAACAGAAAATGCTGGAAAAACTCAGCAGGTCTGTCAGCATCTGTGGAGCGAGAAACAGAGTTAACCTTTCGAGTGTGTATGACCCTTCTTCAGAGGAAAAAGGTTACTTGAGTTCCCACTCTCAGTGACTGGAAGTGCTCTGCAGTGAAAGTCTCAGAAGGTCAGAATCAGGTTCAGCTGTGAAGCCTCCAATGCAATTCACAATAACTAGTCTCACAAATGGAGAATAACCATTTAACCTGTGAAACTATTCTCCCGTGGAGAAGAGGGAATGGAATTGGTGAGTAGGAATCCCAGGAAAAATTGAAATATTTCCTTGTAATGGCTACAATTCCTACAAAGCTTCTGAGTTGCTTAGTCTTCCTACCTGAGTGCCAGCTGCTCGTGTTTGAGATGGTCTGTGATTATGTCTGGGTTGTTATTTCGCCCACTGCTCATCTCAGAGCCCTGCCACACAGCCACTGAAAAACAAATAAATAAAAAATTTGAAGTGTTTAACACAAAGTGCTGAGGATTATTGATCACCACTGGACTTATTTAAAATCAGGTATTCTATTATTTTGCCTATTAACAACAAATCAGATATATCATGTATAAAAAAGCTCACTATTCTTCTAATGAATAAATAGGGCACATACCTAAGTAGGCAGAAAAATCAGCAATTCCTACCCCTTTAAATTTTCACAAGGATGGTTCAACACTTGACCAATAGAACAGGAAGAGTCAGCATCTGGAACTAAATTCTAAAGGGGACTTCTGAGCAAAAGATTAACTGGGAGACACAACTGAATGAAGCTTTCTGGAGAAAAAAATCATGATTGACAAGACTAAAGTTGAGATCATCTACCATTCTATTCAAGGTCATTATAAACTCAGCTGGGTATATACCATCAATCTGGGTCACATTTTAATCACATACCTTCATTGTCCCCATGCTCGCCAATGATCCAGGCTTCCTTTCCAACTGATGTTTTTAAAGATTTCCCCAGAATGGATTGGAAACGTTGGGAGTCCAAGTTACAGCCAGTCCCAACCACACGGTCCGAAGGAAACCCACTCAGCTTCCAGCCCACATACGTCATCACATCAACTAACAGACCAAACAGGAAACATCAAACACTGAGGCATAATGAGTTACTGCAGCTTTCCCCATATAACCTATGCCCTCTAGGATCCTCTGTGACCAGCAAACTGCTCGTCATATGCTGCTCCCTTCTACAAGACATCTGGAATTTGTACCACCAAACCTGAGAGATTTTCCAAGTAACCACCACTCTCTGGAACTAATAAAGAGTCTTTAAACATCCACCCTTTCTCCTGGACCTTTCATTGGACTTGACATTACTGATAATGTTTTTCTGCTTTGCTACTTGTGACCAGGATCCTTACTCTATGCTCCTATGCAACTGGCACCCCTGCAACCAGAACTAACCGTAAAAGCCTTCCTACTGTCTAATAAATCCATGTTGCACCTCCCAGTAAATACTCTGTATTACACTGATGGGCTGTGTACCTGGCTGGGAGGCAATGATGAGTATGCAGTTGGGACTGTATCGCACCGTACTGGGAATGATTGTCCTGAACAGATCCACATTGCTTTGTAATGCTTTCAGGTAGGACTCCTCGCCACCCCAGGTGTTCGCAGTGACAATCACCACCCTGGAACCCGCTGAGTCTGAGAAGTCTGGGGAAAGAGAAGAAAATAAACACTGGCGGTTCAGAGAACAGTCAACCTATTCATGGGTTTGAAAAAGAGTAGGAGCCAGAAAAATTAACAGTGATCCCCTGCTCCAGGTGTAAGCTGTTGGGCTGATGGAGCAGATTCTGACAGTATTGCTATTGTTACGGAGACCTTATTTTGAGAAGGCTGGGCTAGGTTATGGAATGGATCATTGTAGGAGTTCCTGCACAAGCACTGCTCGCCCCACAAACCCTGCCGTGATTTACTCACGTGATATTTTGTTTCAAAGCCCTTTTTAAAGTAGAGATAAACCTCAGCTTGTTGGCCCTTGTTTGAGGAGAATACATGATTGTTTCTTTTTGATATTAAAAAAAACAGCTGAAGTTTTTATGCTGGATTTCCAAATCAGATGACACAAACCTTTGCTAATTTCAACTCTGGGCAGACTGAAGATCTCCATGTCCAGTATCCCACCTTTCATGGCATTCTCTGAAGTTGGAATGAACACCAACTTTTCTATGACATCCTAGAGAAACAAAAAAAAAGGATCTGCATGATTTTGTTCTTCCAATATTTTCCCTTTCAATATTCTTACCTCCTCTCATCAGATACAGACATTGGTGTTGGTAGCTCTCCAGTACCTCATCTATTCTTCATGTTCAAGTATAGACAGAGTTTCAACCTGCCATTCGACTGTGGCCTTTCAGCTGAGCCTGATACAGTCTTCAGAGGGTATCACATACCTGCGTTTTCCATCAGGTGTCACAGGAAAATAATTGGGAAATGATCTTCCAGTCCAGATGATTCCTTTTCCATTCCCTGGACTGGAACAGCTCAGTCCAATCACAATACGTAAATCTGAGCTGGAGAGATCAGGTGACTCAGCAAAGGTCAGGAATTGAACCTGGAATTGTCTTAATTTTTATGGCTTAATAGGGCATCAAATAATGCATCCAATCCATCAGGGTGAAACTGAATTTATTTGATCCATTGTGGACTGACAGCTTTCTGCATCAAAGTTACAATGCCACTGTTTCAGGCCTGTCATATAGCAATTTAGCAAGACTTAAAAATTATGAAGCGGCTTGACAGGAGAAACGTTTCCACTTCTGGGGAAATCCAAAACTACCGGCCATGGGAATAAGAAAATCACCAATAAATGTAATAAGGATGTCAGGAAATATTTCTTTACCCAGGGAGTGAGTTAGAAAGTGGAATTTGCGACCACATGATGGAGTTAAGGAAAATAGCATAGAAGCGAGATAAAAACATGAGGAAGAAAGGAAGACTACACAAATGTTAGATGAAGTAATGTTGGGGGGGGCAGGGGTGCGGAGACTGATGTGGAACATAAACCATGGCATGAATCTATTGAGCCACTTTAAAATTATGTCTGACTATGTTTCAAAGGCCTTTTTACATTTCACTACTTTATAATTACCTTAAGTTTTTAACCATAAAAATCCTTTAGGGATGGCATGTGACCAATTTTACAGCTAGGTTTTTCAAATTGATGGCAGCTTGGACAATTAATAAATTTAATAAAAAAACATGGGCCTGAATTTTATGCACGTCATGCGCATGTGATCGGTGGGCAGGCCCAGAAGCGGATGAGTTATCAGCTCCCGTCTGCAATTGCAACCCGGATGCGATTTCATGCTGGCCAATTAAGGGCCGGTCAGCATGAAACACGCTCAGACATTGGCTCAGCGCTGCTGGTGGGGCAGGGGTGAGAACATAGGAACATGGGTCCAATGGCGACCCGGAGGGGGCTTTTGAAACGGCCATTCTACAACTTAATTCCTGTATTTTGTAGTAGTCTACTTCTGTATTAATTACAAACCCCACCCCATTTGTCATCACCCACAAATTTTGAAACTGTACTTCCAATTTCTGAGTCCAAATTATTTATGTAACTGCTGGTCAGCAGTGGCCCTAGCATCAATCCTTGTGGAACACTGCTTCTCATCTTATGATGGAGGGAAGGTCACTGATGAAACAGCTGAAGAAGTCAGGTAGCCTGAGTAACTATCTTTAACTCCTATGCTTTGTTTTCTGTTTTATAGTCAGCTTGCAATCCATTCTAATACTTGTCTTCTGACACTACGTGAGTCTAGTTATGAGCCTACAATGGAGTACCTTATCAAAGACCTTTTGGAAATCTAAATATATTACTTCTACTGCATTACCCCCATCTTCGTTACTTCTTCAAAGAATTCAATAAAGGTTAGTTAAACATCATCTTCCCTTTTAATATCCATGCTGAGTATTATAATTTCTGTTTCTCGATTTTTCAATGTTATATTTGAGTAAAGATTCTACTATCTTTCCCACCACCAACTTCAAGTAAAATGGTCTATAGTTGCCTGAACTTGTTCCATCTTTTTTAAATACAGGAATCTCATTAGCAATCCACCAGTCCTCTGGTACTATTCCACTTTTCAAATGAGTTATTATAGCTATGTAATATATCCTCAGCTATTTCTTTACTAATATTATTTTAATATGAGCAGCTATAATCCTTCCAGTTCAGGGGATTTATCATCTCTAAGTTTGCTTAGTTCATCAATTTTCTGCTCCCTTATCACCTTTCTATCTCAAATGTCTTTTTATCTTTTTTGATCTCTTCTTCTCATGTCATGTCCATCATATTAATCTTCCTGGTAGAGAACGAGGCAAAGTAATTATCCAATATTTCTTCTATTTCTGTTATTACCTGTGAATTTGTTATGTCTATCGCTTAGCGCCCCAGTGCCTATTCTGCTTTTTCTTTTGTTATATGTCTGTAGAATAATTTACTTTTTATATTCCATGATGATTGACTTTTCTCCTTGCCTATCTAATGCTTTGTTTTATTTCTTTCCTAAACTTTACATATCCCCATTCAGACAGTAAATGTTTCCTGGTTAGTATGGAGAGTGATCGGTGGATGGACTTTTAAAATTTATTCCTTCACAGGATTTGGGTGTCGCTGGCTAGGCCAGCATTTGTTGCCCATCCCTCAATGAGTCGCATTCTTGAACCAATGCAGTCCATGTGGAGAAGGTACACCCACAGTGCAGATAGCGAGTTCCAGGATTTTGACCCAGCAACAGTGAAGTTGGGCAGAATGGTGTGTTTCTGTGCTATAAATATTACATAACAAATAAGAGAGCTATAATTCAGTCTTGGGCAGACCACACTTAGACATGGATATATTATTTTACTGCTTTTTACCTTTGCTAAGATGCTCATGGCACATGCCATTCCCAAATCACCACCACCAAGCACTGTAACTTTCCCAAAGTGTCGGTCACCAGCTTCTGTTTTTGGCTGAAGACTGGCATCAGAGAGACCTGTACGTGAAGATTAGAATCACATCATACTAACTCTCACACATTATTGTTTTTTTTAAAAAAGACAGTCTAACACTTCTTTCTTTTTCTTATTTTCTTGTAGGCTCATAACTCTCCTGTAGGTACTGACTTCTGCTGAGGTACAAGTTTCATACTTATCACTAGCTTTCTGATACCTTACCCAAGTAACCATTCTTCATGTCAAAACAGATCAGCCAAGTTGCCCAGCCTGGAGCCTTGCTGTCAGTGAGGCAAATCAGATTGGCAATGCACAAATCTCATCTCCACACTGGTGGCCAGGTGCCTTGCCATACAAAATCACCACCTGTCCCAATGGATTATTCAACTCAGAGACATTAGAGTTGAAGTTAATCTGGTCCTTCCTTGTGGTAGATCTGGTACTATCTTTACCCTACCTCGGTCAGTCCTGTTGCAACATCTTTCTCTTGTTCCATAACCTTCCCTTTGTTCAATCATCCACACTGTATGATCCTCTTTCAATGTCCTTATCACCTTCAGTTACTAAGCACTCTAGTGATTTCCTTGCTGTCCTCACTTAGTCTCTCCACTGAGTAATTCCTTATTCTTGGTGACTTCAACAATATTTAATGGTTTTCCCCCTTGCCGCTAACTTCACAAAACCCCATCCTTACTCCGCATCATATTAAACATGAATACACCATGCTAATGCCTTGATCTCATCATCCCACTTCCAAGGTCAGGATTACTTAAGAGTATGTTCTGACTAGTTCATCTTCACAGCTCCTTGCCAACTTCTATTCTTTCAAGCTTCAGCCTTCATCCCTGGAATGAACTACCACCCAGCTCCCCAAGTAGTCGTCTCCACAGCTTTCAACTTCCTGGCCTGTGGCCCACCATAGAGACATTCAAGCCATGAAGATTTCTCCAGTTATTCCTCATTCCCCAATTAACTGTTGTTAGGGGTCAGTCTCAGTTCTTCTCCTGAGCCACCCCCAGGGTTTGTATTTCTTTCTGGTTAGAGCACTGTGTGCTTGAAGCTTGAATTTGCCCCAATCTGTAGTTTATCATTCTACTGGATTTGTTAATTGCAGTTTTGTACTTTTTAATATTCCTTAGATCCTATGCAGTTCGCCCTCAGTGATTCAATACCATCCAGAAAGTATTCATGTCAACCATTTTTCTCTCTTTGTTCAGTACTTCACATTTGACCAGGCTAAATTTTATCTGCCCACTTACTTTACACATTTTGAAGCCCTTCTTTGTTTGATACCAACTGCCAATCTGACCAATTTCCATTTTGCTTCTAAATTTGAATCATTAATATAAATTAGGAACAACAGAGATCCAAACCCTAATCCAGAGGTAGCCCCTCCCCAATCCTTCTAACAAGCAGGTGCCACATTCTGCCCTTCAGCCAATTTCTTATCCATTCCCAGTTTTTTTTCCCTTCATCTCCACAGCTTTTAACTTTAATAGTCTTTCATCCTTTACTTTGTGAATTTTTTAATATAAAACAAGGTACAATACACAAATGCTTTTCATAGTCCACTTATCAAGTCACTTCCTTGAAAAAGTCAAGGAAATTGGTCAAGCCGGATATTTCCTTCAGAGTCCATGTTGATTGCTGTTTACGAGGTTATCATACAGGTAATAGACCATAAGACGTAGGAACAGAAGTAGCCATTTGGCCTATCGAGTCTGCTCTGCTATTCAATAAGATCGTGGCTGATCTGATAATCCTCAATTACACTTTCCTGCCTTTTCCCCATAAACCTTGATTCCTTTACTGATTAAAAATCTGTCTATCTCAGCCTTGAATATACTAAAAGACCCAGCCTCTACAGCCCTCTGCGGTAAAGAATTCCACAGATTCACTACTCTCAGAGAAGAAATTTCTCCTCATCTCTATTTTAAATGGGCAACCCCTTACTCTGAGATTATGCCCTCTGGTCCTCGACTCTCCTACAAGGGGAAACAATCGCTCAGCCTTGTCAAGCCCCCTAAGAATCTTATGTGTTTCAATAAGGTCGCCTCTCATTCTTATAAACTCCGATGAGTACAGGCTCAACCTACTCAACCTCTCCTCATAAGAAAATCCCTCCATGCCAGGGATCAACCTAATGAACCTTCTCTGGACTGCTTCCAATGCCAGGATATCTTTCCTTAGATAAGGGGACCAAAACTATTCACAGTATTCTAACTAGTGCCTTGTATAGTTTTAGCAAGACTTCCCTATTTTTATACTCCATTCCCTTTGAAATAAAGGACAACATTCCATTTGCCTTCCCTATTACCTGCTGAACTTGTACATTAGCTTTTTGTGATTCATGCACAAAAGGACTCCCAAATCCCTCTGTGCTGCAGCCTTGTGCAGTCTTTCTCCATTTAAATAATATTCAGCTCCTCTATTTTTCCTGCCAAAGTGCATAACCTCACATTTTCCCATACTATATTCCATCTGCCAAGTTTTAGACCACTCACTTAACCTGTCTACATCCCTCTGTAGACTTCTTGTGTCATCCTCACCACTTGCCTTCCCACTTATTTTTGTGCCATCCGCAAACTTAACGATAGTACATTCACTTCCCTCATCTAAGTCATTAATATATATTGTAAATAATTGAGGCCCCAGCACTGATCACTGTGGCACTCCACTAGTTACAGGTTGCCATCCCAAAAATGCCCCCTTATCCCAACTCTGTCTTCTATTAGTTAGTCAATCCTCCATCCATGCTAATATACTACCCCCAACACCATGGGCTCTTATCTTATTCAGTAGCCTTATGTGCGGTTCCTTATCAAACGCCTTTTGGAAATCCAAATATATTACATCTATTGTTCCCCTTTATCTATCCTGCTTGTTACCTCCTCATGTTAGGCATGATTTCCCCTTCATGAAGCTACGCTGACTCTGCTTGATTAGATTATGTATTTCCAAATGCTCTGCTATTACATCCTTTATAATAGACTCCAACATTTTCCCTTACAATGAGAGAGAAACAGCGTGGTCATTTGCATGCGAGAGAGTGAGGAAGAAACAGCAGGGCCATTTACAGGGAGGGAGTGTGAGCAACAGCGTGGTCATTTACAGGGAGTGAGAAAGAAATAGCGTGGTCGTTTACAGGGAGCAAGTGCGAGAGGAGTGTGACCTTTAACAGTGAGAGAGCACGAAAAGAGTGAGAAACCATTAAAGAGTGTGAGAGGGAAAAGAACGCAGAGAGCAGCTGATTGGTGAGTATTTCTAGTCTTTAAAGTAAAAGTAAGGTCTTTAGTTTGTGTTTAGATCTCTAGTCTTTCTTTTCTCTTAAAGATAACTTGTTAAGTATAAGATCGATACTGGTGTGTATAAAAAATTATAATAAAGTGTAAAGAGTGGGGATACTAGAGTAATTAATTAATAAATTGAATAAAATACAATAGTGATGGTAAGACAGGTGATGTGTTGCTGCTGCAGCATGTGGGAACTGCTGGACACCAAGGTGATCCAGTGCGATCACATCTGTACCAAGCGTTTGCAGCTTGAGGAACTTCGGATCTGAGTTAAGGAGCTGGAGTCCAAGCTGTAGACATTGCGCCACATCAGGGAGGGCGAAAGTTATCTGGAAACTTTGCTCCAGGAGGCGGTCACACCCCTCAGATCAGGTAATTCAAACTTGGTCTGTGATCAGGGACAGGAGGGTCTGACTGCAGGTGAAACAGGTATGGGGACCCAGGGGGTAGCGTTCGAGGAGCCACGGCCTCTGCAATTGTCCAACAGTTACAAGGTTCTTGCAAGCTGTGTGGACGAGAGCAGGGACTGCAGAGAGGATGAGCAAACTGACCACGGCACCGTGGTACAGGGAGCCATTCAAGTGGGGGGAAGGAAATAGGAACGTAGTCGTGGTAGGGGACAGTATAATTAGGGGGATAGATACTGTTCTCTGCAGTCATGAGTGAGAGTCCCGAAGGCTGTGTTGCCTGCCCGGTGCCAGGGTTAAGGACATCGCCTGAGGGCTGGAGAGGAACTTGGAGTGGGGAGGGATCCAGTTGTTGTCGTCCATGTTGGTACCAACGACATTGATAGGACTAGAAAGGATGTTTTGCTGAAAGAATTTGAACAGTTAGGAGCTAAATTGAAAAGCAGAGCCTCCAAGATAATAATCTTGGGATTGCTACCTGAGCCATAAGCAAACTGGCATAGGGTAAATAAAGTCAAGGAGTTAAATCGTGGCTCAGAAATTGGTGTGGGAGGAATGGGTTTCAGTTCATGGGGCACTGGCACCAGTATTGGGGTAGAAGGGAGCTGTTCCGTTGGGAGGGGCCTCATTTGATCTGTGCTGCGACCAGTGTCCTGGCGAACCGAATAATTGGGCTGTAGAGAGGGCTTTAAGCTATATAGGTTGGGGGGGGGGTTCTGGAAAGTGGATACGTAGGCTTACAAAGCAAAAGGACATGGCAGCCATGCAGGGCAGCTATTTAGGTATTGATACCCAGTGTGACAGGAAGGGGTAGAGTGTCCAAACATAAAAAAACAGCAGCAAATATGGTCAAAGGGGAAAAAATGGTAAAAAGGGAACATTAATGGCTCTTTACTTAAATGCACATAGTATTCGGAACAAAATAAATAAACTAACGGCACAAATAGAGGTTAATGGATATGATCTTATAGCCATTACGGAAGACATGGTCACAAGGAGATCAAAGCTAGGAACTAAACATTCAGGGGTATGTGACTTTTCAGAAAGACAGACAGGAAGGAAAGGGTGGTGGGGTAGCTTTGTTGGTACAAGATGGAATAAGTACGATAACAAGAAAGGATCTTGGATTGGAAGATGCAGAATCCATATGGGTGGAAGTAAGAAATAGCAAGGAGAAGATGATACTGGTGGGAGTAGTCTATAGGACCCCTGACAGCAGCTATACTGTAGGCAGAGAATAAATCAGGAGACAATGAGTGCATTTAAAAAAGGCAGTACATTAATCATGGGTGACTTTAATCTTCATGTAGATCGCGAAAATCAAATTGGCAGAGGAAGTCATGGGCAACAATTCATTGAGTGTATTCGGGACAGTTTCTTCGAACAATATGTTGTGAATCCAACCAGGGATCAGGCTATTTTGGATCTGGTAATGTGTAATGAGGCAGGTTTAATAAATGATCTCAGAGTAAAGGATCCCCTAGGAAACAGTGATCATAATATGGTAGAATTTAGCATTCAGTTTGAAATTGAGAAACTTGGGTTGCAAAGAACTGTGCTAAACTTAAATAAGGGTAATTACAGTGGAATGAGGGCAGAGTTGGCTGCAGTGGACTGGGAAAGCAGAAAAGATGGTTGATGAACAATGGCAGACGTTTAAGAAAATAGTTCATGACCCTTAACAAATATATCCCAGTGAGGAAGAAGGATTCAAGGAAGATGATCAACCAACCATGGTTAACCAAGGAAGTTAAGGAACGTATCAAATTGATAGAAAAAAAACATACAATGTAGCAAAGATTAGCGCTAAGCCAGAGGATTGGAAAGTTTTAAAAACCAACAAAAGATGACTAAAAAAATGAGGGAGAAAATAAATGTTGAGGGTAAACTAGCAAATAATATAAAAATGGACAGCAAGAGCTTCTTTAAATATATAAAAAGAGAAAGGCCAAAGTGAACATAGGCCCCTTAGAGAATGAGGCTGGGGAAATAATAATGGGGAACCAGGAAATGGCAGAGGAGTTGAATAAATACTTTGCTTCAGTCTTCACAGTAGAAGATACTAATAACATTCCAAAAATACTAAATAATCATGGGAAAAAGGGGGCGAGGAAATAAATACAGTAACTGTCACTAGGGAAAAAGTACCAGGGAAATTAATGGGGCTAAAGGCCGATAAGTTCCCTGGACCTGATGTGTTGCATCCTAGGATAATAAAGGAAGTAGCTACAGAGATAGTGGATGCACTGGTAGTAATCTTCCAAGAATCCTTAGATTCCTGAAAAGTCACAAAGGATTGGAGAACAGTCAATCTAACACCCATATTCAAAAAGGAAGGGAGACAAAAAACAGGTAACTATAGGCCAGTTAGCTTAACATCTGTCATTGGGAAATCCTCTGTGGGATGCAGGTAAACCCTATGTGGTGTACCTTGACAAATTGACAAAGTAAAGGATGAAAGAATATTAAAGTTTAAAGCTGTGAGGATTCAGGATAAAAACTAGGAAGAGATAAGAAATTGGCTGAAGGATAGGAAGCGGCAGTATTAGGGAAGGGGCAAATACCGAATGAGCTTCCCCAGGGATCAGTGCTTGGACCCATACTGTTTAGGGAAGGCATGTGACTCATATCCTCCCCAGGTGGGGGGAAGTAAATTAACTACCTTATGTTCATCTTCATTTTCAGCCCAGTTGTATCTTTTAGTTTGCTACTCCTCTATGACTGTCTTTTTACTGTTGGAATACTGAAAGAAATTCTTCTACTTAATTATAATCCTGACAGCAGGATGGTGAAGGAAGAAACTCGAGCCAATCTTTGCTTGGAACAGATTTGTTCACAGAGTGAAACACTTACAGATATATACCTCCTAACTCAACCCACAACCCATGTCAGTAAGTGTCTCTTTATATGCTCAAGTAACCATCCAATCAAAGCCCTTCACCTGTATATATTTAACTTCTTTTGATATAATTAACACTACTCTTTGTTCTGCTCTTTTCCAAATCTCTCCTTGCCCCTCTGAACACTTTTTAAATGTTTCTACATGTTCTACATTCCTTTCTACCCTTCACTTACAGCATTGTGAATGTTTGCAACAAATTACCCAGGGAGACAGTGGAGCTGGACAATGTCCACAAATTCAAGAGGGAGCTAGATAGATTTTTCTTGCGAAAGAGATAACTAAAGTTTATAAAAGAATTGTGACTGGGCAGATGGTGCACACAATAGTGTCTTCTGGTTTTAAATTGTTTCATGGCTGAGTGAAAAGAATTCACAAACCTGAAGAAATACCAGCAACGTAGGCGTTGAGCTCTGCCAGGGACACTTCATCAGTGGATGGCTTTGTGTATAAAGGTGGCGCCTCCTCAAACTTTGTGATCATTTCGTTTAGCAAACCAATGACATCTGTTTTTGGCTAAAGAGTTTTAAAAAATTCAATTAGCGCACATTTTTAGAGAAAATATGGCTAACTACTTATTTTTTCTTTTCTTCAGGTCACATCACATATTGTGTGCAGTAGAAAGGGCATAGAGATGTCTTGATCACTGGGGAAACAGACCCAGTCTGTCTGCTGCCAGCTAATATCCTGGCTGTCACTGGGAGGTAGAAGCTATGACAGCCCAACATGATTTACCATCTGATGTTTTACATTATTGGGAAACACGTTGGACAGAACGGACAGGTTCATGGCTTTCTCACTGTGAAGCCATGCCATCAATCTCCACCTTACCTAATCCAAAGGGTCTTCCTCCGAGAGCAAGTCTTCAGAATGAGGGCGTGCATATAACTGCCATTACCACCTGAAATTCAATGGCTTATACACATTACCCAGAGCCTGTAGATAACACTAAATGCCATTGGCCCCTTGTGGACCAGCACCTCCCTCACACACCAAAGGCATCTCTGTCATGAGTCTCTTCAGATTCAGAGTTCCCCACATTCTGTGCCACATTGACTACCATGTTGCCAAATCTGAAGACTAGCACTCTAATCCCATGCCACTGGTCTCTAAAACAGACACTATTCATGTGCCAAAGTTTCCCAGTCTTACTTCTGTATAATACTGCTTTGTCTCTGGTTTCTTACATGACTCCAGTGTTGCAGGTACGGTAAATAAATGCGTCCTTGCACATCTACATGCTTCCCCTCACGAATAACCATGCTCGAAGTCGGTCTCAGGAAGCACAAAGGAGGACCAAAAGGATGAGAGTCAAGAATCCATATTTGAATGGGAATATTATAGGAAGATCCTGGATAATGAAGGAAAGAAAAAATAGATCTGAAATCTATTTTAGTATACAAGCTGCATAGTTAATTTAGACTTGAATGCAGGAGGATTGATCAGTAAGTTTGCGGATGATACGAAAATTGGTGGGGTGGTAAATAGTGAGGAGGAAAGCCTTAGATTACAGGGCTGGTCAGACGGGCTGATCAGTGGCAAATGGAATTTAATAATTGTGAGGTGATGCATTTGGGCAGGACAAACAAGGCACGTGTATACACAATGAACAGTAGGACCCTGGGAAGTACTGAGGATCAGAGGGGCCTTGGTGTACATGTCCACCGGTCTCTTAAGGTAGCGGGACAGGTAGATAAGGTGGTTAAGAAGGCATATGGGATACTTGCCTTTATTAGCCGAGGCATAGAACATAAGAGCAGGGAGGTTATGCTGGAACTGTATAAAATGCTGGTTAGGCCACAGCTAGAGTATTGTGTGCAATTCTGGAATCTGCATTATAGGAAGGATGTGATTGCACTAGAGAGAGTGCAGAGGAGATTTACTAGGATGTTGCCCGGACTGGAGAGTTTTAGTTATGAGGAGAGATTGGATAGACTGGGGTTATTTTCCCTGGAGCAGAGGAGATTGAAGGGGAACATGATTGAGGTGTATAAAATTATGAGGGGCATAGATAGGGTAGACAGGAAGGAACTTTTCCTCTTGGTGGAGGAATCAATAACCAGGGGGCATAGATTTAAGATAAGGGGCAGGAGGTTTAGACTGGATGTGAGGAAGAATTTTTTCACCCAGAGGGTGGTGGGAGTCTGGAACTCTCTGCCTGAAAGGGTGAGAGAGGCAGAAACCCTCATAACATTTAATACAAGGCTATGGGCCTAGTGTTGGAAAATGGGATTAGAATAGTTAGGTACTTGTTTGACTGGCGCAGACTCGATAGGCTGAAGGGCCTTTTTCTGTGCTGTAGACCTCTATGACTTAACAAAAAAAACTTTTAAACCTGAAAAATTTTTTAACAATCAAAACAAAGCTGAGAAATGGAAACCAGACAAAAAGTGAATTAAACAGGGTTTAGCAGTTTCAAAGATTACAATTCCAAGACAAACATTACAAATACAGGTCAGCTTGTACTAATGATATCAAGTGGAGCTATGGAATCTGTCAGTAATATAAAATCAATCAAGACAAATAGGATTTATGGATCTTTCCACACCAAGAACACATGAAGAAAGGTGTATCCTGGTCAGAACCATGTAATCTAGTGGAAAAATCGAACAATTCAGGCCAGAACCAAGTATCTCCTGTTTTTTTTAATAAGCAGGAGTAAGAATTTATTCAAATCCCAAAGATGAATGTCTGGGCATTTATTGTTTAAAATACCCTTTTTGTGGTCCTTAAGATGGGGAATGGAAACTTTCTATCTGGAAACCCTCCTGACCTGGTTACCTTCTCTGCAGTTCTTGAGTGTCAAAGATCTGGTTTGTAGCTCCAATATAAACCAGGCAAAATGTAGGGTAGACTGCTAGTGTTGTTACTCCCACAACACCCAATGACTGAATCTAAACCAGATCTGCCAGGCTTGGTTCTACAATACAAATTGGATTTCTCGCTAGGATTTAATATTTCAATCCAGTTTAGACAAAGTTGAACAAACCTTTCAAGAGAACATATCCTTCTGCTTTAGGAAAAAAAGCCTGTATGAAAACATTTGAGATGAAAAGATCCATTTAGCAGACAGCAAAAGTAAGACTAATAGCATCTTTTTTTGTTGGCAGTCTCCTGGCAAATAGGTGGTCCTCCCTTAACTTACTAAAGAAGCTCATCCACACAATCAGTTCCACATAAGATGAAAATTTCACGTGCTAACCATAATGTTTTACTGAAATGTCAGGGACTGAGGGTTGACATGTCCAGGGGCAACACACAGCAAAAAGCAGATTTAGGCGAGGATGGAGGAAAGTTTGGAAAAAATTGAAATGGTTCAATTCAAGCCACGTAAATCTCAGATGTTTCTGCACCTATATCATGTGGCTATGGCATCGCCAGCAACAAATCATTCATGCACAAAGTATGCAGTTTTATCCATACCCTCAGGTGCTGATCAGGAATGGATTTCCCACAGTGATTTTTTACTGAGGAAGTGAATTCCTGAATTGGCATTTTTTTAAAAATGTGATACATCACATGATCACCACTCAGATTGTGGTAAACAATCAATATTACACAAACAAAAAGGACAAAGACCCACTTTAGGCTGTACTACAACTATAAAACACACAACGTTTTGGCCTTGTGGCTAAATGATTGTGATGCCATCTCAAGATTATATAAACACTTGTACGGGAAGACTAGAGATTTATTACACGTGATCTAAACCAGCTGCTTTGTCCCCTCAAATTTCCTTTTCTGAATGTGTTTTGCTGGGTATGGTTCAGGGGCTAAGCAGTCTCTCTACCATACTGCTTTCATTAACCCACCCCAACAGTACCTTGCCCCAAGTGGTTACTGCATTAGGATTTCAACTAAACAATGATCGCAATGTGAAATTTTCATATTACATCTTAAATATGGAAAAGCAGCCAGTGGTGCATATTATTTTAATTCAAACTTGGACTTTGAAGAGAACATTTGAGCTGTAGAATACTGGAGTGAAGTAATGGTGGATCCAGGTTTGTCACAAATGGTAGGAGAAATATGAGGTGAGGAATTAGGAGTGCAAAACATGATTGGTAATGCCTAACTTAAAACATATTTGTTTGAAGTGTATTTTTTTCTTCATATATATTGCACCATATATATAGTAATAATGTTGAATTCTCCAACAGTAATAAACTCCTGCCACTAGACTAAGACTTGCCTTACTAAGACTTAAGGATAACAGGAGTCCTCGGGTTAAGGTGCTTAATTGGGGGAAGGCTAATTATAACAATATTAGGCAGGAACTGAGGAATCTAGACTGGAGGCGGATGTTTGAGGGCAAATCAACAACTGACATGTGGGGGGCTTTCAAACGTCAGTTGATAAGAATTCAGGACCGGCATGTTCCTGCTAGGATGAAGGATAAGTATGGCAAGTTTCAGGAACCTTGGATAACGAAGGATATTGTGAGATTAGTCAAAAAGAAAAGGGAAGCATTCGTAAGGGCTAGACGGCTGGGAACAGGTGAAGCCTGTGGAGAATATAAAGAAATTAGGAAGAAACTTAAGCAAGGAGTCAGGAGGGCTAAAAGGGGTCATGAAAAGTCAGTGGTAACCAGGATTAAGGAAAATCCCAAGGCCTTCTATACATAAGTAAAAAGCAAGAGGGTAGCCAGGGAAAGGGTAGGCCCACTCAAGGACAGAGGTGGGAATGTGTGTGTGGAGCCAGAAGAAATGGGAGAGATACTAAATAAGTACTTCTCATCAGTATTCACCAAAGAGAAGGACTTAGCTGTCGATTTGTCTAGGGAAGTGTGTGCAGATAGCCTGGATCATGTTGAGATCAAAAAAAAGATGTTAGGCGTCTTGAAGAATATTAAGGTGGATAAGTCCCCAGGGCCAGACGGGATCTACCCCAGAGTACTGAGGGAGGCAAGGGAGGAGATTGCTGGGGCCTTGACAGAAATCTTTGTAACCTCACTGGCTACGGGTGAGGTCCCAGAGGACTGGAGAATGGCCAATGTTGTTCCATTGTTTAAGAAGGGTAGCAGGGATAATCCAGGAAATTACAGATTGGTGAGCCTTACTTCAGTGGTAGGGAAATTATTGGAGAAGATTCTTCGTGACAGGATTTACTACCATTTGGAAGCAAATGGGCATATTAGTGAGAGGCAGCATGGTTTTGTGAAGGGGAGGTCGTGTCTCACTAACTTGATCAAGTTTTTCAAGGAAGTGACAAAGATGATCGACGATGGAAGGGCAGTGTATGTTATCTACATGGATTTCAGTAAGGCCTTTGACAAAGTCCCTCATGGCAGACTGGTACAGAAGGTAAAGTCGCACGGGATCAGAGGTGAACTGGCAAGATGGATACAGAATTGGCTTGGTCATAGAAGACAGAGGGTAGCAGTGGAAGGGTGCTTTTCTGAATGGAGAGCAGTGACTAGTGGTGTTCCGCAGGGATCAGTGCTGGGACCTTTGCTGTTTGTAGTATACGTAAATGATTTGGAGGAAAATGCAACTGGGCTAATTAGTAAGTTTGCAGATGACACTAAGGTTGGAGGAGTTGCAGATAATGAAGAGGATTGTCAAAGGATACAATGGGATATAGATCGGTTGGAGACTTGGATGGAGAAATGGCAGATGGAGTTTAATCTGGACAAATGCGAGGTAATGCATTTTGGAAGGTCTAATACAGGTAGCAATTATACAGTAAATGGCAGAACCCTTAAGTGCATTGACGGGCAGAGGGATCTAGGTGTACAGGTCCACAGGTCACTGAAAGTGGCAACGCAGATGGATAAGGTAGTCAGGAAGGCATATGGCATGCTTGCCTTCATCGGCAGGGGTATTGAGTATAAAAGCTGGGAAGTCATGCTGCAGCTGTATAGAACCTTGGTTAGGCCACACTTGGAATATTGCGTGCAATTCTGGTCACCACATTACCAGAAAAATATGGAGGCGTTGGAGAGGGTGCAGAGGAGGTTTACCAGGCTGCTGCCTGGTCTGGAGGTTATTAGCTATGAGAGGTTGGAGAAACTCAGATTGTTCTCACTAGAGCGATGGAGATTGAGGGGCGGCTTGACAGAAGTTTACAAAATTATGAGTGGCATGGACAAAGTAGATAGTCAGAAGCTTTTTCCCAGAGTGGAAGAGTCAATTACTAGGGGACATAGATTTTTAAGGTGAGAGGAGAAAACTTTAGAGCAGATGTGCGGGGCAAGTTTTTTACGCAAAGGTAGTGAGTGTCTGGAATTCACTGCCAAAGGAGGTGGTGGAAGCAGGTACGACAGTGGTGTTTAAGAGGCAGCTTGACAAATACATGAATAGGATGGGAATAGAGGGATACGGACCCCGGAAGTGTAAAATGTTTTAGTTTGACAGGCAATATGATTGGCGCAGGCTTGGAGGGCTGAAGAGCCTGTTACTGTGCTGTACTTTTCTTTGGTCTTTTGTTCTTTATCTAAAAGAACAATTCTGCTCTCTGTTAGGGTGGGGCATACTTTGATGTCTATCAGGAACAACTCTCGCTGCTAATATGGGGAAATGAGCTTACCTTGATATCTAATAGGAATGGTTCCAATTAGGCTCAGCAGATCCTTCTGGGAACCGTCACTGAAAGCTGCAATTTGAACAGAAACCTTTTTTAGTCCCATTTGGTTGCTGAAATCCCATTGGATTGGTGTGTAAAATATTCACTGAAGGGCGGTTCACTCTTCTAATTATATCACAAGACTTGGCTGCTTTTCACAAACAAAATTCAAAGAGACTCAGGTTAAAAGTATATCTGACAGTTCTGAGTGTCCCATCTGTGTTTGACCAGTGCATTTATATCTAGGTAACTTTGCCTTTTTTTTAAGCCCAATTTCGTCCTCTCCTCCTCCATGGGTAGCAAACACATGGAGGGCTATTGTTTCAGCTATGGCTCAAATCCCACTGCAGAGACTTGAACACAAAAGTCTAGGCTGACACTCCATTGCAGTACTGCAGTGAGGGAGGGTTGCACTATAAGAAGTCTTTTGGATGAGATGTTAAAACCAAGGTCCTGTCTATCCTCTCAGGTGGAAGTGAAAGATTCCATGACATTATTTCAAAGGGGTGTAGGGAAGTTATTTCCAGTGTCTTGGCTAATATTTACCCCTCAATAAACATGACCAAAAAAACATTATCTGGTCATTATCACATTTACTGTGTACATTTTGGCTGCTGCGTGTCCTACACTACAACTCTGCTCCTCGCTCAAATTCCAAAGATTCACCGCCCTGGGTGAAAAAATTCCTCTTCATCTCAGTCCTAAATGGCCTGCCCCTTAATCTGAGACTGTGACCCCTGGTTCTAGACCTCCCAGCCAGGGGAATCACTGTTCTTGCATCTACCCTGTCAAGCCCTGAAACAATTGTCTGTGTTTGAATGAGATCATCTCTCATTCTTCTAAACTTCAGAGAATAAAGGCCCAGTCTATTTAATCTTTCGTCATAGGACAATCTCTCCATCCCAGGGATTAGTCTGGAGAACCTTCATTGCACTCTCTCTATGGCAAGTATATCTTTCCTTAGGTAAGGAGACCAAAACTGCACACAACACTCCAGCTGTTAGAATTATTGGCCTAAAGTTTCCAGCTTTCTGTCTCCCTCCTTGTTGTAGCATTTGCTTTCTTAAATTGCTTAAATAAACATAGCCTTGTATGTATGGCAAAAGATAGGCAAGTTAGCTGTTTCTTCCCAAGGATAGGCAAGCAGCTGCTGAGTGTAGCCTTGGTGAAACAATAGCTGACAGAGAATCATGTCTAAGTGCAGGTATGTGCAACAGCTTCTCTAAAATGTTAAGGAAGCTTAATGGTCTCCAACTTGAACTGATAGGAACATCACCTGCCATTGGCCCCTTCTAATTAAGAGATATGGGGAAGCAACCTGTAAGGATTAATGCTCCAAGCATCATATCAAATGATAAAACTAAGATCCAAACTCTTGCAACTAAGACACAAGAGCCTGGAGTAACTCTGCTAATGCCAGAATACAACTCTACCCCAAACATCGAGTGGTGAGCTATATCTTTGTTGCTCAGTATATATCACTGTTTGGTGGACTGTATCTGACTTGGTTCATACTCCAAACAAAATACTCAACTGTTACTAACTGGGTCCTCTCAGACTTGCTTAGATCCTTCTGGCAAGGAGGCACAAAAGCTTCTAGGTTTATTTAACTAGAGCAGCCTGTATGTACCAAATCCTTGTTGTAGAAGTTTAAGTCAGGGCATTTTTATAACCTCTGTCGAGAACCCTTACAGTTTTCTTTGGAGGCACTGCTCCGACACCTCACCGAGTAGCTAGTGTAAGCCTAGATAATAAGTATTGACAAGATATTCAACAGTGGGAAAACATCAAAGGCAAATTCAATCCTTTTTTTAACCCGACATCCACACATATGCTTTTTCCAGCAGGGGTCAATGCAGAGTGAACAAGAGCGAAGAGCCCAAGCTGATTTTTCTCTTCCCTAGCCCAGCAGCATAGTTACCAGTTGTAGCACCACTTAACACCCAACTCAGCACCAGACAACCAGAGAAATAAAACTTCATTTTCTTCTATTTCCCATATTTTTCCTATTGCTCATCGACGTGCTGCCACTCAGCAACATCAATAGAAAATACAGCGACGCCCAGCTCTACCTCACCACCACCACCTGTCTTGACTCCTCCGCTGGTGCTAAATTATCAGACTGCTTATCTGACGTCCAGTACTGGATGTGCAGGAACTTCATCCAATTAAAGACTGGGGAGTCCGAACCCATTCTTTTCAGTCCCTGCTCCAAACTCTGTTCACCTAACTACTGACTCCATCCCTTCCCCAGGCGACAGTTCGAGGTTAACCCAGTCTGTTCACAACTTCGATGTCACATTCGATCTCAGGATGAGCTTCCAACCTCATATTTGTGCCATCACTAAGAATGTCTATTTCCACCTCTGCAGCAACACACAACTTCACCCCTGTCTCAGCTCATCTACCGCTGAAACCCTCATTCGTGCCTTATTTACCTCTAGACTTGACCATTTCAATGTACTGCTGGTTGGCCTCCAACATTCTACATAAACATGAGTCATTAAGTCATACAGCACAGAAAAAGGCCCTTCAGCCCATTGAGTCTACGCCGGTCAAACAAGTACCTAACTATTCTAATCTCATTTTCCAGCACTAGGCCCATAGCCTTGTATGCCATGGCATCATAAGCGCACATCCAAATACTTCTTAAATGTTATGAGGGTTTCTGCCTCTATCACCCTTTCAGGCAGAGTGTTCCAGATTCCCACCACTCTCTGGGTGAAAAAATTCTTCCTCACATCCAGTCTAAACCTCCTGCCCCTTATCTTAAATCTATGCCCCCCGGTTATTGATCCCTCCACCAAGGGGAAAAGTTCCTTCCTGTCTACCCTAGCTATGCCCCTCATAATTTTATACACCTCAATCATGTCCCCCCTCAATCTCCTCTGCTCCAGGGAAAATAACACCAATCTCTCCTCATAACTAAAACTCTCCAGCCCAGGCAACATCCTGGTAAATCTCCTCTGCACTCTCTCTTGTGCAATCACATCCTTCCTAAAATGCAGATTCCAGAACTGCACGTAATACTCTAGCTGTGGCCTAGCCAGCATTTTATACAGTTCCAGCATAACCTCCCTGCTCTTATGTTCTATGCCTCGGCTAATAAAGGCAAGTATCCCATATGCCTTCTTAACCACCTTATCTAACTGTCCCGCTACCTTAAGGGACCGGTGGACATGTACACCAAGACCCCTCTAATCCCTGGTACTTCCCAGAGTCCTACCATTCATCGTGTATTCCCGTGCCTTGTTTGTCCTGCCCAAGTGCATTACCTCACACTTATCGGGGTTAAATTCTATTTGCCACTGATCAGCCCATCTTACCAGCCCGTCTATATCCTCCTGTAATCTAAGGCTATCTGCTTCACTATTCCCCAACCCACCAATTTTCGTGTCATCCACAAAAATTGTCCAAACCTCTGTTACCCTTGTCTTAGTTCATCATTAGTTAAATCACATTTCTGTATCAAACCTGTGCTCACTAACCTACACTGGCTCCTGGTCTGGCAACATCTTGATTTTAAATATTCTATCCTTGCTTTCAAATCCATCCATGGCCTCGCCCCTCTCTATCTTCTGTAATCTCCTTCAGCTCCACAACCCTCTGAGTTATCCAGGCTCCTCAAATTCTGGTTTCTTGAGCATCCCCAATTTAAATTACTCCACCATTTGTGGCCGTGCCTTCATTTGCCTCAGCACCAAGCTCTAGAATCCCCTCCCTACCTCACTTCAATTAAAAAATTTCTTAACACATCTTTTTGACCAAGCTTTTGGTCATCTGACAAAACATTTCCTCATATAGCTGTCATTCTTTGTTACACAATACTCCTGTGAGGTGCTTTAGGGTATTTAATTCCATTAAAGAATTAGACAAATATAAATTGTTGCTCTTTCAGTGTGATGCTCCATTCCATGGCTGGTGGTACATAGATCAATCACAGGCTTCTACTAGTGTTGCTCTCCAAACTACTGCTTGAAGTCACTGTTGGGCTGCCCTACTGATATTATCTTCCAATCATACTCTCATCACCTCCTTCAAATTCATTATACTGGCACATTATTGGCTTATAGAAACATATCTGTGTAATAATAACTACAGATTTGCAAATGTTTGATTTGAAAGGCTTACTGTAAGTGTCCATTGACAATTTAAGTTCAGGAAATTTTTTATGCACATTCTTCAGTTCCTCGATGGTCAGGTCCCGGAATTTGTACTGAAAAGAAAAGTTCAAGGTGAATTGGGACGAGATCAAGTCCAGTCTACAGATTATCCATCCTCCCCCATTGCCAATTTGAGTATTTCAATCTCAATAGTGGGTGTCTCCACTTGCTGACTTGCCCCCCTCTCCCACTGGCCCCCTGTGTCTCAGTCTCTCAATGTGAGTCTCACCTTCCCCAACTGTTTTTTCAGCGTATTTTCATTAAACTCCATTTCTTCATTCAGAATTCAATCTACTTCGCTTCTACTTTTACCACTTCCGGCTTGAACTCAAACAAATCAGTTCGCGTAAGGCGGGAGTCTCGCGTGCGGCGCAGAGGAGGCGGGGGCCTGACGGTGATTGGCGTGGCTTGGCCGAGTGGGGCGGGGCCTGACGGTGATGGGCGTGGCTTGGCCGAGTGGGGCGGGGCCTGCCGGGGATGGGCGTGGCCTGTCTGATACGGCGGGGCTTTGCGGGGAGGGGAGGGGCCTGATGTAGCTGGGCC
Source organism: Cetorhinus maximus (assembly GCF_964194155.1). Lineage (NCBI taxonomy): Eukaryota > Metazoa > Chordata > Chondrichthyes > Lamniformes > Cetorhinidae > Cetorhinus > Cetorhinus maximus. The sequence continues at coordinate 86,247,004 of NC_135887.1, forward strand.
GAATTACGGGTCTCATGACGCGGCGGAGCCTGATGGAGATTCGGGCCAATTAGCGTCCGAATCAATTTATGAGACCGTTTGTGCAGCAAAGGTGGTGTATGAACTTTGTGACTGAGTCAGCAGCACTGCTCGGGATGTAAGTCTGACTATTCTAACAAAGGTGGATTGCACATTGGGTAACATGATAATGGCGTTGAGCGACTGAGCAAGCTTAATTATATTTCCTCTTTGTCCTTTTGTCTATGACATCTTTTGGTTATCTCCACCTATCACTGGCCCTCTATCCAGCTCTACCTGTCCCACTCCCCACCTTAAACCAGCTTATATTTCACCTCTTTTCTATTTTTTACTTAGTTCTGTTGGAGGGTCATACGGACTTGAAACATTAACTGTGTTCCCCTCCGTAGATGCTGCCAGACAAGCTGAGTTTTTCCAGGCATTTTTATTTTTAATTATATTTCTGTTTGCGCGTCTTCTGTGCCACAATCTGTTCAGTGCTGAGTTCAGTGACACCCACATCCCGTGAATGAATAAAACATACCAGGAAATGTGAATGAAACTGAGCACTGTAAAATCATTAGTAAACAACCCCACTCTCAATTTTCTTTATTCCTTCAAGGTATGTGGGCGTCGATGTCCAGGTCAGCATTTATTCCCCATCCCTCGTTGCTCTTGAGAAGGTGGTGGTGACCCAGCTTCTTGAACTGCTGCAGTCCATGTGGTGTAGGTAAACCCACAGTACAATTAGGGAGGGCGTTCCAGGATTTTGATTCAGTGACAGTGAAGGAACAACGATATAGTTTCAAGCCAGGATGGTGTGTGGCTTGGAGGGGAACATGCAGGTGGTGATGTTCTCGTGCATCTGCTGCTCTTGTCCAAGGTGGTAGAGGTTATAGGTTTGGAAGGTGCCTTGGTGAGTGCACCTTATAGATAATAAACACTGCTGTCACTGTGCATCGGTGATGGAAGGAGTGAATGTTTACGGTGGTTAGTGGGGTGCCAATCAAGCAGGATCTTTTGTCCTGGATGGTGTCAAGTTTCTTGAGTGTTGTTGGAGCTGCACTCATCCAGGCAAGTGGAGAGTATTCCATCACACACCTGATTTGTGTGTTGTAGATAGGCTTTGAGTAGTCAGGAGGTGAGGTGACTAACTTAATAACAAAGGAAGGACCATTAATAAAGTAGCAAGAGATGGTTGGGCTGAGGGCACTTATTTGTGGTACTTCCAACAATGATGTCCTAAGCCTGTGATGACTGGCCACCAACAACCAAAACTATTTTTCTTTGTGTCAGTTTCAACTCCAGCCATTGGAGAGATGTCCCTTTGACCTCAATTAGCTTCAATTTTGCAGGAGTTCTTTGGTTTTCTACTTGGTTGAATGCTGCCAATGTCAAGCACTAATTCATTGTAGAGGGCATTGCAGCTGAGCTAGCTCCTATCCTCATCTGACGTGCACGTATAATTTCCAGCAGGAATTTGAATGAACATGAACAGCACAAGAATCTGAGGCTAGTTTTACTCCTAATTGCTAACTCGACTAAGATTAGCTAACTCAGCACAAACTGGGAATTAAGGCTGGTACTTTTTAGCCCATGTTACATGCCTTACCTTAGTTATTAACCTTAGGTTATAATCTTATATTATAACCTTAGGTTAGTTACATACTTTACCTACGAACTGACCAGGGAATCCATGGAAAATATACTTCAAACACTCATAATGTAGCCAGACCATTTTTGTACTTTCCTAGGATGCGGGCATCCCTGGTAATGCCAGCATTTATTGCCCATGCCTAATTGCCCTTGCAAAAGTGGTGGTGAGTTGCTATCTTGAACCACTTCAATCCGTGAGATGAAGTTACTCTCACAGTGCTGTGAGGTAGGGAGTTCCAGGATTCAGTATCAGTGAAAGAATGATGATATATTTGCTGGTCAGGATGGTGTATGACTTGCAGGGGAAGCTAGAAGTGATGATGTTCCCATGCACCTTTACTAAGTAAAAAGAGATGTTTAAAAGGTGAAAATGTTTTTATTTTTCATTTTTGCAAAATGGAGTGAGCAATGCAGTGACTCAACATGAAACATTTAAAAAGACTTTCTATAGTATAAGTACACAGGCTTCAAACAAATAAATGAAACACTTTTACATACTCTGACTCCACTGAATCGCCAGACAAAAATAAAATGGACCAAGACTTGTCTCCATAAACAGCTAAATGTTCGTTTATATAAGCAAGAATATAAACATTTAATCACTCAAGAGTTCATTTGTAGGCATCTTGTCAGACAATAATATAATTAAATGACATAAGAATGAACCTTCAGAATCAGAATGAAAAAATCTTTCTTCAGTCAAAACAACTTTTTCACATTAGCAATTGATGTAGAAGCTTGGAGACGGCCTTCCATTCGGGAAGGAGTCAGTGAACCAAACAGCATTGATGGTTGTCCTGTCAACTTATTAGAGCCTTCCTATTAGGATTAGAAAAATAAATTTACAGCCTACAGTTATATGCTCACTTTGTCTTTTACTTTATCTTATGCCATAAATAGGATAGTATTAAAGTGTCCTAAACATATGCCTTCAATCCAGGCTGATACTTCAGTGCTGAGGGAGTGCTGCATTGCCATCCTTTGGATCAGATGTTAAATCAAGGCCCTATATGATTGTTCAGATGGATTGAAAAGATCTCATAACACTAATCAAAGAAGAACAGTGAATTCTCCCAGTACCTTAATCAACATTTATCCATCAAATGACATCAGCAAAACAGATTAACCAGCCAGTTATTTAACTTAATACAAAAGCAAAATGCTGCAGATGCTGGAAATCTGAAATAAAGCAGAAAATGCTGAAAGTAATCAGCAGGTCTGGCATCATCTATGTAGAGCGAAGCAAAGTTAATGTTTCAGGTCTGTGACCTTTCATCAGAAGGTTCTGATGAAAGGTCATCAACCTGAAACATTAACTCTGTTTATCTCTCCACAGATGCTGCCTGATCTGTTGAGTATTACCAGCATTTTCTAACTTGCTGTTTGTGAGATCATGCCATGTGCAAATTTGCTATGCTTTCATAACAGTGACCACATTTCAAAAGTAATCCATTGGTTGTGAAGTACATTATCACTAAAATTGGGTTAAGGAAGATTACTTTCAGGAATAATAGCCCTAAAGATTGAACTTAATTACCTTTCATCTAACATAGATGATGTAATTGGGTAATTAATTTGGATTAACACCATTTCACGAGTCAAGACTTCAACTTCAGGCACTCCAAAGGCTGCACTGATGTAGATGGCGTACCCAAACTGCAGCCTATAGGCCACATGCTATGAGTTTTGGTCATCTGGCTGTTGAAGCCAAGGCAATCTCTTGTATTTCTGCTCATTTGGCATAGACAATGTGGAACGCATGCGCTCAAAGTCTGAATGTCCTTTTTACGTAAAAAACGCTTGTGAAAAGGGAAAAACAAATATATCCAACATAATGTGGTAGCAATGGGGAAGGGAGTCACACATGTATGCCCTCTGATGAACTTATCCCTTACATTGTTTAATTCCCAAAAAATATATAAAAACTGCTATTATATATAAATATATAAAAACAAGGCACTTTGAGCATTGCTTGGTTGTAAATGTGATGTATAAAAGTGCAAATTCTCAAAAAGAGAAATTCCAGCAGGAGTCATTAAGTTAGCATTCAGAATTCCCAGACAATTTTTTTTTCCCCCAAATTGAAAGTGAGTTAATTGGAATGGTTCTATTCTGTCCTGGCCACATTCAGTTACATTGCCACAGACCAGGGAATACATTACTGATACATTACTTAGTTCTTCATTGGATAAATTGAAAGGAATCCTGTAAACACTCTTCTGATTACTGAATCCAATTGAATCTATAATCCCAATACTTATCGAGAGGTAAGGAGAGTGCACATGATACCAGAAATGGTGAAGAGCCTGGCAAGGTTGGGATGTGGTGATGCTGCTGGTCTTATGGGCAGCATCTCATTCAAATCTTGTAGCTCCCATTTGGCAGCTTCTCAAATGAATAGTCAGGCCAGTAGGCAGGGCGAATGCAATACTATTAGCAGAAGGCCACAGCTGGGGACTTGACAGTCACATTGGCACCTAGATGTAGGTGACAAGATCGACAATCTGAAGGGGGGAGTAGGTTGGAAATCTGGAGAAAAGGAGAAGTACAGCAATTGTGGTGGGGGGGCTGGCATAAGGACAGCAATGGGAGCAGAAGATGTTGGCAATCTTTGGGTGGGGGGGGAGCGAAGGTAGGAAATTGGGGTGGGGGAGAAGTTTGGTAGCCAGAGGGGGCGGAGGCTGGCAGTTAGGAGGAGGAGGAGGTCAGCAATGTTGGGGAGAAGGTTAGCAATCAGGCATTCGGGGAGGAAGTTGACATCCAGCAATGGAAGAGGAAAACGTCAACAATAAGTGGGCGATCAAAAAGGGGGAGAGGCTTGCATTCGGGAGGACAGGGAGTCAGGCTGGAGAGCAGGGCTGGGGATTGAGAAGGCTGGCAAAGGCAAAGGCTTCCTTGAATGCCTGTGGGGAGTACTTCGGCTCCTCCAAAAGGTTTTGAAACAACCACTCACCTTGGGTAACTGCCAGTACCCGCTCTGCTTCACTGCTGAGTTTCCATGAAACAGCAGTTAACTTAAAATCAGGATCCCAATGGCATTCATGAAGCTGGATTTAAATATTCCACAGCAGGACACTTGGATGCTCCAAAATCTGCCGTAAACATGGCGGCCATCATATGCCATGTTGGGTTAGTGTTTCACTTATCTCACTTTTTAACTTCTCCCCATGACCCTCTCCCACAGATTCTGATGATGGGGGTTAATATCAAGGTCTATGTGTCTAGCATCAATATTACTGTTAACGTTGCTGTGAGGTTAATGAAATAAGTCCTAGAGCTGGGATTTTTCACTTCTCAGCTTGCCAGCCCGTGATATTCCTATCCATTGAAAATAATGGAAGGAAAATTGCAGACTGGAATACCAAAGTAAAAAATGCCAAGCCAAAGGTCAAATAAAGGCAAGTAAAGCCAAGCGTTTTCTTGCAAGTAGAGTTTAAACATGTGTCTAAGACTGTACCATATTGTAGAGTTCCACTTGACTGGCACTGTAGGCATCTGGAAAATGGCTTTTTGACACTGAAACACAATTAAAGAAAAAAACAAAATTTAAATGCAATGCATGGTTACCAGAACACTTCTGAAAATTTGCACTAAATTATTACTTTAAGTTTGAATATTGCTGAAAAGAGAGACATGTTTCCAAAGCTTTTCCTCTTGCACTCATCAGGACAAATGTAAGAATGCCAAATTTCAAACAATCACAATTTATACTAGAGGCGAAAAGGGCGCTGACTGGTTGACAAGTTGATTCTGATTGACCAAGAAAGCAACGGGGAACTATAGGCTCCCCAAACTGCTGGGTAATCCAACAAAGGTGCAAGGCTTGAAAATATTCCTTTCGTTTGCAGAGAACAGTCCTTGTGTATGAATATATCACTTCTAGCAAGCGTAATTGAGTCATGTTATGAGGTCAACTGATTATCTTAAATTGGTTGTACGTGTAGCTATTAGCACACCCTGGAATGTTTAGCAAGTTGCTTCCTCCATGGATTTGCCTCAGCCAATCAGAGTGTTGTGTGGCACTACTGCTGTGCTAAATGAGATAGATTCAGAATAGATCTAGCAGCTCGAAACTGGGTATCCATGAGATGCTATGTCCCATAAGCAGCAGAATTGTATTCAAGCATAATCCGTAACCTCATAGCCTGGCATATCCTTCACTCTACCATTACCTCAATGGGGACCAGGAGACCAACCCTGGTTTAATGAAGAATGTGGGTGAGCATGCCCGGAGCAGCACCCAGCATATCTAAAATTAGGTGCTAATGTAGTGAAGCTACAACACAGGGCTAAATGCATGCTAAACAGTGGCATTCTTTAGAAATCTAAGTGGTCCCACAACCAACAGGTCAAATCAAAGCTCTGCAGTCCTGAGTCGTGAATGGTAGTGGAGAAGGCTCCATAGATGTCCTCCTGATGACTGTGCCCAGAATGTGAGTGCAAAAAAAAAGGCTAAAGCATTTGCATCCATCTTTGGCCAGAAATGCTGAGAAGGTGATCCATCTTGGCCTCCTCCCCATCATCACAGATGCCATTCTTCAGCCAATTGAACTCACTCCACGTGATATCGGTCTCATCTGGAGTACTGCGTCCAGTTCTGAGCACCATACTTGAAGAATGATGTGAAGACATTGGAGACAGTACAGAGGAGATTCACAAGAATGATTCTCAGGATGAAGAACTGTAGCTATGAGGATAGATTGGAGAGGTTGGGATTGTTTTCCTTGGAGAAAAGAAAGCTAAGAGGAGACTTGACAGAGGTATTCAAGATCCTGAGGGGTATGGACAGGGTAAGTAGTGAGAAACTGTTCCCACTCGAGAACATCAAGAACTATAGGGCATAGATTCAAAATAATTAGCAAAAGGAGTAAATGTGATGTGAGGAAAATTTTTTTCATCCAGTGGGTGGTTGGAGCCTGGAACAAACTTCCTGAAAGGGTGGTGGAGGCAGGTTTGATTGAGATATTCAAAAGGGAATTGGATTGCTACCTAAAAAGAGAGAATGTGCAAGGTTACAGGGATAAGGCAGGGGAGTGGGACTAGGTGGAATGCTCTTTCAGAAAGCCAGTGCAGATTCGATGGGCCAAATGGACTCCTGCACTGTAAAAATACTGCAATATCAAGAATTGGTTGAGCGCACTGGATACAGCAAAGGCTATGGTCCCGACAACATTCTGGTTGTGGTGCTGAAGACTTCTGCTCCAGAACTTGTCATGGCCCAACCAAGCTGTACCAGTACAGCTACAATGCTGGCATCTACCCGACAAAGTAGAAAATTGCCGAGGTATATCCTGTCTGCAAGGAGCAGGACAATTCAATCTGGCCAAGTACTGCCCCATCAGTCTATTCTTCATTGTCAGCAAAGTGATAGTAGGTGTCACCCAAAGTGCTATCTAGCTGCACTTACTCTGCAATAATCTGCTTACTGATGCTCAGTTTGGACTCTGCCAGGACAACTCAGCTCTTGACTTCGTTACAGCCTTGGTCCAAACAAGGACAGAGGTGCTGAATTCAACAGTCAGGTGAGAGTGACTGCCCTCAACATCAAGGTAGCTTTTGACTGGGTGTGGCATCAAGGTCCCTAGCAAAACTGAAGTCAATGGAAATTGGGGGAAAAATCTCCACTGTTTGGAGTCAGTCATACCTAGCGCCAAGGAAGATGGTTGTGGTTGTTGTATGCTGATCCTCTCAGCTCCACTTCACTGCTTCAGGACAGTGTCCTAGGCTCAATCATTTTCATCTGTTTCATCAATTATCTTCTCTCCATCATAAGATCAGAAGTGTGGAAGTTCACTAATAGTTGTGCAGTGCTCATTACATCCTATTACTCCTCAACTAATGAAGTTTTCTGGCCTGCATGCAGCAAGACCTCCCAGGTAACACAATAAAGAGTCATATATCAAAGTTTGCCAATGACACTTATGATCAGTAGTATAATAATTAGTATAGGGGGAGCATAAAATTACAAAAGCCATTGATAAATCAAGTGAATGAGCAAAACTTTGGCAGATAGATTTCAATGCAGGTAATTGCAGGTGGTGGTGTTCCCATGTGTCTGCTGCCCTTGACCTTCTAGGTGGTAAGAGGTTGCAGGTTTGGAAGGTGATTTCGAAGGAGGCTTGGTGAGTTGCATCTCATAGATGGTACACACTGCTAGCACTGTGTGCTGGTGGTGGACGGAACTGATGAAGTGGGCTGTTTTATCCTGGGATGGTGTTGAGTTTCTTGAGTGTTGTTGGATTTGTACTCATCTAGGCAAGTTGAGAGTATTCTATCACACTCCTGACTTCATAAGATCAGAAGAAGTAGCAGGAGTAGGCCATTCAGCCCATCAAGCCTGCTCCATCATTAATTAAGACCATAGCTGATCTGATTGTGGCCTTAACTCCACTTTCAGCCTGTCTCCAATAATTCTTAACTGCCTTGTTGATCAAAATTCTGTCTAACGCAGCACTGAATATATTCAATGACCCAACCTCCACTGGTCTCTGGGGAAGAGAATTCCAAAGGCTAACCAACCTGCTGAGAAAATAAATTCCAGCTCTTCTCTGTCTTAAATGGGAGACCACTTATTCTAAAATGTGCTCCCCTAGTTCTAGATTCCCACGAGAGGAAACTTCCTCCCAATATCTACGCTGTTAAGCCCCCTCAGAATCTTATATGTTGCAATAAGATCACCATCATTCTTCTAAATTCCAAAGAGTATAGGCCCAACCTGCTCAACCTTTCCTCATAAGACAAGCTTTTCATCCCAGGATTCCGCCTAGTGAACCTTCTCTGAACTGCTTCCAATGCAAGTATATCCTTCCTTAAGAAAGACCAAAACTGTACACAGTTTTGCAGTCTCACCAATGTCCTGCACAGCTGTAGCAAGACTTCCCTTCTTTTATACTCCATCCCCTTGCAATAAAGGCCAACATTGCATTTGCCTTCCTAATTACTTGCTATACTTTCATGCTAACTTTTTGTAGCTTGTGCCTTATACATGGTGGACAGGGTTTCGGGAGTCAGGAGCTGAGCTACTTGCTGCAGAATATCCAGTCTCTGGTCTGCTCTTGTAGCTGAACCAGTTATGTTTCTGATCAATGGTGACCCTCCCAGGATATTGATAGTGGTGGGATTTAGCCATGGAAGGGGAGGTTATTAGATTTTCTCTTTTTGGAGACCATCATTGCCTACTCTTGTGTGGTGCAAATGTTACTTCAGCACCTTGGACAATAAGTGGTCTCCTGCTCCTAATGGCATTAGTTCACCCTCCATCAGGATGCACAGATCAACAAACACCTGACACAATCGCCGCAGCCTTTGGAAGCACTGCTGCCCTGACAGGATGAGGGAGCAGACACTTGGCTTGTAGATCCTGTGTTCAGGGTAGCCGCCTTCTTCTGGATGCGGCCCTTCAGCCACTCCTTCTGTTGCATTCAGATGCTGTTCCGTGTGTGCATCTGCTGGTCCTGTGGAGCTTGATGCCATTCTTGCTAGTTTTTTTTTTTGGGTTCCTTTTTGGATCCATTACTACTTTGTTCTTCTTCCTTTGCTGTTCTTTAAATCTCTCCCCAGTTCCTATGATTTAGACCATTCTTTGGACTTTTATATGCTCTTTCCATTACTTTTATGTTATTTCTCATCTTGTAAGTCTTTTTTATGTGGTATGTAGAGCTCTTGCCCCTTAGGATATATTATTTCTCTGTATTACAACAGCATAAGAAAGTGCCTTTAACATAATAAAACATCTCAAGATGCTTCAAAGAAACTTTTAAAAACAAAATTTGACACAGAATCACAGAATTGTTACAGCACAGAAGGAGGGCATTAGTCCATCTCGTCTGCATCGGCTTTCCAAATGAGAAATTCACTTAGTACCATTCCCTCATTTAGTGCCATTCCCACCTTCTCCCCCTAATTTTGCACAGTCTTCCTTTTCAGATAACTTATCTAATTCCAATAGAAGACTTTGAGATTCCCTTTTATATTAGCTGTCAGTCTCTTTGTTTCTCTTATTTGCTTTTGCACTTCCCCTCTGACCTATATTCAGCCTGGTTCTCTGTTGTATTATGTATCTGACATCCGTCATATGCACACTTTTTGTTCTTCAGCTTAATCTCTATCTCTTTCATCATCCAGGGAGCTCTGGATTTCACAGAATCACAGAATTGTTACAGCACAGAAGAAGGCCATTTGACCCATCATGTCTGCACCAGCTCCTCCAAATGAGCAATTCACCAAGTGCCATTCCCCCACCTTTTCCCTGTAAATCTGCACATTCTTCCTTTTCAGATAACAATCAAATTTCCTTTTGAATGCCTCAATTGATTTGTTTTTTCTACCCTTTCCTTTTGTGGGAATATACCTTGACTGTGCCTGAACTATCTCTTCTTTGAAGCCAATCCAATGCAAGTGATTTTCTGGCTACAATTAGATAGATACAAATGGAACAGGTGAGTGCAGTCACACCCAGCTGGACAACAGTGGAGTGAAGTTGGATGAGGATGGAGCAGTCAACCATGTCAAAGCTTGTAGACAGGTCAATAAGGACAAGGAGTGATAGTTTACCTTTATCACATATGTCTTTAATCACATCATTTGCTAAGAGTGCTTTCGGTACTATGGCAGGGGCGGAAACCTAATTGGAGAGATTCAAACATGGTGTTCCAGGAAAGATTCGCACAGATTTGGGAGGTCACAATGTATTTTGGAGGGGAAAGGGAGGTTGGAGGTGGGGTGGTAGTTTTCAAGGACACAGGGATCAAGGACTTTTTTTTGAGGAGTGGATAATGACAGCAGATTTGAAGGAGTTGGGGGCAGTAGCTGAGGGGAGAGAATAGTTAACAATTTCAGCTAACATGGGAACCTGGAAGGGAAGTCGGGTGGTCAGCAGTTTTGTGGGAATGGCGTTGAGGAAGCAGGAGATGAGGCTCATGGACAACATGAGCTCAGAGAGGGCATAAGGGAAGGTAGGAGAGAAACTAAGGGCAGATACAAGTTTAAGGCTGGGGCAGGGGGAAACCGTAAAGGAAGTTTGGTCTGGTGAATTAGGGGAAGAGAAGGAAGTAGCAGAGGCAGCTGACTGGAGCATTACAGCTGACCAGATGGCCAATCAATCTTAGTGACAAAGAAGTGCATGAGTTTTTTGTGCTTGTTAAAAGTGAGAGCAGGAGATAGGGGAAAGGAGTTTAAGAAGACAGGTTGCAGTAGACAAAAGAGATACAGGATCTAAACAAGTGTAAGTGCAAAGCTTCTGCAGACTGGAAACTTCATCACGTCTCAAGAGAAAAGCAGCGGATCTACAGTGGCTGAAGGCAATAAACACAACATAAAGAACAAAGGATGGATATAAAGAGCTTGGGAGATCCAACAACTCGCAGACACCAACAAGATGCGTGGTTTCTTCAGCACTATCAAGACGATCTGTGACTCAAGGACCCAGTCCACTGACAGCCAAGCATGGAGAAGAGCAGTCAATGCTCACTTTTGAAGAACTCCTCAACTAAGACTCTGTCTTTGACTTGAATGCTCTCAACTCCATTCCTCAATACCCTGTCTGGCTCAGTTTCAGTGTCATCCTGGTCCAGAGTGAAAAAGCCATTGGACAGCTGAGAAACAATAAAGCACATGCAGCAGATGGAATCCCTGCTGAAATTTTGAAACAAGATGAAAATACACTCCTGACATGACTGCACAACCTCATTTCCCTCATGCTGGGAGATCTCTGTGATCGTGAATATATTCCAGAAGGAGACAAGTCTGATTGTGGTAACAATAGAGTAGTCTCCTGTTGTCTGCCAAAGGGGAAGATCACTACAAGGATTTCCTTCAATCATCTCCACCTAGTGTCAGTGCGGTTTTTGCCCATTGAGAGGCACCACAGACATGATCTTCAATGCGGATCAAATTCAAGACAAAATACAAGGAACAGCACCAATGTGACCTTTATTGACCTCATGAAAGCCACTGGGCGGAATTTTCCATGCCCACTGGTGGCGGGCGTGATAGGTGGCGTGAGCGGACAATATGGCGTGATCAGTTTCATGACAGCAGGAAGGCAGGTCACGATTGCTCACTCAGCCCAACGACAGCAGGCCGCGTTTCCCGCCATCGGTCGTCGGGAACCTCATTGTAATACATCAGTGTATCATTATCAGGCCATCCCGCTAGGCTCTTGCACCCCTGCTGGATCGTCCGTCCACATTGGCAACATGTTTCACAAGAGCACAGAGGCGACGTGCACTTGGCGGCCTGCACTTTGGGTGAACTGGAGATGAGTGCACAGCAACATTCTTAAGAGCTCGACAGAGTCGCCTGTTGCTTTGCAGACTTCAGGGGTGCCGGGGGATTGGGGTTAAGTGCTGCCTTGCCCAACTGGTGGTGAGGGGGGGCATCAGGGGGCAAGTGCAGCCCTGCCTCTGAGGTGACTGTTGGAGGGTGAGGGTGAGCACTGTGATGGGACTTCAGGGAGGGTACCTCCAGATTTCTCTTCAGAGGTTTCGTCGGGGCTTGATTGGAGGCCCTGGGTCATGGCCTCTGTCGGCTGTTTGACAGATATGCCTATGAAAGCAAGAAAAGATTATTAGTGCTTGGCAGTGGCCTGTGAAAGAGGACACATCACTCACGGCATGATTGTCTGATGGATATTGCACTGCTGGATCCTCACTTGGTAGAGCGGTGCCAACCTCACTGTCAGCACAGGACTGGTCCCGGTCATCGCCGGCCAGCTGGGTGGCTCTGTTTTCAAAGTCCGTGAAGACCTTGATTTTGGGCATTCCGCCACCTGTCTACGACCTCTCATTTTTGTTGTGTGCCAGCTTGTCCTCCATTGAGAGAGATGGAATGAGTGTAAGCAGGAACTCCTGTCAGACCAGATGATAAGTATGCCTGGCCTATGTGGGTATTGAGTGGTCCCATGGATGGGATGAGGACAATGACGGTGAGTGTGAGACAGTGAGTGGTGATGTCCCTTGAACTAGCAGTGAGTGTGGGCCCTGTGGATGTGTGATGGGTTTGTGAGTGTGTGAGTTGAGTGATGAGATGAGTGATTTACCCTGGCAGAACGGAGGAGATCATTCATCCCCTTGAGGCACTGGGTGGCTGTCCTCTTTTGCAGGGTATTGGCACTGACCACCACTGCCACCACCTCCCAAGCCAGGTTAGTGCTGTTGCTGCCCATCCTGCATCCAGAGCGGGAGTGGAGGACATCCCGACGGGCCTCCATGGCATCCAAAAGTCACTCAAAAGATGCGTCGCTGAACCTGGGGTTTACAGTCTTCTTCAGTTTCAGGGCCATGTCTTCCATGCAGCAGTGGTGAGCTGGAAGCACTGAGTTGTGTGCTTGCAGCTGGACTTTAAACATGGCGCCCAACGTGATGCAGTGGCGGGGTGATGGTGGGCGGGCGAATGAGAGCCCGCCTGCTATGGAAATGGCATGTTTCCCGGGAGAGCATAAATAATGAGGTGGGTTCTGGATGATACAGCATGAAAACCTGCCATCGTGGCCAGCGGGTAAAACGTCATTTTACCCGTCCGCTACCGCACTTGGTGCAAATTTGGGAAAATTCTGACCATTGAGTCTGTCAACTTTGAAGGCTTATGAAGTATCTTCCTCAAAGAAAATTTGATGCCACTCTCTGCCTAGTCCACAATGACGTGCAAGTCATGATCCTCACCAACCCCCATAAATTAAGATCAATGGTGGGATCCTGGAAAATGTGGTTCAAATGTCTAGATAGCTCTGGTGGAGCAGAAGAACATGCCCCAGCGAGGGTTTCCCATATCATTGTGGTGTGTTGTGCTCTGGACAACCTTTTGCTCCAGAGGGGACAGCAATTGAACAATGAGGATATTGTGGAGCACAATGCCTCCTCTGACAATGAGGAGATGGAGGAAGATGATGACCAAGTGAACAATGTTGCAGAGTCCCACATCAACAGGCAAGGCACCATGCTATGTGCACAAAGGTGGTCAGGTCACGCTCGTTGGGAACAGTTCACGTGATCAGAAATCATAGATCTATGAGTCTATAATAAAGCTTCAGCACTCTGCAGCCTTTGCGATGTCTCATTCATTAACCTTACCATTTGTCTGGTCCCAGTTAGAATGGGTGCTGTGACATGGGAAATGCGCTGGCCTCAGGCAGTATTCTCCCATCCATTAAACCCTTTGACAGAGCTAGGGTGGACCTGAATTCCAAACAGCCCCCTTAGTGATGCAAGGGGAACTCAGGCTTTGCCACATCAGAAATGTAATGGTGTTATATATAGTTCCAAGGCTTCATGAATCCAAAGAAGTAGTAATCCGTGAATCCCAAGGGCAGCCAGGTACTTTCTTAAATTGCTTATATGTACTCTTACCTGGTGCTTCCCTGTGCTTTCAGCTAAGGCAGAAGTAGGCTGTTGACCTTGCTGCCCCACGACTTGGGATGACCTTGGCCATCATCCTCTGGATGCCTGAGGCCGGCAGGGCCCTGGCACATTGAGGGTCTCTTGCAAAGGTGCAGGAGTGTCCTCTGTCGTCTTGGCTGATTTGAGGCGTTGGTGTCACTGACAGAGGAGCTCAAGAGCCACTGTTCATACGACGAGCATCCTGAAAGAAGTCCCCAGATACTCAGGCAGGAAAAATAAAAAAGGAGCATGTTATCTAAATAGCGAGAGATTGCAGAGCTCTGAGATGCAGAGGGATCTGGGTATCCTAGTGCATGAATCACAAACGGCTAGTATGCAGGTACAGCAAGTAATTAGGAAAGCTAATAGAATGTTCTCCTTTATTGCGAGGGGAATTAAATATAGAAGTAGGGAGGTTATGCTTCAGTGGTACAGGACACTGGTGAGACCACAGGCAGGATTGTCCCAGATTTGCATTAAGTGCAGTAGCGGGCCTGAAAAAAGATGTTTTACCTGCCGGCCACATTGGCGCATTTTCGTGCCGTATCATCCCCTTTCCAGCGCTTCCCGCCTCATCAATAATGCATTCATTGGAAACATGCTGGGTCGCTGGCAGGTGGGCTCTGATTTGCCCGCCACGCTGTGACTTCAGAGCTTCCTCGCTCCAGGGGCCATATTTAAAGTGCACCAGAGCGCAGCCTACTTTGTGTCAATCGGACTGCTCCAGGCAACAGATGGCCCCGAAAGCAAAGAAGATGGCAGCCCCCAAATTTAGTGACGCCAGCTGGATGCAGTGCAAGGTCACTGCGATGTCCTCTACCCCCGCTCTGGCTGCAGGAGGTCCACCAGAGTCACCAATACAGCCTGGGAGGCAGTGGCAGGGGCAGTCAGTGGCAGGGGCAGTCAGCGCCAACGCAGCACAGAGGAGATCAGCCATCCATTGTCAGGGTAAGTCAGCCACCTCATCACTTTCAACACAGACTCCCAAACCCATCACACATCCATAGGGATCTCACACCTCAAGGGACAACACTACTAACTCTCAAACACACCCTCACATCTCTATCAGGCTCATATCCTCTGGAGCTCGGGTCCTCATCCCATCCATGGCTCCGCTCACCACACAAGCATTCCACACAATGCCATGTGTCTTGCTCACACTCTCCCTATCTGTTTTCATGCAGGACGAGCTGGCTTACAACAGGAGGAAGTGCTCCCAGCCCGGGGGTGGATTGGCCAACATTAGGCCCCTCATTCATTTTGAGGAATGTACCATCGTGTTGACTGGTGAGGACGTGGACCGTGCCTGAGGTGATGGTGAGGTCAGCAGTGAACACCCATGTGAGGATCCTGCATCAGATCATCCCTCTCTCAACGCAACTCTGAGTGCTCTCTTTCCTGCTTTTGACTCTGCTGTCATGCACTAATTATCTGTACTTTGGTTCATAGGGAGCTTTGCCAAGCGACCGACACCCTCAGCCAGCCAGTCCTTCCGCTCAATTCACGTCCTCACCACCAGCCGAGAGGACACCTCCTCCATTGAAGAGCTGGAAATAAGCAGCCTAGAAGACCTGTCACAGCACTCACCCACTCCAGTGCAGAAACACACACCTCAGGGGACCTAGATCATGCTCAGGTTCACAATCTGGTGGTCACCGCATGGATACGTGTCTGCAGCAGGAGGTGGCAGAGCTGAGCTCCCCGGCACTTGGAGGGCTGCTGGGGAAGAGGCATCTGTGACGTCTGAGTCAGATGACAAACCTCTGGATTCAGCCTTCCAACACATCGTGGAGAGTCAGCAGAAGGCGGGGAAATCACGCAGAGCTGTTGAAAGCTCTCAACAGAGTGGCACAGTAGTGCGTCCACCTGCTCTCTGACAAAGTGGTGCCCACATGTGCGCACATGGAGGTCTGCATGGGAAAGATGGCAAATGCCATGGAGACCCTGGTCCAGCAGAACATGGAGATGCATGCAGACCTGCACTCCATCACGGTAACCATGGGTGAGTTCCTGCAGTGGCAACGCGAGGGGGAAACGAGGCACATCAATGTCCCTCTAGATGCTCTTTCCCCTCATGGAGTCAGGCCAGGGCCCTTGGGTAGTCAAAGGGAGGAGGAGCAGCAGCTGGACATCCCTGGATCATCCGCTCAGGCATCTCAGAGGCAGTCTGCTCCCTCTGAGTCCCCTTTGCCTGTGGCCCCCTCAACCTCAACCTCTGTCACCGCAGAGGGAGCAGCTGGCCCACAGGAGGACAGCCAAAGCAAGCCGGGGCCTTCGTGGCCTTGGCTCTCCAGAGGACACACACCGAAGTTATCAGAGGCAACAGGGCCAACCATTGCACAGGCTGTCTCCATCCCTGCTGCAGATGTTAGGGCAGAATCTAGAAGAAATGATAGGCCTAGAAAAGTTAAGAAACTCTGATCACAATTGGGGTAGAGGTGAACACATTTTGTCACTTTATAATCTGAAAATATATTCACTTTCACTGAATAATATGTAATGTTGTCTTTCAGCTTTATTTACAGGCTTCGCAAGTCCTCCCCATGCATTTTCCCCCCGCCCCGCACTAGCAATTCAACTGCAGGAATTCGGACCACAAGTGATTCTGGAGCGAGAAGTGTGTGTGCGGTAGGGCCCTTTGGAGCCTTGTGCAAGCAATCTCCCAGGCACGGGGAGTTTTCATCCATACACTCATCTCACGGTCTCGAGCATTTTCAATACTGCTTGCTGGGATTCTCTTTCAGTTTTCCACCTGAGCTGACCTGCATTCCCATGTAGCATCTGTGCCCGTCCAACACAAGGCTCCGCTCACTTTCGATTTGCACAGCATGGTAGTCATTAAGTTTTTGATCAGTTCCCCCATCCTTTCCCCTCCCCAAGTCAACCCATGTCCTTTCCCCCATCACAGTCCACCCCCCCACCGGCATCACCTTCCACCTTCCCACTGTTACCCTACAGCCCAAACCCTTGTCATTCCAGGATGTCCAGGTGAATGTGCACTTTCCTGACTTCCTGAAAATCCCACCCCATCCACATTGACCTCCTCTTTCCCTCCCCCAAGATCTGTGTTTGCCTCCGTGTTGCCACCAACCACTCTCACTGCCCCTTCTACCGATACTGACATACCCTCACCCTCCTCCCTATCGGCTCCTTCTGCCCCCTCTCACAGTCAGCATTCCCTCCTACCACACCCACCCTGGGTTCGCTCCTCAGAAGGCATTTATTGATTCCAAAGATCCCTCCCTTGCACGTTCACCTGGACATTCCACCCCCATTTACTCCTTCCTCCACCCTTACTCCCACCTCCCCCTGGACACCTTCCCTCTCCAAACTCCCTCCTCCCCCTGGGCACCTTCCCTTCTCTAAACCCCCTCCTCCCCAGATACCTTCTTCTTTCTGAACTCCCCCGCTTACACCTTCCTCCCCCACTTACACCCACCTCCCCACTTCAAGGATTCTCCCCGTTACACCGTCCTTCCCCCGTACTCCCTCCTCCACCCCCCCCCCGGCCACCCTCCTTCCCACTCTCGACCTCATCCTCCACTGACATCTATGTTCCTCCCTCTCCAACCTCACCCCCCCAATAATTTCATCCACCCCACAACCTCACTCCCCCCCATCCTCCATACACCTTCCTCTACCACTCACAACTGGAGAATCCTCTCCCTCCTCACTTCGCCAATCATCTGTACTAGCCCATGGCAAAGTTCTGAAACAGGCCCGAAGCATGAATGGAGACCATGGAAGATGGTGCGAGCCTATGGCGAAATCAGTGAAGGTCCGAAGCCTCAGCTGCTGTGTGGAGTTCTCCCACCTTCTGAGAGCTGCTTCGCGGCAGAGCCATGTGCATGAGGATCCACCCAACATGCGATGCATGTGTTCCTCCAGGGTCCGATAGCTGTAGGGCCTTCTTTTCCTTGGATGTCCGTGATCTGAGCAACGCCTTTAAAGTAAATCCCGACTTCTGCACGTCAAACTTGTCCACACGTGTTCTGGGCCGGTGTGTTTTCCTGCCGGTGTAACGGTAAATCAGGAGTGGGGGGACAATTCTGGTCGGGTCTTACTCTGCATCCCATTGGCAAATAGGGTTCACGCTGGCCTCCAGCGGGATTCGCGATCCGCCATAGCAGACACCATCGGATGATCCCGCTGTGATTTTACACACCAGTGTGAAACCAATTTCTGCCCCTCCTGTCAAATTCTCTTCCCCAACCCCCCCTGCCCGCCATGACGCCCCACCGTCAATGGGAGTGGACAATTCGGCCTACATCTGAAGTACTCTGCACAGTATTGATTTCCCTATTTAAGGAAGGATGTAATTGCATTAGAAGCAATTCAGAGAAGGTTTACTAAACTAATACAAGAAATGGGCAGGTCGTCTTATGAGGAATGATTGGACAGGCTAAGTTTGTATCCGCTGGAGTAAGGGACGATTTGATTGAAGGCGTCATGACTAGGTGGATGTGCAGAGGATGTTTCCCCTTGTGGGAGAATCTAGAACTAGGGGTCACTGTTTAAGACAGAGATGAGGAGAACTTTTTCTCTCAGAGGGTATTAAGTCTGTTTGGAACTACCTTCCTCAAAAGTCAGTGGAAGCAGAGTCTTTGAATGTTCTTAAGGTAGAGTTAGATAGATTCTTGATAAACAAGGGGGTGAAAGGTTATCGGGGGTGAATGGTGGAGCAGGCTCGAGGGGCCAAGTGGCATACTCCTGCTCCTTATACAGATGTTCGTATGAAGATTCAGGCTGTTAACATAAAAGGGAATCCAAAAGTCTTCTACAGTCATTTAAAGAGTAAAAGGGTGGTAAAAGGAGGAATGGGGCCAATTTGGGTCCAAAAAGGGGCTTTGTGCATGGAGGCAGGGGGACATGGTGGCTTTGCATCTGTCTTTACCAAAACAGTAGATGCTTACCAAATCATAGAGAAAGGGGAGGTAGTTGAGACACTGGATGGGCTAAAAATGATAAAGAGGTATTGGAAAGACTGGTTGTGCTTAAAGTAGATAAGGTACCAGGGTCAGGTGAGATGCATCCAAAGATGCTGAGAGAAGGGTGGAAATAACAGAAAATTGCAGAGGCACAGGCCATAATCTTTCAATCATCCTTAGGTACAAAGGTGGTGCCAGAGAACTGGAAAATTGCAAACCTTTGTTCAATAAACAGTATAAGGATAAGCCCAGCAATGACAGGGCAGCAAATTTAACCTTGGTGGCAGGAAAGCTTTTAAAAGTGATGGGCAGAATTTTCCGCTCCCACAAACAGGAATTATGGCAGGTGGGGGCACTAAATTTGGTACCAGTGAGAAAAAACAGTTACCTGCTGGAAGAATAGGAGTTTGAAATTTTGTTCTCCCAACTTTCAAGGCGGGCAGAGTTTCCCACTGAGCAATATCAGGAACCATATTTGCATTAATTTGCATCTCATGAATTCTCATTAAAAGGCCAACTTGCCGGAATTACTTTCCCTCTCCAATTAAGCGCCCCGCCAGTGGATAATTAGAACATTCTGTTTTATGACTATATAAGTGGCGCGCACCTGGCGAGCTTAATTTCATCCATGACTTTGAGGTCAGTCGATGCTGCTTTCACCTTCCTTCAATATGTCACTGCTAAATATTAGGTGCCTGTAGCACAGGCGAGGAACAGGAGGCATGACCAACAGGGAGGAGTGATGTGGAGACAGGACTAGGGGAGAGGGGGGAAGACGAGAGAAGAGGGTGAGACAGAGGCAGGACTGGGGGAGAAGGTGAGAGGAGCGGGTGAGGCGGAGGCAGGACTGGGGGAAGGGAAGACTGGAGGATGGGGGAGAAGAAGATAGAGGAGGCTGATACAGAGACAGGACTAGGAGGGTAAGAGCGAAAGACTGTCTAGGAGCAAAATGAAATGACTGTCTGTTGAAGAGTGAAAGACTGTCTGTGGGCAAAAGTGAAAAGAATGTTCATGGTAAAGTGAAAGGCTGTCCGGGGCAAAAGTTGAAAGATCATCCAGGGAAGAGTGAAAGACAGTCCGGAGCAAAAGTGAAAAGATTGTCCAGGGAAGAGTGAAAGACTGTCTAGGGGAAAGATGAAAAGAATGTACGTTGAAGAGTGAAAGACTGTCTGGGGACTGAGGCCATGCTGTCGGGGACATATTTCAGAGACTGTCCTGGCATAGCACACATATCTTGGTCTCAGTCTTGGGCGGGGGATGGCCTCTCTGGGCAGTAATGGTCTTCCACAGAATGGTGTGTAGGGCGTGGTCAGTCAATCTACACATTTGGTCCTGGGGGTTCGACTCTGGGAGAGAGGCACAGTACCATTCAGGGGACGCATCAGTATTCTATATGTCAGTGGCTGAAAAGACATGGGGGGGGGGGGGGCGCTATTGGATGGTCTCATGAAGGAGTCTCGAAAAGTAAGGGTGCATGTGGCCTCGAGAACGAGAGGGGTCAGATGTCAAAGGGCATAGGGACATCAACATTGAAGGGTTCAGTGGGGGAGAATAGGAATATCGACATGTATAGGGTCAAGGGTAACGGGTAGGCTACATAGTTACAGGGGAATGTGATTTAGCAGGCAGTGACTATGGAGGAGGATGGAAGGAACTTGGTGGGTGATTGGGGGATGTTGGAAGCTGGTCGCACTTACGAATGGTAATGAGCATCATGTTTGGATTCAGTGATCAATGATGCAGTTGGAAAAACAAGCTTGAAAAAATCAATATGAGAGGTGTCGCAAGGTGTGTAGGAGGAGTTCAGCACAGCAATTTTGAGCCGATTGAAGGAGCACCCTATTAATTTCCTGCTCAAACCATGGAGAATATGGCTCAGCTGGGTGCTGGACTCAAGAGTATAATGCACAATGAATGAACTTTATTCCTTTACTAATGGTGCATTTTCAGTTGAGAATCCATTAAGTTTTGGTGCTGTATCACAGAATCATGGAATGGTTACGGTGCAGAAGGAGGTCATTTGGCCCACTGTGTCTGCACCAGCTCTTTGAATGAGCATTATGACTCAGTTCCATTCTCCTGTCTTTTCCTCATAACCCTACATATTGTTTCTGTAGTTAGTTGGTCTTAATGGCCATCTGACCCTTACAGAGGCACGTGAAGAGGGAAGGAGGATCAAACAATCAAGGGCCATAGCTGCTGCACAGAAGCCAAAGGGATATTACAATGTTCCCATTGTACAGGTCATGGCTTACAAGGCACCATGCTTACAGACTGGCATTAATATAAAGATTGGATATCAATAGTAATTATCTAGGCTACTGGAGGCGAGCTGACAATAGCCAGACTGAGTGTTATAGCACAAGGATCTATTGTGCCTAATCAAGACCTTTATTGTAAATGCGCAGTCAGGTCTTAGAGGGATGCTCAGCCACCTGTGGATCTCTAGTATGTTATTCTGTACATACAGAATATGGCTGTAAGGCGTAGCCTGGGGGTACCAAGTCTGGACTGAGGGCAGGTCAAGGTATTGAGATTGGATTCCTGGCTTGAAGCTGGAGGGAGATCATTCAAGGGGAAGTAACAATGATTGCTCAATGGTATCCATTCACAAATACAAGGAGGAGTGGAGAATGCAGGCTGTAGGCAATGCTGCCTTGTTGATAGCTATGATTAGAATGAGGATAAGAAGGGCCCGTTGCCGATTGGCACAACTCCAGGAAGACCATCAGCCTGAGAAGCAAGAGCCAGTGGGATCCCAGCAAGCTCCAGATGCTGCCAAGGAGGGGCAAAATCCACGAAGAAGTTTGGCGCAATGAAGGGTCTACAGAAAACGTAGCTCATACATGGAGATGAGCGAAAGACAGTGCCACAGGCACCTTCACTTGTCTAGGGATGTGGTAGCTCACATTTGCCACATTCTCCTTGAGGCATTCACACCGCAAGGACATGGAGGGCATCCAATGCCAGTTGCTTTGAAGGTTACCACCACACTGAACATTTTTGCTAGTGGCTCCTTCCAGGGCTCCACTGATGACCTTTGCAGAATCTCTCAATCTTGGACATATAAGTGCATAGGGGAGGTGACAGGTGCCCCTTTTCAGTAAAGCTCACCATGGCTGAGTGTTTTTGCACAAGGATCTATTGTGCCTAATCAAGGCCTTTATTGTAAATGCGCAGTCACGTCTTAGCGGGATGCTTAGCAGTTCCGCATGCGTGATGCAAGCCATGCTGCTAGAGCTGTGGGATTTGCTGCAATCTCAGGTTTCCCTCAAGTCCAGTGCACCATCGACTGCACACATGTGGCCTTGAGAGCACCCAAGCAGCAACATGTGAAATTCATAAATAGAAAAGGATTTCACTCACTAGGGAGCTCACACAACTCGAACATTTTGAATCACTCCTAGGTGCCAGAAATATTTGATGGAGCTTGATGCTTAGAGAGTTTGCTCCTCGGTGATAAGGGGTACCTGCAGAAAACATGACTAATGGCCGCCTGTTCGTCGGCCACAGATTGCATCCAAGGAATGATACAATGCTGCATATTCAGCCACAATTTCCTTAAAAGAGCAGACAATTGGCCTCTTAAAAATGAGTTTCAGCTGTTTTGACTGTTCTGGTGGAGCTCTCCAATACTCACCACAGAAAGCGTTGTGCATCATTGTTGTTTGCTGCGCCCTGCACAACCTTGTGCTGCAAAGAGTATATGTGTTGCCTGAAGGAGACACTGAGGAGCTAGGCGTCTCCACAGACATGGAGGACATTGAAGGGGATAGCTCTGAAGAGGGCAAGGGTTCAACTGAGCCACATGAGGATGCCATTGCATGGGAACGACGTGGCAGACATGCCCGGGACACCCTCATAGCTACAAGATTCCAGGAGAAATAAGATGATGACAAATGTTCACAATCAAAGCTTCCTTATAGCCTTCAATGCATGGGATGCACGAACACCTTCATTCTCAGCTTAAACATCTCAGGAAAGGTCATAAATCTCACAATGATCACGGAAGTAGCATTAGCCACCTTAGGCCCTAAAGATGTGATGATCCTTGGAAGGCATAGTAGCCTTGGCAACATGTGGCTGCTGTGGAATGTGATTAGCACTCCCTTAGCGCACATCCTTAAGCAACTCCACATAGTCCTTTCAACTATGGCATCACCAAGTCAGCATGCATGGCAGCTTTCAAGTGTCTGAAAAGCCAATTCAGACATGGATGCATTCATGTTAGTATGACACCAGCTTAGCAAGGCAACCCAAACACAAATAACATTCTTCAATTGTTTGTGCTTGGAAGTCTCAAGAGGGAGAAACATTGGAGAAACAATTATAATGTTACTCACAACAACTATTTGTGCCATCACAACAACAGACATCAGTGTGACAGCAGCAGGGTAATCACTAACCTTTATGAGCACTTCTTCAGAGCCCAAATATTGTTTGCCGGAGATTTAAGGCTGACAGATATATTGCCCAATCATCGGTCTTGCAGACACTGTGCCTTTTCTGATGTCACAGATGGCTATGCACTGTGGTGAGGTTGTGTGCGAGTTAGGGCAACCGAAAATCCAGATGGAGTTGGAGGGATACATTTTGGACCCTGAGATGAACGTGGGACACTTAATCACATTCAATATCAATTGAATCCAGGAAACATGGAGAAGGATTAATATAACAAAAACTAACAGAAGTGAGAAATTGAAACAATGAGTGATCACCCATGTTACTAGTGTGCGTTCAAAACTTCTTAATTTTTTCTACGGCTATGTCTTGTTGACCCATGTTACTAGTGTGCGTTCAAAACTTCTTAATTTTTTCTACGGCTATGTCTTGTTGCATCCCTGACATTTGCAGCTGAGGTGGAGGCAGCCTGCTGCTGACTGCTATGTTGACTGAGATGACGTCGCTGGGTGTCCTCTGATGGCCCGAATCCTTGAGGGCCCCGGTCTGCTAAGGGTCTCCTGCTCCAGTGCAGCTGCACTCTCCTCAGCCTGACCTGCTGGAATTGATAGATTCATTGGCAGAGGGGTGGTAGAGCAGCAGGGAGTTTGGTGGATGCCCCCGGGTAGGCTGGTTCTCTTCCTCCCTTTGGATGCCCAATGGCCTTTCCCTGACTCCTTGAGGAGAAGGGGCACCTGGACAGAGGTCGAGATGCCCCATCTCTCTCTTGCCTAGCCACCGCTGAAATGCAATCATGGCAAGAGTGATGATAGACAGGTCCGAGCGCAAATCCAGCAGGAACTTCTGGACCTGGGTCTCTAAGGCAGCCGCCACCCTTCCAATTGAGACTTTGATGTGCTTTCACGCCGGAGCTACAACATCAGACAGGACGTGGACAGACTGCTCCATCCTTCCTTCTAGTCTGCTGATGATGTCTGACAACTCTCCCTGATGTTCCCCTGCCTGTCTTTGTATCTCCAACATTTCTCTTAAGGCCGATTCCAGAGGCTCATCATCGGACTTGGTCTCAGCAGGGGGCTGGTCGCCAGCAGTCCTCCGAGTGTCAGAGACCTCAGCTGTCACTGCCTCTGCCTGCTGTGGACCCGTGTCTGTGAGGTAATCACCAGGTTGTGAACCCGAGCCTACTGTAGAACAAAGTCCCACTGAGATGTGTGTATCCACGCTGTTGGAGGGTGCAGGTAAATGCAGTGATGGTTCTTCATCTGAGGGTACATCTGCTTCCTCCTCAAAGGTGGTCTGAGGGCTGGGGCTGAGACTTCTTCTCAAAGAAGTCCTCCCTCTTTTCTGACTGGTACCTGGAATACAGAGAAGAGAGAATTAGTGATTGACTAAGCAGGGTCATACAGTAAAAATCACTCACAGTCACTGTCTGCATGTTTTCGATGTATACTGGATGCATCCTCGTTGGCTTGTTGGGGGAGGCCAATCTCACCTTCCGCGCAGGAACAATCTACGTGCTTACCAGCCAACTCTTCGAACCTTGAGAGGGTCCGCAGCTCTGGCGTTCCCCTGCGGGTCATGGCTCTCTCTCTTTTGTTATGTGAGATATTGTCATGCATAAAGCACTATGGATGAAAAAGCAATTCAGAAGCATGCATGCCTGTTGTGTCTGCTGAGCCCTCTCCAGTAAGGGAGTAAGACATTCTTTGTGCAGGAACTTACATGAGGTGATGAGCTTAAAATGGCTGTAACACGTTCAGTGCTGACATCCCATCTGCTAGTCATATATGACATCCCTGTGGATTCTAACCTTTAGACTGCCTGATGCTTTTATGAAAGTATGAGTTTGCAGTGAGTAGAATACTCACTTATTCTGGTGCAGCGGAAAAGATCATTCATGCATTTGTGGCACTGCAAGGTGGTACTTTTCTGAGTGCCACGGGCGCTAACCTCCCCAGCGACCTCCTCCCAGGCCGGCATGGTCAGGTGGGAGGACCTCCTGTTCCCTTCCATCAGAAAGAGGACCTCTCACCTTTCCTGGACAGCCTGGAGGAGAATCCCCAGGAAGGCTTTACTGAACCATGGGGCAAGAGGTTTGCTTCTCTTTGGGGCCATTGCTTTCCTTTCCACAACAATAACCTGGCCTGCACTGAATGAATGCCTTCCAGAATGGAAAATTCCGTCCAATAATTTTGGACAAAATTAACAGTCACTTGAACAAATATGGATTCATTAAAGAAAGCTGAAATGGATTTGTTAAGGGCAAATAGTGTTTATCTTATTTGTCTGAATTTTTTGATGAGATAACAGAGAGGGTTGATGAGGGACATGAGGTTGATATGGTTGACATGGACTTCCAAAAGGCATTTGATAAAGTGCCACAAAACAGGCTTGTCAACAAACTTGAAGCCCATGGAATAAAAGGGACAATGGCAGCATGAATACGAATTGGCTGAGTGACAAGAAAGAGAGTAGTGGTGAACGACTGTTTTTCAGACTGGAGGAAGATATGTGCCGGGATTTTCCTGCCCCACCGTGGCGGGACCCATTGCGGGGAATGTGGTGACCCAGACAAAAGTCCACTGACTTTTGGTGGGACCAGACAATCCCTGCAGTGGGCGGGGCCGGAAAATCCAGCCCATGGAGTGGGGTTCCCCAGGGATTGGTGTTGTCTTGTTTTTTGTTTCAATGATGCACACAGGCCTTCGACATTGTAGCTGAGCTAACTTTATTGATAACACATTTTCTTAGCATAAACACATATCTGCAGTAACTGAATTCTATCAAGACAGGCTCCAACATGTGCCATCTGACCTTCAAACCCCAGGTTAGGTGACCCCCTATCGTGTACAGAGTACCGTATAATATCTAATACTGGAGTCCGCTATCACAATCAACTATTCTCATGACATTTCCCTTTTAAAAAAAAATTAACTGTTATACAACTCAAGTACACAAAGTCTCTTATCTATTCTTTCTCACTGTTTTGATTAGTCTGTTTTGTCTCTTACTCACCTCTGTATCTCTGTGGTTTTTAAACAATTCTTCCACTAGATGTTCTGAATGGTGACAGAGGCGATTTTGAAAGACAAGGGGCCTTCTCCAGCTCTGTGTAATTTTCAGACCCTGGATAGTTTTCAGTACTCCCAGGCTTTGTCTGGTTATCTGTTGCTTCACTGGTGCATTCTGGTTTTTGATCTTCAGCTACAATTTCTGGTTCAGAGCAGGGTTGCATTTCATTTGTTTTCCGTAAGAATGTTTGGTTTCTCCTGTGCTGTTGTCCATTTGGAGTCTGCACTATGTAAGACCTTGGTTCTCCTGTGATTCCTGTGACAACTGCAGGATTCCAAATCCCTTCATGCTGAATCCTCACCATCTCTCCCATGTTCAGGTCAGGCAGAGGTCGGGCACCTTGATCAAAGTACTGTTTCTGCTTCTGCTGTATCAGTTTGAGAAGATCCTGCACGCTGTAGTTCACTGGCTGTGGAAATAACAGTTGAGGCACAGTTGGAAGCTTAGTTCTTAGTCTTCTCCCCATCAGGAGCTGTGCTGGAGATGATCCAATGCCCTCCAGTGGAGTATTCCTGAAATCCAGCTGAGCCAGATTCCATCCGCCTTTGCTTCTTCAACAGGTGTTTTAAGGTCCGCAATTCCGCTGGATTGTGGATATTTGGGACTTGATGTAGTGTGGCAAAACTCCCAGTCCTATGCAAATTTGCAAAAATCAGTGGCTGAGAATTGTGGACTGTTATCTGAGATGAGCACTTCGGGTATGCTGTGGCAAGCAAAACTTGATTTTAAATGATTTATTACAGTGATGCTCTTACTATCATTTCTCAGCAGCACAGGCTCAAAAATCTTTGAGTAATAATCTACTAATAACAGGTGCTCCCTGTTGTCAAATGTGAACAAGTCTACTCCAATTTTCTGCCAGGGCCTCTCTGGAACACTGTGTGGATAAAGTGGCTCTTTTTGTTGCACACGCATTCACCATTTCACCAATTTGTGCTCCCATTCCAGGCCAATACATTACATCTCAAGCTCTTCTCCTAAATATTTCTATACCGAGGTGATTTTCATGTATGCACTGCAGCATTTTTTTCCTCAGTGTTGCAGGAATTACATCCTTTTCTCCCTTGAAAAATATTCCTTCTGCTACATGAAGTTCCTCATGAAAGTTCCAGTACTCTTGTACAGCAGAAGGGGCTCCGCTCTGATGTGTGGGCCAGCCAGTTTGCACAATCTGCTGCAGTTTTCTCAGGGTGGCGTCGTTCTTGGTCTTTTACTGATCTCACCCAGTTTGGTTACAGCCACAAGTAAGTTCTTTGTCAGCATGTGAACCTGTGCTTCCGTTTCTTTATCCTCTTCTTCCGTGATGGGTAGGTAGAGTGTCTGTGATGTACATTTCCTTGCCCGATTTATATTTAACCCTGACCTGGTACTTCTGCAGACGCATTAGTAATCTTTGGATTCTTGGTGGTGCACAGTTCAGGGGCTTTTAAAGTATAGCTTCCAAAGGCTTATGCTAAGACTCTACCGCCATGACTCTGTCGTAGACAAACTGGTAGAAAAATTCTAGGACAAACACAATTGATAAAATTTCTTTCTCTATTTGGGCATACCACTGCTGTGTTTCAGTCATTGCCTTTGAAGCTTATGCCACTGGTGCCTCATTTCACAAGAGGACAGCTCCCAGGCCAGTCTTTGAAGCATCCACTGAGATCTTGACTGGCTGACTGACGTCGTAATACTTTAACACTGGTGCCTGGGTCAGTGTTCTCTTCAGACTAGTCAAAGCTTCCTGGTGACTTTGTTCCCAGTGCCATTCTACATCAATTTGTCGAGGTTCTCTGAGAGGTGCTGTCAGGTCTGACATGTTCGGAATGAATTTCCCAAGATAGGTCACCATTCCCAAAAACCTCTCCAGGTCTTCCTTACATTCTGGGGAGTGGCATGTTTATGACTGCTTCGATTTTACTTGGGTCTGGCTTCAGTCCTTCACTTGTTAGCACATGTCCCAAGTATTTGATTTCCTGAAGACCTACTTTGCACTTTTCCTTCTTCAACTTGAGGTTCCTTTCACTAACTCTGGCCAGCACCTGCCTCAGTCTGTGGTCCAGTTCTTCTCGTGAGGCTCCCTAGACCAGCACATCATCGATATAGGTTTCCACGCCCTATAACCCTTCAAACAGCTGTTTCATTTGTTCTGTGGAACATCTCCGGAACTGAATTAATACCAAAAGGTAAGCATAAAAATCTGTATTGCCCATATAGTTTGTTGATGGTATAGAGATAGGAGCTGCATTCATCCAGCTTGACCTGCCAGAAGCCTGAACTCGCATCCAAGACTGAATAGTATTTAACATCAGCTAGCTTACACGTGATCTCTTCTACTTTGGGCAGCTGGTAATGCTGTCTTTGGTTTGGGTCTCTGGGATCCAGACAGACTCGCAAATTCCCATCTGATTTTTCAACAATTACAATTGGATTAACCCACTTTGTCAGTTCTTCAATTTTCTTGATGATTTGAAGTTTCTCCATTCTGTTCAACTCTGCTTTTAGTGGGTCTCTCAGTATTATTGGTATTTCCTGGGCGGGTGTATTTTGGGTGTCACAGTTTCATCAATCTTGATGGTATATTCTCCTTTTAGGCAGCCAATCCCCTGGAACACATTTCTATACTCACTCAGGATGTCATCAGTAGTGACAGACATAATTATCTTGATTAGCTCCAGATTTTCACAAGCCTTGATTCCAAGAATGGGTTTTGCATTATTTTTCACCACTATGAATGGAAGTACTTGAGGCTGTTTTTTGTAGTTCAAGTGTGCACTTGCCTTCTCCTGCAATTTTTTCGCCTATATATGTAGACAGCTTCACTTTTGTTTTAATTAGCTGTTTTCCTTTGCTTATCTTACGATACAGGCTTATGGGAATGACATTTGCTTGTGCACCTGTGTCAAGCTTGAAATTCACCATCATGTTGGCAGTTTTTAAACCAACCTTCTGTTCGTCTTCTTTTGGAATTTGTTGTTGCTGCACCAACGAAAAGTTCAGTTTCAGTGTCTGTGTCAATCATGTGCACTTTCTTCAATTTATACATCTTAGCTAAGTGACTTAGTTTGTCACAGTTCTTATACTGCTTTCTGTAGGCTGGACAACTACGCGGTAAATGCTCTGTTCTGCATCGGCTGTATTTAAATGTTTTAATAGCAGTTTTGTTCTTTTTACATTCGGACTGTCTATCTGTTCTTTCCCGGGGCTGTTTCTGTTTAACTACATCTAACTGCTTGACCGTGTGCAGCTTATCATCTTCTGTCATCTGTTTAACCTGGCATTTTGTTGTCTCTGGAGCTCTGCAGATATTTATTGCTTTCTCCAGCATGAAGTCAACTTCTCTCAAAAGCCATTCTCTCAGAGTATCATTTGCAATTCTGCAAATTTTTCTATCTCGGATGAGTGATTCTTCAAGCTCTCCAAATTCATACAATTTAGCAAGTTTTCTCAGCTCTGTTACATACTGACTAATGTTGCCACTGCCTTGCATACGTGATGTTTTTCTTAGGGTTGCAGTATGCTTCAAATTTTTCCATTATTTCTTTCAAGTCATTTCATTTCTCATCACTTTCAAATGTGAATGTATTATAGACTTCTAGGGCTGCTTCCTCTGCTATGTGAAGAAAGATGGAAGACTGTACCTGAGGGTCTTTTTTATCACTGCCTGTCGCTTTGAGGTACAGCTTGAATCGCTGCCGGAACCTCCTCCAGTTTTTGGTGAGATTGCCCTCCAAATTGAGCTCTGTCGGTGGTTTCAGAACCTCCATTGTTGTGTTTACTTTACCTCTGATACCATGTTTTTTTTGTTTCAATGATGCACACAGGCCATTGACATTGCAGCTGAGCTAACTTTATTGATAACACATTTTCTTAACATAAACACATATCTGCAGTAACTGAATTCTATTAAGACAGGCTCGAACATGTGCTATCTGACCTTCAAACCCCAGGTGAGGAGACCCCTATCTAGTACAGATACCATATAGTGAAGTCCAGTACTACAATCAACTATTATCATGACAGGTGTTAGGACCACTGGTTTTCTTGATCTATAATAATGACCTAGACTTCAGAGTACAGGGCACAATTTCAAAATTTACAGATGACACAAAACTTGGAAGTATTGTGAACTGTGAGGAGGATAGTGATAAACTTTAAGAGGACTTAGACAGGCTGATGGGATGGGTGGACAAGCAGTAGATGAAATTTAATGCAGACAAGTGTGAAGTTATGATCATGGCAGCTGAATGGTCTCCTGTGCTGTAACCAATCTCTGGCTCTATGATTCTATGAGGGTTGCCAATCTCTCCATGGAGGAAACCATGTGCCAGGGCCATGTGCCAGAGACATGGCAGCATTCACGGCCTGGGTGGATCCCCATTGTCCGTGCGTGGGTGCTCATAGCCTCCAGAATCTCCACCTGATGTTTGTTCACCTCCTGCTGCAGCTCCAGAATCAGCCACCTTGCTGATCACTGCTGGGCTCTCCAATGGTCCTGAGTGTTGGTAGTCTCAGCTGTCACAGCCTCCATCTGCTGCTCAGGTGTGTCTGTGTTGTATTCACCAGACTTTGATCCCAGATCCACTTATGAACGCATACCCACTAATGTGAAAGTATCTGCCTGGTGGAAGTTGCGGGGGAATGATGTGATGGCGTGTCCTCTGAGGTTCCCTGCTCTCCTCAGACATGAAGGCTGATGACCGGTCTGTGCAGCTGGCTGCTCTTCTTGTACCTGAGTGAGAGAAAAGAGTAATTACCAGATGATTAGCATTCCATCATGTCCTTCAGTGCACTCCTAGTGTGGACCTCCATCCAATCAGTGGTGGACATTTGATCACAATGCCTCATGCTTGTCAGGGGCTCTTTTGTGCTTTACCACTCACTCTCTCGTCTCTCCACACTTGTATCACCATCTGCAATTGAATAGCCCCTAAGATAGCCTACAACTCCAGGGCTGCCTCCTCACTGGGGTTCAGGATCAGTAGGTACAGGATACCACTCCTGGTCTTTGCCCTTTCCTGGCCAATTTGAGCTGCCTTTTTTATGAAAGCACATAATGACCATTGTTAGAGGCCTGACAAAGACATGCACAACACCTATGCTGCTGGCTGTCTGACCATCCATGATGGTTACAAATGCATGCCTTCTGCATACGGTCACTC
This sequence comes from Cetorhinus maximus, assembly GCF_964194155.1. NCBI lineage: Eukaryota > Metazoa > Chordata > Chondrichthyes > Lamniformes > Cetorhinidae > Cetorhinus > Cetorhinus maximus. Next base: position 86,278,579 of record NC_135887.1, read on the forward strand.
AGAAGCACCAGTGGAGGATTCATCTGAGACAGAATGGGCTATTCCTGCCACAGCTAGTGCTGCTGCTTGACTGCCATGCCAGATACTGGGTTGGTTTCCCTTTTCTAACTACAGCACCCTCACGCCTCGCCACAGGTAAGCCACTAAGGCAAGCACATTGTGGTATATCTACCTTGGCTGATCTAATGAAGTCATTCACCGTCTTGTGGCACTGCAGCCACGTCCTAGGGATGACCCCATGGCTGCTGATCTCCTCTGCAATCTCTGTCCAGGTTTTCTTGCTCTGGCAGGCAGGTCTCCTCCTCCCATCTCTGGGGTAAACTCATTGCTTGAGTAGACTGTAGGAGAACCTCCAGGGAGGCATTGCTAAACCTTAGGGCCACTCTGGATCTTCCCTCTGCCATTGCTGCACGAGCCTGCTTTCTTCTGCTGTCCATCTCAGTTTTCTTTGCTGCTACAACAATTCAAAACAGGGCTGGCAGCAATTTAAAGATGCCACCAATACTCCCAATGGCGTGACGGCACATTGTCCTTGATGCACTGCTGGATGCCTCCTCTACCTGTTGGTAGTTAATTAGTTGGCTGCCACATAATTACGGTTTGCAGCCCGCCCACCGTGCAAATGGCAACTGGTCCTGATGCTGGGACTGCAGGCAGTGCTGAAAAATTCAACCACAGGAAACTACAGACCTATCAGTGAGGAAGCCACTGGAATCTAAGGTCAGAGATAGAGTGACAGAATACTTGGGCAAGTATGTGCTGATCAAGGAGAGTAGCACAGATTTTTGAAGGTCATGTCCAATTTATTGTATTTCTGAGAAGGTCACTGGCATAGTGGACAGCAGAGTGCCTATTGATGTCATCTATTTAGACTTTAGGAAAAGATTTGACAAGAGGTCATTAGTAAATTGCATGGAATGTTATTTGAAAAGAAAACATTTGCAGATCTGAGGAAAAGGTGGAGAAGCGGTTCCAGCTGAGTTGCTTCCTTAGAGGGCTAGAATGGACATGATGGGCCAAAAGGTCTCCTTCAGTGCTGTAACCATTCCATGATTCTCATATGATAATTGAAAGTAGCCTTGAAACATGGGGCAGAACAGGTAAGCGTGTAAAATGACACGCAATGACGTCGGGTGTGCGCCCGATTTCATTCGGCAGGCGCGCAACGGAGGCAGCTGCGCGCCCGATGAACTATCAACGGCCTATTAAAGCCATTAGAAAAGCAATTAAAGTTGTTAACAACACTGCCCGTCCAACCTTAAGGTTGGCAGGCAGGCAAAGAGCCTAAGCAACCTTTGCGTTTTTCAGGAAACCTCATCCACGGGTGGGATGAGGTTTCCTGAAGCTTGTATAAAATAAATAAATACATTTCCTTGACTTCACAAACATGTTCCAGCTCATGTGACACTGTCACATGAGGGGACATGTTTAAATAATTTTTTACTTTATTATTCAAAAACTTCTATTATCTACTTAATCTCCCTGAGGCAACTCCATGCCTCAGGGAGATTGTTGCGCATGCGCGAAAGAGTGCAGGCCCCGATTCTCCCTCCTCCCCACCCCACTGGTAGTGCTGAGCACTACTGGCCGCGCATTACACTGGCGAGCCTTAATTGGCCTGCCCGCATAAACTGGCAGCGATCGGCTCCACGCCTGCTCCTACCCAGCCCGCCCGACATAGGTAAGATTCTACCCATGGTTTGTAGTTAGCTGGGAATAAGGGATAAAGGGAATTTACTCTGTTTGGCAAGCTGTGACAACTGGTATTCCTCATAGATCTGTAGTGGGGCATTAGCTTGTCACATATATATCAATGATTTTGATGTAGGAATAGAGAGCTTTTTTTTAATCAAGTTTGCAAATAAACCCATGTTAGGAGGCCCAGTAATTTGTGTAGATGGAAGCAGCAAGTTACAAAGGGACATAAAAAGACTAAGTGAGTAGACAAAGCTATATAAGATACAGTTCAAGTGGGGTAGTGTGAAGACATCCATTATGAATTTGAGAAATACTAATTGGAATATTTTCTTAACAGCAAGAAAGTATGAGGTATGGAGAAGCAAAGGGATTAAGTGTACATCCATACAGATACAAAAGTAATAGTTCAGACGGATGGGTGGGCCCAAATCTTGTCCCCTCATAGATCTGTTGGAGCACAATCCAGGCTCTACTGTCTTGCTCTTCTCTAGTATGGAGATGAAAGATCAGCCAAAACTATTATGGTTCTGTAGGGATAATATTAAGTTTTACGCCAGTCAAAAGATAGACACAACTTGGTTTCAAGCACTGAGTCAGTTTTGCTTACCAGGTTTTCGACTTTGTGAATGTCGAAAGCATGGGCCACCATTGCATTCTTCTAACTGTTTTATGCTTGCACCAACAATCAGCACTTTATTTATATTAGCTAATCCCACAACCTAAAATATTTCCACAAAATAAATACATGTTAGGCACTGATAAGGAAGACCTCTTCAGAGAAATTCTAAACTCAAAAACACAAAACATGAATAGAGAGAAAAATGTTTTATGCTTCCACTTCATTTCAACTTTGACCAGATATTCTTTTTGATATTACACAGTGAAATAGTGATCCAAGCTAACTTAAATGGGGAAAAGAACAAATTTAGTGATGATGACAGGGTCATATAGTTGTGTACATGTGGACAGATGGGTAAGTTGAATGGTTTACTGCAGGTTGCTTGAATGTATGTGTTCACTAGTTCTTCTGGTTTCACTGAAGTTTCTGCAACAATATCCTCTTGGACATTGGTTGGGATTTTATCAGCAGCAACAAAGTCCCAATGTTGGGACCTAAAGCGGGTAGCGCAGCTGCATGGGTGAGGAGTGGAAGTGGGAGCGCAATAGGGTTGCCAACTGTGATTAAATATATTCCTAGAGGTTTCATCACATAACTTGTCCCCGCAATCATCATTAGTCGGCCAGCACATCCACCCTTGTGACACACTGCCTTCCTATGCCAATTGGACAGCAAAACAACTTATTACCCAATTGGATGATTCTTCACTATCAGCCAAACAGTCTTTTTCTCCCATTTTCAATATTTTATATCTAGTAAAGAGAAAAGCTTAAAGAAAATGGCAAAAAAAATTCTCCAGGATTGCACAGCAGTGTCCTGGAGATTGATCTTTAATTCTTGGAGACTTGTTATGGCACAACCAATAGTAAATGCCAAGCTGCTCAAATCCCAAAGGGAAACTTGAAACAACTGCCAAATTTATATGTATAAAGTTCGAGGTGCATGCCTTGAATTAAGACCACTGAATCTTATAGGTTTCTTACAAAACTAAATTAAACCATTATTAATAGAAGAAATGATTTTAAGTACACACATAAAACTACAAATTACTACTATGATAACTTCTAAATTCCCTAGTTAATCTAACTCCCAGTTACACTTTCGTTAAGGCAACAGTAAGACACACAGATTTTAAAAGACCCAGGCAAAGAAACACGATACCCTGAGCAATCCAATTCAAAGTGAGTTTTCTTAACTTCAGTTCTTTGTAGACAGCAGCTTGAGGCGTAGATGCTGAAGGCCTTTCACACTTGTTGATCTTAGAATGCCCATCCTTACACACAGCCTTCGTTCCTTTATATATATTTTCCCCTTTGAATGCAAATTCCCATTGTTTCACTATGTCTTTGGACTTGACCTTTTTAATAATAAAAATCTCTCAGTACCAATTTTACCAGTAATCTTTGGGAAAAATAAAAACACTGGACAGCATTTTACGTTCGTCATGATCGGACATAAAATCACGTGCGATGATGTCAAGCGAGCGTCCCGACGTCATCGCACACTCTCACGATCTTTCAATCAGCGGGCGCACGCCCACCGACAATTAAGAGGCCTATAAAGGTCATTAATTAATTTGTATTTTTCGCTGCCCATCCAACCTTACGATTGGCGGGCAGATCAATAGGCCAGGCGGCCTTTGCATTTTTAATGAAACCTCATCCACAGGCGGAATGAGGTTTCCAACGGTAAATAAAAATCCATTAAATATTTTTCACCATCCTTTAAACATGTCCCTCTTCATGTGACTGAGTCACATGTGGGGACATGTTTATATCATCATTAAAATCTTTATTTTCATTTCTCCAATTCTTCAGCTACCTGAGGAGGCTCTGTGCCCTCAGGGTGCTTTCAGCATGCATGCGCAGACTTCCGTGCTCACCCTCCTCCTGCCCCCACCCTGGCAGCGCTGAGCTCCTCAGCATGCATTTCACGCTGGCTGGTCATTAATTGGCCAGCCAGTATGCAATTGTGGTCAGGGGCTGATCGTGGGCGGCAGGCCATTTCCTAGCCGCTCCTGGGCCCACTCACCGCGCCCACCCGACGAACGGAAAATCCTGCCCACTGTTTCTTAACTTCCTCTGGCTGGGTGTAATATTTCACTCCCTCTTTTGAAATCAATCTCGTCTGGCTTATTTAAAAATGCAAATGTTCCCTTGACACTTATGTTTATCTACTTAACATTTCAAACCTAGCTCATCTTCTATTACATCAAAGCCTTCAGACCAGCTGCCTTTAACTCAATGAAAACACACATACACACACACAAACACACACCCATAGACGCAGACCCCACTATTACTCTATTTTGTAATAACTTCCCATAACATTATGAAAATTATTATCTCTTCCTGACAAGACTCCAGTCCAATTCTGAACTATTGGCAACCCTAAAATGTGATATTCTCAGGGCTTTCCAATTGACACCCAGCAGATGTGGGAATCATCCAGTTAGGAGGCACGGGTAGGAGGAGTTGGCATAGTGGTAATGTCACTGAACTAGTAATCCAGAAACCCAGGCTAATGCTCTGGGGTCACCAGCTCAAATCCCACCACAGCAGCTGGTGGAATTTAAATCCAATTAATAAATCTGGAATTAAAAGCTAGTCTAATGGTGGCTATGAAACCATTGTCAATAGTCGTTGTTGTATGTACAGTAGGTTTCACAAAGAGGTTTTGAGTCTTGTATGGTTGAATATTAAGTGTTTATTGATAACACATAACTATGTACAGGGTATAGCCCAAGCTATGAGCTAATTCCATGCTTGCTTCTACGTAGGTCTCTGTCCAGTCCACATCTAGTCTCAGGTCATGTGTCTCCTTACATCACACTGTACTGTTTCCCAGAAGCACATTAATCCTTGCTATGCCATATACCATTGTACCACATCTCCCTTCAAGTCTTTACCCAATGATTTACATGACAATTGTGCTATCCCTTCTCCCCCCTCAAGTCTCTGACTTTATAAATTTATATGGTCTGGAGGCTTGATAATTCTTCCAGATCTTGTTCTGGTCACATTTGGAGGAGTGGTAGGCTCTGTTGATTTGTAGTCTGTGTTTCTGGCACTTAGTTGTCTTCTTCAGATACGCTTTCCCACTCCTTGGGGTTGAACATCTCTTTGTCAACTCTCCACCTGCTCTACTCAGGAACCACTGGCTTATCCTCTTCTTTCCTTCATTCATGGTATGAACTTCTTTTTCCGTGTGGTCCACCATGATCTTTGTGGGAGTTAAGGTGTCTCTCCCTGTCATTTGGATGTTCCTCATCAGTGGGCTCACCTTGCAGTTTGGCTTTTATTGTGACATTGTTTTTTAAAATTCATTCATGGGATGTGGGCATCACTGGCTAGGCCAGCAATTATTGCCCTCCTGAGTCTGAGGGCATTTAAGAGTCTGGAGTCACTTGTAGGCCAGCAGATTTCCTTCCCTAAAGGGGAACCAAATGGGTTTTTACAACAATCAACAATGGTTTTTAATTCCAAATTTATTGAATTCAAATTCCACCATCTCCCATGGTGGGATTCAAACCCAGGTCCCCAGAGCATTATCCTGGGTCTCTGGATTACTGGTCCAGCGACAATGCCACTAAGCCATTGCCTCCCCCACTCTTCTGTCTGTCTCTGTGCCTCTCTGAGGTACGCCCTGCTGAGTTGATGGTTGCTAGTTCCTTGCTCCAGCATCATCTTGCAGCTTTATGCTGGAGGTTGCAGCGTCTATGCCATGGTGTTTACAGGTAGTGTGACAGCAACTGTTGGATCCTGGGGCTGGGGCTCATTCTTCTGTTGCTGGTCATTTTCCTGTGTGTCTTCTACTTAAGGTACATTGATAATTATCTGAAGGTTTGGCTGGTCTGACCAAAGAAGAGCCTCTGCTGCCTGCGAAAAAATTGGACAGACTGGCTCTGTGAAGAGTGAAGACATTTCAGAGCTGAAGACCCAGTCGGGGGTCTCTTGACTGGTGAGCCTTTCCGAAACTTGCAGTTCCGTGTAGTTGACAACAGAGGTTGTCTTGATGTCTTCTGCCATTTTAAGAAAGTTAAGGTCAACACTGACATCTCTGCTTAAGAGAGAAAAAGATTGGTTTTGGATGATGTACTTGACTTTGTCGCCATACCTTAGTGGTTCTAGGATCATGCCTATGACCGGAAGTTGGATTCCTCCAGGCCCGTAGAGTGGTTTGTCTGTTTTCATAGCCTGATGTCTCGCTGCCATGGTTCCTTATCTGAGAGGACCAATACACTGGCACCCATGTCCTATTTGAAGTCGGTGAGGTGACCGTTTAGGGAGGTGTCTGCATTCCAAAAAGAAAATCCAGGATCTTTGATTTCTCCCAAGAAGCATGGTTGGGTCTCTTCCTGGCATGGTACCTCAATCTCATGGATTGTCTTGGAACCATCTGCCTGTCTGGATGTCTTAGCATTGCATAGCATTCCAAAGTGTCCCAGGTGGTTACAGTTGAAACATTGCACTGAGATTGCTGGATATTCATAGACACTCTCACCTGCAAGGTCATTTGGCATCACAGTGCTGACATGGTCACCCACCCTCTTGTGGTCTGTTTGGGTATTGTCTTCCTTGGCCAGGAGTCTCTCTGCCTTTTGTTGTTTCACTGCCTGGATAGTTGACATTGCTCTGTACCATGGCTTGTTTTTGGCTTGTAAAATGGATCAGTGCTGTTGGTGGCTTTCAGACTGTCTGAGTATTTGAATGGCCTTTTCTAGAGTCAGATCTTCCTTGGTCTGTAGTATGTCTGACAGGGCATCATCAGCCACTCCAACAACAATTCTCTCTCTCTTGAGTTCTGCTTAAGGTCACCATAGTCACAGTCTTCAGCCAATCTGTATAATTCATTTATAAAAGAGTCAACCAGTTCTCCAGGCTGTTGGACACATTTGTTGAATTTTGCTCTCTATGGCCTGAATTTTCCGGTTGGCGGGGGGGCGGAGCGGGCGTGGACCTGATCGCCACCCGCGATTGGGTCCATGCCACCATTTTACACAGGCGGGCCATTTAAGGCCCGCCCAGCATATTTCTCGACTCCCGAAGATAGCAGAAGTGGGTGGGCAACGGCAGTCGTGCAATGGTGGTTCGGCAGCCTGTTTAAATGAAGGCCTGGCAGCCTTTTCTAGGCTGCTCACAATGACAAGTGCAACACCACAGCAGAGGGCTTCTGGTGAGCAGGCCAGTCCGGAGGGTAGGCCAGCGGAGCAGGCCAGGCTGGAGGGTAGGGTGGGGGGCCAGTGTGCCCCTCGTTTCTCAGATAACTGCCTTGCTGCCCTCCTCGAGGAGGTGGCAGCACGATGGGAGGTACTGGTCCCCCAGGATGGGAGGAGGAGGCCCCTCCACATGACGAAATGTTCCTGGGAGAAGGTGGCGGAGGTGGTGAGCTCCCATGACGTGGTGCGGTTCAATGACTTGTTGCGCTCTGGCAGGGTGAGTACCATGTTGGCATTGGGCATTTAACCCAGCAGGTCGGCTTACCCCCCTGCTGCCCCCTGTGTCGTGACTGCATTGAATGATTGATGGCATTTGTCCTTTGCTGGGTGGGCAAGCAGATATTGCCCATGCCGAGGTCAGCCTGAGGGTGATGTGTTTTGCCCCTGCAGCACGTGTTACCATGAGTCCCACATGACTGGTGTGGGGGCAACCTGGAGGAGCTGCACCTAGGCGCTGTGTTAGAACTCCAGGACATGTCCTAGTCAGGGTGATGAGATGGTTGGAGGGGAGCTTCAAGGTAGCATGGCAATGAACCATCTGCTGTGCTCTGCACTCCATGTGCTTGCGCCCCCTTGCCATGGAAGGATATACCATGCGGTACCCAATGCGATGTAGGCAGCATGTGTCCAAGGGGGGGGTGGGGAGCAGGCCTAGCATCTTTGTGTGAGTGCTTGGCAGCAGCGAGGTGAGGAGGCACTGGAGCCCTGATATGTCCCACTCTGGTTGGGGTGTGCCGTGCACGAACAGAGTCCATGTGCAATTTACACTAAACAATGCTCTTCTCTCATTTTAAGGAGAAGAATGCTCATAATGTGGCAGAGCGTGAGGACTGGTGGCAGCCAGGCGCAGATCACCATTCTAAGCTGTTTCGAGCAGGAGGCCCTGGATCTGGAGAGGCGCCATGCACCCAGGTCCACTGGTATTGGTGAGGCTGGGGTGCCATGGTCAGATATTTATGCCCAACAGTGAGGTCAGCATTGTCCTCCCAACAGCCATAGCACTTTAAATTATTTAATTTTGCAACATGGCTTGACCATTGGTTATGGAAAGATGAGCGCATAACGATCCGGCGGACAGAGCTGAACTTTGTCATTGTCTTCACGCTAAGTGATCCACTGTCCTTGTTCTTCCTTTCAGCATCACTGGAGCAGGGCCAGGAGGAGGAGCAGCAGATGCCCCCTCTCACACCTGAGGGGCCTGAAGTCTCACCAGTGTCACACCATTTCTGCGAGACAGGCACTAGCGCAGATACTAGCACCTCATGGGAATTCGAACAACGGCTAGTGTCCCAGGGCACAGCGGTGAGGGCACTTCACTGCCGCTGGAGGAGCTGGCAGAGACAGAGAGTGCCCATGGCGCCAGCAGTCGGAGGACTGCAGGGGGCCAGGCACATGCTCAGTTGGTGCCTGATGATGTGCCTCTGGAGTCGTCCGTGACACAGCAGATGCAGGAAATGCGAGTGTGTGGAAGCATCTGGGGGAGGTACATGAGGCTATGCTTGGCTTGGTCTCCGTGGTGGAGGAGCCTATGCGGACACTCGCTGAAGAATGAGCCACATGTCCGAGCGCCATGTGTCCTCCTGGATCTGGAGAGGCGCCATGCACCCAGAGTGGCGACTCTCGTGGAAAGCCTACTCCAGGAGACCCATCAGGGTTTCCTGGGGATGGGCTCTGACCAGCAAGCCCCCACATTGGCATTGACCTCAGCTGATCACTGCCAGTGTGGGAGATGGTGTGGGCATCAAGTTTCCCAGCTCGGTGTCCATCCATCCACGGTGAGCAGGGAGGTCCGAAGTGACCTCACGTCGGCGCAGCAGCTGCTGTTATCTCTGCGGGCTCCTCTCAGGGCGCTCCGGAGGTGGGCAGCAGCTCCTCCGCCCCACTCCCAGTGACCGTATCGTCCAGTGAGGCTGCGACAACAGGGGAGATGCCAGCTGTGGACCTGGCAGCTCCCTCCCAGGCGGGGGCAGCACAGGCTCCACAGGCCAGAGGATGACCGCCAAGGTCATCAAGGCCAACAGGACAGCAGAGTCAGCAGGCTGTCTCAGATGCCACTCCGAGCGATGGGGCAGCACCAAGACGTAGCACCCGGAAACAAAAGCATAAAGCACCTTAGGCACACCATGGGTTTCTCACCGGTGCTTTTGTGTTGGCCTGAGATGAGGCCCTTATGATTTTATTTGATTTGTAACACTATTGTCTTTTTTTTGTATTAAGTTGCTTTGTTTGACACATTAAATTTAGATATGTCACCATGGCTGAGGGTGCCTCTTTTCTTCTGCGTGTGTATGGTTTCCAAAACTGCAATGAGTGCTTTGTTGGACATTCAGCTTTATTAACAAGGCCCTTAGTTACTGTTGCTAACCTGGCAGATTTTGCACTCAGGTGTCGAGTATCGAGCCAACAGCCCAGGCTTGTCCTGGTGGCCCATCTGTGGTGTGCTAGCTGAAGGTTAGTTGGATTAAAGCATCCTGGGTGTCCCTGCCTCCCTGAAGTATGCCCGGGTCAGCGTCTACCCCCTCAGCATTTCCCTGTGCGTGCTTATCCTCGGACTCACTGCTGGACTCAACATGTGCAGCCGCAGCCACTGCATCAACGTCTTCATTGTCCACTGCGTCCCACCTTTCCAGCGCAATATTGTGGAGAGCGCAGCATGCAACCACTATCACCAGGACATGATCTGGGGGATGCCGGAGTGCGCCCCCTGAGCAGTCCAGGCATCGGAAGTGCATCTTGAGAAGATGGTTCTCTCCACCACAGCCCTTCTGGAGGTGTGGCTCCTATTGTGACGTTGCTCAGCTTCTGTTCTTGGATGGCAGAGAGGCATCATGAGCCATCTTCTGAGGGGATAGCCCTTGTCACCCAGCAGCCATCCATCCAGCTGGGCTGGAGCACTGAAGAGCCCCGGCACCTGGGAGTGTCTGAGGATGTAGACGTCGTGGGAGCTGCCTGGGTACCTTGCACAGACTTGTAGAATCAGCATCCTGTGATCACACACTATCTGCACGTTCATGGAGTGGAAGCCCTTCCTGTTGATGAAGGCACTGGGCTCACCTGCTGGTGCCTTGATGGCCACATGTGTACATGTCTATTGCACCCTGGACACGGGGGAAGCCAGAGGCTTCGCTGTGTCTGGCTTGCCGGGTCCCAACGGTAGTGGATGAAGATCAATGCACACCTGAACATAGCGTCTGTAACCTGCTTGACACAAGTGTGGACAGCTGATTGGGAGACACCACAAAGATCACCCAGCGACCCCTGGAAGGAGCCAGAGGCATAGAAGTTGAGGGCAGCTGTGACCTTTAGAGCCACTGACATGGGGTGTCCACCCACATAGTTAGTGGAGATTTCAGGCCCAATCATCTGACAGGTATAGTTGACTGTCTCCCTTGAGACACGGAACCTCCTTTGGCACTGCACCTCAGACACATTGAGGTAGCTGCTTCACCGCCTGTATACCCTTAGCAGCAGGATTGTGGCGTCTTCTGAGGCCCCTTCCGCCTTGGACTATCTCTTGGCCCTGCGCCCCTTGTGCCTACGCCTGACCTCCCAAAGGTGGCTCCCCTGGAGGCTGAATGTGCACTCCTGGCCTCCTCCCCCTTCTAGCCCTCCCTTCCTCCTCAGAGGAGCTGCCTCCAATGGACAGTTCAGCTCCCATTCCCAGGCTAAGGGAATGCTTCCTGAAACCTGCAGGCCCAGAAAAGATTCCTCACTGCAGAATGCTGACCTGAAGGTTAAGAGTCCAGAAAAAGCAGCTGGTATGCATTTTGAAGTAAAGCAGATCACACAGGCAAGTTTGAAAAACTTTCAAAAATAAATACTTGACTGTGCACATTCACGACCCCAGTGAGCCCTCTTATCCCACCCGTGGATGAGGTTAATACAAATGTGTCCTACCCGCCTGCCCGTTGCGCTGACCTGAAGATTCCACGGGCACCGAAAAATTGGCGTCAATTGAACACTCAAGGGTCTTAACGGGCCCGTTAATTAATGGCGGGCGCGCGTCGGACATCATCATGCGCCTGCCCAGCAAAATATCGCAATGGCGCATGGTGACGTGGGGAAGCTTGCCCGACGTCACTGCGCTTCAGTTTACGTGCGGATGTGCGGGACCTGCCCCCGCAGGACAACGGGAAAATTCTGCCCTATAAATTTTTGTTGCTTCTTAGATTAAACTTTGTAGTGAATGATTTTAGAACTTAATCAAATTTATCTGAGGATTTGTTTATTCCTTGCCTCGCAACGATATCATCAACTATCAGACCTACCAAATAATGTAGTGTATTCACTTGTTCAGCTTCTGTCTTTTTATCTAATCCTGAAGCAATCATTTATCTTGAGTCTTTTCTGCCAAAGTCCAAATTGGTCTGGTAATGTTAATTTGTTGTCCATGGTTGCTTTAAAGTTCAGGTGAGTACAGCTTTAAATGTTGTGCAGGTTTTAAAGATGGCACCGCAATAACTGTTTTCTTAAAGAGTCTTCCCTTGTTTCTCTCAGTTTGGCGGGCTCCTGCAGCAATGGTGGTCACGACCTCTTTGTCTTTACATTTGTGCAGCAATTTACTCAATCAACTACTCTGGGCATTCCTGCAATATCAGAGAATTTTTGGCCATTTTACAATCAATCCAGTCCCACAGCAATATGGTTGACTCTTAAATGCCCTCTGAAATGGTCCAGCATGCCACTCAGTTGTATACAACTACTACAAAATCACAAAGGAATGAAATCAGACAGACCACCCAGCATTGACCTATGCACCAGAAATGTCAACAGCACACCCACCCTGTCGACCCTGCAAAGTTCTCCTTAGGAAAATCTAGCGGCTTGTGCCAAAACTGGAGAAATGTCCCACAGAGTAGTCAAGCAGCAACCTGACATAGGCATACTCACGGAATCATACCTTACAATGTCGCAGTCATATTCACGGAATCATACCTTACAGACAAAATGTCCCAGACACTGCCATCATCATCCCTGGGTATGTCCTGTCTCACCAACAGGGCAGGCCCACCAGAGGTAATGGCACAAAATCAAAGAATTTTTACAGTACAGAAGAAGGTCACTTGGCCCATTGAGTCTGCACTGGCTCTCTGAAAGAACATTCTACCTAGTCCCAATCTCCTTGCACATTCTTTCATTCCAGATAGCAATCCAATTCCCTTTTGAATACCTTGATCAAACCTGCCTCCACCACCCTCTCAGGAAGTTTATTCTAGACTCCAAACACCCTCTGGGTGAAAAAAAATTTCCTCACATCACTTTTACTCCTTTTGCCAATTATTTTGAATCTGTGTCCTCTAGTTCTTGATGCGCTCTTGAGTGGGAACAGTTTCTCACTATTTACCATGTCCATACCCTTCAGGATCCTGAATACCTCTATTGAGTCTCTGCAAAGAAAATATTCCCAACCTCTCCAATCTATCCTCATAGCTACAATTCTTTATCCCTGGAATCATTCTTGTGAATATCCTCTGTACTCTCTCCAATGATTTCACATCCTTCCTCAAGTATGGTGTCCAAACTGGCGCAGTACTCCAGATGAGGCCTAACTAGTGTCTTATACAAGTTCAGCATGACCTCCTTGCTCTTGTACTCAATGCCCCTATTAAGAAAGCCTAATTTACTGTATGCTTTATTAACTGCTTTCTCAACCTGCCCTGCCATCTTCAATATATACCGAGGTCCCTCTGTTTCCGCAACTCCTTTAGAGTTTCTCTCTTTATTTTATACTGTCTCTCCATATTCTTCCTGCCAAAATGAATCACCTCACACTTTTCTGCATTGTAGTTCATCTGCCACTTGTATGCCAATCCACCAACATGTCTATGTCCTTTTGAAGTTCACGATTATCCTCATCCCAACCGACAACATTTCCAATCTTCGTATTATCTGCAAATTTTGAAATCATTCCCTGAACACCACAGTTTAGGTCCTTAATATATATCAGGAACAGCAAGGGTCCCAACACTGACCCCTGGGGAAATCCACTCTAAGTCACAGAATCACAGTACAGAAGAGGCCCATCAAGTCTGCACCGACAAATGAGAAACCCCTGACCTACCTACCTAATCCCATTTACCAGCACTTGGCCCATAGCCTTGAATATTATGACTTGCCAAGTGCTTATCCAGGTACTTTTTAAAGGATGTGAGGCAACCCACCTCCAGCACCCTCCCAGGCAGCGCATTCCAGACCGTCACCACCCTCTGGGTAAAAACGTTTTTCCTCACATCCCCCCTAAACTTCCTGCCCCTCACCTTGAACTTATGTCCCCTCATGACTGACCCTTCAACTAAGGGGAACAGCTGCTCCCTTTCCACCCTGTCCATGCCCCTCATAATCTTGTACACCCTGATCAGGTCACCCCTCAGTCTCCTCTGCTCCAACGAAAACAACCCACGTCTATCCAACCTCTCTTCATAACTTAAATGTTTCATCCCAGGCAACATCCTGGTGAATCTCCTCTGCACCCCTTCCAGTGCAATCACGTCCTTCCTATAATGTGGCGACCAGAACTGCACACAGTACTCCAGCTGTGGCCTCATCAAGGTTCTATACAACTCCAACATGACCTCCCTACTTTTGTAATCTATGCCTCGATTGATAAAGGCAAGTGTCCCATATGCCTTTTTCACCACCCCACTAACATGCCCCTTCACTTTCAGAGATCTATGGACACACACGCCAAGGTCCCTTTGTTCCTCAGAACTTCCTAGTGTCATGCCGTTCATTGAATACTTCCTTGTCAAATTACTCCTTCCAAAGTGCATCATCTCACACTTTTCAGGGTTAAATTCCATCTGCCACTTATTTGCCCATTTGACCATTCCGTCTATATCTTCCTGTAGCCCAAGACACTCAACCTCACTGTTAACCACCCGGCCAATCTTTGTGTCATCCACAAACTTACTAATCCTACCCCCCACATAGTCATCTATGTCATTTATATAAATGACAAATAATAGGGGACCCAGCACAGATCCCTGTGGTACGCCACTGGACACTGGCTTCCAGTCACTAAAGCATCCTTCTGTCATCACCCTCTGTCTCCTAAAACTAAGCCAATTTTGAATCCACTTTATCAAATTACCCTGTATCCCATGTGCATTTGCCTTCTTTATAAGTCTCCCATGTGGGACCTTGTCAAAGGCTTTGCTGAAATCTATATAAACTACATCAACTGCACTACCCTCATCTATACACCTGGTCACCTCCTCAAAAAATTCAATCAAATTTGTTAGGCATGACCTCCCTCTGACAAAGCCATGCTGACTATCCCTGATCAAACCTTGCCTCTCCAAGTGGAGATAGATTCTCTCCTTCAGAATTTTCTCTAATAGTTTCCCTACCACTGATGTGAGACTCACTGGCCAGTAGTTCCCTGGCTTATCTCTACAACCCTTCTAAAATAGCGGAACCACATTAGCTGTCCTGCAGTCCTCTGGCACCTCCCCCATGGCCAGAGAGGAATTAAAAATTTGGGTCAGAGCCCCTGCGATCTCCTCCCTTGCCTCCCTCAACAGACTGGGGCACAAATCATCCGGACCTGGAGATTTGTCCACTTTTAAGCCTGCCAACGCCTCCAATACCATGTCACTCCCTATATCAATTTGCTCAAGAACATCGCAGTCACTCTCCCCGAGTGCAATACCTTCATCTTCATTCTCTTGGGTGAAGACGGATGTGAAGTATTCGTTCAACACTCTACCGATGTCCTCTGGCTCCACCCATAGATTGCCCCCATGGTCCCTAATGGGCCCTACTCTTTCCCTGGTTATCCTTTTCCCATTGATACCTTCCTCCTTCCTCCAAACTTTCCTCCAATCTGAAAAACAACCATTTATCATGACTGTTTTCTGTCACTCAGCCAATTTCTTATCCAAGTGCCTACTTTCCCTTTTATTCCATAAGCTAGAATGTTGCTCACAAGCCTGTCATGTGGCACTGTATCAAATGCCTTTTGAAAATCCATATACACCACATCAACAGCGTTGTCCTTATCAACCTTCTCTGTTACCTCCTCAAAAAACTCCAGCAAGATAGTTAAACATGATTTTTCCTTAATGAATCCATTCTGGCTCTCCTTAATTATCCTGCACCTGTCTGAGTGACTATTGATTTTGTCCCAAACTATAGTTTTCAGAGGTTTCCCAACACTGAAGTCAAACTGACTGGTCCGCAGTTGCTGGCTTTATCCTTGCACAAGGAGGTAACATTCACAATTTTCCAGTCCTCTGACACTACCCCTGTGTCTAAGGAAGACTGAAAGATTATCACCAGTGCCTCTGCAATTTCCATTCTCATTTCTTTCAGTACCCTTGGATGCATCCCATCTGGTCCTGGTACCTTATCAATTTTAAGTAAAGATAGCCTTTTTAACACTTCCTCCATCTCAATTGTAAATTCTTCTAGTGTACCAGTTACCTCCTACCTCACCTCACCCTGGGTAGCAGCTTCTTCCTTTGCAAAGGCAGAAACAAAGTACTCATTTAATACCTCCACTATTTCTCCTGCCTCCGCTTGCAGGTCCCCTTTTAAATCCCTAATCGGCCCTATTCTTTCTTTTACTACCCTTTTATTATTTATGTGCTTATAGAAGACCTTGGGATTCCCTTTTTTGTTAGCTACCTGTCTCTTTTCATGCTCTCTTCTTGTTTTTCTTATTAGATTTATTCACTTCCCCTCTGGTTCTTCTATATTCAACCTGATTCTCCATTGTATTTTCTACCTGACATTTGTCGTACGCGCACTTCTTCCTTTTCATCTTCACCTCTATCTCTCTTGTCACCCAGAGCGCTCTGGATTTATATGTCCTACTTTTCCCCTTCAAGGGAAATACATTGACATTACTTGCAATACTTTTTCTTTGCAGGTGGCCCATTGTTCAGCGACCATCTTTTCTGCTAACATTTTATTCCAAATCACTCGACTCAGATGCATTCTCATCCCATCAAAGTTGGCTTTCCTCCAATTAATTATCCCTGCTCTGGATTGTTCCTTGTCTTTTTCCATGGCCAACCTTAACCTTATGATACAATGGTCACTGTCCCCTAAATGCTCTCTCACTGATATTTGATCCACCTGGGCCAACTCATGCCCCAGAACCAGGTCCAAGAGTGCCTGCCCTCTTGTTGGACCGGAAACATACTGCTACAGAAAAGTACCTTGAACACATTCCAGGAACTCTCATTCCTCTTGTTCCTTTGCATGATTCCTATCCCAGTCTATATTTGGATAATTGATGTCTCCAATTATAATTACTCTATAATCTGGGCACCTCTCTGTAATTTCTTTGCAAATTTGTTTCTCTATATCCCTTCCACTAGTTGGTGGTCTATACACTACATCGATCAATGTTATTGCACCTTTATCATTCCTTACCTCTAGCCAGAGAGATTGCATCCTTTACCTCTCTGGAACATCCTCTCTCTCCAGTGCTGTAATGCCATCTTTAGTCAATACTGCCACTCCCCTCCCTTTTCTTCCTTTCCTGTCTCTCCTAAACACCTTGGGCTGAATTTTGCCATCAGCGAGCAGGGGGTGTGGCCCGCTCACCGACGCACAAAATGACGCGGGATATCATAACTCCATAATTCTTAATATCTTAATATCATAATTCCATTTGTCAGCTTGTGCCTGTAGTTCACTAATCTTATTAACCACATTCCGTGCATTCACATACATGCACATTAACCCTGATTTCGGCTTTTTTACTTTCCCCCTTATTCTGACCCCATCTAATGACTTACTATTACCTGCTCGAATTCTTTGAAACTTCCAAGTATTCTATCTACCTTGATACTACTCTTTCATATATCCTCTTTAACAGTTAATATTTCATTACTTCCCACTGACAGTGTTTCTCCTCTTCACTCTGAATTCCCCCTTGGGTTCCCATCCCTCTGCCAGTCTAGTTTAAACCCTCCCCAACAGCACAAGCAAACCTCTCCAGGAGGGCATTAGTCCCAGTCCTGTTTGGTGTAATCCATCCTTCTTGTACAGGTCCCACCAGTCCCAATGCCTCAGAAATCTAAAGCCTTCCCCTCCTACTCCATTTCTCCAGCCACATGTTGAACTGCTCAGTCTTTCTATTCTTATGCTCACTAGCATGTGGCACTGGGAGTAATCCTGAGGTCAGATTGGGCAGAGGGGGCAAGTTCTAGTTATGAAAATCCAGCAGCTTTTATGATCAGTTTTCTGGTGGCAACTCACAAATAGCCAAATTACCGGTAACTTTACCTCATAAATAGCCATGATGGAGTTTTAAATCCTGACATCTGATGGCCAGTCCTGTACTGAAATCATTACACTCACTCTCCATGTCCCTATTTCTCTCTCTCTATTTATCCTTCTATCCACAGCTGCAGCCTCATCCTGCTTTAGTTCAGTCTATCCAGAATAGGGCCTGACCTGCATTTCCTTAATTTTCTGGTACAGTTTCCAAACCCCTGTCCAGTGAGAGAATTTTCCCCCCATTGTGGGGGGTTGTGTGGGGGCGGGTGCGGACCCGATTAGTGCCCCCGATTGGGTCCGCGCCGTCATTTTCGTGTGCGGGCCAATTAAGGACCACTCAGCGTGACGCGGGCCCGGAAGCGCTGTGCGCTCCCTGTGCGGGCCGGGGGTGGGGTTTCCTGAGTCGGGAGTGCACAGTGGCGCCTCAGGGAGATAAGTTTTAAGGTTTAAAAAGTTTAATAAAGAAACAGAAAAAATTTAAGACAAGTCCCCTCATGTGTCGGTGTCACATGGGGAAGAATTTTCCTCATAAAATGATGCATGGTGACGTTGGGTGGGCGTCCTGATGTCACCGCGGGTCATTTACATTGTCAGTTCGGCGGGCACTCAGCCACGTCGTCTGCGTGCCACCGAACTGTCAAAGGCCTATTAAGGCCATTAACAAAGTAATTAAAGCTCTTAAGAATGCTGCCCTTTCAACCTTAAGGTTGGCGGGCAGGCGAAGAGACCAGGTGGCCTTCACATTTTTCATGAAACCTCATCCACGGGCAGGATGAGGTTTCATGGAGAGTTTATTAATTACATAAAATTTTTTGAAAAAATTAACGGACATGTCCCAGCTCATGTGACAGTTTAACTTGAGGGAACATGTCCTTAAGATTTTTTTTACCTTTAATCCATTTTTCAAAACTTAAACTAATCTCCCTGAGGCACCTTCGTGACTCAGGGAGATTTCTACGTTCTTTCGTGCGCATGCGCAGGCCCCAACTCAGGGAACACCCCCCCCGCCCCAGCACAGGGAGCACTCAACATTTCCGGGTGTGCGTAACGCTGGGCAGCCCTTAATTGGCCCACCTATGTAAAATGGCGGCGCGCACCTGATCAGGGGCACCAATTGGGTTCGCGTTCGCTCCTGCCCGCCCCCACACAACTCCCCAACGGGGGGAAATTTCTGCCCATGAGCTGGGACATGTCAGTGAACTTTAATGAAAAAATTTGTTTAATTTATAAACCCTTCATGAAACCTCATCCCTCCCGTGGATGAGGTTCCATGAAAAATGCGAAGGCCGCCTGGGCTCTTCGCCTGCCCGTCAACCTTAAGGTTGGATGGGCAGCTTTCTCAATAACTTTAATTAGGTAAGTAATGGCCTTAACAGGTCTTTGACAGGTCGGCAGGCACACAGCCAACTCGGCTGTGCACCCACCGAACTGAAAATCTAAATGACGCATGGTGAAGTCGGGATGCATGCCCGATGTAACCCCGCATCATTTTACGCCTTGGCAGGTGGGCTCCGCCTCCATTTGCCAAGCCGAAAATTCTCCCCCATAGTTCCATGGTACGGCTCAGGAGGACATTCATTAGATAGACTTATGGGGGAGGGGGTGGCATAGTGGCATTGTTACTAGCTAGTGTTCCAAACACCCATGGTAATGCTCTGGGGACCTGGGTTCGAATCCCACTAGATGGTGAAATTTGAATTCAATAAAAAATCTGGAATTAGAAGTCTGATGATGACCATGAAACCATAAAAATCTGGTTTCCTTACCTGGTCTGGCTTACATGTGATTCCAGATCCACAGCAATGTGGTTAATTCTTAAATGCCCTCCGAACAAGGGAAATTAGGGGCAGGCAAGAAATGCTGGCCTAGCCAGCAACGCCCACATCCCATGAACAAATTAAAAAAAAACATGACTTGGAGGAAGTGCTGAGGGTAGCTAGGGCACAGAATGTACTCTGGGTGGGGGTTTTCAATGTCTATCACCAAGAATGGCTTGGTAGCAACATTGCTGGCCGAGTCCTAAAGGACATAGCTGCTCATCTGGATCTGCACGTCATCGTGGAGACGAAATCCTGTCTTCACATTGTGTTATGACTACAGCCAGAGTTAATTGCTGCGCAAACCAAATCCCAGAGGAAAGCTTGGCTTACGAGCCACAACCTTTTCTTTGTATTTTAATAATGAGAAGACGATGTACCAATCTCAGCAGTATGAAGTCCAGTGACACTTTTGGGTTGTTAAAAATTAAAAGTAAAAAGTTTTATTCACAAAAAAAAACTTAAACACACAAGATTACAGTTACACAATTAAAGTTAGTCTGACAAAACATTTTCCCAAAATTCTCTTCTTGGTCAAACCCACAAGTAAACGCTTTCCAGGCAACACTCCCTTCTAGATATTTAAATATGGAATCCAGTAATATCACACAAGGCAGACTGCTGTAGCTTCAATAAAGGTGGACCACATGATGTTTACCCTCTTCCACTTTGTTATGGAATTCACTTCAGAATAAAACTGCTTGCTGCAGCCCAAGACTCTCAACAGTTCAAACAGCTCCAGCTATCTCCAGCTTAACAGCTCTACAGCTATCCAACTCAATAGCTCAAAAACCAGTTATCCACAGTAACTCTAATATACCCTTTTCCCCTTTCATCTCAATCCTATTGTTCTCACATCCCTTTGAAACTCAAACCCTTCCAAATATAAGATCTTTCATGATTCCATCTTGTGCTTTTGGGTCAATAACAATAAAATATCCCCACTACTATTTATCTATGGACTCCTGCAAGATGCAAACATTTTCCTTGAGGCCTCTGACTCTCCTTTGAAATTGAACAACATCCCAACTTATCTAAAAATGCAAATGTTAGATCTAACCTAATTACTTTTACCTCAAATTAACACCTTTAACCTTTTCAATGTTTTCAAACACCCAGACAGCTTGACTCCTATCAACCTCTTGCCCAGTTTACTTAAATTACACACACACATAGACACCCAGCCTCCTTTACAGAATAACACATTCCCCAAAATATTAAAAAAGCCCATTTTCACATCTCCCTCCTTAACAATAAAAATGAATCAACATAATTCAAAAAAGATGGTTTCATTTTTCAATCCATTTCTTACTCCTTACTACATTTAATGATACAAATAAAACTATTACCATTAGGAAATAGAGATAGTTTAAGTAAGTTATATTGGTATTTGTGGGTGTTAGGAATGAATTTTAGCTTTAATGTTTAAATTTGATTTGTATTTCTGTATCTGTGTGTTAAGAAAAGGTCAAGTTGAGTTTTAGTTCCACTGTAAAAGGTGCCTGCATTTCTAACAAGAGTTTACAACTGTAAGACAAGTTAAGCAAACAAAGGTAGAAAAACTGGGCTGTTGTCTAGCAACAGGTGGTCCAGAGAGGCAGGCTCCCTCCCACAGACACACACAGATAGAAAGAACCAGAAAAGCAGTTTTGAGTTCAGTTTGAAGACAGCTGCCAGGCGGAAGCAGCCTAGAAGGCTCAGATAGCCTGTTCCAAGCTAAAGTTGGTTGAAAGTAGCTGCCAGAGAGACAGTGGAGCAAAAGGAACAGATAGTAAGTCCCAAGCTAAAGAAGAAAGTCCACAAAGAATCCAGGGGAGTGGAACAGCATAAAGTCCCAAGCAAACCTTCTAGTCAAAGGAAGGACAGGAACCTGATAAAGGTTCTGTTAAGTGAAGTTAATGGTGAGGGGCAGAGAAAGGCTCCAAGTTTCAAGCTTAAAGTTCCAAGCTGCAGGAAGCAGAGTCAAAGCAATATAAAGGCTTTGAGAAGTCAGGAGGTCCAAAGAGGCAACTGAAGGTCTGTAACTCTTTGCTATGAGCATCTGAAGCAGTGGTATACTATTGACAGCTGAGTCGGTGAGAGAGAGTGCGTGGAAGAAAGCTTGAATGCATGTGGTGTCCCGGGGAGAGGAACATCGGAAGGAGAGTTCGAAACCCTGGAGTTGGACCCTTGTAGAAGGCATCTGAGAGAGAGCATTAGTTTGGGAGAAGATTCCAAGGCAAGTTCTTGTAAAAAGGAGTTTGGAAACCCTCATGTATCTAAAAATGCAAATTTCATTCACACCATATCTGTTGACCTCACCCTAGCTTTACTCATCTCAATTTCAAACGCCTGTTTTACACCCCACTTCTTTGATAAGTAAAACCTTGCAGAATAATCTTCTCTAGTTTAATTAACTTAGCCATGCACACATAACCATATATATATATACACACATACACACAAGCCTGCTTTAAAATATCCCACAATAATAATGAAAAATATGATAGTTTCTTGACACCTCCATTCTCATGGAAAAATGAACTGTCATAATTTTAAAAGAGGGTTCATTTTCTCAACCCTTTTCGTATAATTTACTATACTTATCGATATGCACAAAACTATTACACTACCAGGTACATACATTAACATAACAATATATACGAATCCTTTTTATCAACAGAGGTCATTTCAGTTCAGTGTCCACGTTTCAAATGTCCAATTTCCTTTGAACTTTAAACTCTTGACAACGCATCTGCAATTAAATTTTCTCAACTAGCCACATGTATAGTCTTTAAATTAAATAGTTGCAGTAATCAACTCCATCTGAACAGTCTTGCACTTCAGTCTTGAAATTTGTCCAGAAATTTTAAAGGATTGTGGTCTGTATAAACAATTGTTTCTGAAGAATTACTTACAACATAAACCTCAAAATGCTGCAATGCTAACACCAGACCTAGAGTCTCTTTTTCGATGGTTGAGTATCTTTTCTGATGTACATTCAGCTTCCATAAAAAATATTCTACTGGCTTTTCAATTCATGTTTCATCTTCTTGTAACAACACAGCACCAATACTCAAATCAAAACTTAAACTGCTTGGCATAATTAGGTATTGCCAAAACTGGTGTAGTGGTCAACACAGTTTTTAAACTGTCAAATGCATTCTGACACTCCCGTGTCCATTGAAATTTCTTGTTCTTTTTTGGTAGTTCAGTCAATGGACCAACCACACTACTAAAATTTGGTACAAACTTCCGGTAAAATCCACTCATGCTCAGAAATCTCAAAACTTCCTATTATGTTGTAGGCACTGGGAAATTCACGATTTTACTTTCAAATCTTTTGGAGCCACCTGACCATGTTCAACGACATGGCCTAGATATGTAACTTGCGCTTTTGCAAATTCACTCTTAGCCAAGTTCACTACCAAATTAGCTTCTTGCAGTTGATCAAACAGTTCTTTCAGATGTTGTAAATGCTCCTCCCATGTTTGACTGAAAACTACCAAGTCACCAATATAAACAGCACAATTGCTCAGTCCTGCAATTATTTTGTGAGTCTTTGAAATGTTATTGGTGCATTCTTCATACCAAGTGGTATAACTTTAAACTGATATAGTCCATCTGGTGTTACAAAAGCCGATATCTCTTTTGCTGTTTCTGACAACAGTACTTGCCAATATCCTCGCAGTAAGTCAATCTTTGTGATAAACTCTGGTTGTCCCACTTTCTCATTACAATCTTCCAACAATAGAATAGGACATGAATCTGCTTTTGTCACTGCATTTACTTTTTAATAATCCACAGACAGTCTTTGGCTGGGATTTTCCATGCTCACCGGCGTCAGGCGTGTTCAGTGGTGTAAGTGGGCAATATAGCGCGATTGGTGTCACAACAGCATGAAACCAGTTCGCGATCGTCTGCTCATCCTGCCAATGGCGGGCCGCGTTTCCCACCATCGGACGTCAGGAACCTCATTTTAATACATCTGTATATCATTATTAGGCCAACCCAACGGAATCGTCCCCCCACCCCGCAGGATCGTCCGCCCATGTCGGCGGGAAACCATGCCAACATGTTTCACAACAGTACATAAGCGACATGCACCTGGCAGGCTGCGCATTGGGACTTCAAGGTTTGTTTGCCTACCTTGCCTCAGTCAGCACTCGCAGTCATCAGCACCAGGCTTCACAGATAGCACCAAATCACTTTTAGGGAGGTTCATGGGTAGGTCTCTACCGACCAGATCAGCGATACGTGGGTGGCTTCTCAATGTCTACAGGGCAAGGTCTTGCTTGGGGAAGGAGGAGAAGTGACCTCAGGCGAGGGAAGAGGCTGCAGGACGATGGCTGTATTGCGGAAATAAGAGTGGTACTGCCAAATCTAGACCCCCCTGATTGTCTAGAGGAATACAGGGGAAGATCAAACAGAAAAAGAAAGCGTACAATAGGCACAAAGAACTAAGCACTGCAGATAGCTTAGACGAATATAGGAAGTGCAGGGACGAAGTAAAAAAGGAAATAAGGAAATCAAAGAGAGGGCATGAAAAAAGATTAGCAAGTAGAGTTAAAGATAACCCAAAGATGTTTTACCAATACATTAATGCTAAAAGGTTAGTTAAGGAAAATGTGGGACCTATCAGAGATGAAGATGGAAACTTGTGTGTAGATGCAGAGGCTGTGGGAAGGGTTTTGCATGAATATTTTGTCTCCGTGTTTACAAAGGAAAGGGAGGGTGTAGATATAGTAGTCCAGGGGGAACACTGCGAGATATTGGATGGGATAGTCATAAAGAGAGAGGAAGTACTCAGAAGGGTTGAAATCCTTGAAAGTTCATAAGTCACCAGGGCCAGATGGATTGTTTCCGAGGCTGCTGAAGGAAGTCAGGGAGGAGATAGCAGATGCTCTGAGGATGATTTTCCAATCTTCACTAGATACAGGGGAGGTACCGGAGGACTGGAGAAATGCAAACGTAGTTCCATTGTTTAAAAAGGGATCAAAGGAAATGCCAAACAATTATAGGCCAGTTAGTCTTACATCGGTGGTGAGCAAATTAGTAGAATCAATCCTGAGAGATAGGATTAACTGTCATGTGGAAAGGCATGGACTAGTCAGGGATGGTCAGCATGGATTTGTTAAAGGAAGGTCTTGCCTCACAAATTTGATTGAATTCTTTGAGGAAATGACAAGAAGGGTTGATGAAGGTAGTGCAGTGGACGTTGTGTACATGGATTTTAGCAAGGCATTTGTCAACATGCCACATGGCAGATTGGTCGGGAAAGTAAAAGCCCATGGGATTCAGGGTAATGTGGCAAACTGGATAAAAGGTTGGCTTTGTAACAGGAAACAAAAGGTAGTGGTCGATGGATGTCCTTGCAAATGGAAAGTTGTCTCAAGTGGTGTTCCACAGGGCTCGGTGTTGGGACCTTTGCTGTTTGTGTTATATATTAACGATCTGGACGTGAACGTGGGGGGCACGATTGGGAAATTTGCAGATGACACAAAGATTGGCCGAGTAGTGGATAGTGTAGAGGATAGCCATAATCTCCAAAATGATACAGATGGATTGGTGGAGGTCATACATTTAGGAAGGTCAAACAGTTACAGGGATTACACAATAAATGGGAATATACTAAGAGGGGTAGATGAAGTGAGAGATCTTGGCATACAAGTACACAGGTCCCTGACGGCAGCAGTTCAAGTAGACAAGGTTGTAAAGAAGGCATATGGAATGCTCTCCTTCATTGGCAGAGGTACAGAATATAAAAGTAAGGATATAATGTTGGAATTGTATAAAACACTGGTGAGGCCACAACTGGAGTATTGTGTGCAGTTCTGGTCACCACATTACAGGAAGGACGTAGTAGCTCTGGAGAGTGTGAAGAGGAGGTTTACAAGAATGTTGCCAGGGTTAGAAAAGTGTAGCTATAAGGAGAGATTGGATAGGTTAGGGTTATTTTCCTTAGAACAAAGAAGGCTGAGAGGTGACTTGATTGAGGTGTACAAAATTATATGGGGAATAGATAGAGTGGACAGGATAAAATTGTTTCCCTTGGTGGAGAATTCTAGAACCAGGGGACATAGATTAAGATAAGTGGCAGAAGGTGTAGGGGGGACATGAGGAAGAACTTTTTTACGTAGAGGGTAGTGGGTGTCTGGAATTCGCTGCCCAAGTTGGTGGTAGAGGCAGAAACTTTAAACTCTTTTAAAAAGTACCTGGATCTGCACCTTAAGTGCTGTAAGCTGCAGGGCTATGGGCCGGGTGCAGGAAGGTGGGATTAGAAAGGGCACCTGGGTGTCCTCAGGCTGGCATGGACAAGATGGGCTGAATGGCCTCCTTCTGTGTTGTAATTTTTCTATGGATCTATGGTATCCCAGGGTGTGTGTGTGTGGGGGTGGGGGGGGGGGGGGGGTGCGCATCATGCTGATCTGTGCAAGTGGCATAAAAGTGCTGAGGGCTGAGGAGGCAGTCTCCAGAGGAGTTGAGGCCAGATGGACATGCAAGGGTATGTGTGTGAGAATGAGTGCTGATATCCCTTGAGCTGGCAGTGAGTGAGATGCTAGTGAATGTGTGATGGGCATGGCCAACCTCTTCTTTGCAGCATTGGCACTGATCACCGCTGCCATTGCCTACCAAGCCGGTATGGTAATGTTGCTGCCCCTCCTGCAGTCAGAGTGGGTAGTGGAGGACATCACAGCCGGCCTCCACGGTGTCCAAAAGGTGCTCGAGGGCTGCAGTCTTCTTGTCTTTTGGGGCCATGACTTCTTTGCTGCACTGGGCTTCCTGGGCTGGAAGCACAGAGCGTGGCTATACTTTCAATGTGGTGCCTGACATGATGAAGCAGCGAGGTAATGGCGTGGCAGGTGAAAGAGAGCCCACCCGCCATGGAAACAGCATGTTTCCCAGGAATGCATAAGCAATGTGGTGGTTTTGGCGCAATATGGCGTGAAGATCTGCTATCATGACCGACGATTCTGCCCTTTGTGTTCCACCTGGTTTCGGCACCATCACAATAGATGAACTCCAGTTACTGCCAATAGACTCTATGATGTCATTCTGAAGCATGAATTCGATTTCTTTTTGTACTTGAGCTAATTTTACTGGATTTAATCCATGAGCAGTAAATTCTGACTAGCGTCAGAAAGTGGTGGCCCGCAGAAATTGGAAGAAATAAATGCACATTTGCCTGGTCTTGAAAATTGCATTGCCTCTTCTGTTCAACAGAGCTGCTTGGGGCCTGCATCGAAAGAATCCTCGCAGGCTACTAGATCCAGTGTATTCAAGGAGGCCACGCCCCCTTTTTTACAGCACTTGCTGCCATAAAGCAGGCATGTTTAAATGGCCAGGGAAATTGACAGGGGAAGGTAAGTGTCTATGGTAAGTAAATAGGATTTGGGGGGGTCTGAAGGTTGGGGGTGTCCAGAGATCGGGGAGGGGGGCCTTGGGAGTGTCCAGAGGTTGGGGAGGGGTTGTTGGAGGTGTCCAGAGGCTGGCGGGGGTGTGGTTGGGGGTGTCCAGAGGTCGGGGGTGGTGGTGGTCGGGGTATCAAGAGGTCATGGGGCAGGGCAGGGGATGTCCAGAAGTTGGGGGTGGTTTGGGGGTGTCCAGAGGTTGAGGGGGGGATTGGGGGTGTCCAGAGGTTGGGAAAGGGAGGGTTGGGGGTATCCAGAGGGTAAGGAGGGATCGGGAGGGGTAGGTTGGGGATTGGGGGTGTCCCGAGGTGAGGAGGAGGATTGGGGGTAGTGGGGGTATCCAGAGATCAGGGGGAGGGTAGGGGTTGTCCAGAAGTCAGGTGGGGGTGTTGGGGATTGGGGGTGTCCAGAGGTTGGGGGGGTGCTGTGGGTTGGAGGTGTCTAGATTTTGGGGGGTGGGGGGGGGGGGTGTAAGTTGGGGGTATCCAGAGGTTGGGGCGGTGGTTGGAGGTGTCCAGAGGTCAGGGGGGATGTCCAGAGATTGGGGGTATGGTGTCCGGAGGTCGGGTGGGGGTCCGAGGTCGAGGGCGGGGATCTGATGTCAGGATGGGGGTGAGGTTGCTGTGGGGACAAGGTGGGGTTGTCGGAGATCAGGGTGGGATGGGGGGAGTCCCATGGGGTTGGTCTGGGTCTTTACAATAATTATCCAGAAGTTAGAAGAGGTTTTAATTCTTCTAACTTTTTTGGGTAACTATTGGTATAATCCCAGCAGAACCATCCGAAGTTTGCGATTTAAACCGTATTTTTGGATGGTTCCCAGCACAGCGCAATTGTCCAGAGCAAGTTAGCACTTCTGGGCAATTGCCATGCAAACCCTTGCCTGGGAACTTCCCAGAGGGATTCCCCAGCACATCTTTGGGGTACCCCCCAAATCTGACGCTGGGAAGCGCGGAAGTTACGGGCCGATAAGGATATTACTTTAATGAAACTGAATATCCCACATCTATGTCATGTGTAGCTAAATTTGTTTTCCCCAGCTTATTCCCACAAATAGCTTTGTCTGACTGCAATAGCTTTTCCAAATCACTTTGACACTGGTCTGGAAGGAAACTGAATATTAGATTTAAATTTTTAAGTACCTCCTCATTGTCCAATTTGATTAGTGTAAAGTCAATTTCAGAATCCTTCATTTCTACCTCTTTCTCTTTGTCTACCAATACCAATATCTCCTTTTTTATCTTCCCTGTTATGGTACTTTTTAAACACATTTACATGACACGCCCTCTGCTTCTTTCTTCTATCTGGAGTATTTATTATGCAATTTACTTCACTCAGTCTCTTTTCAATCCTGTAAGGCCCACTAAACCTTGCTTTTAATGGTTTGCCTGACACTGGTAACAAAACTAACACCTTTTCGCTGGCAACAAAACTACAAGCTTTTGCCCTCTTATCTGCATTTGTTTTCATCACCTTCTGTGATATCGTTAAATGTTCCTTAGCTAACTCACATGCTCTCTTCAATCTTTCTCTGAATTTTGTTACATAATCCAGGAGAGTACTTTCTAAACTCTGACCCACAAGTTTCTCCTGAATCAACTTAAATGGTCCCTCACCTCATGACCAAAGACTAATTCAAAAGGACTAAATCGTGTCAATTCATTAGGGGCACCTCTAATAGCAAAAAACAAGAATGGAATTCCCTGATCTCAGTCCTGTGGATAGTCTTGATTATAAGCTCTCACCATAGTTTTTAAAGTTTGATGCCATCTCTCCAAAGTACCTTGTGATTCAGGATGGTAAGCTGATGAATTTTCCATGCCTGCTGGCAGTGGGCGTGATAGGTGGTGGGCGCAGACAATATGGCGCAATCTGGTTAACAACGGGAAGGCAGGTCGCGATCGTCTGCTCAGTCTGTCAATAGCAGGCCGCGTTTCCTGCTAACTGTCTGCGGGGGGCTCATTGTAATACATCAGCATCTCATTAAAAGGACACCCGCCAGGCTCTGGACCCCTGCCAGATCGTCCATCCACATCGGCGGGAAAGCACGTCAATGTGCTTCACAACAGCACACAGTCGACATGCGCTTGATGGCCTTCACTTTGGGGGAACTGAGGTGAGTACAGCATCGTTTTCCACAGCTCGCCAGGGTCACCTGTTGCTTTGCAGGTTTACACGGTGCTCAGGGGGCCTGGGTGAAGTGCCACCCTGCCTCTGAGATGACTGTTTTCATGGGGGGCGGTGTCTGGGGACAACAGCTGCCTGGCCCCAGAGGTGACTGTACTCGGGGTTGGGGTGTCCGGGGGCAACTGCTGCCCTAGCGTTGGATCCTGCGCACAAGCAATCAAGGTGGGGGGCAGGGTAGGCGAGGGAAGTGGTCATGCAGTAGGGACACCTATCTCAACTGACCATCCCTCTGCAACTGAGACAGTTCAGGCGCAGCCTCAGTAATATGATTGGGATCGGACTCCTAGCCTGCCCACCCACGCAAGCAATGCGGAGGCCCTCCAGACCTTAACCCCACCACTCCAGCACAGACTGTGAGTCTGCGAGCACTTTACTGGACCACGCGGCAGTTGGACTACACAAGTTGTACAATCTCCTCGCCAATGCTGGCCATGTAGCAGTCACTGCTGGAGGCGTTCACAGCCCCTTGCAATCTCAGCATCCCAGTTTGGTCCAGTGTCCCCCATGTCATAGGTTGACAGGGCAGCCATGCAGTACACTCATCTGTGGCCATCCAAGTGATGGCCAGCACTTCCCAGGAAGCGTCAAGGGCAGTCACACAGGGCCAGGAAAGGATGCTAAGTACAGCCATGATAACCACGTCTCTCTCTCTCTCTTTCATGCTGCAGGAGGACGACGCCAGGATCATGGATCCTGGTGACCTAGCTGTATGGCTGATGGCCACAGAAAGCATAAAAGATCGTGGAGAGAGCGACTGAGGCACCTGGCCGTGCAAAGGCAGGAGCAGCAACCTCAGGAAGAAGGGGCTGCTCAGGCTCCCACTAATGCTGCCCAGTAGCGAAAGTGAGCCTTGGCTGGTTGGCGCCTAGCAACACCCAGGGTCTACAGACGCCGCCTGTCATTCCTGCAGATGACCGAGAACCAGTGTCGCCGAAGTGTCTAGGGACCTGGTCGCTCACATCTGCTACTTACTGCATGATTTGGTACCAAGGGGACATGGAGGGCATCCACTGCCAGTGGCTGTGAAAGTGACTGTGGTGCTTAATTTCTATGCTAGTGGCTCCTTTCAGGGCTCCACAGGTGACATCTGTGGGATCTCACAAGCTGCCACCCACAAATGCATCCATGAGATCACAGATGTCATCTTCTTGAGGGCACACAACTTTGTGCGTTTTGCCTGGGACTGGGACAGCCAGGATGCAAGGGCCATTGGATTCGCCCAGATCTCAGGATTCCCACAGGTGCAGGATGCGATCAACTGCACCCATGTGGCGCTCAGGTCTCCGTCGCTACACATGGTGGACTACATCAACCACAAGGACTTCCATTCACTGAACATGCAGCTGGTATGCGACCACCAGAAGCACATCCTGCAGGTGTGCACACGGTTTCCAGGTAATGTGCACGACATCTGCATCCTCAGTCGCTCGCAGATCCCTGCAGTCTTCCAGGCTCCACAGAGGCTGCAGGGATGGCTCCTCGGGGACAAGGTCTACTCGCAGAGGCACCCATGCAGTGGCCTCAGACTGCAGCAGAGCGATGGTACAATGAAGCTCATGCTGCAGCTCGCAACTTGGTGGAGCAGACCATTGGGATGCTGAAGATGTTGTTCTGGTGCCTGGACCGGTCTGGCGGTGCCCTGCAATATAGTCCACAGAGAGTGTCATGCATCATCATCGTCTGCTGTGCTCTTTACAACCTGGCGCTCCAGCTGGGCGACGAGCTGGCTGAGGAAATGGAGGAGCTGGAGGTCTCCTTGGAGAGGAGGATGGCAGTGGGGATGAGGGTGAGGAGGTCCTCGGTGGTGACGATGATGTGGTTGGGGCTCTCGCACTGACTAGACGAGGCAGGCGCGCTCGGGAGACCCTCATAGCTGCCAGACATGAGGAGCACAATGACGACCTGCAGTGAGGTGTCCCCATAGATCCTCACATCGCATTTGTGAATGTTTGACTCCAGTCTGGCTGACGGCAGCGCCAAAAGCCTTAGTGGGAATGCTCCTATCATGGGGACGCAGTGGAGGCCCTAATAGTCTCTTGATCACAGGAGGATGATGACAACATGCAGTGAGGACACTCCATGAATCTTAATCACATAGCCTCTGTGAATGTCTGACTCCCGTCTGGCCGAGGGCAGCTCGCTTGCGCTCTGTGATCAGGACCATTTCATAGAGACGCAGCCATGAAACTTTAGACATAGCTGCTACTGTGTCCGCCTTCACCACCTGAGCCCTTCAGGAGCTGGTGCACAGCAACAATGGTCGCAGATGCTTGTGCGATGGGGGCCAGCCCACCTTAAATGTCCTGAGAGCACACAGAGAGAATGCAAGAACTATGTGGCACCTGCCCACTACATTCTAGCAGCAATGACCAGCATCGCCGAGGAGCAGGCATCAGTAATGTTTCCAGCGAGTGTGAGGCTGGACCATCACTGTGGTCTGAAGGCTGCACAGAACACAGGGAAGAGGCCCTGGACTGAGACACCTGCCTTTTATCTTGTGCAGTAAGGTTTCACATCTGAGTGACAAGAATACTGCTTATCAGAACAAAGAGACATAGGCAGGGAGACATTCTTAGGAGTTTATTGATAATAGTGAACAGTATGTACAAGTCACCAACACCAGTGCCCAGGCTGTGCAAATACTTCTCCTTAACTGCCCTAACCCTGCCACTACACCTTGCTGCTCCCCGGATATCCACAGCGGAGGTGGAGGCAGCCTGCTGACTACAACGCCCTGTCTGTGGTGACTTTGGCGGGCGTCCTCTGGAGGGCCAAGGCCTGGAGGGCCTGCTTTCGGGATCCTGCTGTGTGGCAGTGGCACCCTCCTCGGCCTGTGAAGCTGGAGCTGCGGAGGTCACAGGAAGAGGGGATTTGGATGGGCTGGATGCTCCTGGAGTCACCTGGGCGGATGACCCTGGGGTGTGCACATGCTGATCCTGCTCCCTATGGGTGCCCGAGGGCTCATGGCTGACTTCATGAGGGGAAGGGGTAGCTGGAGTGAGATCGAGCTGCCCGGCACCCCTCTCGCATACATACTTTTGGAGGCCAACTATGGCATCAGCGATGGAGTTAACCCTGTACAGCAGTGCAGGAGCGATGTCCTGGACCAAGGTCTCCATGGCAGCTGCCATCCTGCCAGTGTTGGCCTCAGTGCATTGAAATGCTGGCGCTATCACCTCAGCCTGAAGACGGACGGACTCCTTCATCGTGCCTTGCAATCTGAGGAGTGCAGCGGACATCCTTTCCTGATGTTCCCTAGCTTGCCTTTGCAGCTCCAGCAACTGTGACATGACTGAGTCCAGAGACTCATTATCTGACTCGGACTCGACAGGTTCCTGGCCTCCAGCAGTGCTCCGAATGCCAGGGACCTGGGAAGTCACCTGCTGTGGATCAGATTGTGCACCGTGCTCACCAGTATGTGATCCCATGCCTATTCTAGGGCTAGGTCCCACCGAGCTGTGTGTCTCTGGAGGAGGGCGTGGGTGAGCACTGTGATGGAACTTCAAGGAGGGTGCCTTCAGGTTCCCCTTCGGAGGTTTCTTCGGGGCTTGATTGGAAGCCCTGGGTCATGGACTCTGTCCAGTATTTGGCAGATGTGCTTGTGAAAGCAAGGAGAGATAATTAGTGCATAGCAGTGGCCTATGAAAGAGGACACACCACTCACGGCATGGTTGCCTGATGAATGTTTCACTGCTGGATCCTCACTTGTAGATTAGCGCCGACCTCAACATCAGCACAGAACCAGTCCAGATCGCGGCTGGCCAGCTGGATGGCTCTGTTTTCGAAGTCCGTGAGGACCTTGATTTCGGGCATTCCACCACTGGTCTGTGACCTCTCTTTCTTGTTGAGTGCCAGCTTGTCCTGCATGGATAGTGATGGAGAAAGTGTAAGCAGGATGCCTGCTGGGCCAGATGATAGATGTGCCCGGCCTGTGCGGGTGATTAGTGGTCCTATGGACGGGCTGAGGACAATGAAGGTGTGTGAGAGAGTGAATGGTGATGCCTTGAACTGGCAGTGAGTGAGGGCCCTGTGGATGTGTGCTGGGTTTGTGAGTGTGTGAGTTGAGAGTGATCAAAAGAGTGACTCACCCTGGAGGAACGGAGGAGATCATTCATCCTCTTGTGGCACTGGGTGGCTGTCCTCTTCTGAAGGGCATTGGCGCTGACCACTGCTGCCACCGCCTCCCAAGTCGGATTGGTCACATTGCTGCCTATCCTGCGGCCAAAGCGGAGGTACAGGACATCCTGGCGGGCCTCCACAGCATCCAGCAGTCGCCCAAGGGATCCGTCATGAAACCGGGGGGGGGGGGGGGGGGGGGGAGGTGCTACAGTCCGTTTTCCTTCGCTGGCTATGTCTCCTAGGCAGCAGTGGTGAGCTGGTAGCAATGATGAGCGGTGTGCTGGCGGCTGCCTTTTAAACATGGTGGTTGGTGTGATGTAACAGCAGGGTGATGGCAGGAGGGTGAATGAGAGGGTGTGTTTCTCGGGAATACATAAATAATGAAACGGGTTTAGGACAATCCAGCGTGAAAACCCACCATCCCGGCTGGTGGGTAAAATATTGTTTTACCCACCCACTACCACACTTAGTGCAAATCTGGGAAAATTCTGCCCTTAAACTGATTTTCCCCAGCCTGTTCATTACTTGCTTAAATAGCTATATCATGAAATTCAAACCCTGATCCGACTGTGTTTCTTTTGTAACCCACATCTTGTAAAAAATTTGGTCAGCTCCTCTACAATTCTCTTTGCTGTAATATTTTGTAAAGGTATCGCTTCCGGAAATCTTGTAGACACATCCATGATTGTCAGCAAGTACTGATTTCCACTTTTGTCTTAGTAAGGGGCCCTACATAATCAATCAGGACCATAGTAAAAGGTTCCTCAAATGCTTGAATCAGAATTAAAGGTGCAGGTTTAATCACTGCTTGAGGTTTTCCTGTCACCTGACATGTGTGACATGTTTTACAGAAGTTGGCTACATCTTTATGTAGTCCAGCCCAATAAAAATGTTTTTGTATTTTCGCCTGAGTTTTCCTAATTCCTAAATGTCCAGCTATTGGAATTTCATGAGCTAACCTCAATATTTCATTTCTGTATCTAGATGGTATAATTATTTGATGTACTACTGCTCACTTCTCATCTGCTGGAGTATGAGACAGCTTCCATTTCCTCATTAACACATTACCTTTAAGGTAATAACACTTTAGAATACATTATGCCTCTGTTTCCGAATAAGCTGTCTGATATATCTTCTTTATTCATGAATCTTTCTGCTGTAACGCTACCAATTTCACTAAGCTAAACGCTTACACCTCATTCTCTTCAATCTTCTCTTCCTGCATAATCTTTTCAAAGACAGATCCAGCTAATTGGATTTCAGCATCCTTCCCCTGCCTTTTAGATTCCTCCTCTTCCAGTTTCAATCTGTGAGTTTGTGATCACATTACTACACAATCTGGAAACAATCCCAGATGCTCTTTCTGCAACATCTCTGTTGAATCCACAGGCTGCTCGACTACAGTAGACATCACCAACATCTGTGACCCAGCTACACCATTCTCTAGAGTAAATTGAATCCCTGCAATGGGCAATTTCTCCACTACCCCAACAATCACCTCTCCTGTTTTCAAATCACTTTTTAAATTTAACTTACACAATGAAATTGGTTTGACCTCACCATGGATTCCTTTAATTAATATTTTGTCCTGCAATGACCTTTCTGGACAACTGATAGCACTATCCCATAACATTAAGGATTGGCTAGCCCCAGTATACCTTAAAAGTTTGATATCCTTTCCTGCTCTTCCCTGTTCACATGGATATATTTTCCTTTTGCATATAACATCTTTAAACATCTCTGCCACCTGCTCTTGAGAACTCTCTTGGATAAGTTGTGAACACATTCCCACTTCTCTAGCTACCACTGATTCTTCCTGTTCCACCTAACACAAACTACTCGTTTTCCTTGCCTCTGGATCTCAGAGCCTACAGTACTCTTATTTCCAGAACTTTTCTGAGTTCCAACTACCGCAATCGGTTTCCCATTTAACCTCCAACAACTTGATCTCATGTGCCCTGCCTTATTACAATGGTAACATATCAATTTCCTTCCATCAACTTTACTTCCCACCTTTCCATCTTTAATGGACTGGCATCCTTCAGCCTGATCCTTATGACTAACATTTTTACCATCAGTAGGTTTTCTAAATTTTCAGCTTCCCTACTGATTTTCATATGGCCCTTTTCCTACACTTAACTGTAAGAAATATCATACATATTAGCTAAAACAGCAGCTTCCTTGATCTGAGAGAAACAAAGTTAACATTTCGAGTCCGTATGACCCTTCTTCAGAGCTACCAGAGCTCTGAAGAGGTGTCATAAGGACTCGGAAGGCTAACTTTGTTTCTCTCTCCACAGATGCTGTCAGACATGCTGGCCAGAATTTTCCCGTCGGTGATTTGGGGGTGGGGCCCGCTCGCCGACGGGAAAATGACGCGGAATGACATCGGGAGGAGCTCCTGACGTCACCCGGTCCTTTTAAATTTTTAGGAAGGCGGGCGGACAGCAAAATCAGCTGTCCGCCTGCCGACCAGTCAATGGCCAATTAAGG
Organism: Cetorhinus maximus; assembly: GCF_964194155.1. Lineage (NCBI taxonomy): Eukaryota > Metazoa > Chordata > Chondrichthyes > Lamniformes > Cetorhinidae > Cetorhinus > Cetorhinus maximus. Next base: position 86,314,351 of record NC_135887.1, read on the forward strand.
CTATTGACAGACTAATTAAGATCATTAAAGACCTGCCCATCCAACCTTAAGGCTGGCGGGCAGGCCAGGAACCGCAGTGGGCTCCTGATATTACATGAAACCTCATCCACTGGCGGGATGAGGTTTCATGTCCGTTTTTAAAAAGTGTAATAAAGTTTATGTAATTTTTATTAACATGTCTCATCTCGTGTGACATTGTCACATGAGGGGGACATGTTAATAATATTTTTATTTTTCTATTTTTTAACTTTTGTGCACTGTCACTAATCTCCCTGAGACAGCACTTAGTCTCAGGGAGCTGTGCGCTCTTTCGTGCACACACGCGAAAGAGCGCACTTTGACAGCTGGGGATTCCCTCCTCCCCCACACAGGAAGCGCGTAGCGCTTCCTGTTGGGCAGGCTGCTGGGCGGGCCTTAATTGTCCCATCCACTCAAAATGGTGGCAGGCCCAGTTTCGGCAGCGGGGGTCGGCTGTCTGTCCGCCACCGAGCCGGTGGGGCCCGCACGCCCACCAAGGGCAAAATTCTGCCCGCTGAGTTTTTCCAGCATTTTCCGTTTTTGTTTCAGATTTCCAGCATCCGCAGTATTTTGCTTTTAGCTTCCCTGATCTTTTTGCTTTGTCTCGCATCTAAATATGCCTTAATGTTTACTGGAATGCTATTTCTAAATTCCTCCATAAACCTAACCTCTCTTACATTTTCAAAAGTCTTATCTCTCCTTTCTTTCTTCATTCTAAGTTTCACTTAAGACAATTCATACTGTCTGGCTTCTCTCCCTCTCTGAAGCTCGGTATCTCTTTCCCTCTCTCTTTCCTCAATTGCTAACTTCTCTCTGAAGTTCAAGTTAAGCTTTCACACTTCTATCTTTTGTAATCTTTTCTTTCCTTTTCTTGCTCCTCCTTTTCCCATTGAAGTTTCTTTATTTCTAGTTCTTTTAATCTATCCTTTTCTTTTTTGAGTCTTGTCATTTCTCTTTCTTTCTCCTTTTTTTCTAACTCGAGTTTTTTTATTTCTTTTTTCCAATTCAAGCTTCTGTCTTTCTCTATCTCTTTCTATATCAAGCTGCTTCATTTGCAACTGAAGACTTACTATCTCCAGCTGTGACACACTAGTTTCAGGTATCCCTTCCTCCAACTTTAAATGCTGGGTAAGTACTTTAACCATATCAGCCTTACGAAATTCTGCTTTTATCTCCAGCTGCATTTTCTCTGCTAATTCTTCCACTGAGTTTTAGTCAGAGATTTTGATTACTCCACAAATACATTTTCTACTCCCAGAAAAGTCGTAGCAATTGTTAAAGCCATCATGCAGTCTAACCACTTTAAAATCCCTCAACTCAAAACTCCTGAGTTCAGCGTTCTTCTCGTACTTGTATCCCATGGATTCATAAACTCCAACCCAATCAAGGAATTTTAATAATCCTGCAAAGACCCCCCCTATTTTGTTATGACCACAGCCAGAGTTAATTGCTGCACAAACCAAATCCCAGAGGAAAATGTGGCTTACGGGCCACAACTTTTTTTTGGATTCTAATAATGAGAAGAAGACATACCAATCTCAGCAGTAAGAGGTCCAGTAACACTTTTGGGTTTTTAAAAATTAAAAGTAAAAGGTTTTATTCACAAAGAAAATAAAAGAAAACTTAAGCACACAAGAATACAGTTACACAATTAAGGTTAGTCCTACAAAATATTTCCTCAAAACTCTCTACTTGGTCAAACCCACAAGTAAACACTTTCCAGGCAACACCCCCTTATAGATATTTAAATATGGAATCCAGTAATATCACACAAGGCAGACTGCTGTAAAGGTGTACCACATTATGTTTACCCTCTTCCACTTTGCTATGGAATCCACTTCAGAATAAAACTGCTTGCTGCAGCCCAAGACTTCTCAACAGCTCAAACAGCTCCAGCTATCTCCAGCCATCTCCAGCTTAATGGCTCTACAGTTATCCAGCTCAATAGCTCAAAAACCAGCTATCCGCAGTAACTCTAATATACCATTTTCCCTTTCATCTCAATCCCATTGTTCTCAATACCCTTTGAAACTCAAACCTTTCCAAATATAAGATCTTTCATGCATCCATCTTGTCTTTGCTTTCGAGTCAATAAAAATATAATAACTCTACTACTATTTACCTATGAACTCTTGCAAGATGCAAATATTTTCCTTTATACCTCTGGCTCTCTTTTGAAATTCAGCAACCTCCCAACTTATCTAAAAATGCAAATGTTAGATCTAACTTATTTACTTGTACCTCAAACTTAACACCTTTAACCTTTTCATGTTTCCAAACACTCAGACAGCCTGACTTCTATCAACCTCTTGCCCAGCTTAATTAAATCTCACACACAGACATACACATGCACGCACACACACACACAAACACCCAGCTTTCTTTACAGAATAAGACAATATTCCCTATCCATTCTCACACATTGAGGACATTCTCCATTGTGTTGTGTGGGACTACCACCGTGTAAATGGGATAGATTTCAAACAGATCTAGCAACTCAAAACAGAGCATCCATGAGGCAAGTGGGCCATCAGCAGCAGCAGAATTGTATATAACTGCAATTTCTTACCTCATGGCCCAGCATATCCCCCACTCTATTAATGTCAAGCCAGGGATCAACCCTGGTTCAAAGAAGAGTACAAGTGGGCATGCCAGGAGCAGCAGCAGACATACCTAAAAATGAGGTGTCAACACAGGGCTACTTGCATGCCAAACAACAGAAGCAGCGTGCAATACACGGAGCTAAGCAATCCCACAACCAACAGATCAGATCTAAGCTCTGCCATCCTGGCACATCCAGTGGTGATTGGTGATGGACAATTAAACAACTAACCAGAGGAGGGTGGTCCACAAATATCCCCATCTTTAATGGTAGGGGAGCCCAGCACATCAGTGTAAAAGTTAAGGCTGAAGCATTTACAGCAATCTTCACCCAGAAGTGCTGAGCGGATGATCCATCTTGGCCTCCTCCTGAGCTCTGTAGCATCACAGATGCCAGTTTTCAGCCAATTTGATTCACTCCATGTGACATAAAGAAACATCTGAAGACACTGGATGCTGCAAAGGCTATGGACCCTGACAACATTCCGGCAATAATACTGAAGACTGGTGTTTTGGAACTAGCCACGATCCTAGCCAAGCTGTTCCAGTGCAGCTACAATACTGGCTTCTACCCAGCAATGTGGAAAATTGCTCAGATATGTCTCCTGTCCATAAAAACATGACAAATTCAACCTGGCAAATTACCGCCCTATGAGTCTACTCTCGATCATCAACAAAGTGATGGAGAACATTGTTGACAGTGCTATCAAGCAGCACTCACTCAGAAATAACTTGTTAACTGATACTGAGTTCCATCAGGGCCACTCAGCTCCTGACCTCGTTACAGGCTTGGTCTAAGTTCAGACAAAAGAGCTGAACTCCTAAGATGAGTTGAGACTGACTGCCGTTGACATCAAGGCAGTATTTAATATAGTGTGGCATCAAGGAGACCTAGCACAACTGAAGTCAATGGGAATCAGGGAAAAGCTCTCCACAGGTTGGAGTCATACCTAGCACAAAGGAAGATGGCTGTGGTTGTTGGATGTCAATCATCTCAGTCCTGAGACATCACTGCAGGAGTTCCTCAGGGTAGTGTCCTAGGCCCAACCATCTTTAGCTGCTTCATCAATGACCTTCCTTCCATCATAAGGTCAGAAGTGGGGATGTTCGCGATGCTGTACAATGTTCAGCATCATTCATGACTGCTCAGATACTGAAGCAGTCCTTGTCCATATGCAGCAAGACCTGGACAATATTCAGGCTTGGGCTGACAAGTGGCAAGTAATATTTGCACCATAGAAGTGTCAGGCAAGACCATCTCCAACAAGAGAGAATCTAACCATCTCCCCTTGACATTCAATGGCATTACCATCACTGAATTTTTAAAAAATTCATTCATGGGACGTGGGCTTCGCTGGCTGGGCCAGCATTTATTGCCCATCCCTAGTTGCCTTTGTTCTTTCTTGAACTGCTGCAGTCCATGAGGTGTAGGCACACCCAGAGTGCTGTTAGGAGGGGAGTTCCAGGATTTTGACCCAGCGACAGTGAAGGAATGGCAATATATTTCCAAATCAGGATGGTGAGTGACTTGGAGAGGAACTTTCGGGTGGTGGTGTTCCCATCTAACTGCTGCCCTTGTCCTTCTAGATGGTAGTGGTCATGGGTTTGGCAGGTGCTGTCGAAGGAACCTTGGTGAATTCCTACAGTGCATCTTGTAGATGGTACACACTGCAGCTACTGTGCATCGGTGGTGGAGGACGTGAATGTTTGTGGATGCGGTGCCAATCAATTGTCCTGGACGGTGTCAAGCTTCTTGACTGTTGTGGGAGCTGCACTCATCCAGGCAAGTGGGGAGTATTCTGAATTGTTTTGTAGATGGTGGACAGGCTTTGGGGAGTTAGTAGGTGGGTTCCTCATCGCACGATTCCTAACCTCTGAACTGCTCTTGTAGCCACAGTGTTTATATGGCTAGTCCAGTTCAGTTTCTGGTCAATGGTAACCCCCAGGATGTTGATAGTGGGGGATTCAGTGATGGTAATGCCATTGAACATCAAGGGGCAATGGTTGGATTCTCTCTTGTTGGATATGGTCATTGCCTGATACCTGTGAGGTAGGAATGTTACTTGCCACTTGTCAGCCCAAACCTGGATATTGTCCTGGTCTTGGTGCATTTGGACATGGGCTGCTTCAGTATCTGAGGAGTCGCGAATGGTGCTGAACATCGTGCAATCATCGGTAAACATCCCCACTTCTGATCTTATGATGGAAAAAGGTCATTGATAAAGCAACTGAAGATGGTTCGGCCGAGGACACTACCCTGAGGGACTCCTGCGGTGATGCCCTGGAGCTGAGGTGTCTGACCTCCAACGACCACAACCATCTTCCTTTGCGCTAGGTATGACTCCAACCAATGAAGAGCTTTCCCCCTGATTCTCATTGAGTCCAGTTTTGCTAGGGCTTTTTGATGCCACACTCTGTCAAATGCGGCCTTGATGTCAAGAGCAATCACTCTCACCTCACCTTGGGAGTTCAGCTCTTTTGTCCATGTTTGAACCAAGGCTGTAATGAGGTCAGGAGCTGAGTGGCCCTGGTGGAACCCAAACTGGGCATCAGTAAGCAGGTTATTGCTAAGCAAGTGCCGCTTGATAGCACTGTTGATGATCCCTTCCACTATTTTACTGATGATGGAGAGTAAACTGATGGGGCAGTAATTGGGTAGGTTGGATTTGTCCTGCTTTTTGTGTAGAGGAAATACCTGGGCAATTGTTCACATAGCCGGGTAGATGCCAGTATCGTAGCTGTGCTGGAACAGCTACAGTATCCTAGGGGTTACCATTGACCAGAAACTGAACTGGACCCAATCATATAAATACTGTGGCTACAACAGAAAATGCTGGAAAAGCTCAGCAGGTCTAGCAGCATCTGTGGAGAGAGAAACAGAGTTAACTTTTCGAGTCCGTATGACCCTTCTTCAGTGGCAGTGGCAGCAATGACTCTGAAGAAGGGTCATACAGACTCAAAACGTTAACTCTGTTTCTCTCTCCACAAATGCTGCTAGACCTGCTGAGCTTTTTCAGCATCTTCTGTTGTTGTTTCAGATTTCCAGCATCCGCAGTATTTTGCTTTTAAATACTGTGGCTACAAGAGCAAGTCAGAAGCTGGGAATTCTGCAGAGTAACTCAGCTACTGACTTCCAAAATCCCATCCATCATCTACAAGGCACAAGTCAGGGGTGCGATGGAATACTCTCCATTTGCCCAGATGCGCTCCAACAACACTCAAGAAGCTCAACACCATCCAGGACAAAGCAGCCTGCTTAACTTGCACCCCATCCACCACAATGAACATTCACTCATCCACCACCAACACACAGTGGCAGTAGTGTGTACCATCTACAAGATGCACTGCAGGACCTCACCAAAGCTCCTTCCAAAGCACCTTCCAAACCCATGACCTCTACCACCTAGAAGGAGAAGAGCAGCAGAAACATGGGAACACCACCACCTGCAAGCTCCCCTTTCCATCCCTCCAAACCATCCTGATTTGGAACAATATTGCTGTCCCTTCACTGTCGCTGGATCAAATTCCTGCTACACTCTTCCTAACAGCACTCCGGGTGTTTTTACAACACATGGGCTGCAGCGGTTCAAGAAAGCAGCACACCACCACCTTCTCAAGGGCCTTTAGGGATGGTAATAAATGGTGGTCAAGCCAGCGGCACCCACATCCCATGAACGAATGAAAAAAAGTACTGGCTCATACAAGGCTGGTGCCATCATTAAAAGGCAGCCAGCAGTACCTTTAAAGGCAGCAGCGCTGGAGGGAACAGAAAGGTATCCTTGGCAATTGCAGGAATTGTGACATGATAGAAAGCAGAGTAAAGGTAGTGCCAAGGTTCACTGATGCCTCCAAGAAGGTGTTCCTCCAGGCTGCACTGGAAATCTTGTTCATTTGGGACGGGATGGGATGGGGAGACCAGCTTGTCAGACTAAACAGGCCTAGATGGAGATAGCGGAGCAGGTAAGCCACCTTGGGGTGGGCTCATGTACATGGCTGCAGTGTCGAAAGAAGATTAATAACCTAATGCGTTCTGCAAAGTTAAGTGCAGCACATAATATTAAGCTTGCAGCCTTAAATGTGACTAAGAGTGCATATGAAATTGAAGAAGGGGTACCCACCCAGTCAGTGGCAATGCCACTGGTATATCACAGTGGAGGACACTGGTCAATCAGAGTTGACTCCTGTGCTACCAGCACTCACTAGCCACGTGCAAAAGGCATCCCTGTGGTTCCAGGATGGACAATTAAACTGCCACCAACATAGGTGTACTGTGTGCCTTTGATGGCAAATGGCAATGGAGAGAAAGATCAAGGAGTGGCGGTTGCAAGTCATTCATTGAAATCCTCACATTAATGGAAGCAAAGGCTTCGGAGCTAAGAGCTGGGAGGTATGGAACCTGGGGAGGCAATTGCTGAGGGTGAGAAGGGTGTGGCGTCCTGAGAGAGTGAGTGGACACAATAGACTCTCTGGCAAGTTCAAAACATAGTGCTCATGTGTCCATCATTGGTCACATCAAGCTCCAGATGATGAGTAGTCAGAAAGATGTGCTGGAACACGCATTGTCCTCTCATCACTCTTTTCTCTCTCACAGGTTATTGACAAAAGCAGCCAGCTGCACAGCCTTTGGGACAGGAGAAGGAGACCTCAGAGAATGCAGGGTCACATCATTCCCCCCACCCTCCACCGGCACAGATACTCTCACATTGGTGTGTAGTCACATGCGAGTAGCAGTGTGGTCACAATCTGGTTAGTATATCACAGATGCACCCAAGCAGCTGACAGAGACAGTCACAGTTAAAGCCACTCATACTTGGAGGGCTGTGGGAGGGCATGGCAATACTCAGCTTCAGGCTGATAATGTGCTTCTGGAGTTATCAACAAGCAGATGCAGGTGCTGCAGCATGAGGTGTGTGAACATCTGGCAGAGTATCCAGAGGCTTTGCACACCCATGTGAGAATGATGGAGGAGTGCATCCAGACATGTCTATGGTGTGTGCATGGCACTCACCACTGAGAGAGTGGTGACCCTCTTGAAGAACCAAATCAACCAGACTACTCAGTGGATTCTGGAGATGCACGTGGACATCTATGCCATCAGCTCCTCCATGAACTTGTGGAGTAATGGCTGGGTGAGAGAGGGCTTAGATTCCTTAAGTCATCACCAGGTCCTTGAACACCTCAGGTGAATAGGGAGGGACTAGTGGGTTCTGAAAATGAAGAGAAGCGGCTGCGTGAAGCATCTGGGAGCTTCTTTCAGGATGCTCCTGGCGTGGATGGCGAATCCTCTGTCCCACTGACATTGACACCAATGCCTCCGCAAGCCACTATGATAGAGGAGGCTCTTGCACCTGTGCAGGAGGCCACCAATGTGCCTGGGGCCTCAGGGCCTCAGGCAGCTAGAGGACAAAAGCCAGTGAGCATAAATGTCAAAAGTTGCCTCCACCTCAGCCGACTGTATGATTTAGCCGACCACAAAGGATCATCTACAAGTGTGAGAAAGTTCACCTAGATGCACATGGGTTTCACAGGATTACTTAATGAATTCTAATATGCTGCACCACAAAAAGAATCATTTATTTATTTAAACATGACTGGGCCATTAATAGATCAATGGCTCTCGCAAAGAGTGTGATGAGAAGGACCTCACAGAGTGAGGTCAATGCACTTCCCATGCCATTGCCTCATGTGATGACGGGCAGAGGGGGGTGGAAAGGGCATTGAAGGAAAGGGTAACAGGACTATAGAAAATGTAAATTCATTTGATTGAATGGGTATGTAAGAAGGCTCATGAAATATGTCTGTATTATTGAGTCTCCCTTGAGCATATCTCATTGTGCCTTGTATGAGGTCCCTCAGGGCCTTTAACATATTGCACCATCCCCCTCCATATCCTCATTCTAAGAGGAGGCACCATGCTCCAGGATGTCCTCATTGTTCAAAGCTTCTCCCCTCTGGAGCATCAGATTATGCAGAACACAACACACCACCATGATACGTGAAACCATTGCTGGGACATAGTGAGGGGCTCCATCAGATCTATCACTGCATCTGAACTGCATCTTCAGAAACCCTGTCGCCTGCTGATGGTCGCTCAAGTTGTGTTGCAGCAGCTCTTGTACCCTTGTTCCTCTGCATCCATGTTTGGGTCCTGTAGAGGTGTAAGCACTCATCTCTTCAATAGGTAGCCCTTCTCACCCAGTATCCATCCTTGAAGGCAGGCAGGGGGAACTGAGGGGTGTAAAAGTATCTGGCACCTGGGAGTGTCCTCGGTATGTAGGCATTGTGGCTGCCTTCTGGGAACCTTATACAGACCTGAAGGATCCATTTCCAGTAGTCGCAGACTGATTGTACATTGAGTGAGTGTTAGGAAATAGAGATAGTTTAAGAAAGTTATTTGTGGGTGTTAGGAATTAGTTTTAGCTTTAAAGTTTAAGTTTGATTTGTATTTCTGTATCTGTGTGTTAAGAAAGGTCAAATTGAGTTTTAGTTTCACTTTAAAAAGGTGCCTGCATTTCTAATGGGGTTTTTACCACTGTTGCAGCTGAGGTAAACAAAGAGTAGAAGAATTGGGCTGTTGCCTAGCAACAGGGGCCCAGAGAGACAGGTTCCTCCCACAGACACACTCAGAAAAACTAAAGACACAGCAGTTTTGGAGTTCAGTTGGTTTGAAGACAGCTATCAGGAAGAAGCAACCTAGAAGGGGCAGATAACCAGTCCCAAGCTAAAGTTAACCAAACAAAAACAGAAAATACTGGAAAAGCTCAGCAAGTCTGACAGCAGTTGTGGAAAGAGAAACAGAGTTGAGGTTTCGAGTCCGTATGACCCTTCTTCAGAGCTTCTTCAAAGTTGGTTGAAAGTAGTGCCAGGAGACACTGGAACAAAGGGGACAGATAGCAAGTCTCAAGCTAAATAAAAATCCCAAGAATCCAGGCGGGTGGAACAGGGGAAAGTTCCGAGAAGACCTTCTAGTCAAAGGAAGGACAGGAACCTGGAAAAGGTCCTATTAAGTGAAGTTAAGAGAGAGGGACAGATAGAAAGGCTCCAAGCTTCATATTTAAACAGACAAAAGCTGCAGAAAGCAGATTTAAAGCGGGAACAGCTTGCAAGAGGCAAGAAGGTCCAAAGAGAGGGCTGAAGGTCTTTTTGCTATGGGCATGTGAAGCAGTGTTACTGCTGACGGCTGAGTTGGTGAGAGAGAGTGCGTGGAAGAAAGCTTGAATACATGTGGTGACCCAGGGAAGAGAACATTGGAAGGAGAGTTCGAAACCCTGGAGGTGAACTCTTGCGGAAGGCGTCTGAGAGAAAGCATTAGTTTAGGAGAAGATTCCAAGGCGAGCTCTTGGAAAGTGGAGATTGGAAGCCCTTGTGTGAAAGACGGAGTGCAGTGAGACTGGTTAACTCACGGTGTGACAAGTATCTGGGGGGAGTCGAGGAGAGATCCATAGCATCTGGTTGAGATGGCATCTGTCACTTGGTTTCAGAGTGTGGTGTGTCTAACCACAGGGTACTCATCGGTCTACATGGACTGTGTACCTACTGTGAACATTAGAGTATAAGATAGCTTTGTAACTTGTGTTATCCATACAAATCTGTATATATCTGTAAATGGTGTAGTTGTGGATGAAGGAGTATTGAAATATAGTTAATCTTTTCTTGTTGAATAAATGTTTCATTCTTTTGTTAAAAGTTCATCATCTGACTCTTGCAACTCTGTGCAGTAGCTTCACTCCATGTAGCTAAACAAACAAATTAAAAGTTAGGATCTATTAAGTTGGGTTCCACTCTGGGATCAGGCTCGTCTGGGGTGACCTCAGCTGGGGATCATAACAGTGAGTCAAAGCCCTTCTTGTTGACGAAGGCCGATGCCTGGTCTTTGGAAACCTCGAGGGCCACAAGCATGCAACCGATGACAACCTGCATCTGCTGGGGTCCAACAATGGTCCCTAATCGCATCTCACCTTGTCTGTGCAGATCAGTGCAAAACCACACATATTGGCTGGCCCTCTTGAACATGAGATTGGTGACCATCTTGATGCAGTGATGAGCTGCAGACTGGGAGATGCCACTGGTATCTCCAGGTGATCCTTGGAATGATCCTGAGCTATTCAGTGCCATGATGACCTTCAATGTCACTGGCAATGAATGCCCATTACTTCCTATTGAGCTCAGCTCTTCCTTCATCATAGCACATAGCTCAGTGACTGCTTCCCTGGAGAGGTGCAGTATTTGGTGACACTGCTGCTCTGACATATGCAGGATGCAGAGCCTGTGAAATAAGATCCTCTAACGTAGTCCGCACACAAGAGCTGGTTGCATGCCCCACTGTTCCCTCCTCATCCATGCCCCCTTCCAGCCTCTCTAAGCTAATGCCTTTCTGGGTGCTGCAGCCTCGCTCCAAGGTGCTGTAGCTCTCCCTCTCTGATGCTTCTGCTCACTGAAGGTCGCAAAGCCTGAGTGACCGAAGCCCATAGCAAATTGCTGCAATCAGTTTTCAGGGTATCCCATCCTTACTCTGTGCACATAAGCGGCAAGTCAGAGAGGACACTCAGCCAGAATGCCTCTAGTGTGTCAGCCATGTAGGACTTTCCTCTAAATTGCTAATACTGCTCACTACACAGTTTCACATTCCCTGTCAAGCCATATTACCAATCTCAATGGCTGTTAACTGTAGCCAAGACTGACCTACTGCTCAGTTTCTGCCTCCTTTTAGCTGGCAAGGCTCTGAAGCTCTGTTGTTCTCACAAAATGAAAAAAAGCTGGTAAAATCACCTTTGATTGCCCGTTTAACAGGCTTAATTACTTTCCCTATGCCTTCAAGCATGGCCTCCTCCTGCCAGCCCGGCAATCTCTGGGAATATATGTTCCCTGATAAATAATTCATGCTAGGCCTCCTCCAAATGCCATTTGCAAAAAAGTATCAGTGGGGGAGCATTTTGGTGATAGTGACCATAACTCAATAAGATTTAAGGTAGTTATGGAAAAGGACAAAGGTGGGCCAGAAATAAAGGTTCTGAATTGGGAGAAGGCCGATAAGACAGGGTCTGGCCAAAGTGGATTGGGAGCAGCTACTTGTAGGAAAATCTACATCAGAGCAGTGGAGTCATTCAAAAAGGAAATAGTGAGACTGCAGGACCAACATGTTCCTGTAAAGGTAAAGGGTGGGTCCAACAAGTCCAGAGAACCCTGGATGTCAAGGAATGTACAGGGTTGGATAAGGAAAAAAAGGGGAGCTTATGGTAGATATCAAGGGTTCAAAACAGCAGAAGCCTTAGGGGAGTATAGAAAGTGCAGGGTGTTACTTAAAAAAGAAATTAGAAGATTGAAGAGGGGGCATGAAAAAACACTGGCAGGTAAAATAAAGGGATTCCAAAGGTGTTTTATGAGTATATCAGGGGCAACAGAATGACCAGGGAAAGAGTAGGGCCCATTAGGGACCAAAGTGTGAGGAGCCTGAAGACGTAGGTGAGGTTTTAAATGAGTACTTTGCATCTGCATTCACTATGGAGGATGAGGATGTAGGTATAAAAATCAGGGTGGGGACTGTGATATACTTGAATAAAATAGCATTGAGAGAGAGGAATTATTAGCGGTTTTAGCGGGCTTAAAAGTGGATAAATCTCCAGGCCCAGATGTGATGTATCCCAGGCTGCTGTGGTAGGCAAAGGAGGAGATTGCAGGGGCTCTGACATTAACTTTCAACTCCTTTCTGGCCACAGGAGAGGCGCCAGAGGACTGGAGGACACCTAATGTGGCGTCAGTATTCAAGAAGGGTGGTAGGGATAAACCAGGGGCCAATACGTCTAACATCAGTGGTAGAGAAACGTTTGGAAAAAAATTCTGAGGGACAGAATTAATCTCCTCTTGGAGAGGCAAGGATTAACTAAGGATAGTCAGCATGGCTTTGTCAAGGGGAGATCATGTCTAACAAATTTGACTGAATTTTTTGAGGAGGTGACTAGGTGTGTAGATGAGGGTAGTGCAGTTGATGTAGCCTACATGGACTTCAGTAAGGCTTTTGACAAGGTCTCGCATGGGAGATTGGCCAAGTAAGTAAGAGCCCCTGGGATCCAGGGCAATTTGGCAAATTGGATGCAAAATTGGCTCAGTGGCAGGAGGTAGAGGGCAATGGTCGAAGGTTATTTTTGTGACTGGAAGGCTGTGTCCAATGGTATACCACAGGGTTCAGTGCTGGGTCCCTTGCTGTTTGTAGTGTAAATTAATGATATAGACGCGAATGTAGGAGGTATGATCAGTAAGTTCGGAGATGACACGAAAATTGTTGGTGTGGTAAATAGCGAGGAGGAAAGTCTTAGACGACAGGACAATATAGATGGGCTGGTCAGATGGGCAGAACGGTGATGCATTTTGGGAGGACTAACAAGACAAGGGAGTACACAATGAATAGTAAGACCCTAGGAAGTAGAGGATCAGAGGGACATTGGTGTGCATGTTCAAAGATCCATGAAGGCAGCAGGATAGGTAGATAAGGTGGTTAGGAAGGCATATGGGATACTTGCCTTTATTAGTCGAGGCATTGAATACAAGAGCAGGGAAATTATGATGGAGCTGTATAAAGTGCTAGTTAGGCCACAGCTGGAGTACCGTGAGCGTAAAATAGTGCGTGATGACGTCGGATGATCGTCTTGATGTCATCCCGCGCTTGCGCGATATTTCCATCGGCAGGCAGGCGTGAAAGTCAGAAGCGCGCCTGCCAACAATTAAGAGGGCAATTAAGCCCATTAAAGTTCCAACTGTCCCCGATATTTCATGGTCCGTCCAACCTTACAGTTGGCGGACGTGCGAATGTGCCAGGCGGACTTTGCATTTTTGATGAAACCCCATCCAAGCGTGGGATGAGGCTTCCGTTATTAAATTTAAAAAAGTAAAAATATATGGGCAGAATTTTCATAATGCATATGTTCAGGTGACTGATTCTGATGGGTGGACATTTTTTTCTGGATTTTAAAATCTTTATTGATTGGGTTTAAATTCTTCAGCTCCCTGAGACAGCTCCCAGCCTTCAGGGAACTTTCATTCCGTGCTCCCCCATGCCCACGCTTACGCCAGCTCCCGCCCTCCTCCTGCCCCCACCCCATCCTGTTAATTGGCTAGCTAGCGTGAAATTGCAGTCGGGGGCCGATCGCGTCTGGCTCCCTGGCCCGCTGGTCACACCCGCATGCCGACCTAAAAATCCTACTCTATGCTCTATGACCCTATCTCCTCCTGACATTCAACAGCATTGCCTTTGCTGAAACCCCATTATCAATATCCTGAGGGTCACCATTGACCAGAAACTTAAATGGTCCAGCCATATAAATACTGTGGCTACAAGACCAGGTCAGAGATGGGAATTCTACGCGGTGTAACTCACCCCCTAACTCACCAAAGCCTGTCCACCATCTACAAGGCATGTGCAGCTCCAATAACACTCAAGAAGCTTGACATGACCCAGGACAAAGCAGCCCACTTGATTGGTACTCCATCCACCACCTTAAACATTTGCTACCTCCAATACTGGTGCACAGCAGTGTCAGAGTATGCACCATCTAGAGGTCTGTACAGTTGATGCACCCTTCACCATGGGAAATTCTGTCGTCCTGACAAAGCCAGGTCCATGCTCTGCCTACTTCTCTCTAGTACACAATGTACTACCCTATCCTGGCATAAAGAGCGTCAGTTATCTGTCTTATGCAGCAGAAGATAGTGAATTGCAGGATGTTACCGATGGCACCTATTTCAGTTTGGAAGAAGCCCGATGCAAAAGAATGAAGGGCCATGGTCACCTTCACAATCACTGGCACTACCATCCTTGCTGGTCTGTCTGCAAGAGTTTGCAGAATTATGTGAGCAACTCCTTCATAAAGTGGAGATGACGCACACACTGTTCCTGACTTAGGTTGGGATCAGAGAAATGCTCCCTCTCCTGCTGAGAGGATTTCTCCCCTCATCCCCCTCCCTCTGTGAACAGCTTGTCCTCCTCTGTGCTGCCTCCACTCATCTTCCCTATCATGCTGCAGGTCAAGTTGACCTTCTCAACTTAGAACAACTCTGGAAACCACCAATTACTTCTAGAAACTCAGACAAAGCCAGTAGAATTTAATCAGCAACTAACCTGAGAGTGACTGAGGATCCCTTTAAATAACACTGATTGGGGGATTCCTTTCTGCCGCTGAATGAATGTTCAGTTGTGCATGTTTAAGGGAGGGGAGGAGTGGTGAGATTGAAAATGCTAGTTGGAATCAGTGTTACACACTGACCGACCTGCCTACTCTCTATACTTCTGGCGCAATGCTTGTAACACCTGTTCTATTGACTTTCTCGAAATGGCATCCTGTGAGAGTCGCACTGGAAGTGTGTGTTCACACTGCGGATAACAATTCAGAACCAAAAAGGCACCCATACTGCTGAAACAATGGGCAGAATTTTACGGCCCCATTTCGGCGGGGACCAGGCCATAAAATGCAGCGAGACATTCTAAACCTCATTGGCTTCGGCGGGAACGTAAAATCCAGCTGCCGTAAAATTTCGCCCTATGGGTGCTATGGAACTGAATTTTGCAGTCAAGTGTCTTATTTTCATACTAAGCAATAGTGATTGTCACACAGTTGGAATCCTCAGAAGTGTCGAGATTGTGCCACTTCCTTACCACTCTGGGTCATATATGATATGGGAAGCACTTAAACCTCTGTAACACTACTAAACGTAAAGATTATTATTATGCATTTGCACATATACAATATTTGCAGTAATATTTTTGTCACTTTTTATTAACTATTTGGAAGTGGCTTCCATACCTGATGTGTAGTTTTTGAAATATAACAGGGAGCATCATATTGTTTCTGTGACTGTACATCTTCAGCACTTCCATAAACAAGAAACGCATCCTCTACTGTCCCATCATAAAGATCAAATCTGTTGTTTTTTTCTATATCCACTACATAAGAACGAGCCAGATAAGCACAGATGCTGTTGTATGTCCAACCCTAGAATAAAATTAGTCATTGGATTTAGGAAGAAATAGATTACCAGTTTTGTAGTGTTTTCATCATTCCTCAAATGAAAACATTCTATATTTAAAGAATAACCATCAGTGAATAAATTGAAGCTGACAGTGGGCAAATGATGCAATACAAACACTGAAACATAGAAAAAATTTACAGAACAGAAAGAAGGCATTCAGCCTAAATTGTCCGTGCCAGACGGAAAGAGTAATCCAGTCTAATCCCATCTTTCACCTCTTGGCCCATAGCCCTGTACATTACATCATGTTTTTTAAATGCAATGAGGGTTTCTTCCTCTAACACCTTTCCGATAATGAGTTCCAGAGCACACACCCTCTGGGTGAAAAAAAAATCATTCTTCAATTCCCCTCTAATTTTTTTCATAATTCTGATGTTATGATGGCACATATATTTTCTGCGTATGCAATACATAAGTTTTGATAGGTTAGATATAGAGAAACTATTTCCTCTGATGAGGGAATCCAGAATGAGAAGCCATAACCTTAAAATTAACGATAGGCAATTTAAGAGGGAATTTAGGCAGCACTTGTTTACACAAAGTGTAGCAGATATCTAGAATTTTCTCCCCAAATGTGATAGCAAAACATTTCTAAAATAGAAATGAACAAAAACTAAAGAGAGAAAAATCCTCAAAAAACAGTAGTAAAAGAATGCAACCAGAGGTAGTCCTTTACATCAGTATCAGTAGCATTATGCAGATGTGGCTTCAGTGTAAAGAGAAAAATACAAATGGGCAAGGTAGGGTCCTGTACTATTGGCTCATTTTTATATGGTGCATGAACTGTTACTATCATGAGCTTTTCCTTTCTAGCCATACATTCCTTCATTTTCTTATGGATGCCCATGATACTTACATTGCACTTTTTAGCAACTCCCTTGCCCAGCAACACTTCCTTCAACACAAAGATGTCCAGGACAATCTGCTGCTAAATCATCCCATGACCACTATCTGCATTCTGCTCCATTCTGGTTTCATAAAGGATGGGGGAATTATACGTCCCCACCTGTTCCCACTCCACCCCCCCCACTCCATGTCGCATACTCAATGTTCCTGTTGCAGATCAGAACTGAAAAGGATGCAGATATCCACAACTACAGGAGGAACACCAAAATGCCATTCTCTGACCTCAAATTAAGGAATGGAGCTGCAGAAGATGAGGAAATAGGCAACATGACTCCAGCTGAGTTTTAAGCAATGCTTATATTTCCTTTACACTCCATTCTATTTATTCAGACATGCGCTGACACACTTGCGCATACCAGCAACTCCATGCAAACTGTTTGGCAAAGGTTACTATCAACATAATTCTTAGTAGGTGCTTTATTTCCATCTGCAGTTAGGGAGTACTCAGATAATGACTCATCCAACACCTCACCTGGTACCATTTCACTAAACCGCACTCTGCAAGTACCACCACCGAATCCATCCTGGGAAACTAATACAGCCAATTTGAGGGTAATACAATGGGTTGATCACAGAGCACACGAGCAGGAGCTTGTAGAGCTGGTCCAGGGGCACAAGGAAGGACCTGGCCAGATTGCTGTGATTGTTTCTATCTGCAGCTGAGCAGGGGAGTGATCCTGATCTTTTGAACTCAGCTGCATAAATGATCAATACTTACTAAGCATTGCTTGTGTTGCGAAAATGTCTAATTTCATGACCCATATGTTACAGGAATAAAACTTCAAGGCTGGGAATTGAAGTTAATTAGCTGAAATCTCTATCTGGTACATCCCAGGTGTGCCACATTGCCATGGGACTAGATTGTAGGGAGCGACATTTTTGTTTTGGGTTTATCTATGTAATTTTTCATAGAAAAAGGGCAGTTTACCTCTGGAGCTGTAACAGCTTGGAAACAGAGAATGCTACCAGCAGTTGTAGTTGAAACCTGGAAACAGCTTTGAGAAGCAGAGGAAAAGAATTTACTAGAAACTGTAAACAAGGGTGCAGTGAGGCCTATGCCAGAATTGAGGTGCTTAAGGAGAGTTAGAGTATTGCCTAGCTGAATGCTAGTGGAACGACCTCAAGAAATCTCATACATTGGAGAAAAGCAGGAACACTGGGGAGAATGAAAGTGAATTCCTGAGAGTTGTGGCACTCCTTGGTTTGGTCCCAGGGGAAGTGAAGGAACTCTCAGAATCCTGTAACATCTAAGGGAACTCTTAGTTGGGATGAAAACAGAATGGGAAGTGGTCTGTTGAGATTCTAGGATTTAAAATAGAAGTGTTTATGAAATATATAGTGTTAATAGTTTGGCTTTGTTTAAATCTTGTATAGTAAGTCACTGTTTAATGTCAACTCACTTAATGTTGTTTCACTTTAACGTTCTTAATAAAGTAGTGTCAATATATCCATTTAACGTTGCCTGTTTCACTTTGTCATTTGCTACAGGCTTCCTCTTCTGTGGCCTGTCTTCTCACATGACTTTTCCCACAGTACTTCCGCCCTTGCCCTCAGTCCATCTTCCTTTCACTCTTGCCCTTGTCTCTCCTAGCCTGGCTGACTCCCACCCTTGCCTCCAGGCCACTTCACTTATCTTAGTCTTTGGGGTCTGTTCTTCAGCAGCTCCTGGTTTCTGGCTCCCCTGTTAGCTTTGCTTCTGGCTTCACTCCTGATTCACATTCTGAACTCCACTTAAGTACTGGGCTCCATGTAATGGCAGAAGTTGGTTGCTAAAGGTAGTTCTGGGACTTAAGCTGCTACCTGCACTGATCAATTTCTGCCACTAGGTGGAGCCTGGTCAATCTAAAAGTGCTCTCTACTGAGGTGAGTACTGTAATTCATTACAAAAACAGAATTACCTGGAAAAACTCAGCAGGTCTGGCAGCATCGGTGGAGAAGAAATCAGTTAACGTTTCGAGCCTTCACGGCCCTTCGGCAGAACTGAAGCATAGTTAGGAGAAAGGAGAAATATAAGCTGGTTTAAGGTGGGGGGGCGGGGGGGTGTGGAAGAGAGAAGTTGAGGGTGTGGTGATTGTGGAGATAAGCAAGCCGTGATAGGAGCAGATAATGAAAAGATGTCACAGACAAGAGGATCAAAGAGGTGTTGAAGGTGGTGATATTTGTCTAAGAAAAGTGCTAATTAAGAATGGAAGACAGGACACTCAAAGTACAGCTCTAGTGGGGGTGGGGTGGAAAAGACTAACAAGGTTTTAGTTTTAGATTTAAAAATAATGGAAATAGGTGGGGAAAGAAGAATCTATATAAATTATTGAAAAAAAAAGGCGGGGGGGGAGAAACGGGGTGGGGATGGGGGGAGGGGGAGTTTAAGATCTAAAGTTGTTGAATTCAATATTCAGCCCGGAAGGCTGTAAAGTGCCTAGTCGGAAGATGAGGTGCTGTTCCTCCAGTTTGCGTTGGGCTTCACTGGAACAATGCAGCAAGCCAAGGACAGACATGTGGGCAAGAGAACAGGGTGGAGTGTTAAAATTCATTCACTTACTTTTCCAGAACCACTTCATCTAATTCAGGGTTGCCGGAAGTTGGAGCCTATCCTGACAGGCAATGGGCACGAGGCGGGGTACACCCAGGACGCCAGTCCATCACAGAGTACCGTAATTGTTTTGAACAATTTAATTGCATTGAATATCGTACTGATTATTTTATTTTGCAAGTTACTTCAGCTAGGAATGCGCAATGCTGTACATGGTAGGGTACAGTATTTCAACTTGCACATCAGTTTTTCTGGGCGGGAAATGTCCGAAGGAACCTAACTCTGACTTTAGCATTGATTCCTATGGGACCCTTTGATTCACTTAAAGTAAATTCACTTAAAGTCGTGATTTTTAGGAATGCAACCATAACTTTAAATGAGGATTTACTGTACAGTAAAATTTTTAGTCACTTGGTAGTGCAAAACTTGAGTATTGCTAAAAAAAAAGTCATGCTGTTGAAGCTTTTCATTTTTCACTCAGGACAGATAAAAGAATGCCAAATTTCAAAGGGAACAACAATTTATGCCACATCAGAAAAGGGGTGCAGATTGGTTGGAAATTCGGCTCTGATTGGTCAAGATGTTGCCATGATGAATGCACCAGGGAGCTATTGCCCCCATGCTTTTGTTTATTCAAAAAAGGTACAATGTCTGGGCATATTCCTTTTGCCTGCAGAGGACAGGTCCCTGCATATATGTAGCTTCTAGTAAGCCCTAAGTGAGCTATATCGCAAGCCTGACTGATAATCATAAATTGGCTGTCAAGCTAAAAAGACTTTCTGCCTACCACATAAATATTGGAAATGAATTTCAGTGCCGGTTCAATGCCAGTTATATAGGCCGTATGGCCCAATGGTTGACAGGTCGTATCAAACAGCATGTCCCTCCGGCTGTTCACAATAGACAAAGTACTGATCATATCAACCAACCCATGTTTGAAAACTCAGAACATTGTGTCTAATGTTAGATGTGGTTTTGCAGTTAGGTAGCATTTGCTGAACAATCACGAGTGTGCTAAGAATTATGTTAACAGCTAATTTAAGATTATTAGTCGGGCTCGCAATGTAGCTCAATTACTCTTGCCAGAAGCTAAATATATTCACATACAGGGATCGGTCCTCTGCAAGCAAAAGGAATATATCCAGACTTTGCATCTTTTTTGCTGTAGGGAGACCATGAAGCTGGCTCCCCAGGTGGGGCCGCTCCACCATCAGCAAAATAGCAGTGGCTCAGTAAAATGGCCTGTAATTGGACCCTTATTCACCCGGCAGCTAGCCTTCTGCGTATTGCTGGGAAACCTCCCCAGCAGCAGGACAGCAACAGGGAGCCATCTCTCCACTATTTTCAGGCCCTTCTGCCTCTGTTCTTACCACTTGGAAGCCAATAGAATTTAGCCCAAGGTATCATACATACAAAGTAACGGTTTCAAAAAGGGACTTGACAGGTTTTTGACAACAAATGGGACTGAAGGCTATTAATGATCTATGAAGGGAATTTTGTAGACATGTGGGCTGCCTGGACTGAGGTCTTTTCCTGCTTGGAACTATTACAATGCTACATTACATTAGAGCTCAAGGCCTATATAACAACAGTCTAAGCATTCAGGAGAAATGCAAAGAATAGGTCAATGCTTCGGCTAGGAGGACCTTTACTGCAGATGGCCCAAGAGCTGAGCTCAATCCAAGGCTGACTGCATGCACCAGAGCTCCATACATATGGGGCAGAATTTTTAAGTTGGCAGGCAGGGCTCGGTGGGAGCGGGCGGGGGCGGTCAGCGATCAGCCCGCGATCAGCTCCACGCCACCATTTTATGCAGGCAGGCCAATTAAGGCCCGCCCAGTGTAAGACACAAGTGGTAGAGCTCAGCATTACCTGTGAGGACGGGGGGAGAAGGGAGAGTCAGGGTCAGCGCACTTTTGCACATGTGTGCGAAAGAGCGCTTTAATCTCCCTGAGGCACGAAGCTGCCTCAGGGAGATTGAAGGGCTTCTGAAATTATGAAATAAAAGGTTTAAAATTTATTTATACATGTCCCCTCATGCGACTGTGTCACATGAGATGGGACATGTTTTTATATTTATGAAAATGTTTTAATTTATTTAATAAACCCTTTAGGAAACCTCATCCTGCTCGTGGGTGAGGTTTCCTAAAAAGCACGTAAGGTTAGACGGGCAGCGTTTACAATTACCTTAATGGCTTTAATAGGCCGTTTACATATTGGCTGGCGTGCCGCCGACTCTGGCATGTGCCCGCCGAACGAAACATTGCAACTCAGTGTATTTGGGGCGCATGCCCAACGTCATCGCGCGTCATTTTACACATCGGCGTGTCAGGCCCATCCCCACACGCCAACTGAAAAATCCTGCCCATGGATTACTGAATCCACTACTTTAGCTGACATGTGTTGAAAGATCCTAAGTGTTATGATCTCAGAGGAGACAATTAACTTTTAAAAGAAATTTGAATTCCCAGTTTTTAACTGAAAGGATCACGCCACAAGATTTCACATTTTAAACACAAACTTTTACTATTGCTGAAAAAAGAGGCATGCTGTTGAAGCTTGTGGTAACCTGGGGTGCGGGGGAGCCACTGGAGCTGAAGTCCACAGGCACACACGAAAGGTAGCCCTGCAGCCCTAACAATCTCCCCACAGCTGCTTCATCTCCATCCCTTGGAGCCTGCCGCCATGTGCCCCCTAAATTTTAATTTTCAAATACCCCCTGTCCAAGGGCACCCCCATTTGGAAGCTTTTGACTTGCCTCAGCAGCACCCCCACCTCTTCTTGTGATGCTGTTTAGGCTTCAGAGCTGACCGGGCCAGCATAAAGAGTCCACTTGCTGTTTTTAATTGGAGGTCGGGCCTGCAGGCAGTCAATTAGAAGGCAGCTTGCAGTAAAAACGTCAAATTATTCCTTGTACTTAAAATTCTGAACTTCAAGAATGCCAGATTGGTTAAAATTGCATTTGAATCATTTTTCATTTGTGAAATGGCTACCAGCTAATATTTCAAGTATCTGAGAAGACTTCTTTACCACACTTTATTGTCAGCTTGGCTCAGTTGGTAGCACTGTTATCGCTAAGCCAGAAGATTATGGGTTCAAGTTTGTCTCCAGCACCTGAATACCTAAACTAAACTTACTCCGTGCTGCAGTTCCAAGGGAGTACTGCTATGTAAAGGTATTATCCTTAGATTAGAAAGTTAAGGTATTCTTATTTTGGTGATTCAGCAGCAAGTAATCATGATGTCCTAGGCAGCATTTCTCTCCCAAACAACACAAGTGAAACAACAGATTTATTAGCCATTTACCTCATATTGCTAAGAACTAGAGATAGTTTAAGTAAGTTAGATTTGTATTCGCGGGTGTTAGGAATGAGCTTTAGCTTTAAGTTTAATTTGAGTTTTAGTTTCATTTTAAAAGTTGCCTGCAAGTCTGAAGGCTTTGTTGGTATACCTGCATTTTTAATGAGCTTTATGACTCTGGGCTATTGCCGAGCAGCAGGGGGCCCCAGAGACACAGGGAGAAACAGATCAGCAGTTTTTGGGTTCAGTTGGTGATCATGCTCTAAGATGAAGGAAGCATTTTAAGTCTCTCTCTAGCTGGACATACCAGCAGATTGCTGAGAAAAATAAGTCTAAGAATCTTATATGTCAGCACACTTGTTGACTTACAGAGCACTATTCTCGCTGAATTTGTTGGACTCCGTTCGGAACTGCATTCTTCCGTTGCTACTCTACAAACCTCTGTTGCTACTCTACAAGCCTCTGTTGCCTTCTTCAATCAAAGGCTGCGGGATGTTGAACAATCAGTTACTTACTCGAGTGACAGGATTGCCGCACTGGAGACCTTCTGCATGCAGGTGGATGACCTGGAGAATCTTGGTGAAGACAAAATTTAAGGGTTCTTTTGGTGCCCGAGGGTGCGCAACAGGGAAACACTATAACTTATACTGAGGCACTTCTTTTGGAGGTTTTTGGCAGAGAGTTTCGATTCACCACCAGTAGTGGATCGTGCTTATCGCTCTTTGGCATCGCGGCCACAGCATGGTGAGCCCCCAAAGCCGTTAATACTAAGACTACATCACTATAGAGTGAAGGAGCAAATTTTGCGTCTGTTTAGAGAAAAGGGTCAGCTATACTTTCTACCCTGACCTCAGCGTGGATCTAGCCCAGCATCGTGGAGAATATAGATTTGTTAAAGCCCAACTTTGTGAAGCCGGACTTAAATATGGCTTTCTCCACCCTGCTCACCTGCGTGTAACTTTCAAGTGAGCGAATAAGATTTTCAACACGCAGCAAGAAGCTTCAGCCTTTTTCAAGTTCACAATTGTACCTTCTCTTAATAAGGCAAATCATGACTTCACCCAGGACAAAATGGTACTCAATGCTTAATTAGGTAACTATGTGTGATGGTTCTGTTACACGATAAGTTTTGTTGGTTATACCAATCTCTTTGTATCTTATGTCCAAACTGCACTAATTGTGGGAAGTTTTACATAAATCCAATGGGTGTTTATTTTTTACATGTGTAATTGAATTCTTTGAGAGTTGAATCTCTCCTTATATTCTCCGTCTCTTGTTGAGTACTGTATTACCAAACTGTTGCTTCGGACAGATTCTGCACCTTGTTTAGCATATGCTGAGCTTTACAATACTTTTGTTTGGGATATTTGATTGTATATTGCTTTAATATGGGCTGTTTTTTCAAGACATACTGCTAAGATAGGTATGAATAGTACACTAGCTGTGAGGGGTAGCATTCACCTATTTTGGGAAGGTGATGTAAGCTTTTCTTTCCTTCTTCCCCTTCTATTTTTTCTCCCCTTTCTTCTATCTTCTTGCTCTTTTCCAAACATATATGTACACTTCTCTTTTGGTCAGTTTTTAACATTCTTTAGGTGGATAAGCTCTGGTTCAAAAATATTTAAATCCTTTATTTGTAATGGTTAACCTATGGGAGCCTCTGCTTTGATATGCTTTTATTATCATAATGTCCACTAATATTAAGGCCTCACAGGGTGGTTGTCCAATCCATTTTATCACCTGGACTGTGAAAGGTCCAAATCACCCAGTTAAAAGAAATAAAGTTCTCTCTCATTTACCTCATTTGAAAGTGGGCATTGCCTTCCTGCAGGAAACTCACTTATGCACATCTGATCACTTTCAAATGTAGAAGGGTTGGGTTGGGCAGATGTTTCATTCTAATGTTCATAGTAAAGTGAGAGGTGCGGCAATTTTAGTCCATAAGGGCATTCTCTTTGTTCATTCTCAGGTTATAGCTGACCCTAATGGCCGCTATGTTATAGTACAAGCACAATTTTTAACTGCCCATTGATCCTAGCTAAAGTATATGCACCCAACTGGGATGATCACCATTTCATTTCAAATTTCTTATTTTCCATACCTGATTTAGACTCATATCACTTACTTCTTGGAGGAGACTTTAACTGTATTCTTAACCCAAATTTAGATCGCTCATCAACAAAATCTGTTCCAATATCAAAATCAGCCTCAGCCATCAGATCTTTTCTGTATACACATGGATTGGCAGACTCATAGCATTTTCTATACTCATCAGCAAGACAATACTCCTTTTTCTCTCCTGTTCACCACACCTATTCGAATATTGACTATTTTTTCCTTGACAAGAGGCTGCTCGCGTTAATTCAATATTGCGCATACAATAGTTTTGTGATCTCTGATCATGCCCTCTTAGTTTTAGCAACAACATTCCATGACCAACCTGTTTCTCGTCTACCATGGCATCTTGATTCTCTTCTTCTGGTGGACCCGGATTTTACTAAATTCATTTCCTCGCAAATAGATACTTTTATAGAACTTAATACTACTCCAGATATTTCCTTTGC
Organism: Cetorhinus maximus; assembly: GCF_964194155.1. Lineage (NCBI taxonomy): Eukaryota > Metazoa > Chordata > Chondrichthyes > Lamniformes > Cetorhinidae > Cetorhinus > Cetorhinus maximus. Next base: position 86,339,289 of record NC_135887.1, read on the forward strand.
TACTATCTGGGAGAGTATGAAGGCTTACCTATGTGGACAAATAATTCCATATACCTCTCATCTTAACAAACGTTAATACCTCAAAATTGTCCCAATTGATTGACCAAATTCTCTTAGTGGACCAGGAGTATGCTATTGCACCTACACTACTATTATACAAACAGTATCAGGCTCTACAGGCTGAACTTGATCTTTTCCACTAAACAAACATAAAAACTTATACTTAGATCATGTGGTACATTTTATGCGCATGGTGAAAGAACCGGTAGGTTCCTGGCTCACCAGCTTCGCCAGTCTGCTTCTTCTCAACTTATAACTAAAATTACCACTCAAACAGGGTCAACCACCACCGATCATCAGGATATCAATGACCAATTCAAACTTTTTTATTCCACTTTTTATACCTCAGATTCCTTTTCAGACCCTGGTTTATTTCACAATTTTTTTGATAATATCGACATCCCATCTCTAATGTCTGAATCTATGAGTGCATTAGAAGTATCCCTTTCTCAAGGTGAAATACTAAAGGCAATTAAATCCATGCAAAGTAATAAGGCACCAGGGCCTGGTGGATTTCCAACAGAATTTTATAAAAAATTCTTATCACAACTTTCTCCATTATTATTGTCTCAGTTTTCGGAATGTTTTCTCTCTAAAATGCTCCCTCTTATGCTGCATGAGGCATCTTTGTCTATTCTTTTACAGAGGGATAAGGATCCTCTGCATTGCAATTCATACCAGCCTATTTTTCTTTTAAATTCAGATGTCAAGATACTAGCTAAAGCCTTAGCCCACCGTCTGTCCTTCCATCTATCATCTCTCCTGACCAGACAGATTTTATACAGAGCAGGCAATCCTTCTCTAATTTAAGGTGTCTTTGCAATATTATTTATACACATTCAACTGTTCCTCTCCCTGAGGTTCTTATAACTATGGGCCAGAATTTTTACCTTGATGGGCAGGCAGGCCCCACCGGCTCGGCAGCGGGCTGGCAGCTGAACTCCGCTGCCGAAACAGGGCCCGCCGCCATTTTGAGTGGGTGGGCCAATTAAGGCCCGCCCAGCAGCCTGTCCAACAGGAAGCGCTATACGCTTCCTGTGGGGGGGGGGGGGGGGGGGGGAGAGAGAGAGAGAGAGAGAGAGAGAGAGAGAGAGAGAGAGAGGGTGGATGGAGGGATTCCCTATCTGTCAAAGTGCGCTCTTAAAGAACGCACATCTCCCTGAGACTAAGTGCTGTCTCAGGAAGATTACTGACAGTATAAAAATATAAAAATTATTAACATGTCCCCCTCGTGTGACAATGTCACACGAGATGGGACATGTTAATAAGGAGCACATAAACTTTATTGAAGTTTTAAAAAACGGACATGAAACCTCATCCCGCCAGTGGATGAGGTTTCATGTATTATCAGAAGCCTCCTGGGGCTCCTGGCCTGCCCGCCAACCTTAAGTTTGGACGGGCAGAGCCTTTAATTGGCTTAATTATCCTGTCAATGGCCTTAATTGGCCATTGACAGGTCGGCGGACGGACAGCTGATTTCGCTGTCCGCCCGCCTTCCTCAATATTTAAATGGACCGGGATGACGTCGGGGGTTCCTCCAGATGTCATCCTGCGTCATTTTCCCATCGGCGAGCAGGCCCTGCCCCCAAATCGCCGACGGGAAAATTCTGCCCTTGGATCCAGAATAGGCTTTTGATAGAGTGGAATGGGACTACCTTTTCTTCACTCTTCAAAAATTTGGATTTGGACCCATTATTATAAAATTGATAAAACTATTGTATTCCTCACTGGTTACTTCAGGACGTACAAATATTATCCACTCTAAACTCTTTGACCTGCACTGAGGTACTAGACAGGGATGTCCCGTTTCCCCCCCCGACTTTTCACTATTGCAATATATATATTATAATATTGAAAAGACACCTTAATTGAGCCCCTGGCAATTTCACTACAGACCTGTGGAGATATACAGGGTGTTATATGGGGTGGAGTCAAGCAGAAACTCTCCCTTTATGCTGATCACCTGCTTCTTCACCTCTCTGATCTGGCCTCATTTCTCCCACATATTTTCTCGATTCTTGAGCGATTTGGCCATATCTCAGGTTTTAAAATTAATTTGCAAAAGAGTGAAATTTTTTCTATTTTTTCCAATTAACTCTATTGCAAAGAGTTATCTTCTTTCTTCCCTCCCCTTCAAGGTCTCAGTAAACAGTTTTAAATATTTAGGAATTTTAGTTACTTGATCCCTTGGGGAACTTTTTAAGCTCAACTTTGACCCTTTGTTGGAATGTACGAAGCAGGACTTAGCATGTTGGTCTAGCTTACCCCTTTCTTTAGTTGGTCGTATAAGTTCTGTAAAGATGAATATTTTGCCAAAATTTCTATACTTATTTCAGTGCATTCGATTGTTTATTCCCAAGCATATTTTATTGCAACAGACCAATTAATTTCTTCCTTTATTTGAAATAAGAAAACACCCAGAATTCATAAAGTTTTTCTACAAAGTCCCAAGCATTTAGGTGGTTTGGTACTGCCAAATTTTCAGTTTTATTTTTGGTCTGCTAGTGTCTGTAATATTTCTTTTTCGCTTCATTTGGACTTGGCTTATTTTAGAGTGCAATTGGAGGCAGCCTCCTGTCAATTCACATCCCTGCTCTGTTGTGTTCCTCCATTCCTTTCTCAACCTGTCACCTTTCTTCAAACCCTATTGTTAGACAGTCACATAAGATTTGGACCCAGTTCAGAACACACTTTGGACTGTAATTTCTCTCTTTATACAGCCCTATTAATGCAAGCCATTTATTTCCACCTTCATTAGGAGATTTTGCCTTTCAAGTCTGGCACGCGAGAGGTATGAAAACCCTTGCTAACTCATCTATTGATAATATTGTTGCTCCTTTTGGCTCTCTCTCTCGGAAATATGATCTGCCCCACATACATTTCTTCGCTACTTACAAATCAGAGATTTTACGCGCAAAAAAATCACCCAGTTTCCTTTATTACCCACTAAATCGCTGATAGATATTATGTTCATTTCCAAATTGTATTCTCTAAGTTTTTCAGTATGCTGTCCTTCGCTTTCTACCTTAAAATCTCTTTGGGAGCAAGACCTATCAGAAGATAATTGGAAGTCTATTCTCTCTCGTGTACATTCCTCTTACATCATATCCATCTATCCAAGGTAAAATTATCTAAGATTTATCCAAATTTTGATCCAACCTGTGATAAATGTCATACTGCCCCACCCTCTCCAATTCATATGTACTGGTTGTTTCCTAAATTGGCTTTGTTTTAGACAAAAAATTTTACATCACTCTCACATATTTTCAGTAGCAACATTGAACCTTCTCCTATTACAGCATTCCATGGAGTGGAACCAAATTGCATCCCTCTTGCAAAAATTCAGACTGGCACACTAGCTTTTTCAACATCATTGGCTAGATGTATTATTCTATTAAATTGGAAACAGTCTGCTTCACCTTCTTTTACTAATTGGATATGTGATCTTATGCAGAATCTTAAACTTGAGAAAATAAAGTACGCTATAAGAGGCTCCACTGATAGATTTTATGTACCTTGGCAACCTTTCTTAGATTACTTTGAGGAGCTACAGTTTTCTACCTTCATATAACTGACCCTAAATAGGTTGTACATATTATATCAGGTGAAACTATATCTGACCTATAATTGTCATTGATTTTCTTATTATTTATTTTTTGGGCGGTTGAGGAGGGTTTTTTCCTCTTTTCCTTTTCTTCTTCTTCCACCTACTTCTCTTTTCCTTTCTTTCTCTTTCTCTTCCAAATGTAAGTGTATTGAATTACTGCTGTACTGTAAGCTTTTATTTTGTACAGTTACTTATTATGACTGTTGTTAAAATTTTTAAAAATAAAGAATTATAAAAGAACAAGAAAAAAATAATCTTAGATGAGTTGCTCCAAAGTTAAAGTAACAGTGAATATTGAGTAAATTCTGGATCTCAAGGGAGATGCCAAGTTGTCAACAGACGATTGGGAGAGGGAACTGCAGGGAGCAGGTCCTAAAGGAAAAAGAGAAAGGTCCCAAGAAGACCTTTAAGTTAAGTCAAAGGACAAGGACAGGAATCTGGAACAAGATCCTGTTCAGTGGAAGTGAAAGCAAGGAGCAGAGAGGAAGGCTCCAAGTTTAGAGAGAGAAAACTGCAGGAAGCAGACTCAAGGCAAAGTGGGCTTACAAGAAGCCAAAAAATCCAAGGACACATCCAAAGTATGGTGGCTCCTTACTATGGGCATGTGAAGCAATGGCATTCTGTTGGCATGGCTGAGTATCTGAGAGAGAGTGCATGGAAGGAGGGTTAAATGCATGTGGCAATCCAGGGGAGAAGAACATCAGAAGGAGAGTTTGAATCCCCGGAGGTGGACTCTTGTGGAAGGCGTCCGAGAGAAAGCATTGTTTGGGAGAAGATTCTATGAGAGTGGAGATTGGAAACCCTCATGTGAAAGACAAAGTTCAGTAAGACTGGTTGTCTGACCACAGGTCGCCAGTTGGTTTACATGGACTGTGCTTACTGTGAACATTAGAGTATAAGATAGCTTTTGTAACTTGTGTTATCCTTACGAATCTGTATATATCTGTAAAGGTATAATTGTGGGTGAAGGAGTATTGTAATATAGTTCATCTTTTTTTGTTTAATAAATATTTTATTCTGTTGTTAAAAGTTCAGCAGATGACTCCTGTGACTCTGTTCATTAGCCGTCCTCCACGTTTCTAAACAAAAAATAAAAGTTAGGATGTATCAAGTTGGGTTCTACCCTGGGATCTGGCTTGACAAGTAGTAGCATCACCTGGGATCATAACAATATATGCTTATGTGATCTTGCTGAGTGTAAATGACTATTGTGTTCCCTTGTACAACTGTACTTCAATGTAATTCAATCATTTGTATATTTCTTTGAGACATGATAAAGTAGAAGTTATTTTTTCCTTTTTTAGCCAAGTTTACTCTCTTGGTCCAGATTTCTGTAAGAATGGGAGGTTTCTTTTAGCTTCCATAAGAATTAATTCACTAATTCTGTGCTCTGTGTGGACAGTCATGCATGCAAAAAAGACAGGCTGGAAAATCAATGCCAGTGTCATTGTCCCAACTCTGATTCACGTTCTCTTCAAGGGAGTTCCTTGTCTGAAGTGCTGTATCACAAAATTTACTCTGTAATTCCAAGGAATAAGAAATTAATTACCTGATATGTTATATCTTCCATCATGATAGTAATTGCAATACGAATTCCCAATGCCAGCCAGATTTTATACTCAAGAGAAGGAAATTCAGAGAAGACATCAAAAGCTTCAAAGAGGTCATCAATTGAGATGTAACAAGTCTGAAAAGGAATAAAAATGATGTAATGTGATCAAAGTGGTGGAACAAAGAAGATTATCCATTATTTTTTTCTGAAAACCAGGTCTACTGTTATAATGAAAGGAATGGCATATAATCTTGACTGTCAACTTCACTACTGTTTTCTTTTGTGGAATAATAAATCAGAGGGAGAGATACCAATGAAAACAAGGTTCTTTTAATGACAAGATTTGAATGCTACAAACTGCATATATCTTAGTCTACTTCAACTTTATACCACCTGTTTTTGCTTTTTGAAAGTGTTGCTTTACTCAAGAGCATGACAGAACTTGCAGGAAGATTTACTCTGCACCAGGTATAGTAAAATCATAAAACATTTGTTTTTGTTTTTTGATAGGTGTACGCATTGGTTTATATAAAAATTATTTTCATTATAGATTCACTGTTCACCAATTTTAGAGTTTACTTGATGGCAATAGGAATGATGTTAGAGAAGGGCTGTTCAGAATTGGTGCAATAATAATTTTCAGAATTAAATTTGATAGATTAAAGTGCTCCTTTTCTGTTATTTTTGATTTACACTCTCACCAATTTGATATCCAAACAGGCAACCAAGTAATCTGTGATGTAGTATGTTCAATGTTTGTGCGGTCTCATAAATATGAGCCAAGCCATAGGGCTGAACTTTACTTTGTAAAGTGGGACAACCGTAGTCCCACAGAAGTGTAAAATGTGGCGTGATGACGTCGGGTCTGAACCCAACGTTATCACGCCGGTCTGCCATAATACAGTAAGCGGGCAGGCGCTGAAATCAGCTGCCCACCCACCATTTTTAAAAACCTCATTAACAAGTGGTTAAGCTTGTTTGAAAGTTAATTGACTGCAATAAAACATTGCCCATGTCTTAATGTGGTGGATGCATGGGAAACATGGTTGGTGGGAGGTATTTTTTTTTTCAGGCACTGTTGAAAAGGTGAATTTAAAGGCTGCAGTGGGACTATGCCTGACTTCAGCAAAGAGTCTGCTGCTGAAGCTGTAAGAATTAGCTAGTGTTGCAAATTTTTATTTGCATAACATTTATACCTACATCAAGGCGTTTCCTCAGGGAAGGAAGCAAAAGAAAAATGCTCTCATCAGCATTGTGCACTGTACCATTTGTGCTGTAAATTGGTGTCTGATATGGAAATTGTCCAATCTGTTGGAAGAACCTCCTCCAACGAGAAAGAGAGGAGGAGGAGAAGGAGGGGAGGAGGCCAGCTGGCCAGTGGCAGATGTGTCATGAGGTGTAGGAAGGTGGGCAACCTGCTGCGGAGTGAAGGGCTGCAGAGGGGAGGCAGCAACAGCAGGCAGGCAGAGATAGGTGAAGGCACAAACCTGCCAACTGAGTGTACAGGATCAGGATGTCTTACTTGCAGATGTCGGAACAACAGTTCCTCCGAGGGCTAAGGTAAAAGCAAAATACTGCGGATGCTGGAAATCTGAAACAAAACAGAAAATTCTGGAAAAACTCAGCAGAACTAATAGCATCTGTGGAGAGAGAAACAGAGTTAACGTTTCGAGTCCGTATGACTCTTCTTCTTATTCTCTGAAGAAGAGTCATACAGACTCAAAACGTTAGCTCTGTTTCTCTTTCCACAGATGCTGTTAGACCTGCTGAGTTTTTCCAGCATTTTCTGTTTTTGTCTCCAAAGACTTTGTCTATCAAGGGAAACAGTCACATCCCTCTTTAGCATGGCTTCAGTGAGATAGCCTGGAATTGTGTGGGTGGTCATCGGTGCCTGTGGCCTTAAAAGTAGCTGTAGCATGGAACTTCTTTCCTCCAGGTCATTCCAGGCAGCACGTGGATACCTTAGTGGGATCACCCAACCTGCAGCCCATCACTGCATTCAGGTCTTCCTGGATGTCATGTTTAGGCATGCCCATCATTTACATGTGTCAACGCAAATCAAGCGGAAAGAGCTAGTGGCTTTGCAGCCATGGCTGGAATCACACAGGTACAGTAAGTCCTCACTTAAAGTTGCATTCCTGAAAATCATGACTTTAAGTGTAATGACTTTAAGTGAATCATAGGCTCCCATAGGAATCCATGTTAAAGCCAGAGTTAGGTTCTTTTGGATATTTCTCACTCGGAAAAAACAATGTACAAGTTTAAATACTGTATTATACATGTGCAACACTGTGCATTCCTAGCTGAAATAACTTGCAAAATATTGGTCTGCTCAAGACGTTATTCAGATGTCCAGATAGATCAGGTGGCATTCAGGTGGCGCTCCAATATGCTGTTGCAAGAGTCACTTGTGGTCGTTGTTTGCTGTGTGTTGCACAACCTGGTCCTCCAGAGTTAAGAAGCCCTGTCAGAAGAGAAACTGATGAAGGCAGCCCAGTCTTCTGATGACAAGTCTGATGAAGAGGCTGGTGAGCTGCACCAGGCAGCTGTGCAAGCAGGTCTACCAGAGGATCTGGATGACCGTTAGAACAGAGATGTTCTGATACTTAGAAGATTCCAAAAGCATCTTTCTGGGCCTTAACACTTCCTCCTATTACCTCCCTATCATGAACACCAAGTTCGGGTCAGCGCAATGAGCATCACTAAATAATGTCGAGCAGAGGGACCCACATGATCACAAACTCCCATAACAGCAGCTAAGAAACACAATTCACATCCATCACATTACACAGAGATAATGAATGAATACAGCCAAGAATCACATGAAAAGTAAACTCATTTATATTCACAATAAATCAAAACAATGTTCAAATTTCACAAACAAGAAAAGCACCCAAGTGTGACTAATGTGGGGTTTTCTTGATTCTTTTCTGGATGTTGCAACGTGGTGCTCACCTCTCACTACCAATTGTGGAGACAGGCTGCTGACCCTTATGACCCCTTTCCTGGGATGATGCTGGCAGATGTCCTTGGTCACCTGAGGCTCTGAGGGCCCCGGTGTGCTGGGAGGCTCCTGCACAGTGCAGGATGTCCATCTGTCGACACAGCACTTGGAGGCAACTGTACCAATGGCAGAGGGGTGACGGAGAGGCTTTCCTCATCAGAAGCACCATGAGAGGACTCCCCCACCAATGACACCAGCAGCTGCTTATCCAGCGCAGTAATCTTCTCGGTATCATCTGGCTTTCCTGCTTTCCTGAGAGGCACCAGAACCTGGATGTGACTCCAGGCTCCTCATCCCTCTCTCGTCCTGGCTCTAGGCCCTAGAGCTCAGAGATAAGGCGATGGAATGCAGGTCAGAATGGATAACCAGTACCCCGTCAATAATCTGCTGGTTTGGCCCTCCATATCAATCACCAGTGTCAATGGAGGAAGCCATGTGTTCTATTGAGCAGGTGATCGCAGCGCCCGTGGCTTGGATGGGCTCTTCCAATGTCCGAGCCAAAACGTGCAACTCCTCTGGTATCTCTGCCACAACTCTACAAACCTCATACTGCATGTCCAGCATCTGCCACCTGATGGGCGACTCCAGAGGCTCATCAATAACCTGGGGCTCAGTATCTAGGATGCCTCCAGCACTCCTCCAGCTGCCAGAGGCTTTCTCCATCTCAGTCTCTAACAGCTATTCCTGCGACTATGGCTATCCATTACAACTGAACCACGCGTACCCCCCGAGGTGCATGCATCTGGACTGGTGCTAGGTGTGCAACCAAGATGTGACAGTGCATCCTCCGAGATTTCCTCTTCCTCCTCTGAGGTTAAAATTAGTCCCCCGGGGCTTTTCCCTGCAGCTGCTGATTTGTACCTGTGGGGCAAACAAGAATAAGAGTTAGGGGATCTTGAACCTTTGAGGTGAGTTTGCTGTGACGCACTTCCTCATTGCAAACACTGGAAGCATTGGGAGATGTAAACTAGTGTTTGAACCCTAGACCCTTCAACATAGAAGCACACCTTCCTCTTCAAATTCTTCAAACCTCCAAAGTCACAAGCCACCAATGCTACCTTCCTGCCAGCTTCCACAGCTTCAAGCACACAGCTCTCCCTGGCCCCTTCAGAACAGTTTATAAAAATGCGCCCTTGGAATCTCACCACCCCAGGGCCTTCCTCCAAGCTCGCCTCAACCAAAGGCCCTGTTCTGATCATTGGCAGCCAATTCCAGGACCTCCTCCTTGATGGGTGACAGGATAGCCAAGCTTGGGAAACTGCCTCCGGTCCTGTTCCCCCACCCCGGGCCATTGTGCACCCTCTTCTCCTGCAAATAAAGAGAGAAATTGCAATGATGCTGCTGTGCTACAATCATCCCTGCAAATGTGTGGCCATTATGTATTTTGTCAGCAGCACAGTTTGGTCAAAGCTCTTTGCCAACTAACTGGTGTTGCAGTTCCCGCCCACCTTCCATAACCCATGTTGTCATGCAGAGTGGCATGTTTGCATCATGTCGGCTTACACATATCGGCAACACACAAGACAATCCTATATTTGACTCACATCATACCCTTCTGTACATGTCTAGCTCCATCCTACCTGAAAAGTTTTACATCATTTGTGTTCAACAGCATTCATTTGCAGTCATTTGATGTCAATTGTGTGCAAAACCAATTATTTAGCATTGATTTAACATAACAAGTACTGTAACTGATTTCAATGTCATCAATTGCCCCAAACCACAGCACTCAAACATTTGCGATTAGCAACATCACTTATGCATTTGGGTACCAAAAACGATCATAGAGTTAATTTTCCATATTTCTGAATTTCAATAGCTTCAAACGTCATAAAACTGAGCTAACTTTAGAAAAAGAAGACCCTGTTTTGATGAGATACTTTTATGTTTCTCTTTATAGCCTATAGCTCATGCAGCTAGCAAAGCCCTTCCCCCCTACCCTGCCGCACCCACCCCAAACCTTCAGATTGCAGCAGTTCTCTCCCCATCAACCCCCCATCCCTGAAGCAACTTTCTCCACCACCAAACCCCACCAAGCAATTTTCACCCTCCCAAGCAATTTTCTTCTGCCCTCGTACCCCCCGCCGCGACCCAAATACCGCCCCCAACCATGGAGCAATTTTCTTCCGCTCCCTCCCCTCCCCCAAACCCCCCATCCCGGAGCAATTTTCTTCTGCCCCCTCACCCAAACTTTCAAAAATCAAACTTTTCAGGAAGGGTGAGCCAACATAAGGCAGTATTAGGTCATATGACCAAAAGCTTGGTCAATGAAGTTAAATGGGTTTCAAAAATTCAGGGAAAATCACGGACCGCTTTCCGCACAATGCAGGCTTCTGACACTTGCTTAACTCTGACGTCAGGATCCTGAAGCCAGTGGGGAAAAAACACTCGCCTGGGTGTCTGAAATGGAAGGCAGGATTTTCCAGTCCTGGCAGCAGCGAGGCCTGCCATTGGTGGGATTGGAAAATCCTGGCAGAAAGGTTTTTCAGTCTTTTGCATTTACTTAGATAATTGTAAAAATCCAAACCAAAAAAAAACGCCCCATTCCCAACCCCCCAGATTGCATCACTCTCTTCATCCCTCCCGACCCCTCTCTCTCTCTCTTCCCTCCTCTCTCTCCCTCCTCTCCTCTTTGTTCTTCCTTCTCCCCTCTCTTCTTTCCTCTTCCCCCTTTCTTCTTTCCTCTTCCCCATCCCCTCCCCTCTCCTCTTTCCCCCTCCCCTCTCCTCTTCCCCATCCCCTCCCCTCTTTCCACCTCCCCTCTCCTCTTTCCTCTTCCCCCTCTCCTCTTTCCTCTTCCCCCTCCTCTCTTTCCTCTTCCCCCTCCCCTTTTTCTTCTTCCCCCTCCCCCCCGATCCCCTTCCTCCCCTCCACTGTTTCCCTCTTCCCCTCTCCCTTCCCCTCCCCTCTTTCCCCTCCTCCTCTATTCTCTTCCCACCCCACCCACCAACTGGGGATCTCAATTTACAGAGCCAACTGGAAAACGGAAGTGACATTTTCTGGCCAGCCCTGCTGCAGATTTGAAATCGGCACAGGAGAGGTGAGGACAGTTAGAGCAAGGTAAGTATTGGGGAGGTTGTGGGGGGCGGGGGGGTTGAAAGAGGTCAGTGTGTGGAGAGAGAGGTCGGGGTGGGGTTGAGGGCTTGAGAGTTCAGAAAGAGAGAGAGAGAGAGAGTTTGGGAAGCCATGTCCTGGAACGTCGGTGAGGCTCTGTCCTGGAGACAGGAGGGATGGGAAGGGGGTGGAATTTGGAGGCTGGAGGGTGAGAGGGTGGAGAGTTTGGAGGCTGGAGAGCAAGAGAGGGGAGAGTTTGGAGACTTGAGGGAGAGAGGGAGGAGAGAGTTGAGACTGGAGGGGAAGAGAGGGTAGAGTTCACACCCTGATACTGGAGGTGGTGTCAAGAAGATATAATGTCGATAACGTTATTGGAAATCATTTTAAAATAGAGTTTAGTGGTGTCTGTGTCTATGTGTGTGTGTCTTAATTAGATTAAAGCCAGCTGGTCTAGAGGCTTTGATGTAAAGAAGAGAAGTAGACTTGAAATGGTAATTAGATAAACATAGGGAAATAGAAGGAGGTGTAAAGGGGGAAATTTGCATTTTTAAATAGACTATTCAAAAGAGCGGGTGAAATATTACACCTAACAAGGTGAAGCTCAGAAACAATGTGTTTATTTTTTTGTTAAAGCTTACTAGTAAAGTGGGTATTATGAAAGGGTTTTATTGTTAGAAGATTTAAAGTTTAAAAAAACCTAGTGACAATGAGAATTGCATTCAAAGAGGAAAATATGAATAAAGGAAGAGAAGGTTGTTGGTAAAAGGAGGAGGGATTCTAAGATCTAAAGCCTCCAGCCTGTAAGCCTCAAGTCTGTCTGCAAGGACCCAGAGCTGAAAGAAACTCATTTTGAATGCGGGAGTCCAGGGTGTGCTTTGCCAGGGGTCTGTTTAAATCTGTGTGTTTTACTGTTACCTTACCGGGTGTCTAACTGAGAGTCAGATTAATTAGAGGATTTTTGTAGTTATTATAGTAGTAATTTTGTAGACATATGTATGTACCTACAATCTTTCTTGTATTAATAAATGTTTAATTTAATTTTATAAAAAACCTCTTGAGGCTCAGTGGTCTTATTACTACTGAATTCAAAGCCTGCATCTCAAAACATACAAATTGCAAAAATGGGTTATGACTGTTGTTTCAAGTTTTCCACTTGGGTTTGAACAACTCAGCTTTTGCCATTGTTGTAGTAGGTGGGTTGGGGGTGAGGTGGTTGTTGGGTAAGAGAGTTTAGGCCCTGAGACTGGGGGGAGAGGGAGAGTTTAGATCCTGAGTCTTTGGGGACAGAGTGTTTAGACCCTGAAACTTGGGGAAGAGAGAGAGAGATCCTGAGACTAGGGTGGGGGGTGAGTTTAGGCCCGGAGATTGGGGAGGGGGGAGATCTTAGACCCTGAGACCTGGGAGGTGGAAAGTATAGACCCTGAGACTAAAATGAATTAAGAACTGATGGGGATCAGGAGGTGCTCTCAAGCATGTTCTGTCTAGCAGAACGTTTTCTTTGGACGCAATGAAAAACTGAATAAGCTCAGATATTATTTAAGTAATTAAATCCTTCTATTTTTCAATGCAGGTTGCTGAGCACATTGGATAGCTTTGAACACATTGGATAGCTTTGAGCGCACTGGATAGCTTTGAGCATGTTGGATAGCTTGAGAGTGCTGGATAGCTTTGAGCGCAATGGATATAGGCTTGAGTGCACAGGATAGCTTTGAGCGGACTGGATATAGGTTTGAGCGCACTGGATAGCTTTGAGCGCACTGGATAGCTTTGAGCGCACTGGATAGCTTTGAGCGCACTGGATAGCTTTGAGCGCACTCTCAAATTTGATGTCAAATACATTCCAAGAACTTTTGATGTCAAATTTTAATTGAGCGCATTGAGCACACTTGAACGCAAAAGTTATGTTAAAATTTTTGGGTAGGGAATGGTGATACACTTGCCCTTGAAGATCTCAAAAGACCATTAAGTTTTTCCGGCACTGCAGCCAGGTTCGCTGGATGACCCAAGGCTGCTGACCTCCTCTGCGACCTCTGTCGAGGATGCTTTTATCTGGCTATAAAGTCTCCTCTTCCTGTCAGTGGCAGAAGGACCTCCTACCTATCACACACAGCCTGGAGGAAGATTCGCAGGGAGTCACTGTCAAACTTGGGGCCATCCTTGGTCTTGGGCCCTCTCCAGCAACTACCTTCACTCTCTCGGCCATCTGTGGATGGACAGAGAGAGAGTTAAAGGGCTGATTTCGAATTTCTCCCTAAAGACTTGCTATTCAAGAGAGGAATGGGTCAGCTGCATTCAAATGTTTTCTTTCTTGGGAACTAGCAGAATGGTTATCCACATTTATATCCAAGCCTTTACCTATTGCAATAGCTCACTGAAATTTAAATTCTTCCACATAAAATTCTTCAGCATCCAAAGCACGCTTTCATATGTAGATGCCACAGTCCCCTGCTAGGGGTGCCTTTAAATGGATGGCCGTGACCTACTTCCGGTTCAGGGCTTGACCCCCCCACCCCGTCCCCTTTCAGCTGCTCGCTGCTGTTGGCTGGCTCCCTACTGGCCACTACACGTATTATCTGGTGTCTCCCAAAGGCGGAGCTGGGAGTCGGCGATCCACGCACTTCTGGGTTGGTCTTATGCCCACTGCCAAAGTATGTAAAATTCAGCACATTATGACAGATGAATTAGGGCATATAGCAACATTGTCGCTGAATAAAAACCCTGGACCTCCCAGTCTAACAGCATTGTGAAAGTACCTGAACCAAATGGGCTGCAACAATTCAAGACAGCCCATCAACACATTCTCAAAGGCAACTAACTATGGGCAATAAATGTTGGCCTTGCCAGTGATGGCCATCCTGAAAATGAATTTATAACAGATTTTCCTCCACATCGTGCCTGACAATCAGCAGCTCCCAATAAAAAGAGGAGAATAAAAAGGGGAGAACCTGTTATATCAGTTTTATATCTCCTTGTACCTCCCCAAGATTTCCTGGGGCTTCCTAGGGCACACAAATAGGCCTGCAGTGGCCACATGACTAGCATAGACAGTGTGAGGCACGGTCAGCCCATTTTCCCTTGAGTTTTTTTTGGCATTCCACTGTAGGGTATCTGTGAAAATCTATTGCTAAGATATGCCACCCTCCTGACCAGATATTTTGAGAGGATTTCAGAAGGCCAAAAACAGTAAGGACATTTTTGAATTTAAATTTAATTACTCCCCCAGGATGATCAGAAGCTGCGCTAGAAGGCCCCAATCTTGGTGATATGGATGTTGAGAGATGTAGGCTACACTGTGATTTTATTCCCTTTTAGGAATATAGCTCAGCTAGGGGTAGCAAGACTGGGGGCTGGATTTTCACTTCTGAGACAGGTATCTCGAGCTGGGAAATTTCCCAACTCAGCAGACGAGCCTCAATTTAAAGGATCCCATTACATGCAATCTTTGCTCTGGGAAGGTGGAGGCAGGGGAGAGTCAGACCCACTGACACCGGAAACAGATGGTAGGTAGTCATGGGTGCGGGTGGAACGGGTGAGTGCTGAGGCGGGATGGTTAGAAGGCCTAACTCAGTTCTTTGCTACTTAGTCCCAGACGTACTAAAAGCGATAAGGCCCTCATAAAGATGTTAATCAAGAAAAACAAACACTCCACTTCATTTTGCCCAATCCCCTGCTGAACTGATGTATTTGGGTTAATCTGTTGCCCATCCATAATTGTCCTTGAGAAGGTGGTGGTGAGCTGCCTTCTTGAATCACTGCAGTCCATTTGGCATAAGCATACCCAGAGCGCTGTTATGAAGGGAATTCCATGTCTTTTTAGTCAATGGAGGAAGAATAGTTCCAAGTCGGGATGGCATTTGTTGTGGAGCTTGTATATGGTGGTGTTCTCATGCATCTGCTGCTTTTGTCCTCCTAGGTGGTAGAAGTCACGGGTTTGGAAGTTGCTGTCAAAGAAGTCACAGTGTGCCAGTGGTGGAGGGAGTGAATGTTTTAGGTGATAGATGTTAATTGTATCAATTGAAGTACATACAATTAGTGGGCATTGAATGTTGGTTACTTGAGCACATATAAAGAGACATTTACTGACAGAAGAGTTGAGTGGAGTCAGGAGGTATATACCTGTAATTTTTCACTTGTGAATAAACCTATCCCAAATAAATACTGGCTTTGCATTCTTCCTTCACCACTGGCTATCAAGAGTATAAAAGCAGATAGAGTGCTCAGCAAGCAGACTGGATGCCGTTGAGCTTCTTGAGTAATGTTGGTGCTGCACTTACCAAGGTAAGTGGACAGTATTCCATCACACACCTGGCATGCCATGCAGATGGTGGACCGGTTTTGAGGAATCAGGATGTGAGTTACTTGCTGCAGAATTCCCAGCCTCTGAGCTGCTCTTGTAGCCACAGTATTTATATGCAAGAATAAGGAAGGCTTGCTACAATTGTATAGAGCTTTGGTGAGGCCACATCTGGAGTACTGGGCACAGTTTAGGTGTCCATATCTAAGAAAGGGTATACTTGTCATGGGGATAGTACAGTGAAGGTTCACTAGATTGTTTCCTGTGATCAAAGGTTTGTTCTGTGATAAGAGGCTGAGTAAATTAGGCCTATACTCTCTGGAGTTTAGAAGAATGAAAGATGATTTCACTGAAACATACAAGAATCTGAAGGACTTGACAGGGTAGTTGCTGAGAGGTTGTTTCTCCTGGTTGGGGAATGTAGAATAAGGTGGCATAGTCTCAGGATAATGAGTCAATTATTTAGAACTCAGATGAGGAGAGATTTGTTCACTCAAAGGCTTGTTAATCTTTTAGAATTCTGTAGCCCAGAGGCTTGTGGATGCTCCATAATAGAGTACATTCAAGGCTGAGACAGATAGATTTTTGTATAGCAAGGAAATCAAAGAGGATAATGTGGAAGGTGCAGCTGAGGAAGAAAATCAATTATGATTGTATTGAGGAGTGGAACAGGTTAGAGGAGCCATATGGTCGACTCCTGCTCCTGTTCCTTATGTTCCCATAGTTGGAATTTTCTAGGGCCACAGCTGTCAAAAATATAACAGTTTATCTATTGTGATGTACTGTGGGGGCCCCGACCAGTGAGCAGATTGGGGGTTTTTCCGATGAGAGATCTGGTCGAGTGTGCAAGCACTAAAAATGTCTCTTGATAAAACCAGTCTGCTCCATAGAGTCATCACATCTATCATTCTACAGGGATTAACAGGATGGTTTCCTCTGGTCATTGGACATTAATGAGCAAGATTTCTCACTTCTGTGCTCGCTAACCTGCAATTTTTTACCTATTTACTTTATTAGATGGAAAATTGTGGGCCAGGTTTGAAGCAGAAAATCTCACCCATAATCAACATTGTGAAAAGTCTTCCTTGGACTTTTCCACTAAAGATTAAAAGGAATGTAATTACTAGTTTTCTAGGGACCGGGAAATCTTGCTGACATTTAAGATGTTGCTAAAGATTGGAGGAAATTACCACATTGACTCCCTTCCTGTAATAGTGATAACCTCAAGATAGCCTAACTTTGTTACCTTTCAAAACGAGAATCCTATAAATATAGTACAATTTCTCAGACAACTTGATGTTAACATTGTAATTCTTTTACTCAAGGGAATGTCATACAAATATATAAGCATAACAATACCAGCAACAATTTTTGGGCTGGCATTTGTTCAAGTACGTTTCCATTCAAATGAAAACCATCTGTTAGCTTAACTATTTAAAATGGGTTGTATAAATAAATGTTATCGTTAGCAGTAAAAGAAGCTTGTTCCTGACCTGCGCTACAGTTTCACAGGTAACAGTTACTTCCATCCTTTGCTGAGTTAGGCAGTTTAGTTCTCCAATAATCGCACCGCTGCTCCTGTAATCAGTAAAGGAGGGTCTGCTTTCGCCTGGTGTTAATTCATCATCTTCGTCTACTTCCAAGCCTTTACTGCTGGTTCCAAGTGATGGCTTGACACCATGTAGCTATTAAATATAGGGAAAACAGTTTAATTTATAATTTTTTGATGATAAGGACAATCTAAACCAAGAGCAATTAAAAAGTCCAAACATACATGCATATATATTGAGATGTTCAGTTAATACCGATTTGGCAACGGGTGCAACTCCGAATGATGTTTTATGACACAGCAATATGCTTCATTAATTATCTGAAATATAAATTCAGACACCTAATAGACGTGCTCATCTCTCTGGAATAGCATGAGTTTACCAAATCATGTGTGTAACTTCAGCATCACTTTCCTTAACTGAATAAAGAATATTGAAAGGTAGACAGATAAATTAAGGCCAGTATGTTAAATAAAAATATAGTAGAATCAATTTTCTGTGCTCACAGTAGAAAATGAAATGCTCCTATCTTGGACCTAAAGACAAGGCTAAATATTCCTTAGTCACATCATTTTTATGTTTACTCCATGAAATAATCTGTTTTCTCACCACAGTTAGGAATGTTCACTTTTTGAAGATCTGTTTCAAATATTTTTATTTTTAATAGCTTTAATTTTTAAAAAACAGTCGCCTGGGTATTGTTCAAAAGAGATACTTGTTGCCAAAGTTTTTTGGCTTGCACTCATCAGGACAAATGCAAGAATGCCAAATTTCAAACAGACACAACAATTTTTACTATAGGATCCATTCTCAGGATGCAGATGTGCTGGCAAGGCCAGAATGCTGCCCATCCCTGCATGCTTTAAGATGCTAGTGGTGGAATTTCTTACTGAAGTTGGACGTGTAGCAGTGTGATACACTTGGAATGAGATTGGAGTCACATACAGCCCAGACAAGAACAACAGCATTCTTCCATAAAGGGCATGAGAAACAAAGGCTCCAATAATAATTGAGAGACACGGGGCTGAGTTTTATGCCCACCCCACCAGGGATGAAAAGGCTAGTAAAGCCAGCCCACTTCCTTCCTGCCCACCTTGATCCATCCCCCAAATTACTAGGCCGGATAAAGCATCAGGTAGCTCACACGCCCTTAGGCCTATTGAGGCCAATTAACTGTCACTTAAGGGCTTCAATCTGCCTTCGCTGCAGTTTTTCGGTCTGCTGGAGGAGGGGGAGGGGGCAAGACGAGCAGCCCAGCAGTACCTCCTTTCGGGGAACCCCTGTGCCTATCAGCAGCACCCCCACCAAAATTGTACTCTCTCCATCCCTCTCCCTCTGGCCTCTCCAGCCTGAGCCCCAACCCCAACCCACCTCCCCCTCCTTGTGGAGTCTCCCAGCCGGGCCCACCCAAAATCCTCGGCTCGGGAGACATCTCTTCTTCTCCACAGGGACTGTAATTCCAGCAGTGGTGTTTCTGGTGCTGTGGGGACTACACAGCTGCCAGCCAATCAGATTGTTCAGAAGCGCTCTAAGGTGGAAGACCCATTCTGACCCAGGGTAGAATTTTCCATTTTTGATATTAAGGTGGAAGATAATTGATTATGCATAGGTGAGTAACTCTCTGAAACACGTGGTGGGTCGGGAACTGCATCACCTCCCCCTCCATCACCTAATGAGGTCAAAGGTCTGGATGCCATATTTAAATGCCACCTAAACACACATATTTACTCTCTCCAGCCCAGCTGTGTGAAGGAGGTATCTCCAGATAGCTGTGTGCAAGAGGAAAGCTGCCTGAGGTTCAGCAATGGCTCCCTTGAGGCCCTCATCAATGGAGTACACCAACACCAGGATGTCCTCTACCCCAGAGATGGTTCCAGGAATACCACCAACCTCACACTGCTGGCCTGGGAGGCGAATGCAAGGGAGGTCAGCTTGTCAGGCACCCACCCAAGAAATGTCATACAGTGCAGGAAGAGGATGAATGATATCATTCGCTCCACCAGGGTAAGTCAACTTTCAGCTCATTCCAATCTCACACTTTCATAATGGCATCATACATTCAAAGGGTTACACTGCTCAGGGATCTCACACCATATTAGCTGGAGACACAGCACCACTGATAGTTTCACAGGCACTTTAACATCACTAGCATCTCATCTATCATGCTGCACAAACTGCATCCTCAGCCCTTACTGGGGGGGCGCTCAGCACACACAGCAAGCATGCATGCTTCCCAACCTCTGCTCCATCTCTTCTCATCACATTCCATCCCTTTGTCTTCATGCAGGTCAAGATTGCCCCATAACAAGAGAGAGCGATCCCAGGCTGGAGGAGGGCCGACATCCTGGAGCTGACCAAATTCAAGGAGGATGTCACCAAGTTGGTGGTGAGGACAGGGAACACTCCTGTGGGGAAGGCAAGATCAGCCTCTCCCAGTAAGCCAGTATGGATGAGCCCTCCATGAGTTCATCAAATCCTGATAATTACAGTGAATCACATGCAATGTTGTATTCTGCCTGCTTGTGAACTACATCTATCTTCTTTCTCTTACAGGCACCAGCAGGTCCAGACCGACCTCTAGAGCTGACATAAGCTCCAGGCCACCTCAGAGAAGGATGATGAAGAGCCATTGGAAGAAGACCCATCACAGCTTTCACCTGCACCCTTCATCAGCTCAGAGGCACGCACCCCAGTGGATCATAGTTATAGAGTCGGCTCGGGGTCACATCCTGGGGAATACCTCACAGACATATCTCCACAGCAGTTGGAGGCAGTGACAGCCTAGGTCTCTGGCACTCGAAGGACTGCTGGAGATCAGGCATCCACTAAGTCCAAGTCTGATCATGAGCCTCTAGAATTGACTGTATCATGCATTCTGGAGATGCAATGACAAGACAGTGGAAAATCAGGCAGAGTTGCAAGTGGCAGTCAACAGATTAGAGCAAAGGATGGAGTCCATCCACGTTCTATCTGATGTTGTGGCACTGAAATGTTAGTGCCTCGAGGGCTCCATGGGAAGGGTGATGACTGCCTTGGAGGCCTTGTTCCAGCTGAACCTATCAGATTGCACTCAGACCTGCACTCCATTGCTGTATTGGTGGGATTCATCACTGACCAGGCGAGAGAGGGGTGGTGCATCTAGACCTCACTCCAGGAGCCTCTTTTCCCCAGAGAGTTATGCATGGGTCTTTGGCACCCACAGGGAGGAGGACCAGCAGCTGGAGACCCTGAGGCCATCCACCCAGGTGATTCCGACAGTGTCCAGCCTTACCCAATCCCCTCTGCCTGTGGCCCCATCACTTCCAGCTGTTCAGGCTGAGGAGGATGCAGCTGTTCCACAGCAGGAAGTCTAAAGCAGGCCAGGGTCCTCCAGCTCTCGGCCATCTAGAAGACGCCCGCCAAAGTCATCATAGATAGCAGGGAGTAGCAGTCAGCCTCCACCCCTGCCGTGGATTTTGGGGATGCACTTGGATGTAGCGATATGCTTCGAAAAAATAAGAAACTTTCAAATCACTTCTGGGTTATGGGTGTTCAGTGTTAATATCATGCAACTTTGTAAATACATTTACTGTTCATGAGAATGGTCTCATCACCTGAAAGCGTTGTGTATATGCATCTACGTGCCCTTTTACTGCAAGGGTGAACCATGCTTGCACTCAGTAATCACGACCCTTTGTGAGCCTGACATTATGTGATGTGTAACTGACTCATAATATTTACTCTACCCTTGTGTTATGTCAGGGAGATGTATCAAACTCTTTATTGGAAGTGTCTACAAAGTGGATTAGCAACCATACTCCTTCCAAGACAACATGGATTTAGGTGTGTTCACTAGCCTTGGAGGGGTAGCTGGAATTGTCTCTCAAAATGAGAAAGCTGTCTTCATTGGTAGTGCCAAAGCACAAGACCTGCAACCATGATGGTCTCTCCAACCATGCTCACATCTCAGTGTCCACTAAAAGTTTCTCAAAGTGGCAATGACTGCATCAAGTCATTTGACACAGTGTCTGGGCTGTTGTGGCGACAATCACTTCCCAGAGTGCAAGGATGCAGGGTTCACTACTGACCTTTCCAAAGATTAAAGCCTGGTGAATCATGAGGGTTGAAGAACTTGCTCTCAATGTCACTGGCTGTAAAGGCCTTTCAGTGGACTGGCATGGCACTAAGGACCAGAAGGAATGTGGCTGTGTCCCGCAGCCTGTACCTTAATCCTCCTGGAATCAAGTGGCTATCAGTGTGGCAAGGGCACGCCTTCCAGTTGTGCTTCTTTGATGGCATCCTCATGTGAAAGCAGATCCTCATCTCCCAATTTAAGTTCCTGCCCTTCCTGATCCTCATCGTCCAAGGAGCTCTCAGCCTCCTCCATATCTCACACTGGCAAGGGCCCGTTGAAGTGCAAGATTGTGAAGGGCACAGCAGATCATGATTATGTGGGACATCCTCTGTGGAGAGTACTGCAGAGCCCCACCTGGGCAGTCCAAACATCAGAAGTGCATCTTCAGGATGCCAATAGTCTGCTTGATGATGGATCGTGTCGCCTCATGTGCCGCGTTGTATCTCTCTTCCGAGTGACTCTAAGGACGACACACGGGTGTCATGAGCCATCGTCTGAGCGGGTACCCCTTATACCCAAACAGCCATCTGTGTAATCGCTGAGGCCCTTCAAATATGTGAAGCACCTGGTAGTGACTCAGGGTGTATGGGAACTCTAGGGTACCTGGCACAAATGTGCATGATATGTTTCTGATGATCACACAACAGTTGAATGATCAGGGCGTGGAACCCTTTCTCGTTAATGAACATCAGGGGCTGGTGACATGGAGCTCTCAATGCCACATGTGTATAATCAATTGTACCCTGTACTCTAGGGAAGTCTGAGATAGCTGCAAGCCCCAGAAATATAGCAGCCTGGCTAGTTTCATCGAGTGTGAAGTTCACATAATAATGGGCCTTACTGTAGAGGGCATCCTTGATACATTTATGTGCTGAGGACTGAGATGCCGCATAGGTCCCCTGTGGATCCCTGGAACAATCCGAGGGAAAAAAAAAATTGAGCGCGGTAGTGACCTTCAGGGCGACTGGCAGGGGACGTCCTCCCAGTCCATGGGGCGTTAGATCCTCCCACAGAATGTTGCAGATATGATCCACCACATCTCTTGGCAAGCGCAGATATGTGCAGCATTGTCTATCACTCATCTCCAGATATGAAAGTCTTCTTCAGTACATTCTTGGTCATGCGAGTTGCCTCTGTAGGATGGGTCTAAGCTCCTCATGCTCTGGGTGCTGCTGGGGCTTCCCTGGACCATGGACCTGAAGCCGGGCCTCCCTTCAAAGGTGGGACAGGCGGCGCTGGGCCCTTCTCCTCCTCCTCAATTCGATCACTGTCATCAAGAAGGGAGCATTAAGCACAGGCTCCATTATTCAATCCTCCTTCTCCCTGGAGACTGATAGATACAAGAGATTAAGGAACACTGGGCAAATAGAGTTGACCTCCCACTCGCTTACAGAAAGCCAATGTTGTGCCCGAGAGATGCGTCTGCACTATTGGCTTTTCACTGATACAGTCTTGCAGCTGAAGCACACACTCCCATATCTAGGCGACCACGGTGCCAGTCCTGATACTTGACATCTCAATCCCACAGAGTTTAGGAGAGGTTTGAACATATTCATGAAATGTGCCACCTTACCAAAGGCAACCCTGCAATTGATGATTTTGTATGCTAATCAAGCTCAACTTGGACTTCAGCAATGACTAGATGCCCTTTGGCCCATCATCCGTGCCAATTTGAGAAGGCACATTAGAGGCTTTCATTGACAATCAAGCAGATATGCAGCACTGTGCTCCCTTAACGGTTGCCTGCATTTTGCATTCTCACATACCTCCCTGTTAAATCTCAAATGGAGCAACTGTATTGTGAAGCCAAGGACTCTTGCAGTCTCTCATTAAAGTGAAAAAAGACCATGGCTCCAACTTCACCTTCTCAAGGAAGTCTTACTCTTTTCTCTCAGCTCTGACTCCATTTCAATATTGAGGCTCCAAGTTTGAGGCTGCTTCCTAAAAAGGCCCCGCAACGCAGCCCTGATCTCCTCCCACACTCTCTCCGACCACTCCCATGCAGATTCTTTTCCAGTTTCGATTTCAAACTGTGCCACAACTTCGGGCTTGCATGATGGTGGTGATGCGATTTTATTTTGAGATCAGCTTCGACCCTCCAGTGTTTGGGTCCCTCCAGTTTTCCTGGAACCCCACAGTGTGCAGTTGAAGCTCCCTCCCAATATTCTCCAGCCTCCCCAATAATTATGGATCTTATTATAATTGTGTTCGATATTCCAACCCTCCCACCTGAACCCATCATTGTAGATGTCCCCATGCCCAATATGGATCATTCTGCCCTATCTAGAGATTGTGTGCACAGTCATGTACAGAAGAGGCAACCCCTACCCAGGAAAGTTTTGAATATCCCCCTCTGTATTATGCATTTCCCCTTCACAGGCTGCAGATACCTCCCCTAACCATGACCATCCCATCTGCAGCCCAGTACCAAGCAAGACACCGGCTGTAAGACCATGACTATGCCCTGCACACCAAACTGTGCCTTATCGCAATTGAGCACACAGCCCTTGCCCCTCTCTGGAGTGGGTCTACGACGTGCGTGCCATGCATAGCCCTGTAGCATGGCCCGCAAAACCCCAGGACTGCCTTTAATCTCTCACCCTGACTATGTGGTCCACTAAACTGCAGGACTGTCTTTAATCTCTCGCCCTGACTGTGAGATCCACTAAACGCCAGAACTGCCTTTAATCTCTCACCCTGACCTCTCGGCCCCAGACCTGGGACTGTGACTTTCAATGAGCTCTCCCGTTCCTTCTTTACTGATGACAACACAGTCTCCCCCCCAACCCCCATGAGTCTCTGTGCTACCCATCCCTCATATACAAACCTTTCCCCTCCCCCCACCTCCATGAGTCTCTGTGCAATCCCTGTCTGTTGTGCCACACTAACACCAGCCCCGCCCTCGTATTCTGGAGTTTGTGTGCATGCACCCCCATTCATACAGTTCAATTCCCATCCACTTACTTTTGTGTTTGCGTTCTAATCTTCCATGTCTGGCTCCAGCTTCCCAACCCTCAGTCTCCCCTCTGCCTGCCATCGTTTCTCCCCCCCCGCCATTAATCTCCAACCCCACCATTGCCCATTGTCGCCCGTGGCTCCTTCCTCATTCCCCACCTCCGACCTCACTATTATCCACCGCAACTGTGTCTCTGTCATTGTCCACCTCCAGTCCTTGGTCACAATGCTGGTTTCAGTCTCAAAGTGCACTCCTGCCTGAGCCCCACAGATAACACCTTCCCAGAGAATAGAGGAAGGCACTGAGCAAACCTACCCTACACCCCCACCAGTGTGGCGTCACTGTAATTGGTGAGAACCCGGAGCAAAGCTACTGCAGGTAGGCTTTGAATGTTACATAGAAACATAGAAAATAGGAACAGGAGTGGGTCAATCAGCCCTTTGAGCCTACTCTGCCATTCAATATGATCATGACTGATCCTCTATCTCAACGCCATACTCCCACTCTCTCCCCATACCCCTTGATGCCTTTAGAGTCCAGAAATCTATCTATATCCTTCTGAAATACTTGGCCTCCACAGCCTTCTGTGGTAGAGAATTCCATAGGTTCACCATCCTCTGAGTAAAGAAGTTTCTCCTCATCTCAGTCCTATATGGTCTACCCCTTCTCCTGAAACTGTGACCCCTTGTTCTAGACCTCCCAGCCAAAGGAAATATCATCCCTGCATCCAGTCTGTCCATCCCTGTCAGAATTTTATAGGTTTCAATGAGATCTCCTCTCATTCTTCTAAACTCCAGTGAATACAGCCCTAGTCGGTCCAATTTCTCTTCATACGACAATCCTGCCATCCCAGGAATCAGTCTGGTGAACCTTCACTGCACTTCCTCTATGGCAAGTATATCCTTTCTTAGGTGAGAAGACCAAAACTGCAGACAATACTCCAGGTGTGGTCTCACCAAGGCCTTGTATAGCTGCAGTCAGACATCCTGGCTTCTGTACTCAAGTCCTCATGCAATGAAGGCCAACATACATACCATTTGCCCTCCTAACTACACACTGCACTTGCATGCTTGCCATCAGTGATTGGTGCACAAGGACACCAAGGTCCCCCTGCACATCAACATTTCCCAATCTATCACCATTTAAATAATACTCTGCCATTCTGTTCTTCCTACCAAAGTGGACAACTTTACATTTACCCACGTTATACTGCATCTGCCATGTATTTGCCCACTCACTCAACCCATCCAAATTGCCTTGAAGCCTCTTAACACCCTCCTCACCACTCACATTCCCAACTTTCGTGGCGTCAGCAAACTTGGTGATATTACATTTGGTTCCTGAATTCAAATCATTAATCTATATTGTAAATAGATGGGGCCCAAGCACTGATCCCTGCAGTAGCTCCCTAGTCACCGCCTGCTACTCCAATAAAGACACGTTATTTCTACTCTCTGTTTCCTGTCTGCTAACCAATTCTCAATCCATGCCAATATATTACTCCCAATCCCATGTCCTTTAGTTTTACACACTATCCTCTTATCTGGAACTTCATCAAAAGCTTTCTGAAAATGCAAATACACCACATCCACTGGTTCTCCCTTATCTATTCTGCTATGTCCTCAAAAAATTCCAGTGGGATTGTCAAACATGATTTCCCTTTCATAAATCCATGTTGATACTGTTTAATCCCATTGATATTTTCTAAGTGCCCTGTTATCACATCCTTTATAATAGACACTAGCATTTTCCCTACTACTGATGTTCGGTTAACCAGTCTGTAATTCACTGTTTTCTACCTCTCTCCTTTTTTCGATAGTTACATTTGCCACCCTCCAATCTGCCGGGACTGTTCCAGGATCTATAGAATTTTGGAAGATGACAACCAAAGCATCCACTATTTCCATGGCCACCTCCTTTAGATTTTTGGCCTCTCTCCAAATTTTCCACTCCCACCCACCACGAAATCCGCTGCTGGCAGGAGGGGAAAATTCCACCCCCAATTAAGGCACCCCCTTAAGACTGCCGGATATCTGATTGGCAAGGTGCCAACCAACATTTAGGTTGGAATGGTCGAGGGGGGGTGCGGCAGATAATCCATTGCACCACATTTGGAAATACAGTCCAAAAATCCACCCTGTGCTGGGAGGTCATGGATGTGATATCGTGTGGGAAACCCAGAAGTATGTTCAGTGATTCTGTCAGTGGTTTTTTTAATGTAGCCACATCATTATCATTTATTGAGGGTTTCTGATCCAAAAGTGGCAGTGAGTGTGATAAGGACTCATATGATACAATCTCAACTTCAGTGTTTAAAGGGCCAATCCATAGATGCAATTTGAAGAGAAAGTTCCAAATGTTTTTTGAGACATTCAAAGGCAGCCTCCTTTGATGCATTGATAAAAACAAAAAACTACTGGAAATCCAAAACAAAAACAGAATTACCTGGAAAAACTCAGCAGGTCTGGCAGCATCGGCGGAGAAGAAAAGAGTTGACGTTTCGAGTCCTCATGATTCTGCTGAAGGGTCATGAGGACTCGAAACGTCAACTCTTTTCTTCTCCGCCGATGCTGCCAGGCCTGCTGAGTTTTTCCAGGTAATTCTGTTTTTCCTTTGATGCATTGTTGGGAGGCTGTGAGAAGCCAGAAGGAAAAGCTATTCCTCAGCAATGGGAGGAGGAAACCTGCAGCGGAAACAAAGAACACATAGTTGGAGGTTGCCCAGGAGGTTGCATCCAGGAGCCCGGTGCCACATTCCTAGATGCAGTCCATCGAGCAGTTTAATAACTTAACCAGGTCAGGTTACACTCATCTATATCCCACAGCATACATCACCCCAAACCCTCACTCTGCCTTTTCAACCTACTCCATCACATCACTCTTCACACTCAATTAACTTGCAGGTGCATCCATTCTTCTGTCTATGCAGTTCCTCACATCCCCATTTATCCATCCACCACTGCTATTCACAATCATCCTTATGCAATTTAATTCCTTTCCCTGATACTCAACCTTACCAAATGAACTCCAACCATCGGTTGAACACATGCCATTACCTTCACAGGTCTGTTTTTTCCCCTCATTCAAGGAAAAAAAACGCAGAACACCAGAGAGTGAGAGAAAACTAGAGGTGGCCCTCCAACCATCTCCCATCCAGCGACTGCAAAGGAGCAGGCACTAGAAGTCAGTGAAGTTTTGGCATGTCTAGGCATCAGAGTGAGGGAGATGAGGAACTTTCAGCTAGCTGGTGACACAATTAAATTATTGGCACCTACATTTCTTACTTCACTCAGTCATGTAAAGTTTATTTCAACAATGTGTGAAATATGATTATCTTCATTATTATAAGTTGCAATATTCTTACCTTGTCAGTACTCAATAATGTCTGGCAGGGCCATCATCTTCAGATACCAACACTTCAATGGCATCTCATAGATAGAGGGTTAAGTTTTCATCTGAAGACTCACATTTCACAATTGAACAAAAGCAGACAATGGTGGGGGAGACAGCAATGAACAGTCTGCAATGGAGGGTGCAGCCCTCCCCAACCTGTGCCCAGCTGGACACAGATGGTGTAACCTTGAGGCCATCGATAAAAAGGAGAATCACTGATCATCAGTAGATAATGTACGATGCACTGACAGTCTATTGAAGTACACTCACCACGACTGCACAGAGAATAGGGGATTTCACCTCAGGCGTGAGCGGGTTGATGTCAAAAGCTACTGAGATCATAGCCCATGACTTCCGATCTCCAGGGCACCGTACCAGGGATGTACCCCAAATATGTGCTAGGGGACTCCCCTCCCCCTCAGAGGTCTCTAATGTAAGGGTTGCTTGGCAATTGCCTGGGAAGTTCAAACTTCCATGCGGCAATTGCCCTGCACTGGGAACCATTCGATACTCGGATTTAACTCGGAGACTTTGGATGGTTCTGACTAGCTTACCAAAATAATTACCCAGGAAAAGTTAGAAGAATTAAAACCACCTCTAACTCCTGGCTAACTATGGTACTGAGCACCGCTCCCCCCCCCCAAAACCCACTGGACTTCCCGAAAACTCTCCCAACACCCCAACTACCACTCCACTTAGCCAACCACCTTCCTGACTACATCCCCACCCCCGACTACTCCCCCGACCTCCTAACTCGACCCCCAAACCCCCAACTACACCCCCAACCCCAAGGCAACCCTCCAGACTACACCCCAACCCCTCCACCACCCTGACACCCCGACCACCCTCTTGACCTCCTGACTACCCTCCCCACCCTCCTGACCAACCTCTCGACTCCACCCAGTCCTCAACTATCCTCTTCCCTCCAACTACCCTCCAACTACCCCAACTCACCCACCTACCCTCCCTACTTCCCCACTGATCACCTGACACCGCCACTGACCAACCATCCCCTCCCACCAACCTCCCCAGCGACCAACTGACACCCCCCACCCACCACCCCTTCACTGACCAACCCCACACTGACCACCCGAACCCACCACTGATCAACCCCACTGACCGCCTGACCCCTCCCATAATGACCATCTTATCAACCGCTTCACCCTACCCACTTACCTTACAATTTACCTACTCCCTGGTTTCTCAAAGTGGCTGGGGCCTTTAAACTTACCAGCTTTACAGAAGCTGGTGCTGTAAAAGAGGGGGCATGGCTTCCTTTCCTCTGACTCTGCTGCCCTAGTCTGAAGGTCTCGGGAACCCACTGCGCTGCAGGCCCGAGTTAGAAGGTCCGACAAGGAAGATGCACCTCCAGACTAGGCTAAGTTAAAAAAGATACGGAGTGGCAATCCGACTGTAATTGCAACTTCATGGAAGTTCTGGTTCTTTGCATGCTATCATAGATAGAGAGGCTAGTGCTGTGGAACATCAAATGCTCCAATCAACTGAGTCCATGCCTACCTTAGCCACGGCTGTGCAGTCTATGGATGCCAAAAAACCTGCCACCTTAACCAGAAAGACAAATACCTTAGTCTTGATCTTAAGAGCGGTCCAATAATCCGCACAAAAGTGCGTTCCAATATAGTGGTGGCAGTGAAATGTGGCAAGGCTGAAAGGGATGAAGATGAAAGGGGACATGGAAGTGGGGGCTCCACTCAAAGTCCTTCCGATTCTCACCCATTGCCCCCTCTCCATACCAGTCAGCTGCCCACATACTGCCTTGTCTCCCAAAGTCCAAGTCTTCTTCTGCACATATGCAGGTGGAAGAGTCTTTGGTGGGGCCCTTGCGTGCTTCAAAATGCAGATGACATCAGACTAGAGAATTTCAGCAGTCACAGCAAGGATCTGAGAAGCCTGCCTCTATCTCTGTTTAAACCATGTGGGAGTTGTAAGAAAAGAGTATGTTTTTCTAGTTGCAAAAGAGTATGCAAATGGATGTATAAGAAAATGTTGCGTTATTGCATTTTTCTCTTTTAGTTAGGGAGCATAAATATGATCATTTTACACCAATTCCCTGTCTTGTACAGTCTTGGGTGCTGTGTTGCAAATCATTTTTTAACTTGTTTGATGAGAAATGGGAAAACCTGAATTAATGGGAACCAATGGGGTGACTGACATTCAAAGGGTGGATGGCTGCTGGCAGAGCTAATTTGTGTTGGCAGCATTGGGGTTGGTGCGGGAATGAGAAGATTCATCGTTGCATGTACTTGTTATGGGTCCATTAGTGCAACTGAAGTGAATCTTGCATTGATAATGGCATCCCCGGTAGCAATATAAGCAGCTTGTGTTGCACTTTCCTGATTTCACTCCTAAATGGCTTTACACTAATTTATTATTATGCACCTTGTTCTGGATTTCCTCAGCCGGAGAAACCCTGAGCCTTCGGCGACACTTGCTCAAACATGCCAATGGAACTGAGCCTCTGCCTATAGACTCCGATTCATGGGTACTACCTCCTCTGAGCTGCATCCTTCCCGAGTGCTCCCCTGTCTTCTGTTCAAGAGAAAGTCTGTAACCACTCGCTGCCGGTGCAGGTCATGTTGCTCCTCATCCAACCTAAGGAAGCCAAAGCCTTCTTGATAGAAAAACCCCCCAAAGCACAGAAAGTAAACTCACAGCAAAAATACCATGAACACTCATTCTAGCAGGTAACAAAGCAGCTATGAGTACTGCATGTTTATTCCTATATTTCAATGAGATAGACTGACCCCCTCAACTGCTGTCTTGTTTTTGCTGGCGAGTTTCAGGAGGCCTGAGAAACCTGTTGGCCCAATGTTAAAGTCAAAAATCTGTGTAAATATCACTGTAATTGAGTGATAAATATGTGTTAATTGCCACTTTGAGAGAGCTGTGTGCATGCAGCTTAACATGTTGGGGTGAAGTGCAAACTTTGGCAGCCTGGGGTAGAATTTTTCGCTCGGCGTGCAAGCACGTGCCTGACACTTTCAAGCGTAAAATAGCTCCAGGTAAGCGTCCCGACGACATCACGCACTCACACGATATTTTGGTTGGCCGACAATTAAGAGGCTCATTAAGTCCATTAAAGTAGTAATTAACTGAGATTTTTAATTGCTCGTCCGACATTACCGTTTTGTGGGGGGAGGGCAAATCAGCCAGGCAGCCTTTGCATTTTTCAGGAAACCTCATCCATAGGTAGGATGAGGTTTCTGATATTAATTTTTTAAGAAATTAAAATGTTTGGACAGAATTTTCATCATCCATATTCCGGTGACTGATTCTGAGGCATGGGCATTTTTTCCCAGTTTTCAAAGTCTTTATTTTTTGCATTTAAGTTATTCAGTTCCCCGAGGAGGCTCTCTTCCAACATGATGGGTCATCAACAGTGCTATCAAGCAGGACTTGCTTAGCAATAACCTGCTCACTGATGCTCAGTTTGAGTTATGTAGGGCCACTCAACTCCTGACCTCATTTCAGCCTTGGTTCAAACATGGACAAAAGCGCTGAACTCCAGAGGTGAGGTGAGAGTGACTGCCTTTGACATCAAGGCAGCATTTGACCAAGTGTGGCATCAAGAAATCCAAGCAAAATTGATCCAGAGTCAATGGGAATCAGGGGAAAACTTTCCACTGGTTGGAGTCATACCTAGCACAAAGGAAGATGGTTGTGGTTGTTGGAGGTGAATCATCTCAGTCCCAGGACATCACTGTAGGCGTTCCTCAGGGTAGTGTCCTCAGCCTAACCATCTTCAGCTGCTTCATCAAAGACGTTCTTTCCATCATAAGGTCAGAAGTGGGGATGTTCGCTGATGATTGCACAATATTCAGCACCATTAACGACCCCTCAGATACTGAAGCAGTCCATGTCCAAATGCAGCAAGATCTGGACAGTATCCAGGCTTGGGCTGACAAGTGGCAAGTAACATTCGTGCCAGGCAATGACCATCTCCAACAAGAGGGAGGATCTAATAATTGCCCTTTGTCATTCAACGGCATTACCACCGCTGAATTCCCCCACTATCAACATCTTGAGGGTTACCAATGACCAGAAACTGAACTGGACTTTCCATATAAATATGTGGCTACAAGAGCAGGTCAATGGCTTGGAATCCTGCGGTGAGTAACTCAACTCCTGACTCCCCAAAGCCTGGTCACCATCTACAGGGCACAAATCAGGAGTATGATGGCATACTTTCCACTTGCCTAGACGAGTGTAGCTCCAACAACACTCAATAAGCTTGACACCATCCAGGACAAAGCAGCCTACTTGATTGGCACTCCATCCACAAACATTCACTCCCTCCAGCACTGATGCACAGTGGCATCAGTGTGTACCATCTACAAGGTGCACTGCAGGAACTCACCAAGGCTCCAGAGACAGCACGTTCCAAACCCATGACTGTTACATTCTAGAAGGACAAGAGCAGCAGACAGATGGGAACATCACCACCTGGAAGTTCCCCTCCAAGCCACTCATCATCCTGATTTGGAAAAATATCACCATTTCTTCACTGTCACTGAGTCAAAATCCTGGACCTCCCTTCCTAACAGCATTGTGGGTGTACCTGCACCCCATGGACTGCGGCGGTTCAAGAAGGCAGCTCATCACCACCTTCCTCAAGGGCAATTAGGGATGGACAATAAATGCTGGCCTAGCCAGCGAAGCCCACATCCCATGAATGAATTTAAAAAAACACGCCACCATTGCACAACAACCTCCATTTGACTCTCTTTATACATGTTAGAAAAAAACAACAAATAAATAAACTATCTGGAGTATTGTGTGCAGCATTGGTCTCCTTACTTAAGAAAGGATATACTTGCCATAGAGAGCAGCGAAGGTTCACCAGGTTGATTCCTAGGATGGCAGAATTGTCATATGAGGAGAGATTGGGCCGACTAGGGCTGTATTCACTGAGTTTAGAAGGATGAGAGATCTCATTGAAACATATAAAATTCTGACAGGGATGGACAGACTGGATGCAGGGATGATATTTCCTTTGGCAGGGAGGTCTAGGACAAGGGGTTACAGTCTCAGGATACAAGGCAGACCACTTAGGACTAACATTAGGAGAAACTTCTTCACTCAGAGGGTGGTGATCCTATGGAATTCTCTACCACAGAAGGATGTGAAGGCCAAGTCACTGAATATATTTAAGAAGGAAACAGATAGATTTCTGGACACTAAAGGTGTCATGGGTTATGGGGAGAGCACAGGAGTACGGTGTTGAGATAGAGGATCAGCCACGATCATATCAAATGGCGGAGCAGGCTCAAAGGGCCGATTGACCTACTCTGGCTCCTATTTTCTATGTTTCTAATTAACTGAGTAACAGCCCCTTAAAGGGGCACTGTAACAAAGGACAAAACTTTAAAGGAAACACTCCAGCCCCTGCAGCACCCAACAGTTGTGGAAGGCCTCAAGCGTACTGGTAGACACGGCTCCCTTTCCAGGGACACCCAGGCATGTGATTGTAACCACGGGACAGGGACAGACAGTTGCGTCTAACACCCTTCTCCACGGGCCTCTGCCTGAACCTGTTAATGGCCAAGACAAAAACAGAATTACCTGGAAAAACTCAGCAGGTCTGGCAGCATCGGTGGAGAAGAAATCAGTTGATGTTTCGAGTCCTCACGACCCTTCGGCAGAACCAGGCCCACAAGGAGGTCGTCTGATCTGACTGCGCCCCCCCACCGCACCAGGTGGCCAAAGATCAGAAGTGTGGTCTGAAGTGCAGCCAGAACTTGAGGAGCAGCCCCTTCAAAAAACTTAAAAGGGGGTTGCAACCTTGTGCACTATATGTAAACATATAGTGACTGCCCACTGCCTAGACCTGTTAATGGCCAGCTTGGCCAGGCCCGGGAGCAGGCTTACAAGGAGGTCCTCCTCTCTCCCTGAACGCCCTTTGCACTGGGTGACCAAAGATCAGGAGCGTGAGTCTGATGCACAGCCAAAACCTGAGGATCAAGGCCCTCATGTAATTAATAAGGGGATGCAACATCCCACAACCTATGTATGCATAGAACATGGACTCCTCAAGGCCGCAGAATATATAGGTGGCCTTGGAGTCTGTGAACCATCTTAATCTACGATTGAACAGGACCTGAATCTACGTATACTCTTTTGAGTATATCCATTAAACAAATGGGCAAATAAACAAATTAGCTAAGCAAACTGACAGCTCCTTAAAGGGGCACTGTAACTAAGGAATAAATTAAACGAGCCTTTCCAGATAAATCAAATTAAAATATCGTTTTGAGGGCAAATAATGCACTCCAGCCCCTTGGGTGCCCATGGGTCGCGGAAGGCTTCAAGTGTGCCCATGGACACCACATGCCCCCTCTTCAAGGACATCTGGCCGTGAATGTAGCTGTGGAAGAGGGGCAAACAGTCAGCAGGACGACCCCCTCGACTGCTCACTGCCTGGACCTGTTAATGGCCAACTTGGCCAGGCACAGCAGCAGGCTTACAAGGAGGTCCTCCTCCCTCCTTACACCTCCCCTCCACCACACCTATGGCCAAAGATCAGGAGCATGGGACTGAAGTGCAACCAAAACTCAAGGAGCAACTACTTGAAAATCAAAAAGGGGTGCAATCTCCCACAACCTATGGAAAATACCGGCGGCCTTGGAGTCTATGAACCATCTTAATTTACGATGGCCTAGGACCTGACTCTCTTTATAGCCTTCTGAATGCAAATGAACTAAGAACAATTAATCAAATTAAGTAAATTAAACAAATTGACAGCCCCATAAAGATGCACTGTAACAAAAAGATAAGGATTAAATGAAACTTAACAAACTAAAGCAAAATGTTGTTTTGGGGGTCAATGAGGCACTTCAGCCATCGTGGTGCCCACCCATCATGGAAAGCCTCAAGTGTGCCTGCAGACACCACGTGCTCCTTTTCCATAGGCATGCAGCTGCAAACGTAGCCACGGAGGAGGGGCAGACTCTCAGGCCAGACGACCCCCTCAACTGCCCACTGCTTGGATCTGTTAATGGCCAGCTTGGCCAGGCCCAAGGAAGGGCTTACAAGGAGGTCCTGCTCCCTGCCCGCACCCCTCCGTACCAGGTGATTGAAGATCAGGTGCGTGTGGCTGAAGTGCAGCCAAAACCTAAGAAGGAGCTCCCTCAGAAAACTAAAAAGGGAGTTCAATCTACTACAACTTATATTTGCATGGAATATGGACTCCTCAAGGCCACAGAAAACATGGGTGGCCTGGGAGTCCATGAACCATCTTAATCTACGACTCTCTTTTGAGTATCTCAAATGAACAAAAAGCAAATTAACAATTTAACTAAGTTACAAATTAAACAAAATAAATAAGGGGTTAATCCCCTAAAGGGGCACTGTAACTCATAACAAAATCTCAAAGGTAAATGACAAACTTTAAAAGAAAATGTGGATATGGAGGTCAATAATGCACCCCAGCCCCTGTGGCACCCAGCAGTCATGGGAGGGCTCCAGTGTGCCAGTAGACACTGCATACTCCCTCTCTAAGGACACCTGGCCGTGAATATAGCCACAGAAGAGGGGCAGATAGTTGGGTCAGAGGATCCCCTCAACCGCCTGCTGCCTGGTCCTGTTAATGGCCAGCTTGGCCAGGCCCAGGAGCAGGCCTACGAGTAGGTTCTCCTTCCATCTCGTCCCCCTCCGCACCAGGTGCCCGAAGGTCAGGAACATGGAGCTGAAATGCAACCAAAAATTTAAAAGAAGCCCCTTCAGAAAAATAAAAAACGAGTGCAACCTTCTACAACCCACATAGACGTGGTCCACGGACTGCACAAGGCCGCAAAAGACAGAGGCATCTTGGGAGCAGGCTCTCTTTATATGTGCTCTCAGTCCTTAATCAAACAATGCCCACCAATTGTGTATCTTTAACAACATAATCAACCAACCATTAACACAGCCCTGAAATAAAAATGGAAAATGCTGGACAAATCCAGCAGGTCTGGTAGCATCTGTAGAAAGAGAAACAAAGTTAACGTTTCAAGTCTGTATGACTCTTCATCAGAGCTCATCACTAGTAAGGCCAGCATTTGTTGCCCATCCATAATTGCCCATGAGAAGGTCGTGGTGAACCACCTTCTTGAATTGCTGCAATCCTTGTGGTGGAGGTACACCCACGATGATTTTGGGGTGGGAGTTCCAGGTTTTTGAGCCAGCCACAGTGAAGGAACAGCAATATAGTTTCAAGTCCGGATGGTCTGTTACTTGGAGGAGATCTTGCAGATAATGCAGTGTTCCCATTTGTCTGCTGCCCTTGCCTTTCTGGGTGGTTTATATTGCATGGTTGGAAGGTGATGTTGAAGGAGGCTTTGTAAGTTACTGCAGTGCATCTTGTGTATGGTACAAACTGCTGCCACTATGCGTTGGTGGTGGAGGAAGTGAATGTCTAAGGTGGTGGATGGTATTTTGGTCAAATGGGTTGCTTTGTCCTGGTTGGTGTTGAGCTTCTTCAGTGCTGTTGAAGTTGTATTCATCCAGGCAAGTGGAGAGTATTCCATCACGCTCCTGACTGGCTTTACAGTGGGTGGGGGTGATTCCAATGGGCTGGCCTAATAATGACATGCAGATGTATTACAATGAGGTTCCTGACGTCCGAAGGCAGGAAATGGCAGGATGAGTAGATGATCGTGAACTGGTTTCACACCGTCATGAAACCAATCGTGCCATATTGTCCACTCACGCCACCAAACATGCCCGACATCAGCGGGCACGGTAAATTCCAGCCAATTAATCCAATTCTGCTGATGTTACAAAGCTAGGTAGGAATGTAAGCTGTGACAAGGACACAGGTGCTGCAAGACAGATTAAATGAGTGGACTACAAGGTGACAGATGGAGTATAATATGGTGAATATTCACTTTGGTCGAAAGAATAGAAAAGCAGATTATTTTTTAAAAGACATGACATTTCTAAATGCTGATTTTCAGAGACTTGGGTGTACTTGTGCAAGGAACACAATGTTTCCATGCAGGTCCAGCAAGCAATTATAAAGGCAAATGGCATGTTGGCCTTTATTGCAAAGGAATCAGAGTACAAGAATAAAGAAGTCTTTTTTATTCTTTCATGGGATGTGGGCATCACTGGCTAGGCCAGCATTTTTATTGTCCATCTCTAATTGCCCTTGAGTAGGTGATAGGGTGAGCCACCTTCCTGAACCTCTGCAGTCCATATGGTGTAGGTACATCCATGGTGCTACAGTTGTATAGGGCTTTGGTGAGACCACATTTGGAATCTGAACAGTTTTGGTCTCTATTTTTAAGGAAGGCTACTTGATTGGAGGCAGTATATCGATTGGTTCTTGGAATGAGAGGGTTGTCCTATGATGAGAAGCTGAGTAAATTGGGACAATGCCCCCTGGAGTTTAGAAGAATGAGAGATGATTTAATTGAAACATACAAAATTCTGAACGGGGGCTTGACGGGGTAGACACTGAGAGGATGATTCCCCTGACTCGGGAATCTAAAAGTCTTGGGAGAAGTGGTTGATTATTTTGAAGTGAGATAAGAAATTTCTTCACTCAGAGAGTTGTGAATTTTTGGAATTGTCTACCCTAGAGAGTTGTGAATGCTCGATCGCTGAATATATTCCAGACTGATAGATAGATTTTTGGTCTCTCGGGGAATCAAGAAATATGACAGTGTATGGGAAAATGGTGTTGAGGCAGAAGATTTGCCATAATCATATTGGATGGCGGAGCAGCTTGAGGGGTCATATGGTATACGCCTGCTCCTACTTCTTATGTTTTATGCAATGGTGGAATTGTGTTCTTGTCAGGTTATATGGAAATGTATTGAACACCATTGTACATTTGATGAAACAGGCAACCATATAGGGTGTCATTTATTACATAATACTTTTACTAAGTAAAATGTCCCAAGGCACCTAGGAGCATTAACAAACAATATCTGATACCAAGTAGCATAAGGAGATATTAGGACAGGTTACTATAAGCTTGGTCAAAGAAATAGCTTTTAAGGAGCATATTAAAGGAGCAGAAAGAAGTAGAGAGATGGAGAGGGAACTCCAGAGTTTGGGGCTTAGGCTGTCAGTGGTGGGCAATTAAAATCAGGCATGTGCAAGAGGCTCCAACTGGAGGAGCACAGAGATCTCCAATGGTTGAAGGGCTGGAAGAGATTGCAGAAATAGTGAGGGCCAAGGCCATGGAGGGATTTGAAAACGTGGATAAGAATTTTAAATTATAGTCTAAATCAGACTGGTAGTCAATATGGTTCAGCACAGGGATGAAGGTTGTATGGTACTTGGTGCGAGTTAGCATATGGGAAAATAGAGTTTAGATGAGCTGAAGTTTATAGAGGATGGAAGGTGGCTGGCTAGCCAGGAGATCATAGAAATAGTTAAGTCTGTAATAAACCAGAGATAAGGGTTCAGCAACAGACAAGCTGAGGCCAGGATGGAGACGGACAGTGTTACAGAGGTATAAGTAGGTGGCCCTGGTGGCACAAAAGCAAATATGGCATTTGGAGCTCATCTCAGGATTAAGTAGAACACCAATGTTGTGAACATTCAGGTTCAGCCTCAGACAGTGGCCAAGCAGAGGAATGGAGTCAATGGCCACGGAGTAGATTTTGTGGTGACTTCTAATGGTTTTTGTAATAAGATCTTGGAAGCTGCATGAACCTGATTGTATCTCTATTCAAATCCAGTCTCTGAGTGTATGTAAGAGGCAATTTATCAGGATCCCAGTTGATAGCCCTCATCCCTGAGCAATCATTCATAAAAAATAAAGACTTGCATTTATGTAGCATCTTTGATGATCTCAGGTTATCCAAAAGCAATTTAGTGCCAATTAATATGAGAATGGGATGGATGCTAAAGTTGGTGCAACTCCAGCCCATCTTTCAGTCTAGGCCATTTAATTTACACTGTTAAAATGCATAGCCTGATATGAAAATCGACACTTTGTTTTCTCATATAAATAAAAGCAAAAAACTGCGGATGCTGGAAATCCAAAACAAAAACAAAAATACCTGGAAAATCTCAGCAGGTCTGACAGCATCTGCGGAGAGGAATACAGTTAACATTTCAAGTCCGTATGACTCTTGAGTCAGACGGACTCGAAACGTTAACTGTGTTCCTCTCCGCAGATGCTGTCAGACCTGCTGAGTTTTTCCAGGTATCTTTGACTTTGTTTTCTCAGTCTTGCTTAAAATATTTGTCTACACACTAGATGGCAGCAGAATTCCATTACTTGATAATTCAGACTTGAATACAGCACAAAGATGTAGGGATTCCTCTCAGGAAACTTGATCAAAAAAGAATATGACAGATAAGGAAGGCAAAAGAATACAAAGAAGTGAGATAAATACAACACCTCACATCCATCTGCAGTCTCCATCGCTGATCCTGATGAACTTTGAAGGGTCAGGGACATTAGAATTGTGATGAGCTGGAATATATCTGGGGAGCCCCTTACTAATGATTTGCCAAACGCAGCTCAGTACATAATGGGCAGAATTCTATGGGCCCCCGCATTGGGTTTGCAGGGGGGTGGGGGAGCTGTAAAACTCGCGAGGTGGTTTTCCCAGCACCCTCCCACCTGCCCACTAACTGTCTTCAAGTTTATGGGGGCAGGTGAGGTCTAGGGCTGCCACTTAAGGGCCGCTTCCCACTCTGGCCTCAGGGATTCAGGGACGGGAGCAAGTCTGCCATGTTATCCTGCTCAGTGCTGGGGTGGGAGCATGACTCCATTACTCCATTTCGAGATAAAGCGCTCTCTCCCTGCCTGTCCTTCAAATGACGACCCCACCCCCCTTGGCCTCCCCTCCCCTCTTTGCTGCGAGACTCCAGACTTCCCGGTGTCTTGGGGCTCTGACACTTTGACTCTGGGGACTGCTTGTAGTGCCAACATTGGCCACCCTCTTCAGAGGCAGGACTTTCCCCAAATGAAGGGTGGAAGGCCCGCCCCCAGCTATTGGAAAAATTCTGCCCATAGTCAATTTTTCAGAATGCATTAATTACTCAGAAATATAAACTCTATGTCGTGCTCATTATCAGCTATAAAGAAAATGTGCAAATTTATGAGTGACGTAATTTATGTCATAGAATTTTACTGCGCATAAAGCAGCCATTCAGCCTATCTTGCCTGTGCCCATACCTGCCATATATTGAAATGGCTTCTATCAAAGTCACAACTTGCATCCTATATGATTATGACAAACTGTCCGTCCTCATCCTTCCCGACCTGTCTGCAGCCTCTGACATGGTTGACCACAGCATCCTCCCCCAACACCCCTCCATCATCATCCAGCTGGGTGGTACTGCACCCGCCTGGTTCCATTCTTATCTAATTGTAGCCAGAGTATCACTTGCAATGGCTTCTCTTTCTGGTCCTGCACTGTTCCCCCTGGTGTCCCCCAAGGATCCATCCTTGGACCCCTCCTATTTTTCATTTACAAGCTGCCCCTTGGCAACATCACCCAAAATTGTAGCATTACTTTTCACGTAAATGCTGACAACACCCAGCTCTAACTCACCAGCACCTCTCTCAACTCCTCCACCATTGCTAAATTATCAGATGAGCAGAAATTTTCTCCAATTAAATATTGGGAAGACTAAAGCCATTATTCTCAGTCACCGCTCCAAACTCCATTCCCTAGCTACTGACTTCATTTCTCTCCCTGGCAACAGTCTGAGACTGAAAAAAGTCTGCTCGCAACTTTGGTGTCTAATTGATTCTGAGATGAGCTTCCGACTAAGTATTGGTGCCATCACTAAGACTGCCTATTTCCACCTCCATAACATAGCCTGATTTCACATCTGTATCAGCTCATCTGCTGCTGAGACCCTCATTCCTGCCTTTCTTACCTCTAGACTTGACTATTCCAATATACACTTGCCCGGTCTCCCACGTTCTACCCTCCATAAACCTGAGGAAATCAAAAACTCTGTTGTCAATATCTTAACTCGCAGCAAATTCCATTCACTCATCACCCCTGTGTTCACTAGCTTACATTGGCTCCCAGTCGAAAAACTTTTCACCTTTGTTTTCAAATCCCCCTATGTCCTAACCCCTCCCTATCTCTGTAACCTCCTCCAGCCCCATAAGCCTCCGAGTTATCTGTGCTATTCTAATTCTAGTTTCGTGCATCCTTGATTTTAATTGTTCCACCACTGGTGGTTGTGCCTTCAGCCACTTAGGCTCTAAGCTCCGGAATTCCCTCTCTACACCTCTCTGCCTTGCTACCTCGTTTTCCTCTTTTAAAACACTCCTATAAAACCTATCTCTTTGACCAAGCTTTTGGTAATCTGACCTGATATTTCCTTATATGGTTCAGTATCATATTTTGTTTAATAACGCTCTTGTGAAGCACCTTGGGACATTTTATTATGTTAAAGGTATTTTATAAATATGTTGCTGTTGTTTCCAGTTCTTTGAAAGAGTTATCAAATTAATCCCAGACCTTCATTTTTCCCCATAGCCCTGTGATATTTTTTCATTTTCAAGTATATATCTAATTCCCTTTGAAAAATTACTATTGAATCAGCTGCTACCACTTTTCAGGTAGTGCATTGCAGACCATAAAAGCTCGAAAACATTTGCTTGAAAACAATTTTCATCTCCTCTCAGGTTCTTTTGCCAATATCTTAAACCTGTATCCACTGGTTACCGAGCCATCTGCCAGTGGAATCACGATTTCACTGTCACATTTGTAGCAATAGTTAATAAAAGGGTGACTGTTAAGCAAAAAGGGAATATCAAATAAAGGAATTGTAGGTTCAATAAAATCACCAACAGAGTGCAGAAAAAGGAAGTAAAGGGGAAGGAAGCCCCTACAGCATGGGGAGGAGAGGAAGAAGCAGAGGAATAAAGAGGGTTGCTGCTGTAAGATTTGGGCTGACAGTAAAGTGAGGGCACAGCAACACAAGAAATGCTAAGAAAAACGTCAAAGTCTGAGCAGCAGAACAATTCAATCCTGGGCAATGAGCATAAACATGAACTTGTTGTAAGTAGAGTCCAGCCTTAAAATGTTATTCTGGAGGTGCTTTCACTATTAATACCATCAATTAATGATATTGAACATAACTGCAACCTACAGTAAGTAGAGTAATCAATGCTAATTATTGTGATATATTTGATCTCATGTTAATTTCATAAGTTCATAATATCAGTTAAATGACTCACCAGCAAAATTCAGGCATTTTGCACTCCCCTGGTGAATTTCCAGATGGTCTTTGTCAAGTACTTCAGGTGAAGGGATTAAGGATTTATTTGGTATCCTCTCATTAGTATTCCTTAAAAATTTTCTTTGGAAAATGTCTCCTGTGTTCTCACAATGGATGACAAAGGACAATCTTGCCTTATTCCTCTTTCATGAGATAGGTTTTTTGCTGTTGTCACTTGTTGTCACACTTTAGTGTCAACTTTTCTATTATAAATTCCTATGTTTACTGTTACAATGGAAACTGCCTCTGTAAACTTGTCATGCTGTATATACCTTCATACCAGTGATAATGTTGTAATACCTCAGTTTTCATCCCAAAGCTCTTTAACCTGAACTGCAGAACAATTCCAAAGTTCTAGTTAATTAACTCAGCTTTAACATAAAATTAAAGCTTTAAATAAAAATGAAGACAGAATGTAGAATTTCAAAATGGGGTCTGAATTACATCAGCATAGCATTGCCCAACTATCCTCCATTCTTGTTACAAAAATAAAAATAAAAATACCTGGAAAATCTCAGCAGGTCTGGCAGCATCTGCGGAGAGGAACACAGCCAACGTTTCGAGTCCGCATGACTTGTTAATTGTTTATTAATTGTGTTTAATTTTATGTGAGTGGTGAGCATTATTGGAGATTCACTTAAGCCCTATAAATAGATATAACATGAAACTGTGGTTGTTAGGATAGGAAGTATATGCTTGTAATTCAGTAAATAAATACAAAAATGTGTGAAGATTAGCTCCAGTTTTATCTTGCACCACCTGCTTTCTGGAATAGAATATCTCTTGAAGGATACACTTGGGGCTGATTTTTGTCTGCCTGCCATTCTGTTTTTCTGCAAATGGGATGATAGTAGAATGAAAATTGGATATTTTTTTCTGAATTACTATTAAAAGACACTCACTCTCACCTTCTCTCT
Organism: Cetorhinus maximus; assembly: GCF_964194155.1. Classification (NCBI taxonomy): domain Eukaryota; kingdom Metazoa; phylum Chordata; class Chondrichthyes; order Lamniformes; family Cetorhinidae; genus Cetorhinus; species Cetorhinus maximus. The sequence continues at coordinate 86,382,000 of NC_135887.1, forward strand.
GAACAAGACAAGGCAGGGAAGACATAAGACCAAGAGAGGACCACCCAACTTCATGTGTTGTCAGAGCTGAGGATCAGGGGCTCTTCCAGAACTGTCAAGATGGGGATTTCTGTGAACAGCATCTCTGATTATGACTTGTACCATTTCGTGAACCTCAGAAGAACTCATAATCAGGACACTTGACTACATCAAACTGCATTAAATTGTCAGTTGCCTGCTACTGTTCAGCCTTGCAGTGCCATCCTAAATCTTGTCCCCTCTCTCTTTTCTTTAGGAATTTTTCAAAAGTCACAGGTCCTCCTCCTCAGAGGAAGAGAAGGAGGATCCTTCTGAGGAGATCCATTACACTCAAGCTCCAGAATAGAGATTAATAGCCTGGCTATGATCAGGAGTAAATTACAAGGGTTTACACATGGTGAAACATCAGTACTAATGAGCAGCAACAGAAATTGATGGGAGAGATGGCTCAATTCAACTCGCTACAGGTGAGTTCATTTTGCTGAGCAGGACTGGGATATGGACTTCAGGGGACCAGCAATGAAAACTGCTTGAATCACAGAGTTATATCTAGCATTGGAAGGCCTGTCAAGCAGCTTCACTACAGTGGCTAAAAGTAGGCAGCAGTCTGTTTATAGTCTATGTGAAACAAAAACAGAAAATGCTGGAAAAACTTAGCAGGTCTGACAGCATCTGTGGAGAAAGAAAAAAAACAAGGTTAACGTTTCGAGTCTGTATGACCCTTCTTCAGAGCTGAAGAGAAGTGGAAATGTGATTAAATTTATACTATTTAAGGGGGGTGGGGCAGGTGGAGTTGGATAGAAGGCCAGCGATAGGTGGGGACAAAGGAGGGATTGACAAAGATGTCATGAACTAAAGGACAAGGGGATTGTTAATGGTAGTGGTTAGTGCTAAAAAAAAGTGTTAATAGTGGCATAAAGGTAAGAAAACAGAATGTGATTATAGCAGAACAAGGGTAGCATTGGGTAAAAGAACAACATGGAACAAGTGACAGATGGCCCTGTAGGGATGGAGTGGGAGGAGGGGCCGGTGGTGGGGAAAAAAAAGGATAGAAAATGGGATTAAAAAAGGGGGTAAAACTATGGATAAATGAATAGATGAATAAAAATAAAAATGAGTGGATAAAAAATAAAAATGAATGTAGAAGGGGATAAAAAAGGGGGTGAGGATGGAGAAGAGAGTTCATGGTCTGAAGTTGTTGAACTCAAGGTTAAGTCCAGAAGGCTGTAAGGTGCCTAATCAGAAGACGAGGTGCTGTTCCTCCAGTTTGCGTTGAGCTTCACTGAAACATTGCAGCAGGCCAAATGGGGACATGTGGACAGGATGGTGCGTTGAAATGGCGAGCAACCGGGAGGTCTGGGTCATGCTTGTGGACAGGCCGGAGGTGTTCTGCAAAGTGGTCACCCAGTCTGCGTTTGGTCTCCCTGATGTAGAGGAGACCACATTAGAAGCAGCAGATGCAGTAGACCAAACTGAAGGAGGTGCAAGTGAAGCGCTGCTTCACCTGAAAGGAGTGTTTGGGCCCTTGGACATGAGGAGGGAGGAGGTAAAGAGGCAGTGTTGCACCTTCTGCGATTACATGGGAAGGTGCGTGGGAAGGGGATGAGGTGTTGGGGGGATGGAAGAGTGGACCAGGGTGTCCCGGAGGGAATGGTCCCAATGGAATGCTGACAGGGGGGATGAGGGGGAAGATGTGTTTGGCGGTGGCATCATGCTGGAGTTGGCGGATATGACTGAGGCTGATCCAGCATTTTATGTTTTTGTTTCAGATTTCCAGCATCCGCAGTATTTTGCTTTTATCTAGTCTGTGTGATATTTTTTCACAGGGCATCAGCACACTACAGTCTGCCTTGGAGAGATGCTGCTGCTGCTTCAAGACAGGAGTCAATGCTCACAACATTTACAACTTTTGTGGCAGCTCAAACATCTGCCTATGTAGACTCTCTACTCAAAAATGTGCTCTGCCTTGGAGAGGAAGGCACCAAACTTGAAGAGGCAGATTGATGGAGCAAATGGATGGGACCATACAACATGTCATTCATCTTCTTCAGTTTGCTCTCCTGCAGATGAGTGGAAGTGTTGAGTGAGAATGGCACATTTCCCGATTCTCAGGATGTCAGCATGTTTGCTTCCTTACCACCTGTTCAACCAATACCAATCATAATGCCACAAAGACAGCTGGGCCAGACTGCCCCAGATACAACCATAGTCCTGCAGTCTAGAGACACAAGCGGGGCTCACTTCCATTCCCACTATGGCCAGGATTCTATTTTTATTCCTAGGATCCCATAGCCCACTGACTGAAGGTTTATGCCCCAGCACTGGCACTGAGTCCCTCTCTGACCCCTAGTAAAATTGACAACAGGTGCCATGGTTCCAGCTGAAGTCAGCTGAAAAGCACTGGTACCTACTCAGCAACTGACTCCCTACTGGATTTCTGATGAGTACATTAGAATTACGGTTAATCGGTTACCTCCAGTAAAATCCAGCTGAGGCCAAAATAAAACTAGTTCAAGCTCAGGCCAGTTCAATCTTGAACTGGTCCAAACTGTTTTTTCCTTCTGGGGATGGAATACGTGGCTCTTCAATGAAGAGTGCAGGAGGGCATGTCAGGAGGAGCACCAAGCATACCTAAAAATGAGGTGTCAATCTGGTGAAGCTACAATATAGAACTACTTGCGTGCCAAATAGCATAAGCAGCAAGGGATAGTCAGAGCTAAGCAATTCCACAATCAACGAATCAGATCTAAGCTCTGCAGTTCTGCCACATCCAGTTGTGAATGGTGGTGGACAATTAAACAACTCACTGGAGGAGGAGGCTCCATAAATATCCCCATCCTCAATGATGGGGGAGCCCAGCACATCAGTGCAAAAGATAAGGCTGAAGCACTTGCAACAATCTTCAGCCAGAAGTGTCGAATGGATGATCGGCCTTCTCTAGGGGACAGCAGCATCACAGACGTCAGTCTTCAGCCAATTTGATTCACTCCACTTGATATCAATAAATGGCTGAATGCACTGGATACTGCAAAGGTTATGGGGCCTGACAATATTCCGGCAATAGTACTGAAGACTTGTGCTTCAGAATTTGCCGAGCCTCTAGCCAAGCTGTTCCAGTACAACTACAATACTGCCATCTACCCGGCAATGTGGGAAATTGTCCAAGTATGTCCTGTCCACAAAAAGCAGGACAAATGCAACTTGGCCAATTACTGTCCCATCAGTCTACTCTCCATCATCAGTAGATGAAAGGGATCATCAACAATGCTATCAAGCGTCACTTGCTTAGCAATAACCTGCTCACTGATGCTCAGTTTGGATTCCACCCAGGGATACCCAGCTTCTGACCTCCTTACAGCCTTGCTTCAAACACGGACAAAAGAGCTGAACTCCAGAGGTGAGGTGAGAGTGGCTGCCTTTGACATCGAGGTAGCATTTGTTGCATCAGGGGCCCTAGCAAAATTGGAGTCATTGGGAATGAGGGGTAAAACTCTCCACTGGATGGAGTCATACATAGCACAAAGGAAGTTGGTTGTGGTTGTTGGTGGTGAATCATCTCAGCTCCAGGACATCACTGTAGGGGTTCTTCAGGGTCGTGTCCTAGGCCTAAACATCTTCAGCTGCTTCCCTTCATTATAAGATCAGAAGTGGGGATGTTTGCTGATGATTGCACAATGCTGAGCACCATTCACGACTCCTCAGATACTGAAGCAGTCCATGTCCAAATGCAGCAAGACCTGGACAATATCCAGGCTTGGGCTGACAAGTGGCAAGTAACATTCGCACCACACAAGTGCCAGGCAATGACCATCCCCAACAAGAGAGATCTAACCATCACCCCCTGGGCATTCAATGGCATTACCATCGCTGAATTCCCCACTATCAACATCCTAAGGAGAGAGCGAGAGGAGGACTCTGGGACAGGCAGTCAGCAGCACCTAGAGGAGTCAGGGGTTGAAAAGGAGCGCAAGAGGACCTAGGAGTTGAAGAGGACCGCGCGAGGAGTCAGGAGTTGAAGAGAAGCACGAGAGGAGTCAGGAGTTGAAGAGAAGCACGAGAGGAGTCAGGAGTTGAAGAGAAGTGCAAGAGGAGTCAGGAGTTGAAGAAGAGCGCAAGAGAAGTCGGGAGTTGAAGAAGAGCGCAAGAGGAGCCGGGAGTTGAAGAGAAGCACGAGAGGAGTCGGGAGTTGAAGAGGACCGTGAGAGGAGTCGGGAGTTGAAGAGAAGCTGGGAGAGCAGGGGTGACAGAGGGAGTTCGGTGAGGAGGGAACGAGGTGATCCTTTGAGTACCGTGAGTACGGCCGGGTAAGCATTTACTACTTTTATTGCTTATAGTTTTTAAGGTCTTATTTTGTGGTTCATCGTTTGTAGGGGCTATATTCTGTAACAATGAGGAGCAGGGAAGAAGGGCCCAAGAGTAATTGATATTAAGTATCTTCCAAAAGGTTTAATTTAATTTAAAGGGGTAAGTCATGGCAGGAGAGCTCAAAACCGTGGTGTGCTCCTGTTGCTCTATGTGGGAAGCCGGGCACATTTCCAGTGCCCGGGGTCAGCAATTTGAGCGGGAAGTGTCTCCAGCTGCAGCTCCTGGAAGCCTGGGTTTTGGAGCTGGAGCAGCGGCTGGGGACACAGTGGAGCATCCACGAGGCGGAGAGTATCAAGAATAGCATATATAAAGAGGTGGTCACACCGCAGGCTAAGAGTCCACAGGCAGGAAGGGAATGGGTGACCACCAGGCAAAGCAAGAGGACTAGGCAGGCAGTGCAGGAATCTCCTGTGGCTAATCCCCTGCAAAACACATATACCGCTTTGGATACTGTTGTGGGGAATGGCCTCTTAGGAGAAAGCAGCAACAGCCAAATGCGTTGCACCGCGGTTGGCTCTGCTGCACAGGGGAGGAGTAAAAAGTGTGGGAATGCAATAGTTATAGGGATTCAACTGTAAGGGGAATAGATAGGCGTTTCTGTGGCCGGAAACGAGACTCCAGGATGGTATGTTGCCTCCCTGGTGCTAGGGTCAAGGATGTCTCAGAGCGGCTAGAGGACATTCTGAAGGGGGAGGGTGAACAGCCAGTGGTCATGGTATACATTGGTACAAATGATATAGGTAAAAAAAGGGATGAGGTCCTAAAAGCAGAATATAGGGAGTTAGGAAGTAAGTTGAAAAGTAGGACCTCAAAGCTAGTGATCTCAGGATTACTACCAGTACCATGTGCCAGTCAGAGTAGAAATAGCAGGATATATCGAATGAATACGTGGCTGAAGAGATAGTGTGAAGGGGAATGTTTCAGATTCCTGGGGCATTGGGACCGGTTCTGGGGGAGGTGGGACCAGTACAAACTGGACGGCAGGACCGGGACTGATGTCATAGGGGGAACATTTGCTAGAGTGGTTGGGGAGGGTTTAAACTAAAATGGCAGGGGGATGG